>NC_143183.1:14750000-15375000 GCF_047325235.1 Durio zibethinus | reverse complement strand
AGGAGTCAAACCTGATGGAGTAGTATTTGTAGGATTGCTAACAGCATGCAGCCATGGAGGGTTAGTTGAAGAAGGGCAGGATCTTTTCAGGTCAATGAAGTCAGTCCATGGAATCTCTCCCCAAGTTGTGCACTATGGGTGTATGGTTGATGTGCTTGGCCGTGCTGGATTGTTGGAAAAAGCTCTAGAACTCATAAAAAGCATGCCGGTGGAGCCTAATGATGTAATTTGGGGGTCTCTTTTAGCTGCGTGTAGGATGCACAGAAATGTGGATATGGCGGAATATGCAGCTGAAAGGATCAAAGAATTGGCTTCTGAGAGAACTGGGAACCAGGTGATTCTATCTAACATATATGCCTCTGCTGGGAAATGGACTGATGTTGCAAAGGTGAGGCTGCAGTTGAAGGAGAAGGGGGCACGAAAAGTGCCTGGATCAAGCTCAATAGAGATAAATGGAGAAATTTATGAGTTCACTTCTGGTGATGCATCACATCCAGAAATGATCAACATAGCACCAATGCTAGATGAAATGCATTGCAGAGTAAGGGCTGCTGGCCATGCTCCCGATTTAACTAATGTTCTGCTCAATGTTGATGAGCAGGAGAAAGAATATTTGCTTGGTAGACATAGTGAAAAACTAGCAATGGCGTTTGGGCTAATCAGTACCAATCAGGGAATGCCAATTCGGGTTGTCAAGAATCTTCGAATCTGTTCCGACTGCCATTCATTTGCCAAATTAGTGTCAAAAGTATATGATAGAGAGATTATTATCCGAGATAATAACAGATTTCACTTTTTTCAGAGAGGGGTCTGTTCTTGTGATGATTATTGGTAATGCCGTACCAGAAAGTAGAGAAAACTTGTAACTTTAATGATTCTTGTATATTTTTCACATGCAAAAAAAATTTTCTTGTTACACAAGTACACCTGTTTACTCGCAATACCGAAATGACCTTCATAAATTATCCATCATTTAGATGCGGAAGGCATAAGCAGGCTCGACAACCAGACAACATGTTTACCAAAATGTTTATGCAATGTGGTTGATAACTACAAACGTCCATGGGAAAGAGATGGGTGCACAAGAACTTTTCATCCTAAATTCATTTCATGTACTATGAAACTACATTTAACAAAATAACACATATTTACTGGGTGAAATGGGAGAAAGATACGCATGTTTCCAACCTCTCCTACTTCGGTTCCAACGCTTTCGTCCAGTTGTTTAAACAATTTACCCCGGAATCAGGCACAGGGTATGTGAAAACTTATGGACCCTTTTACATGCACTTCACAATTGTGGGAAAACGGAACAGAATCGATGAAAGCTTGGAAAGGAAAAGATAAGTCTATCGATGAAAGCTTGGAAAGGAAAAGATAAGTCTATTGAAACATAGAGGATCAAAAAATTTAAAAAGGTATTCAAGGAAATCAAATATCATTTCTTTAAATAATGAACATTTGATAAGCTAAGTCAATTCAAATTAGATCTTTTCTCAAAAAGCTCATTACACTTGTAATGTCACACCCCGAGATCAAGACGCAACACGATCATATTACCTTAAAGTAAATCTCAAAGTAATACGAAGTTTTTTTTTTTAATCATTCTAAAATTCTTTAATAAATTGATATAGTCTGTCTAAGTAAAATCTATATCTTTAATCCAACATCTTTATATATCAAAATACAAATCATATAAAATAAAAAACCGTCTCATAAAATCTCTTTGGCCAACATTTTTTTTGACAACTAAGTGATCTTTCCTATTTGATCTCCTAGCTTTTCACAAAACTAAGCAAACTTATCACTTACTCATCTATAAAAAAAAAGTAAAAGAGGAATGAGCAAACCATAGCTCAACAAGTATGGGCTTACACACCCTATCGGATCAAGCATCGTTTTCATACATGTCATGTAGATCATTCAAAACATTTGTCAAATCATAATGTCAAAATATTTCAAAGATCATCTTTCTATCAAACATTTCGTAAATTCATAAATCAATATCAAAACATGTCAATTCATAAATTATTGCAAAATCTGCTACCATTCAAATATCATAATCAAACCAAATCATGAATCAATTATTAAAAATCATCGTAAATCATCTTTATATACAAATCATGGATCAATCTTTAAAATCATCATAAATCATCATTATTATTAGTTTATCATTAGCTACAGTCATTGTTATAACCCGTGACATTGGTCGTATCGATAATTTCATCATCATAATTATTGCTAACTATTATAACTCGCTAGCCAGGGCCTTACGTTAACTACTATAACCCGTTAATAGAGCCGTATAATCATGTCTATACTAACTACTATAACCCATTAGCAAGGGCTGTAGAACTAGTTTTAATGTCGATGATCCCACTTTCCAGGGATGAAAAAACGTAGCCATCATAGAAATCATTCTTTAAACATAAATCATTTTCTCATTTCATTCATAAGCATTATTCATTGTTTATATAGAGAAACACAAAATAATCATATGCTTGATCCTATTTTCATACATCGAAAATAATGAAATTAAACATTTATTCATTTAGAAACATACTTATATATATATATATATATATTCAAAAACAAGCAAAGTGTGTAAGATTCTACTTACCTCCTTTCAATTTCATCATTTAGTTTTTCCTCCAAAATAATTAATGGCCTATTCAAGATAATTTCAACATAATAGAAATTAATCAACCCATTTGAGACCACTTATACCAAAACAACTAAGTTAAACAAGAATTAACTCAAGTAACTAATTCTGGTAGCTTGCGCTACTTTCACTAAAATGACTATATCTTGAGATATCCAACTCAAAATTAAAATCTTTTTAATGCATTAGAAACTAAACTCGACAAAATTTCTAACCATATATGGTCCATCTCATGATTCCTTGTGGATTAATATTAACAATTTTTGCAATCCACTTTATATGCTGCTACTAGACAGCCTATATACCTTATCATAAAAATTATATATTTATTCATAAGAAACTCCAAATTTAATTCCGTTTGTTTCATTGGAAAGTAGACTCAATAAGCTTTCCAAACATATATTTTAATCTATAAATCCTTGTATAAAAATTAAGAGGAATTTCGTAATTCCTCCCTACTGCGGCTACTAGGCAGCCTACACATCTTTAGGTAAAAATTAGATAACTCTTCATAGAAAACTCGAATTTGACTCTCATTTATTTCATTAGAAAGTAGATTCAATTGTTTTCCAACGATATACAATCATCATAGCAGTATTTAACCCTTTAATGTAGAATATAACCTTAATCCATTTCTACAAACATATGTTTCATATCAGGATTCATACAAAACAAAAATTTTTCTTTCTATTCCTATCAAATTTTTGTTTCAACAACAAAATCACATTACCAACTTTCTCAACACTTAATTTGACCTTAATTAAAGCCTAAATTATCTACTTGAAGAAGAATAATGGAAACCCTAAAATTTTAGGGTTTCTTGATTACAAATTACACCTCAAGACTTAACAATCAATACTCTAAAATTGAAAGAAATTATTTACTCACCTCTGATAGACAATTCTCTTTGTAGATTTGTTATTTTCCCTTCACTTGGAATCCTTCAATTTATCTTTTCTATATAAGAAACAGAGGAGAAATAAATTTGTATTTTTCTTTCGATTAGTCGTCAACTGAAAACTGAATAAGCTAACCCTATTAATAAAAATTAGGTTATTTATCAATAGGTCCTCTGCATTTCTCAGTCTTTATTAAAGACTCCCTCCATTTATAAAAATATTTGAAATAGTCCTTTTTTTTAACGGGTATTACATGCAATCTTGCTAGATTTGAACTTTTATAACTAACCTTGCCCCACAGCTTATAGCTGATGGAAACTTGCCCCAGACTTAGTCCTTTTACCTTGTCTCTGATCTATCTAGCTTTGTACTATTTTGCCTTGCCTTAGTAGGATTTACCCTTAACTTTTCCTTCGTTTAAGTTGCTTTTTGTAGACTTTCAACTTAAACTATCCTCTTTTGGTTCAAACTGACTTTTTCGAGTTTTCAGTTCAAACTAACTTTTTGCTTTCTCTTTTCTCTTTCTCTTTTTTTTTCTTCTTCTTTTTTCCTTTGTTTTCAAGCGAAATATTCCTTTATAGCATCAAAATTTATAGGACTTGGTTATTTATCCCCATTTATTTCTAATAAGATTAAGGCTCCACCAAAAAATGTCTTCCTCACCATATATGAACCTTTCCAATTTGGTGCCCACTTTACCTTACTATCTTGTTGATTTGGTAAGATTTTCTTTAAAAACATTTCTTTTTCACAAAAACATTGAGGTCGTAACTTTTTGTAATGCACTTGCATCATCCTCTTTTGGTACATCTGCCATGACAAAATGTCAAGAGCCTTTTCTATTTTATGAGGTTTAATTGTTTGAAATGATCTCGAACCCAATTTGCCTCATCCAATTCCACTTCCATCAATATCCTTAGAGAAGAAATTTCTACCTCAATCAGTAACACTGCTTCTATCCCATATACTAGTAAAAATGGGGTGGCTCATGTTGAAGTTTGGACTAATGTCTTATAGGTAAGTAAGGCAAAAGATAATTTTTCATGTCAATTCCTATGTGTCAGTCATCTTTTTCAGTATCTTTTTTATATTTTTGTTTGTAGCCTCTATCGCACCATTCATCTTTAAACAATATAATGTTGAATAATGATTCTTTACTTTAAAACTGCATGTATACCTTTTTCATCATTTTGCTATTCAAATTGCTAGTATTATTAGAGATAATTCTTTTTGTGAACCCATACCAACATATTATCTTTATTGTTATAAATTTGCATACTACTGATTATGAAATACTAGCATAAGAGGCTACTTTTACCCATTTTGTAAAGTAATCAATTACCATAAAAATGAAATGATGCTCATTTGAAGCTTTTAGGGTCATAGGCCTGATCACATCCATTCCTCACATAGAAAATGTCCATGGAGATGCTAACACATACAATGGGACTAGATGGGAATGAATTTTATCTACATAAATTTGACACTTATGGTATTTTTTGGCATAATTGATGTAATCATTTTCTGATGTAGACTAGTAATAACTTGCCCTTATTATTTGTTTGGCCATCATATGTCCATTGACATGTGTCCCACAAATCCTCTCGTAGATTTCTTCTAATATCTTTCTTGTTTCCACAATGTCTACACATCTCAACAATAACTGATCTCGATTTTTTTTGTACAAGATTTTCGCATCGAGCACAAACCTTGCTACTATTCTTTGAATAATTCTCTTGTCATTCTTTAAAGCCTGATCATGATATTCTTGACACTTAATATACTACACAATATCATTATACTAGGGTCAATAATCTATTTCTTTTTCAACATTTGAACAATAGGTAGTGAATCTCGCATATGTACTCTAATAGGTTGAGTTCTTGTATTAGCATTTAATTTGAATATCATGGTCAAAGTAACTAATGCATCAATAATCTAATTCTCTTCTTGAATAATATGTTAAAATTGGATCTCTTTGAACTGCTTAATTAAATTAGCTATATGCTTTTGGTATAACACCAATTTCGGGTCCTTAGTCTCCCATTCACTTTTTAATTAGTAGATTACCAAAACTGAATCCTCATATACTTCTAATACATCAATATTCTTTTCAATGGCCATCATAATCCTATATCACATGCTTCATATTCAACTATGCTATTTGTATAATTAAAATCCAGTCTTATAGTGCTAGGGTAATAATTTCCCTATAAGGAAATTAAAACTACCCTAATGCCATGCCTCATTATATTGGATGCCCTATTGAAAAATATTTTTCACAACTTTTTCATAGGCTCTTTTTCTTCATATTCTAATATTGCCATCAAATTTTCATTTGGGAAGTCAAACTTTATAGGTTTATAATCTTCTGTAGCCCTATCAACAAGAAAATCAACTATCGTACCTCTTTTGATGAACTTTTATGACACATATACAATATCATACTCTGAAAGCATGACTTGACATCTAGCTATTCTACCTAAAAGTGATGGCTTCTTAAACATGTATATGAGGGGATCTAGCTTTGATATAAGCCAGGTTGTATGATAATGCATATATTGCCTAAGCCCATGGGTAGTCCACACCAATGCATAGTACATTTTTTTCAACAGAGAGTATTTACTTTCATACTCCGTAAACTTCTTGCTCAAGTAATAAATGGCCAATTTTTTTTCTGCCAATTTCATTTCTTTGCCCTGATACACAACCCATTGAATTCTCTTATACTATTAAATACAAGATTAATGAGCCGTCTGCAATAAGTGGTACCAACACCGATAGGCTTGTCATATATTCTTTAATCTTGTTAAAAGCATTTTAACATTCTTCATCCCAACTGCCAGGATTGTTTTTATGTAGCAACTTAAAAATTAGATCACATTTTGAAATGAGTTAGGATATAAATAATTCAATCACCCCAAAAAGCTTCTCAACTTCTTTTGTGTTTACAAAGTTGCTAAATTTTAAATGGCTTGAATCTTATTAGGGTTTACCTCAATACCCCTTTCACTGACTGCATATCCTAGCAATTTCTCCAATTTAGCGTTGAATGTACATTTGGCTTGATACATCTTGAGCTGGTACTTTTGCAACCTTTCAAAAAGCTTTTTAAGGTTAGCTACATGACCTTCTCCTTCCCTAGACTTTGCCATCATATTTTCAACATATACTTTTATCTCTTTATGCATTATGTCATGAAAAAGAGTGACCATCATTCTTTGATATGTGACACTAGCATTTTTAAGCCCAAATGGCATAACTTTGTAACAAAATATGCCTTACATCGTCACAAATGTAGTTTTCTCCATATCCTTCTGAGCCATTTTGATTTGCTTATGTTGTAACGATTTTAAAGGTCATTAGATGAATTTGAAAATGAAAAGAAGTCATCACCAATTTTTTTTTGATTAGGTGTGATTGGTCACCTATTAAAATTTATCATTCTAATAAAATTTTAAAATTAATTAAAATTTATTAAAAAGATAAATTTTTGAGTCAACAAAAATAGTTTGGGTTGGAGAGTCGATTATACATGGAGAAGGATTAGCACCCTGCAACACCTGTTTAAAATGATACTGATTAATTATGTGTTATTCTCTAATTGTGACTAAAATTATCTTAATTTTGGTAGTTTAAAAAAATTATTTTCTTTATTTTCTTTATTGTAAAAAAACATTATTATTATTATTATTATTATTTTGGTATTTTTTCTATTTTTGAAAAATAAATAAGAGCCTTACTTATTAAAAGAAACTTTCTCACCTAAGGATCTTTTAAGAATCATTACTTGAAATTTTAAAAAATTCTATCATCGATGGCTCATATTTATCTTTAAAATTCATATTTATAATACATGTAATAAAATGTAATAACTATCATTAAATCCCAATAATATTTTAAAATACATTTCTTATTCTATTAAACAAACGAAAAATCTTTATCGAAAATTATTCTAAATACTAAGATACATTTATGACATTTTAGATAAATTTTCTCACTTAAAGATTCCTAAAAAATATTACACAAATTTCTTTAAAATCTCATTCTCAAAATTTTATTTACCATTTTTAATAGGTATATATATATATATATATAATAATGCACATGGATTAATTCATGATGCTATTACATGAAAGTTTATCTTTAGAAATGAAAAATAAGTGGAAAATTTTTATATTGAGAATCATTCTAAATATTCTAATTCTTAGACAATATTTTTAAAAGAATTCTCTCACCTAGGGAATTCTTGAGAATCACTACTCAGACTTCCCAAAATCTTGTCATTGGAAGATTTTTATTCAATTTTGATTTTGTTACACTTATAAATATAATTTTATAAAGTTAAATTATAATCTTAATCATATTATAAATTTTTTTTTAAAAAAAGATGAAAATAATATATATGACTTTCTTTACCAACAATAAAAAAATAATGATAATAATAAATATATTTTGTTTTGTAAAAAATGCATGCGAAATAAATAAATAGAGAGTGGGTCACACGGAGTTTACCAAACGTTGGGTTTGAAATCTAGACCCAATTTGTGGTGGGCTGAAATAAAAATAGGTCTAATAGGACTAAATCAAATTCAAGCAGAATCTGAGTTGGACCTGGGTCACGGGCCACCAATTGAGTGGGTCAACCTAGATCGCAGGTTGGGTTAACCCTTTGGTTTGGGTTTGACCTACCTAGTGCCCCATTCTCTCTCTCTCTCTCTCTCTCTCTCTCTCTCTCTTTTTTTAACTATAAGCATTTTTTTTAATATTCATTTCTTATTTTTCATAAAAATAATTCCTTCTTTTCCATTTCAATTTTTTTTATGCCCAATTTTCTTTCTTTTTTTTTTTTTGCTACTTTTGCTTTATTTTTTTACTATTTTCTAGTTCCATTTATGCTTTTTTTTTGTTTTTTGGTTTGTCTTCTCTCTTTTTTTTTCGTTTCCCTTTTATTTGCTGCCAATTTTTTTTTTACTGAATGTTTCTCCTCCCACATCTTCTCTCTTTTCTCTTTCTTTCGGTCCTTTTCCTTTTCAGTTTTTTTCTTTTAGGTTCTACCCATGCATCTTTTCATGCCTCTATCAGTTTTTCACCTGTAGTTGTTTGGTTTTGCATGTCCACCTTTCCCATTTCACATCTCTAGCCATTTTACCTTTTTTCACGTGTTCATGCATGACTTTTGTCTGGCATGGCATTCTTTTTTCATGGCTTTTACTTCCAAAGTTCTTAGGCTTTGAATATGGCTTATCGCTAACTTAGGCCTTTTTCATTTTATTCTCTCTCTCTCTCTCTCTCTCTCTCTCTCTCTCTCTCTCTCTCTCTTTTCTTTGTTTTGTTTGGGCTTTAGGCTTTGGTTTTGTATTTAGTTATTACTTTATATTATCATTTTTAAAATTTAAAATTTAAAATTTAAAATTTTTTTATTTTTTAAAATTTATTTTTAACATTTATATTGTTATTATTATTATTATTTATTTGGGTTTTTTTATTTAATGGCCAACAATTGGCTTGAAGGACATGCCTCTTTATTGGATTATTTTAGGCATTTATTTAGGCCTTACATCAAAGCATTTAAAAATAAACCGTGTAATGAACTCAAAAATTGATAATTAATGCCAAATTACAAAGACAAACTCAGATTAAAATAACAAAATATCTAAACAAAATTAAGTATCTATAGTTATGGCAACAACAATAAAGCTGCAAAAATGAAGAAAAAGAACAAAGTTATAGACAAGGCATTTCTAGAAAGCTTTTTAAGGATAATAGTCTCCCCACTACTGTGCAAATATACGTTATCTCCATGATATAATGCCTAATATAAAGAAGAAAGAGATTGTATTTCTATTTCTCCTTGAACTCACTTGAATTAAGAACACAAAGAAGAGTCCAAGAAGGAAAAAACTAATTTTAATCCTATAAATATGTAAAGTTTTTTTTTTGTTAAAAATGTGTTTAAAGAAGTATTTATGACCTTATTAAGTGTCTTAAACAACCTTTCATGTAAAAGCATTGTTCAAATGAATTGATGCAACTTTTAGAATAAAAGATCATTTCCAATGGACTTATTTTTAAGGTTTCAGATATGAGTCCGAATTCCCAACATAATGTATGTGAATGCTTGCTTTCCAAAATGTGAGTATTCGAATGCTCTCTTGGACTTTGGATTTTTCTATCTAGAATGTGAGTTTTTGAATGCCCAACTTAGAGTATTTGAATGCTTGCTATCTAATTGTCAAATTTGATCATTTTGAAATAAAGTAATCAAATGTCCCTTATTTCATTCCATAGATTATTTATACTTTCTAAAACATAATTTTATCAATATATGCATTCTACATGATTTAGAAAACCAACATAATAAAAAAAACATTGTTCTTTGATAATATATTCAACATATATAATGTGTATGTTACATGAGTAAAACTAACTTATATAATGTGTGTTCCAAAGAAATAATACTTTGAAAAATTCGTGAAATACCCAAAGCTGAACTCTTTGTCGGTGAAGAAGTAATGATACCATTTTTTTCCTTCGTTGGTTTTAATATTAAGAATTGTTGTTTATACTTTCAATATTAAAAATTGTTGCTTATACTTTAAAAGGGAAATTAAAAGACAAAGAACATAGACATCATTAGACAGATGCAAAGACTAAGGAAAACATGTGGTAGAATAGAAGAATCGTAGGTTTCTTTTGCTACGAGACTTCTCTCTCTTTTGTTCGCACTTTACGCTAACTGTGGGGCTAAACCACATGGCTAGGGTTGGCAGCCTAACCCACAACCGGTGGGTTCCGACCCGACTTGACCCCATAGGGTTGATTTTTTTTTTTTGAAAATCAAGTTTAGTGTCAGGTTGAGTATTATTAATGAAAAATCGAGGTCAGGTTCAAGTTATAGGCAAACCCGACCTGACCCGATATTATATAAAATTTTTTTAATTTTTAATTTATATATATTTATATTTATATTTAAAAAATAATATTTTATTAATTTCGAGTCGAGTTCGAATTTTATGGTTATAAAATCAGATCAAGTCAGGGCGAGTAAAAACCTACTCCGACCTGACCTGTTGCCAACCCTACACATGGCATGACCTTGCCGATAGTTCAGCTTTGCGAAAACCAAAACAGGGAAAAACAAAAAAAATAGGTCCAATCAGATAGATCAAGCCCAAAAACCCACATTGTTTTGAGCCTTTTAATTAGATCTCAATGTCTACAGAGCCCAAAGTAATAGGGGCTTATATCATAGTATTTTGTATGCAACTATGGTCAGACCAAAAATTTGAGGCTAGAAAACTCTGCACACATTAGGTTGCTGGGCCTGTCTTATTTCCAAGGTTGCTCAAATTGGAAGAATTGAAGTCTAAACTCTAAAGAGTAGAGACTAAATAATCTTTTTAATGTGTCAGACGGCTGCACGGTATGTTGGTTTTGATAAAGAATTGAAATTTTAGTTTAGTGATTAAAGTTTAAGTTTAAATATATTTAAATTTAATTAAATATGTTGGAAATTTAAATTCTAATGATTAGAGTTTAAATCTTAATAGATTTAAATTTAATTAAAAATGTTTGAAATGATGTCATCCAATCTGCACAAATATTAGCTTGCTGGCGAACATGATCTCTTGAGACGTTATAAATCTTGTTATATGCATAATACTCAAACTAATTGAACTAGGTCATTTATAAAATTTGCATATTAATAAATATTTTGTTATATTGTTTGATTTATATATATATAAAATCGTAACTTTCAAATAAAAGCAATGAATTAAATGTTACATTTTATGGTGATTATATAAATTAATTTAGTTTTTTTATTATTAATATGTATTTGATTAATTAGGCTCTTACAATATTGATGTAAAAACAATTATTATTTTTTATCTAATCTGATTTCTTACAGGCAAAGAAGATAGATTGGTAAATAAAAGCATGATAAGTAAGTGCTTCTCAAACTAATGCACAAAAAGTGGATTTATGCATCAATGAGACATTTAAATCTTGAATAGATAAGCACATCTAGCTTGACATGTACACCTCAATTTTTTTTTTCTTTTATCAAAATACCCTGACTTGAGAATTTACAAGTCAACCAATATTGTGGAAAACCACTACATGTTCCACCGGGGATTAACTAGCGATAAGTGGATTGAATTTCTAGACATAAAAAATGAAAATAAAACAGTTAAGGCTCGATAACTACCAGCAGGCCCATAGATTTTAATGTTGGCTGCATTGCAGCGCCACAGATTTTGGTTGCTGTAGTGAGATGAGGAAAAGATTACGTAGTTTTGAAATCCCAATCCCAAAAATAATGCTAAGTAGAGAGTTTAATGAAGGGACAAGCCTTTGAAATAGACAGAAACCTCATGATTTGGTAGGCAATTTGGAAGGTGATATAATGCTTGGAGGTTTGAAAATTAGTGACCACCGCATAGTTGTCAACATGAGTTAGTGGTGAACTTATAATCACGTCATCACATCTACATCAATTTTTAGTTGTGTCATTTAATGCTCGTATTAAAATCTTTTTTTATTGGTTTCCTTTCTTTGATCCTACAAAAACAAATCTAAACTTATATATATATATATATATATATATAATGAAAGTGCTTCTACAAATCTTTCCATTACCTCAAATAAACTTCAAAGAAAAAATTGGTTTACAACAAAGGCGTATAATTTTTATTGACTAATTACTTTATCCACTGCTGCGAGTATTTTGATTCAAATGATTAGTATATAATTTTTATTAAAAAAATAAAATTTGAATTCTTTATTCTCTAATAAAAATAATATTATTTTATTATTGACAATCGGAGAATAATTAAAATTTTAAGTTCGGATGAAAATTAGTTGGTCTTAATAAGAATTAGATTTTCTTTTTCTGTTTCACAAATCTCATCTGAGAGTCAACTAGTAATATTGTAATATTACTTAAATTCTTCCTTTTACGTTTAATTTTGTGGGTCCTCCTTGCAAACATTCCCCTAATCTTGACCACTCAATGGAACCCATAGGATTTATTGAGCTCAATTTGATACTTACAATTGTTGCTAAACAGAGAAACGACTAATAAAATATTCAAAAGTTGTCCATAAGATGAGTAGTAATAAACCTCAGTCTTTGAGTAATTTCTATGATTTAATTGTAGCACGAAGAAAATTTATTTTTAAAAAAGATTAATAAATTTTTTTAAACTTGTAATCTATCTTGATTTTAGAATGAAAAACCCTTTTATCATTTTAAAAAATTCAGAATTTAACTTAATTTAGTTATATAATTATTTAAAAAATATGATATATGTGATATATAATAAATTTAAATTTTAAATTTTAATATTTATAATCTCTTTTAATATCTATAGACCTCACAATAACAAAAAAATAAAATAAAATCTTGAAAAAAAAAAGAATATAACATCATTTGGTCCAACATGTTTTCTACTGATTATTACAAGCTTTTCACTGCCAAAAAAAAAAAAAAAACAAAATCCAAGATCTCAAAAGTGGGCTCATAAATTGTCACAATGATGAACATTTTTTTTTCCGTATGCAATGCCATTCTCACCGCCTGTCGCTTAATGCTTGAGATATCAGCGTTCAACTCTTTAAACAAAATATTGATTTCAACCTTTTTTTTTTTTCTTATCATTCATTTTTCTGGGGGGCGGATTGTACGGTAGTACATAAAGCACTTAATCAACCATTGGTTTATGGATTTCTCTTGAATTCAAGTTATTTAGGTCATGTTTAATATATAGAATTATTAATAAAATAAAATTATAATTATTTTATATAATTTTTTATTTGTATTATAAGGAAGATTAATATTCTCTGGATATAAGATTATTAAATTTTTTTTTTAAAAAAATTATTTATAAGTCATAAGACTATATTTACATGTTTAATTATACGTTTAAAAATTATATTAATAATTTAGAATGTATAAATTTAAAAAAAAAAAATTTTAACAAATAAATAAATTATAGTATCATAATCTTTGTATATATCAAATATAAAATATAATGATATTATTTAATTTAATTTTATTTATAATATTATTTTATCTTATATTTTTATATCATATATATCAAACATGATTTTAATGTGCATATATTATGATTGCAGCAATAAATGTATATCTAAATTATCAATAGGATAATGTTGAATCACCAAAATTGTTGGATTTGGATGCTATCTCCCACGATACACCCCAAAAAAAATTTGTCTTCAAACTTGTAACAAAATATATTCATTACCAATGTGTATATTTGGTTACAAAATCGACGGATGAATTTCAATTCAATTAGCAGTATCATCTGTACATGGATTATATTAAAATCATCATTCAAGGGGTCCGTTTGTCGCGTCATGGTCATCATGAATAATTTTTTATATTATTAATTTACAGTTTTTATATTATTAATTAAAATTTTCTATTTTAAATTATATATATCAAATTATTCATGAATTAATTTAAGTCATTTATAAATTTATGATATCTATGAACCCAATTTATTGTGAATAAATGTACCCAGCATTTAATGTCATTTAAATTTAATATTTTGAGTTTAAATTCATATCTATGGAATAATATAAATATCCTTGAATGAAATTTAAATCATTCCTTAGTTAAATTTATTTTTTATTTTACTCTATTGAATAGTATAATTATTTATGAATAAAATTTAGATTGTACCCATTAATATATGCTTCTTTGGTGTATTCATTTAAACTTTTCGATAAAGATGATAAAATAATTTGTGGTCGACCAATTTTGCATCATCCTTATTTGATAGAAACGGTGTTTTTTTTTTTTTTTTTTTTTAAATTGGAGTTGGGAAGAGACGAGTTTGCATGTAAAATATAATGGGGGTAGGTTAGAGATAAGTATAAATTGCCTTGTCCTAATTTGTCCTGGAATATAAAAATATATATTTGTTATTTATTTAATTTTATGTTTATTTATATTTTATTAATAAAATTATTATTTAAAATTTAATTTAAAAGATTAACTTAATAAAATATTATATTTATAAAATTAAGATGTAATTTATATTAAAAAATAATAGTTTATGAGAATTATACTAAATAAAAATCATTTAAATAATTTTAGGTATAATTAAGCCGATTACTGGTTTTATATATATATATGTGTATGTTGAATTGAGGTCATGTATTACAAATAATAATTTGATGTTGGGATGGGGAGGAATTGGATAAAACAATTAAGGAGTCGAGTTAGGGTTAGAACGAGTATAAACTCTCCCTAAATTACCTCATGAACATTCTTATTTTTTTTATGTAAGCAAAAATTATGATTGCGCTTTGTATATATTTAAAATTTTTTATTTTAGTTCATTTTTTATGTTCCAATACTTTGTTAAGTATAAATTGTTCGTTTTGAATCATTAAAAATTAAGTTTTTAATTTTAAGTTTATGTATAAGAGTTGGAATTGAATGAAATTATTTACATTAGATACTATTTTGTATTCATTTCTTTCAAGTTTTTTTATTAAAAGTTACAAGTTCAATTTTAGAGAAATATGTATTATTTGTTCATACTTATAATAAACGCGTGAACAATAATGTAATTATCAATAATTATTTTTCTTCTTTAGAATAAAAGTCTCAAGTTTGAGTTATGCATTTTAAATTATTGGTAGCATTTTGTAGGCACCAATTTTGTCTTAAATATAATTTTGTTTATGTTATTATTATTATTAGTAAAAAAAAAAGAAGAAAAAGTAAAAAAAAAATCTTTTGGTTTCAACTTTGACAACTAAAATCAAATTGTTAGAGTCATTTTTTTTCTCTCTCACATTACCTAACTTAGCAGTATGAAATCCGGTGACCAAAAAGTCACTGGACAGATCTCCAAACTTTTTCACAAAAAAATCCTAGGAGATCTGAGATTTGAATCCCAGAAGCTCTATAAATAAAGCTGATTTCAGTAAAACAGAACAGAGAGAAAAAAAAGGGAAGCCTAAGGGTTCTGCAAAACAAAAACAGAAACAATCACAGTCCTCTTTGATAGAGGAACCAGCAGCAAATACCAAAAAAAAATTCAAAAATAAAAAAGACTTTCTGAGAATAAAATTCTTGATTTAGGAAGTTTGAGATTTTTTTTTTTAAATCTGATTTTGAGAGAGTGTTTAGAAAACAACAATGATCAATTAGGGATTTTTTGAGAATTTTTGAAAAATTTTTTGGGTCGTCAGATTCTAAAAAACTTCAAATTTTTCAACGATCATTGAATTTTTTGACTATCGAAAACTGAAAAGTTGGCTTGAATATGGGATTTTTGAATTTTTTAATGTCGGTTGAAGTTTTTGGCCATCGATGCACGACAACAATCGACTAAAATTTGGATTACCATGACGGTTGATGAAAAGGTTGGGCTTTTTAAAGAGAGGCTCTAGGGTAGAGAGAGAAGGGAAAGAAAACATTAAAAAAATCGAAACAAGCCTTTTTATAGGCACTCCAAAACGACATCTTTTTCGACGTTTGACCTGCACCTAACCTGCGCAGGATCTGTGCATTGACTCAGGCGTCAACCAAACCCGTTTGGTATTTTTTTTTTATTTTCTATTTTGATTTTGATTTTATATTGATTTTTATGTTATTTTTATTTTATTTTTTATGATATTATTGTTATTATTTTTATTTTTATTTTATATTATTACTAGTCATAATTCTTTTAGAAATAAATAAATAAAATAAAATAAAATATGGACCTAAAAAATATAATATGCAAAAAAAATTAATAATAATAATAATAAATATTTAAGGAAAATAAAATTTTAATACAAGAAAAAATGTTATTTAAATTTCACCAAAGTGTTGGGATAATTTAAAAAATAATTTTTGCTATAAAATAATAATAATAATAAAATTATAAATAAAAGATAAATAAAATAAAAATGATAAATTTTTTAAATTAATCTTTTAAATGTAATTTTTAGAGAAAGCTAAAAGAGTTTGGTTTTCTTTAATTATTGCAAGTAAAAATAATTTTTCGAATTTCACTATAGAGTTGGAATAATCCAAAATTATTTTTACTAGAACAAAGGTTTATTTAAACAATGTAAAAAAATAATTAAAAAATAATAAAAAATAATAATGAAATAATAATAATCGATATTTTGAATAATATTTTTTTAAAAAAAGTAAAAAATTGAAAGAGTTCGATTTTCTTTAATACAAGCAAAAGATAAATATTTAGATTTCGTCGGTGAGTTGAGATTATCTAAATTTTTTGAAATAATAAAAAATAACAATAAATAGTAAAATAATAACAATAAAATTTTAAAATAATCTTCATAAGAATTAATTAATTAATTAAATCCCTTAATTATTATAAAAATAATTTTATTTAGGATTTCATCAGAAAGTTAGGATGATCCTAAAACTTGTTCAAAATTTTCAAGATTTTTGCCAAAGAGTCAGGATAATCTTAAATTTTGTTTAATAAATTTTTGGAACTCATCAAATAGTTGAGATGTTCCTAAAGTTATTTTTTATTAAATAAAAAAAATCTTATGATGAGATTTTGAGAATTTGGTGAATAGTCAATTTTCTCGAAATATTGTTTAAATAATGGTTTTTTATAAATTTCGTCAAAGCGTTGGAGAATTTATAGAATATGAAATAATAATAATAATAATACTAATTTCACAACAAAAAAAAATGTTTTTCATAAATAAATTTTAAGAAATTAAATCTAAATATAAAAAAGATCGTATCATTAAAATTAAAGAATTACATATGTTTAATTAGTATCGTTCCTTAAATGGGCCACATGAAGGTGCTAATACATTTCTTACTTATAATCGTACTCCCAAACCCAATCTTAATTTCATAGACCTAAACTTCTTTTAGTAAATCTTAATTAATTTTAAGATTTTTAAAAGATGATATTTTTGGGCGGTCAATCACACTCTAAAAAAAGATTAGTGGCAACTCCAAAAATTTTCATTCAAGTCCAACATTCGAGTCCCCTCGGATAAAAAATCATTATGATAGCTTGACGGCTCTATTGGGGATGCTAAAGTGTCAAGCCAAAATTAAACATGTGTCATCTAAACTTTGATTTTATGGTCAGATATTTAATTTTAATTTCTTATCTCATTTTAGAATTAAAAAAAAATTTTAAAAATTTTGATGGTTTCATTTAGTTTTGTTATGTTATTGTACTTATTTTATATTGTTGCTAATTATATTGTTAATTTATTAATAATTGTTACATTCCCTCACACACCACACATTTGCATTCATGCACGAGTTCTATACCTTAGCTCCTAAATCTATCCCTTTTTAGAAAGGAGTAAAGTATCTATGCTTTCGTGAGGTTATAATGCCTTCGCTTAGGTTAGCGAAATATTTTCACTCAAGTTGAACCCTTTCCATCAGTAGTCTATTTTGGGTGAGGAATGGGAGCCTTATTAGTCCTGGGTGGATGATAGTGAGAATCAATTTGGGAACCTTTTTAGTTTGTGTTAATTACCAAACCCTGCATATAATGAACCTTAAAAAAACCAACCTTAGATAGAGCTATACTAGTTTGTAGATTATACCTTAAATTAGGACACATGAGGGAATATTTTTTTAATATAATTACTAACCCTATTTGGTTTTGCTCTCATTTTATTTCATGATCATGCATCATCATAAACACTTGCATATGGGATGTGCTTGTCAATATGCCAATATCAGATAGAAGATATTCAATTTTGCTTCGAAAACACCATTATGATGTTCTCAATTTTGAAGCCCACCGTGTATGAAGAGACTGATATGGTGATAACTCTATCATTAGAAGCCCAAAGTAGAATGAGAAACCGTCTGAAAGAATCTAAACAAGAAATTTTGCCTGAAAAAATCAAATTAGGACTTCAACAAAATGATATCTCTAAGTTCATCGAGATCTGATGCCATGTAATAACTCCTAAGAAGATGGCTTTCATGAAAAAATATAGTTATATTGCTTCACTGCTTGAGGTGTTTATAGAAAATCAGATGATAAAAGCTTTAGTTTAGTTTTGAGACCCTACATATAGATGTTTCATATTCAACGAGATAGATATGACCCTAACAATAAAAAATTACACTACATTGCTATGGTTACATTTTTTCAATCCAGATAAAATCTATTAGCGAGTTCAAAATTTTGGATCTTGAAGAAAACTTACTTGTATGATAGGGGTCCTTATTCATAATGTGAATTCATATATTCAAACAAAAGGCAAAAGTGATTGCATCCCATGAGGAATCTTTTGTGATTACATCATCAAAATCTTAGAGGATGAACGAGGCATGAAAATGATAGCTTTGGCAATTTATAGCTTGATCATTTTCCTGAAAAGTCCTAGGGCACATTAAGGTATCAGTGATTGACTTTCTTGAGCATATGGACAACAAAATCAAACCTATTCCTTTTATACTAGCAGAAACCTTTAGATAATTGAATCACTGTCAAAGAAAAGGATGGCGTTTCATAAGGTGTGTATATTTACTATACATTTAGGGCAAAAAGTCATCTTTAACATTCTAAGTGTAAATTTCATCCCACTTATAGCAATAAAAGTAGGCCAATTAAAGAATGTTGTAATATTAAGTAGCCAAAATCAAAGACCAAGGAAAAATGGGTTGACTTTGTAAAATCTCACTAGTACTAAAGTTATATGGAAAGTTCAATGGATGCCACGAGAAGCCATATTGTACAAACATGATGACAAGCTATGGGTTTCATTTTTAGGATCATGGAGAGGTATAAGCTATGCTCCGACACTGGTTCGTCTATAATTAGAGTCAGAGTAATTTATTCCGATGACTCATGGGTTTCAAGAATTAGAAAATTTTTTTTTAAAAGGTAAGATTTCTAGGAAAGATGAAAGAGATTATCAGAGAATGAAAGCAGACTTGAAAAGTATATCGTAGGGGATATATAGATAAAGTCACACTTTAATATTTGATATAGAGAAGTCAACGTATCACAAGCAAAGTTAGTCCTAAAGAAGAAAAACCATGCCACCAAGAAAATGCCCATTGTGAAAAGATCCCTGAAGAAATCAAGATTATGAATTGCAAATTTGAAGAAGAAAAAGAAATATGGGAGCTTGAAAAAAAGAGGCTTCAATATGAGATTAATGAATAGAAAGATAAGACTGATAAGAGTGACGTAAAATCTTGAAGGCTTGAAAGAGAACAAAAATAGATTTTTGAAAGCTGGCATAGGTCCATCACTTTAATGATCACAGAGCTTGAAGAATTCAAAAAGAACATAAAATAGCTTCTATCCAATTTGTTGTCTAAGGAAGAAAAACTTAGTTTGTGAAAGAAAAGAAGATACTACAAAGTCTTGTAGAAGACTTAAAATAGCAAATGCATTATCAACGTGAAGCCATTCAAGTTTTGAGAGAAAAACAAGATCAATTTGAACACAGAGCATAGTGTTGGAAGGAAGAATGTCAATTGAAATAATCTCAAACCACTCGACTAATAGAACAGATAAGAGAAGTCTACTTCAAAGTAAGAGACATGGTCCAAGAAGCTAAATAAGTAAAGAAAAAAGTTTACCCAAGATAGCATAGCCAACACTTGATCAATTTTCTAGATAATGCTTATAAGCAATACAAGCATGTAAGGCACTTCTTTTGGAAAAATTTTATATTATAATAAAAGAAATATTCAGTAAGAATAATGTGAGATTATGATATGGTAGTTTAAGTTTAGACTTAAAATCTTTTACAAATATTGGATATATAACAAGCATATCCTTTGCATTCATGCATCATATGTGTGTTCCATTTAAAAAATGCATCATGACTAAAAGAAAGAGGCCTTGAAATAATAAATCTCAAAGAGTTTCCCTTAACTTGATCAAGTGTAATGATAGTTAGGCTATTAGAAAACATAGACCAAACCATTCATCATCGTTACAATACTCTCTCACAAGTCAAAATCATGGAAAATGAGCAAGTATCTAGAATGGAAAGGATGGATAAAACTTCAATTTGATATGCAAGAGCAAATGATTAGGTCACAACAAGAGTTGATAGAACAAATGACTAGGTTTCAAGAAGAGAGTAAAAAAGAAATAGTTATAATGATGGACATGATAAGAAAAATAACCAAGGGAAAAGGGATAGCTGAAGAAGTGTCCACTGAGAAAGAGCTTCAAGTCTAAGAAAATACTAATGACAAGGAAGATCCATTGTATCCATTGTCATAACATATAGATCTGTAAATTTATAGCTAGACTTAACAAATTAAAGAGTCACCACTAATCTTTTTTATAAGGTGTCATTGGCCACCTAAAGAATCTATTCCTTTAAGGAGCTCTTAAGCTTGATGAAGGGTCCCTAAAATAATAGGTTTGGGTATACTAACCAGAACAAGGTTCAAAAATTTAGTTACATGTGGAGAAGGTTATAGCACTCCTACATGCCCATCCAAAGGATGGTACCATTTTATTTTAAATTTATCCTGAGGTATTGAGTCTAATGGTTTCAAATTTTTATGTTGAAATATTGGAAATAATTTATAAGATACTTCCATCAATTTGGTAGAATTTCTAAAAATATTTTCTCACCTCAAGAGTATTCAAGGATCCCATTTGTTTCTTTGAAGAGGCTCCGTCATCAAAAAAAGGTTTAATTATTTTTATTTAATTATTTTTTGTTAAAAATATATCTAATTATTCCACAATTAATTTTTAAAATTTTCACCATTTGGGCCTATTTAGAAATTCTTTTTATTTCTCTTTTCTTTTCTGGAAAGAAAATAATATGACAATTGTTTTTCTTGAAATTTTATTTAAATTCTTCCACCATTTAGGATAAATTTAAAGAAATTTCTCACCTAAAGATTTTTTAAGAATTTACCATTTGAAATTTCTAAGAATCTCATCTTTGGATAATTATCAAATATTTTCAACCCAAATTTTTATTTTTTATTTTTTCATTATTTTTATATATTTTTTATTTTTTAATTTTTTGTGTTTGAAAATAAATATTAATTATTATTATTGAAACTTTATCTAAATTATTCCACAATTTGGGATAAATTTAGATAGAATTTCTCACCTAGGAATTTTATAGAAATTTACTATTTGAAATTTCTATAAATTCCATCATTGAATAATTAATAGTTATTCTCAAAAAAATATTTTTTTTTATTTTTTTATGTTTTTATTTTTTAAAAAAAATTTAATCATTCAAAAAACACTAAAAAAAACACATAAATAAAATACTG
Organism: Durio zibethinus; assembly: GCF_047325235.1. Lineage (NCBI taxonomy): Eukaryota > Viridiplantae > Streptophyta > Magnoliopsida > Malvales > Malvaceae > Durio > Durio zibethinus. The sequence continues at coordinate 15,353,172 of NC_143183.1, read as the reverse complement.
AATAAAAAATACCAAAAAAATAGAAACGACTTAGCTGGAGCGGGTAAATCGGCTCGGCTTAACAATAGGGTCTGGCTGGGATAAAGGTTGACGGATCGGGTTGCACTCGGGTCGGATCGCCCGAATGGAAAACAAGCGGATGCTGGGTCTTCTTAAATACCAAAATGGCGTCGTTTTGGCAAAACTATAAAAGCCCAAGTTCAAGCTTTTTGCCTCAAATCTCTTTTTTTCCTTCTCTCTTTTCTTTTTTTTTTCTTTCCCTTCTTTCTAACCCTGTTGAATCTTCGGTTGAATATCAATCAGATTCTAGAAATTATCACTGAAATCTGGGTTGGTTCACCGGACGATCACCAGAAAATTCAAACTTTGTCGAAATCTTTATCGGATTCTAGAAACCCTAATCGAAAAATTCACCAAAAACTGAAAAATTTTGTCGGAATCTGAGAATTTTTTAAATTTTTCCAAAAAAATTACTAATTTTTCCAAAAAAATTACTTTTTTTTCCTAAACCCAAAAATCTTCAAAAACCTTTCTGATTGCTTTATGCTTGTGATTTTTTATTTTTGTTTCTGTGTGTTTTTTTTTCTGTGTTTTTTATTCTGGCAGTGTATGTATTTATAGGACCAGATCAGAAGAGTTTCTGATCAATTAAAAATCTCCCTTTGATTGGATTTTCTCATTATCAGAAAACTTGAAAATTATCCTAGAGAGATTGAAACCAATTGCAAGGATTTGTATTTTCCCTTTTTTTTTTAAACAAATATCCTATTATCCTTTCATGGAAGATAAAATTATCTTTCTCAAAATATTCACATGAATCCAAGAAATGGTTTATCTCTTGAAGACTGTACTGGTTTTCTTCCAAAGCAAAGAAATCAATATCTTGCTGTTTTAGCAGATTTGTTGATAGAAGACTTTGGAAAGCTATTTCTTTAAAATTCTAAAATTCTTTAGCCTGTTTGACTAAGAACTCAGCTAAGTTGGTCATCCCTTTTCGAAAGCTAGTTTTATTTTCTGAGAGATGGGATTTCCAAACTTTGTTTAACAAATTGTAGACTTGTGGTTCAAGTCCAGGATTATAAAAATGTTTTATCTCTGTGTTAGAGAATGTGAAATTTGTTCTTGCCAACAATTGTTCTGTGGAAGAAACAATTTGAGAATAACTCATAGGAGTCCATTCGTTTGGATCCTGAGCAAACTGTGAGTATTCGGGTTGAATTCTCATAAAAGGGGGTCGATAAAGAGGTTGTTGGTAGAGATATAATCCTTGGTTAGGATTATTGTAAAAGTTAAATCCTTGGTTAGGATTTGTAGAGATCTGAGGTTTTGGAGAAGAAGGAGTAGAAGAGGAAGAAGAAGAAGAGAATTTTTTACCTGGTTTCTTCTTGACAGTTCTCCATCCACTAGTATCATGGATTGGGTGTTTTTCTCGATCCATGAGGTCTACTTAGGAAGTCTGCAAGGAGATTTTTGTCTCCATTGATGAACTCTATCGGAAAATGATAAGAACAAAAAAAATTGTACCATTTAATTCGCCTGGTATTATCAGAAAGCTTTTTATTGTGGAGAAAGTTTTTGACTGCTTGGTTATCTGTTCGGATAACAAAGAACTTCGGGGCTAAATAGATGTGAAATCGCTGTACACCATTTTTTATGGCTAATAATTTTTTTTCAAAAATAATATAATTTATTTCGTTCGGTTTGAACTTACCAGAATTATATCCACAAATCAATTCATCTTATTGATGTAGATTTTTAGCTTTTAAGACACATCCCCAATGTTCATCACTGGCATCTGTCTCTAAAATTAATAGGTCACCTTGTTTAGGTAGATAGACCTTAGGTATAGTGGTTAAATCTGATTTGATCTATTTGACAATATCAGAATCATGAGTGGTCCAGACAAAATCATTATCTTTACGCAATTTACGCAAAAGATAGCTTTCTTTTTTGGAAAGGTTTTTGAAAAATTGCCTGCCATAATTAAGTATACCTAACAGCTGCTGTAGCTGTTTGACATTATCCAGGTCTTCTGGAAAGTCTCTGATCTTGAAAATAATGTGATCCTGCAGGGTTATTCCGTTAGCAGAAAGATTAAGACCAAGAAATTCAATTTCGGTTTTTTCAAGTTCAACCTTTTTGGGACTTAAAATAATACCGTGTAAAATAAATTCTTGAGCAATGAGATTCAGGTATTTCCTGTGCTCATCTATCGTATTAGAAAATATTAAAATATCATCAATATATACACAACAAAATTGTTTATGTTTGCTAAAAATTTTGTCCATCCAACGCTGAAAGATTTGAGGGGCGTTGCATAGACCGAAAGGCATAACAGTCCATTGGTAATGGCCTGCTGGTGCACTAAAAGCAGTAAGGGGTTTAGAGGTTTCATTTAGCATGATTTGTCAAAAACCTGACTTACAATCAAATTTAGAAAAGTATTTAGCATTTTTTGCTAAATTAATTAAAACATCTTTTCGAGGGATAAAATAGCCATCAAAAACAAGATTTTGGTTTAATTTCTTGTAATTAATAACCATACGGGGTTTACCTCGTTTAATCTCAGAATGGTTTCTTACCAAAAATGCTAGACTGGAATGTGGACTGGTAGTAGGTTCTATCAGACCTTTGTCAAGCAATTCTGAAATTTGAACTTCAAATTCATCTATATCCTATTTGGTATAGATCATTAGTTTTACTCGAATAATCTCTTTTGGAGATTGAAGAGTAAGTTCACAGTATCTTGGACTGCGCTTCCAAAGCTTCAATGGGTCTTCACTGAAGTTTTCTTGTAAAATTCTATAAAGCCAATGTTTTTCATTAATAGCTTTAAGTTCATAAATATGTGTTATTTTTGGTTGAAAACCATTATCACAAACATGATTGTGCTTGGATAATAAAGGAACATCTATTGATTTTTTGTCAATAGTAAAACAAGATAATCAGAAAAAACTCAAAAAGGGTAAATATTTATGTATAAAATTATTTCCTAATAACATGTCTCCATGCATATTGGGAAAACATAATATTTTAGGTATAATAAACTTTATATCGTTTAAGGCAATAGGTATATTTTTTTCCTTTAGGTTAACAATGGTTTCTTTACCATCGATACCGACTATTATTATAGGATGCTTCATAGGTTGCCATTTGGTTGACGGCAAAGCATTAGGTCGACAGCTAGAGATTGATGCTCCTGTGTCAATCAAAATATTCAAACTATAGGTTTTATAGTTTTGAAAATAAAAATAACCTTTAACGTAAGTATAATATCTTGCTTTATTAGCAAAAGATATTATTTCGTTAGAAATGCAAAAATTATTTATAGAATGAAACATTTTTATATCTTCTTGTCTAGGTTTTCTAGAAGAAAAAGTATGTGAGTTAATCACAGAGTTAACAGAATGATAATGGGTTTGATTATCAACTGTACCTTGCTGAGATGGATTATCTCCGACAAAAATAGGAATTTGAGCAGATTCTGTATTACCTGATTGGCGCATACTATTTGCTCGTCGTAGGATGTCTGTACTGTTGGTACCATGAAATCCTGAAAAAGAACTTCAATATGGAGTACAAAAAGATTGGTTACTAGTTATACTCTCAATATCATCATATGTTTGACGTTCAAAAATATTTACTGGGGGTAAAACCAGGTTTGGATTAAAACTGGTTGCTTCATTTGGATTTTTAAAGTAAAAATTTTTTTCGGATGAGAAAAATTCTAAACTTGGAACTTTCTGTTTTTCAGAAGTACTAGTAAGATCTTCGAGACACCATCATTTTGGGATTGATAAATCTGTGAGATTTACTAATTTAGGTTTAATTTCTGAATCAAAAGAGTTTGGTTCAAAAATTTCAATAATATTAGAATCTATCGGTTTGATAGAAGTATTAGTAGTATTTGTAAATTCATAAACCGCTGACCAGTTGATGGAAAGATCATGCGATGTTGATTCGAAATCAGAATTGAGTATTTTGATTCGAAGACATAAACATTTTTCAATGTTTTCATCAAAAATAGAAATAAAATAGTTTGGTTTTACTTTAAATAAAACTACTCCTGCTGCTAAATTGGATTGGATTTCTCCGATTACAGCATTAGCACGGTTTTGAAAACGGTGGTCCATTAAAACAGCTATTATAGGCATATCCTTTGTGGATAAAAATAGTGGTTTAATGGTGATCAAAATCATTCCTATATCGATGTATTTGACCTTTGGGTATTTAGAAAGAAAATTGTTTATTTTCTTTTTGGTAAAAAGAGAAATTTCTACTGAGCCTTTTTTAGTGTCAGTAGCGACAGTATTACCAGATAGTTTTTCTATATGGCGTTTAGACCAAGGTTGAAATTGTTTAAACCAACTTGTTTTGTAAATCTCATCTGGTTTGATGAGTTGTAATTCTTTAATTTTATCATCAGAAATAAAATGAGTTTTTCTCATAATATTCTTGAGTTTGACCATTCCTTTTTCGTTGGTAGTGGTTGTACCTGTAGAAGAGGAAACTGAAATAGTATTTGTGTTAGATTCAGTATTCAGTATAAAAATAAAATGAGATTCATCATCAGAAGAACTATAATCAGTTTCAGAGAAAACTTCATAATAAATTTCTTCATCAGATAATTCTTCAGCAAAACAAATTTGAGGAAAACTTTCATCAAGTTTTTTGATCATTTTCTTCCCACTTTTTCCTTTGTTAGGACAAGCATTTGCATAGTGACCTTCTTGATCACAAAGAAAACATTTACAAGTTGTTTTAGAAGAGGGTTTTTTCTTCTTTTTAACAACAAATTTACCTTTTTTAGGTTTAAAAGTCGTAGGTTTCCATTTTTTCCAAAAATATTTTCGTTTTTTCTTAAAACGAGTTTTCTTTGAAAAAGATGGTTTGTTACAACCAAATTCGAATTCATTTTCCAAAATCTTTGTACATTGTTTATACGAAAGTTTGGATTTTACCTGTTTTACAGCTTTTTGCTTCAAACAGTATTCTGTTACCTGGGTTTGAACGTAGTGTATTCTACATCCAAGAGTATCATAGAGTTCTATACTGGGATTTGCAGCATGAACAGTTTTGAGTTTTAACTCAAGGTAAACAGGGTAATTTTGAGAACTTAATTCATCCCATGGTGAGGGAAGTTTAAGAAAATATTGTTGTAACCAAAAGTTTGAATGTTTTTCATCTAATTTTTGATATTCAGAAAGATAATTTTTAGAAAATTCATCTAAAAAATTTATATCACATAATTTTAACTTTCATAAAATAAATTGAGCTTCTTGAGTAGGATCCAGAGATTCTGTACTACCGCAAAACTCATTTTTCAAGATTTGGGTTAAATCTTTCAAAAGTTGAGGGATATTACCGACAGCTAACAGAGAAGATTTCTGCTATTCTCTGAGGGTTGTATTTTCCCATTTCTTTAGAAATTGTAGGACATCACCTTGCCATGTGCCACAAAAATAGTTGAGGAATCGTTCACGTCCCCATGTATCCTTGTAATTTGTGACTACAATAGACATAGATTGTGCCCAATCATCTATGGTTTTTCCATAGTTTTGAAGAGGGACTTTGGTTAAGTCTAAATATGTACCTCATTGTGATACCGTTCATTTGTTTAACGAATCGATAAAAGGGATTTCTTGCTGAGCCTGACTTGTTTGGCCAGAATCAGAAGTTTGTTTTATCTCATCTTTGATCTCATCCTTGTTTAGGTGAGCATATTTTTCCTTGAGATGAGGAAGATGTTGATCCATTAAATCCGGATCTATTAAATCTGGAAATTGCCTAATATCATCAATATCTGGGTTAGATATTGCTTCGACTTTTCTCTTCCCACTCGCCTCTGGTTGAGGGGTTGGAATTTTTGTTAGTTCTGGATCTGTTTGATCATCAGAACTATCATCTTCATCAGATGTGTTTTCATCGGATGAAGGGGGTTCATCCTTTACTACTGAGTTAGTAGCAAGAATTTCAAAATTATCTTCTACAATATCACTAGCCTCTTCACTACTGATACTGGTTGTATCATAGTTGAGCATATAATGATATTTGTATTTAAGAAACAGATATTTATGTTCTTCATAAAGAGTTTCTATAGCATTAAGGTAATCAATCCGTTGTTGCGAATCATTACAATGCTCCATTTTTTATTTAAAATTTTTAATAATATATTTATAAGAGTCGAAATCAAGTTGTTCTTGTTTCGCCTTTGCAAAGGCAGAAGATGAGGGTTTGTCATCGTTCATCATAATATTGCCATAGTAAAGTGGTCCAAAATCAGTAAATGTTTCAGGGGGAACATGCTTTTGGTCCATCTTTTCTACAAGCATATCAACTTTATCTTCTATATTATCAATTTTTACAAAAAGTTTATGAAAAAAAGAAGAAGTTAAATCTATTAAACCATTTACAGTTCTACTTATGCTAATATTACTAGATTCATACTTAGGATCTATATGCAAGTCATGATTATAAGACTTATCTTGACAAATACCAGAATTTTCTTCATAAGTTTCCATGTTTTTGGTGCTTAAAACCATTGTGCTGTTCTAAAACGCTAGCAATAAAAGGCAACTCAGGCCACAAAAGCCAGTTATCCACTCAGATATGCAATTATGAGCTTTGAAACAAAGAGCTTATGCAGAAGATGCAAGTAAGAGTAAAGAAAATCTTACAAAATGAATAACAAGTAGATCTTTCTTGTAGAAACTAGGTAAAAGATCCTCTTCTTCTTCTTCCTCTTCTACTCCTTCTTCTCTAAAACCCCAGATCTCTACAAATCCTAACCAAGGATTTAACTTTTACAATAATCCTAACCAAGGATTATATCTCTACCAATAACCTCTTTATCGACCCCCTTTTATGAGAATTCAACCCGAATACTCACAGTTTGCTTAGGATCCAAACGAATGGACTCCTATGAGTTATTCTCAAATTGTTTCTTCCACAGAACAACTGTTGGCAAGAACAAATTTCACATTCTCTAACACAGAGATAAAAGATTTTTATAATCCTGGACTTGAACCACAAGTCTACAATTTGTTAAACAAAGTTTGGAAATCCCATCTCTCAGAAAACAAAACTAGCTTTCGAAAAGGGATGACCAACTTAGCTGAGTTCTTAGTTAAACAGGCTAAAGAATTTCAGAATTTTAAAGAAATAGCTTTCTAAAGTCTTCTATCAACAAATCTGCTAAAACAGCAAGATATTGATTTCTTTGCTTTGGAAGAAAACCAGTACAGTCTTCAAGAGATAAACCATTTCTTGGATTCATGTGAATATTTTGAGAAAGATAATTTTATTTCTTCTAAGCTAAACAAGCTGAAAAGAATTCTTCTCTTTGAAAAAGCTGCGGTGTTCTTAACCCCAGAACTATTCCAGCAAATTAACTCTTTTATCTTACAGTCAACAGAAACACTATTGGTTGAAAAGTTTTCAGAGTATTATACCTCTACTTATATGTATAATACATCTTTTGGACAGTATATACCTAAACTAAAGTTTTGACTCGACCACGAAAGTTTTGATATAAAAAGTATTGAACTTGGTTTAGTTGGACAAATAACTGTACAAAATTATTCTTTTCACCTTTTAAAAGATTTCCCTGCTTTTATAAAGCAACGCTTTTTTGAATGTATTAAATGGTCAAAACACCTTTTTTACGTTCATTTTACTATATACAGTTTTTTGGGTACCTTTCAACGAGAGAGATTTTACAATGCTCCTTTATTATCCAAGCACAATCATGTTTGTGATAATAAGGGAACATCTATTGATTTTTTGTCAATAGTAAAAATAAGATAATCAGAAAAAACTGAAAAGGCTAAATATTTATGTATAAAATTATTTCCTAATAACATGTCTCCATGCATATTGGGAAAACATAATATTTTAGGTATAATAAACTTTATATCGTTTAAGGCAATAGGTATATTTTTTGCCTTTAGGTTAACAATGGTTTCTTTACCATCGATACCGACTATTATTATAGGATGCTTCATAGGTTGCCATTTGGTTGACGGCAAAGCATTAGGTCGACAGTTAGAGATTGTTGCTCCTGTGTCAATCAAAATATTCAAACTATAGGTTTTATAGTTTTGAAAATAAAAATAACCTTTAACGTAAGTATAATATCTTGCTTTATTAGCAAAAGATATTATTTCGTTAGAAATGCAAAAATTATTTATAGAATGAAACATTTTTATATCTTCTTGTCTAGGTTTTCTAGAAGAAGAAGTATGTGAGTTAATCACAGAGTTAACAGAATGATAATGGGTTTGATTATCAACTGTACCTTGCTGAGATGGATTATCTCCGACAAAAATAGGAATTTGAGCAGATTCTGTATTACCTGATTGGCACATACTATTTGCTCGTCGTAGGATATCTGTACTGTTGGTACCATGAAATCCTGAAAAAAAACTTCGATATGGAGTACAAAAAGATTGGTTACTAGTTATACTCTCAATATCATCATCTGTTTGATGTTCAAAAATATTTACTGGGGGCAAAACCAGGTTTGGATTAAAACTGGTTGCTTCATTTGGATTTTTAAAGTAAAGATTTTTTCCGGATGAAAAAAATTCTAAACTTGAAACTTTCAGTTTTTCAGAAGTACTAGTAAGATCTTCGAGACACCATCTTTTTGGGATTGATAAATCTGCGAGATTTACTAATTTAGGTTTAATTTCTGAATTAAAAGAGTTTGGTTCAAAAATTTCAATAATATTAGAATCTATCGGTTTGATAGAAGTATTAGTAGTATTTGTAAATTCATAAACCGCTGACCAATTGATGGAAAGATCATTCGATGTTGATTCGAAATCATAATTGAGTATTTTGGTTCGTAGACATAAACATTTTTTAATGTTTTCATCAAAAATAGAAATAAAATAGTTTGGTTTTACTTTAAATAAAACTACTCCTGCTGCTAAATTGGATTGGATTCCTCCGATTACAGCATTAGCACGGTTTTAAAAATGGCGGTCCATTAAAACAGCTATTATAGGCATATCCTTTGTGGATGAAAATAGTGGTTTAATAGTGATCAAAATCATTCCTATATGGATGTATTTGACCTTTGGGTATTTAGAAAGAAAATTGTTTATTTTCTTTTTGGTAAAAAGAGAAATTTCTACTGCCTTTTTTAGTGTCAGTAGCGACAGTATCACCAGATAGTTTTTCTATATGGCGTTTAGACCAAGGTTGGAATTGTTTAAACCAACTTGTTTTGTAAATCTCATCTGGTTTGATGAGTTGTAATTCTTTAATTTTATCATCAGAAATAAAATGAGTTTTTCTCATAATATTCTTGAGTTTGACCATACCTTTTTCGTTGGTAATGGTTGTACCTGTAAAAGAGGAAACTGAAACAGTATCTGTGTTAGATTCAGTATTCAGCATAAAAATAAAATGAGATTCATCATCAGAAGAACTATAATCAGTTTCAGAGAAAACTTTATAATAAATTTCTTCATCAGATAATTCTTCAGCAAAACAAATTTGAAGAAAACTTTCATCAAGTTTTTTGATCATTTTTTTCCCACTTTTTCCTTTGTTAGGACAAGTATTTGCATAGTGACCTTCTTGATCACAAAGAAAATATTTAGAAGTTGTTTTAGAAGAGGGTTTTTTCTTCTTTTTAACAACAAATTTACCTTTTTTAGGTTTAAAAGTTGTAGGTTTCCATTTTTTCCAAAAATATTTTCGTTTTTTCTTAAAACGAGTTTTCTTTGAAAAAGATTGTTTGTTACAACCAAATTCGAATTCATTTTCCAAGATCTTTGTACATTGTTTATACGAAAGTTTGGATTTTACCTGTTTTGTAGCTTTTTACTTCAAACAGTATTCTGTTACCTGGGTTTGAACGTAGTGTATTCTACATCCAAGAGTATCATAGAGTTCTATACTGGGATTTGCAGCATGAACAGTTTTGAGTTTTAACTCAAGGTAAACAGGGTAATTTTGAGAACTTAATTCATCCCATGGTGAGGGAAGTTTAAGAAAATATTGTTGTAACCAAAAGTTGGAATGTTTTTCATCCAATTTTTGATATTCAGAAAGATATTTTTTAGAAAATTCATCTAAAAACTTTATATCACATAATTTTAACTTTGATAAAATAAATTGAGCTTCTTGAGTAGGATCCAGGGATTCTGTACTACCGCAAAACTCATTTTTCAAGATTTGGGTTAAATCTTTCAAAAGTTGAGGGATATTACCGACAGCTAACAGAGAGGATTTTTGCTGTTCTCCGAGGGTTGTATTTTCCCATTTCTTTAGAAATTGTAGGACATCACCTTGCCATGTGCCACAGAAATAGTTGAGGAATCGTTCACGTCCCCATGTATCCTTGTAATTTGTGACTACAATAGACATAGATTGTGCCTAATCATCTATGGTTTTTCCATAGTTTTGAAGAGGGACTTTGGTTAAGTCTAAATATGTACCTCATTGTGATACCGTTCGTTTGTTTAACGAATCGATAAAAGGGATTTCTTGCTGAGCCTGACTTGTTTGGCCAGAATCAGAAGTTTGTTTTATCTCATCTTTGATCTCATCCTTGTTTAGGTGAGCATATTTTTCCTTGAGATGAGGAAGATGTTGATCCATTAAATTCGGATCTATTAAATTTGGAAATTACCTGATATCATCAATATCTGGGTTAGATATTGCTTTGACTTTTCTCTTCCCACTCGCCTCTGGTTGAGGGGTTGGAATTTCTGTTGGTTCTGGATCAATTTGATCATCAGAACTATCATCTTCATCAGATGTGTTTTCATCGGATGAAAGGGGTTCATCCTTTACTACTGGGTTAGTAGTAAGAATTTCAAAATTATCTTCTACAATATCACTAGCCTCTTCACTACTGATACTGGTTGTATCATAGTTGAGCATATAATGATATTTGTATTTAAGAAACAGATCTTTATGTTCTTCATAAAAAGTTTCTATAGCATTAAGGTAATCAATCCATTGTTGCGGATCATTACAATGCTCCATTTTTTATTTAAAATTTTCAATAATATATTTATAAGAGTCAAAATCAAGTTGTTCTTGTTTTGCCTTTGCAGAGGTAGAAGATGAGGGTTTGTCATCGTTCATCATAATATTGCCATAGTAAAGTGGTCCAAAATCAGTAGATATTTCAAGGGGAACATGCTTTTGGTCCATCTTTTCTACAAGCATATCAACTTTATCTTCTATATTATCAATTTTTACAAAAAGTTTATGAAAGAAAGAAGAAGTTAAATATATTAAACCATTTATAGTTCTACTTATGCTAATATTACTAGATTCATACTTAGGATCTATATGCAAGTCATGATTATAAGATTTATCTTGACAAATACAAGAATTTTCTTATAAGTTTCCATGTTTCTGGTGCTTAAAACCGTTGTGCTGTTCTGAAACGCTAGCAACAAAAGGTAACTCAGGCCACAAAAGCCAGCTATCCACTCAGATATGCACGTATGAGCTTTGAAACAAAGAGCTTATGCAGAAGATGCAAGTAAAAGTAAAAAAAATCTTACAAAATGAATAACAAGTAGATCTTTCTTGTAGAACCAACAATACAAGCTTTTAGCAAACCTTTATACAAGACAAAGCTCTGATACCATTTACAAGGGGGGTACGGAAATGATCTATGTATAAAAGATTACAAAAAGCTATCTCTATATATGGATTAGAAACTAAAAGATTAGAGGGAGAAAGAGTAAGAAAAAAAGTGTGTGGGATTTGGACAATTGGAAGTTCTGCCTAAAACTTTACAATGAACCTCCTTAAATAGAAAAATTCTATCTTATGAACAGTAGTCTGTACAGTTGCCCACTACAGTATACAGTAGAATTTTTATCTACAGTACCACTATAGTGACTTGCTACAGTGTCTTCCGTAGTATGTCTCTGTCTTTTTCTGTTACAGTGACTGCTACAGTGACGTTTTATCTTCTGCTACAGTTGACTGCTACAGTATTTTCTGTCTGCTAGTCGTTGACGCCGAATGGAGTTTTGTCCTTTTGTGTTGGCTGTTTGTTCTGGCTTATTCTGGATTAGAATTGGCACAGTTTATCCTTCTATAGCATTGTTTAGGTTATGAAATTCTTCATCCAGTTCGTTAAAGGACTGGGGTGAGTGTGGAGAATCTAAATGTGATTTGTTCCATAGTTGCCATCCTTCCTGATACTGATATAGGAGATCAGTTGGATGATCCAGATATTCTATTTTAGATAATTTATCCAAAAGCTCTATCGCTTCTGGTGCATTTTCGATGTCAAGATCTTCATGGGGTTCAATGAATCTTTTTACAAAAATACGTCTGCCATCAGTCCAACAAGCTATTTTTAGGTAGTCTTGTTTGGTGGCTAAATGGAAAAAGAATTTTGCTTTATCCATAAGGTTAGTTCTTGTTTGGAAGTGATAAGAGTTGGGCTTGGTATATTTAGAGATGATTTTGTTTAAATCATCAGAGAATTCGATGTGGTTTGTGGGTGGATCAAGTATATCATAAGGTTGAAGAAAGTGTCCACCGGATACGGTATCAAATTCCCATATTTGATAGGGTTGGTAAAATCTTTCTCGTTGAAAGGTACCCAAAAAACTGTATATAGTAAAATGAACGTAAAAAAGGTATTTTGACCATTTAATACATTCAAAAAAGCGTTGCTTTATAAAAGCAGGGAAATCTTTTAAAAGGTGAAAAGAATAATTTTGTACAGTTATTTGTCCAACTAAACCAAGTTCAATACTTTTTATATCAAAACTTTCGTGGTCAAGTCGAAACTTTAGTTTAGGTATATACTGTCCAAAAGATGTATTATACATATAAGTAGAGGTCTAATACTCTAAAAACTTTTCAACCAACAGTGTTTCTGTTGACTGTAAAATAAAAGAGTTAATTTGCTGGAATAGTTTTGGGGTTAAGAACACCGCAGCTTTTTCAAAGAGAAGAATTATTTTCAGCTTGTTTAGCTTAGAAGAAATAAAATTATCTTTCTCAAAATATTCACATGAATCCAAGAAATGGTTTATCTCTTGAAGACTGTACTGGTTTTCTTCCAAAGCAAAGAAATCAATATCTTGCTGTTTTAGCAGATTTGTTGATAGAAGACTTTGGAAAGCTATTTCTTTAAAATTCTGAAATTCTTTAGCCTGTTTGACTAAGAACTCAGCTAAGTTGGTCATCCCTTTTCGAAAGCTAGTTTTGTTTTCTGAGAGATGGGATTTCCAAACTTTGTTTAACAAATTGTAAACTTGTGGTTCAAGTCCAGGATTATAAAAATCTTTTATCTCTGTGTTAGAGAATGTGAAATTTGTTCTTGCCAACAGTTGTTCTGTGGAAGAAACAATTTGAGAATAACTCATAGGAGTCCATTCGTTTGGATCGTGAGCAAACTGTGAGTATTTGGGTTGAATTCTCATAAAAGGGGGTCGATAAAGAGGTTGTTGGTAGAAATATAATCCTTGGTTAGGATTATTATAAAAGTTAAATCCTTGGTTAGGATTTGTAGAGATCTGGGGTTTTGGAGAAGAAGGAGTAGAAGAGAAAGAAGAAGAAGAGGATTTTTTACCTGGTTTCTTCTTGACAGTTCTCCATCCACCAGTATCATGGATTTGGTGTTTTCCTCGATCCATGAGGTCTACTTAGGAAGTCTGCAAGGAGATTTTTGTCTCCGTTGATGAACTCTACCTAAAAATGATAAGAACAAAGAAAATTGTACCACTTAATTCACTTGGGATTATCAGAAAGCTTTCTATTGTGGAGAAAGTTTTTGACTGCTTAGTTATCTGTTCGGATAATAAAGAACTCCGGGGCTAAATAGATGTGAAATCGCTGTACACCATTTTTTATGGCTAATAATTCTTTTTCAAAAATAATATAATTTATTTCGTTCGGTTTGAACTTACCAGAATTATATCCATAAATCAATTCATCTTGTTGATGTAGATTTTTAGCTTTTAAGACACATCCCTAATGTTCATCACTGGCATCTGTCTCTAAAATTAATAGGTCACCTTGTTTAGGTAGATAGACCTTAGGTATAGTGGTTAAATCTGATTTGATCTGTTTGACAATATCAGAATCATGAGTGGTCCAGACAAAATCATTATCTTTACGCAATTTACGCAAAAGATAGCTTTCTTTTTTGGAAAGGTTTTTGAAAAATTGCCTGCCATAATTAAGTATACCTAACAGCTGCTGTAGCTGTTTGACATTTTCCAGGTCTTCTAGAAAGTCTCTGATCTTGGAAATAATGTGATCCTGCAGGGTTATTCCGTTAGCAGAAAGATTAAGACCAAGAAATTCAATTTCGGTTTTTTCAAGTTCAACCTTTTTGGGACTTAAAATAATACCGTGGAAAATAAATTCTTGATTAATAAGATTCAGGTGTTTCCTGTGCTCATCTATCGTATTAGAAAATATTAAAATATCATCAATATATACACAGCAAAATTGTTTATGTTTGCTGAAAATTTTGTCCATCCAACGCTGAAAGATTTGAGGGGCGTTGCATAGACCGAAAGGCATAACATTCCATTGGTAATGGCCTGCTGGTGCACTAAAAGAAGTAAGGGGTTTAGAGGTTTCATTTAGCATGATTTGTCAAAAACCTGACTTACAATCAAATTTAGAAAAGTATTTAGCATTTTTTTTCTAAATTAATTAAAACATCTTTTCGAGGGATAAAATAGCCATCAAAAACAAGATTTTGGTTTAATTTCTTGTAATTAATAACCATACGGGGTTTACCTCATTTAATCTCAGAATGGTTTCTTACCAAAAATGCTGGACTGGAATGTGGACTGGTAGTAGGTTCTATCAGACCTTTGTCGAGCAATTCTGAAATTTAAACTTCAAATTCATCTATATCCTGTTTGGTATAGATCATTGGTTTTACTCGAATAATCTCTTTTGGAGATTGAAGAGTAAGTTCACAGTATCGTGGACTGCGCTTCCAAAGCTTCAATGGGTCTTCACTGAAGTTTTCCTGTAAAATTCTATAAAGCCAATGTTTTTCATTAATAGCTTTAAGTTCAGAAATATGTGTTATTTCTGGTTGAAACCATTATCACAAACATGATTGTGCTTAGATAATAAAGGAACATCTATTGATTTTTTGTCAATAGTAAAAACAAGATAATCAGAAAAAACTGAAAAGGGTAAATATTTACGTATAAAATTATTTCCTAATAACATGTCTCCATGCATATTGGGAAAACATAATATTTTAGGTATAATAAACTTTATATCATTTAAGGCAATAGGTATATTTTTTTCCTTTAGGTTAACAATGGTTTCTTTACCATCGATACCGACTATTATTATAGAATGCTTCATAGGTTGCCATTTGGTTGACGGCAAAGCATTAGGTCGATAGCTAGAGATTGTTGCTCCTGTGTCAATCAAAATATTCAAACTATAGGTTTTATAGTTTTGAAAATAAAAATAACCTTTAACGTAAGTATAATATCTTGCTTTATTAGCAAAAGATATTATTTCGTTAGAAATGCGAAAATTATTTATAGAATGAAACATTTTTATATCTTCTTGTCTAGGTTTTCTAAAAGAAGAAGTATGTGAGTTAATCACAGAGTTAACAGAATGATAATGGGTTTGATTATCAACTGTACCTTGCTGAGATGGATTATCTCCGGCAAAAATAGGAATTTGAGCAGATTCTGTATTACCTGATTGGCGCATACTATTTGCTCGTCGTAGGATGTCTGTACTGTTGGTACCATGAAATCCTGAAAAAAAACTTCGATATAGAGTACAAAAAGATTGGTTACTAGTTATACTCTCAATATCATCATCTGTTTGATGTTCAAAAATATTTACTGGGGGCAAAACCAGGTTTGGATTAAAACTGGTTCCTTCATTTGGATTTTTAAAGTAAAGATTTTTTCCGGATGAGAAAAATTCTAAATTTGGAACTTTCTGTTTTTCAGAAGTACTAGTAAGATCTTCGAGACACCATCCTTTTGGGATTGATAAATCTTCGAGATTTACTAATTTAGGTTTAATTTCTGAATCAAAAGAGTTTGGTTCAAAAATTTCAATAATATTAGAATCTATCGGTTTGATAGAATTATTAGTAGTATTTGTAAATTCATAAACAGCTGACCAGTTGATGGAAAGATCATGCGATGTTGATTCGAAATCATAATTGAGTATTTTGATTCGAAGACATAAACATTTTTCAATGTTTTCATCAAAAATAAAAATAAAATAGTTTGGTTTTACTTTAAATAAAACTACTCCTGCTGCTAAATTGGATTGGATTCCTCCGATTACAGCATTAGCACGGTTTTGAAAACGGTGGTCCATTAAAACAGCTATTATAGGCATATCCTTTGTGGATAAAAATAGTGGTTTAATGGTGATCAAAATCATTCCTATATGGATGTATTTGACCTTTGGGTATTTAGAAAGAAAATTGTTTATTTTCTTTTTGGTAAAAAGAGAAATTTCTACTGAGCCTTTTTTAGTGTCAGTAGCAATAGTATCACTAGATAGTTTTTCTATATGGCGTTTAGACCACGGTTGGAATTGTTTAAACCAACTTGTTTTGTAAATCTCATCTGGTTTGATGAGTTGTAATTCTTTAATTTTATCATTAGAAATAAAATGAGTTTTTCTCATAATATTCTTGAGTTTGACCATACCTTCTTCGTTGGTAGTGGTTGTACCTATAGAAGAGGAAACTGAAATAGTATCTGTGTTAGATTTAGTATTCAGCATAAAAATAAAATGAGATTCATCATCAGAAGAACTATAATCAGTTTCAGAGAAAACTTCATAATAAATTTCTTCATCAGATAATTCTTCAGCAAAACAAATTTGAAGAAAACTTTCATCAAGTTTTTTGATCATTTTCTTCCCACTTTTTCCTTTGTTAGGAAAAGCATTTGCATAGTGACCTTTTTTATCACAAAGAAAACATTTACAAGTTGTTTTAGAAGAGGTTTTTTCTTCTTTTTAACAACAAATTTACCTTTTTTAGGTTTAAAAGTTGTAGGTTTCCATTTTTTCCAAAAATATTTTCGTTTTTTCTTAAAACGAGTTTTCTTTGAAAAAGATGGTTTGTTACAACCAAATTCGAATTCATTTTCCAAAATCTTTGTACATTGTTTATACGAAAGTTTGGATTTTACCTGTTTTACAGCTTTTTGCTTCAAATAGTATTCTGTTACCTGGGTTTGAACGTAGTGTATTCTACATCCAAGAGTATCATAGAGTTCTATACTGGGATTTGCAGCATGAACAGTTTTGAGTTTTAACTCAAGGTAAACAGGGTAATTTTGAGAACTTAATTCATCCCATGGTGAGGGAAGTTTAAGAAAATATTGTTGTAACCAAAAGTTGGAATGTTTTTCATCCAATTTTTGATATTCAGAAAGATATTTTTTAGAAAATTCATCTAAAAACTTTATATCACATAATTTTAACTTTCATAAAATAAATTGAGCTTCTTGAGTAGGATCCAGGGATTCTGTACTTTCGCAAAACTCATTTTTCAAGATTTGGGTTAAATCTTTCAAAAGTTGAGAGATATTACCGACAGCTAACAGAGAGGATTTCTACTGTTCTCCGACGGTTGTATTTTCCCATTTCTTTAGAAATTGTAGGACATCACCTTGCCATGTGCCACAAAAATAGTTGAGGAATCGTTCACGTCCCCATGTATCCTTGTAATTTGTGACTACAATAGACATAGATTGTGCCCAATCATCTATGGTTTTTCCATAGTTTTGAAGAGGGACTTTGGTTAAGTCTAAATATGTACCTCCTTGTGATATCGTTCGTTTGTTTAACGAATCGATAAAAGGGATTTCTTGCTGAGCATGACTTGTTTGGCCAGAATCAGAAGTTTGTTTTATCTCATCTTTGATCTCATCCTTGTTTAGGTGAGCATATTTTTCCTTGAGATGAGGAAGATGTTGATCCATTAAATCGGGATCTATTAAATCGAGAAATTACCTAATATCATCAATATCTGGGTTAGATATTGCTTCGGCTTTTCTCTTCCCACTCGCCTCTGGTTGAGGGGTTGGAATTTCTGTTGGTTCTGGATCTGTTTGATCATCAGAACTATCATCTTCATCAGATGTGTTTTCATCAAATGAAGGGGGTTCATCCTTTACTACTGGGCTAGTAGCAAGAATTTCAAAATTATCTTCTACAATATCACTAGCCTCTTCACTACTGATACTGGTTGTATCATAATTAAGCATATAATGATATTTGTATTTAAGAAACAGATCTTTATGTTCTTCATAAAGAGTTTCTATAGCATTAAGGTAATCAATCAGTTGTTGCGGATCATTACAATGCTCCATTTTTTATTTAAAATTTTCAATAATATATTTATAAGAGTCGAAATCAAGTTGTTCTTGTTTCGCCATTGCAGAGGTAGAAGATGAGGGTTTGTCATCGTTCATCATAATATTACCATAGTAAAGTGGTCCAAAATCAGTAGATATTTCAGGGGGAACATGCTTTTGGTCCATCTTTTCTACAAGCATATCAACTTTATCTTCTATATTATCAATTTTTACAAAAAGTTTATGAAAGAAAGAAGAAGTTAAATCTATTAAACCATTTACAGTTCTACTTATGCTAATATTACTAGATTCATACTTAGGATCTATATGCAAGTCATGATTATAAGACTTATCTTGACAAATACAAGAATTTTCTTTAGTTTATCTCTTTTGAAACTTAAATATTCTCATTTGAAACTCAAAGATTCTCATTTGAAAACTCAAAGATTCTCATTTGAAGATTTTTTAAAGATTCTCATTTAAAACTCAAAGGTTCTTATTTGAAAATGTCTTAAAAATTCTTATTTAAGATTCAAAGGTTCTCATTTGAAGATTTTTTAAAGATTCTCATTTAAGACTAAACGGTTCTCATTTAAGACTCAAAGATTATCATTTGAAAATATCTTAAAGATTCTCATTTAAGATTCATAATTTCTTTTTCAGGTGACTCAAAATTTTGTATGTCATGATCAAGGATGCAAGAGCAACAATCTAGATTCACATAATAATGTAGATGCCATATCCTAAATCATAATTCTAATGCTTACTAGCTTATGCATGTCCAAGTAAAACTTTAAATATTCATCGAATCATGTGCATGTACTATTCAAACAATGTTGCAAACATAATGCATATAATGCAGATAAATGTCATAAAATTTTAATTAATTATGGTAATATGATTATCAAGACCCCACCATCTTACAAGTTTCATCAACTGATCTTCATTATTTTCACCACTTGATCACCATTCATAGGCTTCTTAGCACTAGCTATTTCAGAACATGTTGTTTTCATCACTTGATCACCATTCACAGGCTTCTCAGCACTAGCCATTCCAGAATGAATTTTATCTGTTGATCTTCATTATTTGATCATAATACACAGGTTATGTCGACCAATCTATCACCATATTCATCTATTGATCACATCATCTTTTTAGATTTTTACCTTCTATTCATCTTGTTGAGCAATCTCAATGTTCATCATTTGGCCATCCCATGTGTCATTTTTTTAAGTTTCTGCTATCTCTTCATCATTTTTGCCTTCGATCATCCTGGATTTCTTTTCAAAGGAATACGACAACCTTTTAAGCATATATTCATTCATTCACTATCATTTTAATTCTTGACAAACACAATGTAATTATACATTTTCTCGATTCATTCTAGAGATGTGAGAATAAAAGAGCACAAGGTGCACTGAGAGAAAAGCAATCAATGATGAGTGAATCTGGTACAAAAACAAATTGGGGAAAAAACAAGTTGGATGTATGTTATTAGGGCGAATGAATATTCATACAATTTTGAACATTAATCCAAGATTTTTTTTCAAAAACCCATTCCATTGACTATCGAAATCATCTTAAGCTCATCAGCTTTGAAGGATCTTTAATGCCTTGATCTTCTATATATTTGAACTATTTATCCAACTTTCAGCTTAGAGCTTTGTCTACCTAAATCACCCTTTCGGGTTTTTAATTTGAGTCTTCCTTTTTCTTCTTTCATCTTTTTCATTTTCTCTTTTTTTTTTCTTTTCTTTCATTTTTCATTTTTTTCTCTTTTTCATTTTTTTCATCCATTTTTCTTTTTTTCTCTTTCCTTTTTTCATCCTTTTTTTTTTCATCTTTCATCCATTGTTGTATCTCTCACACATTAATCTTTAAAGCAATATAGCATGATTCCATTATTCCATCATGAGTATGCCTTTGCCCAACATATGATCATTTAATTCGAGCATTCACACTTGATCCAATAAACTTTTCAAGGTTGTATTGTAGGCCATGGTGAGTGTGGTCATGAAAAAAAATGGATAAAATAGGCTCAAAACATGTGTTTAAAGGGTTTAGAACCAAATGATCATTTATTATTTGATGTAACTTTGCATTTTGCCCCATTCCACATTATTTCACTACTTTTTCCTTTTTCATCTATCTCATTCTTCACAAAAAGATTTCCCTTACTTTACGTCAAATCATGTGTGGCATTCATTTTTCTTTTTTTTTCTTTTACTTTTTTTCTCTTTCCCTTTTTGAGATTTTTTGTGATCTTTTACCTCTTTTCTTTTTTAAAAATTACCCCCCAGTATAGAGGCTGATCTTTGGTTGGGGTTCTTTAAAAAAGATCATAATAAGCTTAAAGGGGTAGTAATAAATGGTTTTTTGAATGGTAAAAGAAATATGATCATTTTTCATCTCAAATGTAAATGCTTTCTTTGAAAATCTTCTATTGAACAAAATAAGCTCATGGATCTTTATAAAAGATTGCATCTTCAAGATATATGCATCTTATATTTATTAGTAACCTTTTTTTTGCTCAAATAATCTTTTCAAATCAATGTGAATGAGTTCTCAAAATTAAATCCCAGAATTATTGTTAGCATCATTGTTTAAGCATTCATCATTGAGATTAGGAATGAAAAATTATTAAACGTAACAAAGCATGGAACAATGGTTGAATAAAAGAAAAAAATATAATGAACTGCATTATCTGCCTTTTATTAAAATGATAACAAATGAAATCATATTGCATATTACTTTAAAAGAAATCCTAGATGACAAGTAGCATTCAACATCAAAATTATGCCCATGTGCAATCAGGTGAGGGATTTTTATTGACATCTTGCCCCCCTATTTCATCGAAACTCACTAAGCCTTTCCAGATTAAACTTTGCACTTTATATTTGAAAGCAGGGCAAGTTTTAATAGAATGACCCACGTTTCCACTATGATAATCGCACGTCGCATTAGCATCATATCACTTTGGATAAGGTGGCTTCAATGATTCTAGCATAATTGGAGATATTAAATTGTTCTTGATGAATTTTAAGAATAACTCAGTATAAGTCATGAGGATAGGGTCAATATGTGCCTTTTTTTTGGTTATCTCGAGATCTTCTTAAACCACTCGCTTGGTTGTTAGGTTTTGAAATTGATATAGTGATATGACTAGAATCATATGCAGGTACTTGAAAGGCTGATTGGCAAGTTTGTAAGTAAGCTGGTTGTGGATATAGTTGATAAGGGTAAAGTGAGATACTATTCACAGTAGGATAATATGGGGCATAACCTTATGGTGGATAGGTTTGATATCCCCTAAACTATCTATCAAGGCTCGCTGCTTGAGCTTCAGTCTCTTTCTTCTCTGGTACATTTTTGGTTTCCCCTCTTTTCAACTTGTCATTTTTAATGGCATTCTCAATGATTTCGCCTGAGATTATCATGTCGGTGAAATTTTTAGTGGCATTCGTTATCATATTTTCATAATAGGGAGATTTTAAAATGCTGATGAACAATATCATGATCTCTTTCTCAGTTAATAGAGGCTGCACTTGAGAGCCTATGTCCCTCTATCTCTGGGCATATTCTTTGAATGATTCAATCATTTTCTTTTTCATATTTTACAAAGAAAGACGATCAAGGGCCAAGTCTATAATATCCCGGTACTGATTAATGAAGGCATAGGCCATATCACTCCAAGAACGAATATGGGTCATATCCAGCTAGATATACCATCTAGCAGCAGAACCCGTAAGGCTATCTTGTAATACATGCATCAATAGCTTCTCATTATTAGCATGGGCAGCCATTTTTGGTAGTACATGATAATGTGGGTTTTCGAACACTTTGTACCATCATATTTATCAAACTCTTGCACTTTAAATTTTAGAGGAATTACCACATCTAGGACTAAACAAAGTCTAGTAACATCAACTGAACCATAAAAACTAACTCCTTCCACTGCTCGTAGCTTTTCTTCTAACAAGTTCATCTTCTGTTTAGCTTTTGAGGCTTTTAAAGTCTCATTCTCTTTGAACCTCAACTTCTCTTTCTCTTTTGGATCATCCAAATTAGGAATTGGTATTGGTTCTATTGTCTTTTCAGTAAAGACAGAATTTACATAACTTTGATACTATCCTGGATTTGAAGCTGATGGCATTTCAGGGTATGTATACCCTATAGGATAGGTAAACTGCTGAGGTGGTAGACCTTGTGCAGCTTAGGCTTGTTGTGACCCAAAACTAAGAGGATATAATGGGTCATCTACCTCTTGTGATGGATGGTCTTATTGGCTAGTACTTTCTTCTATACTCTTTTCTTTGTTTAATTTGTTCAAAGCCTCTAAAATCTTACTCAACTCCCATTCTAGCTTCTCTTGAGCTTTCTCTATGCTCTCGAGACGATTGGAATTTTCTTGTTCCATCTATCTAGCTTGAGCTCTTATGTTGTATTGGCGAGTTGGATTCTTGCTTGGTAGAGCTATCATTAAACCTTGAATACCACAACTGTGATTAGAAATGATATGCTATGCTTTATGTTTGGTATGTTGATGCATGAATGGAATGTGGATTTTCATGGATGAAATGAAGATGATGCAAATGCACAATGTTACATATGACAACGAAAATGATGTATAACATGATAATGCAAATGCATAAAGTTAAACAAATAAAATAGTTAGATCATAAACTGTTCCTTCTTATGTCTTAACTTTAGATTACATCTATCACTGCGTAGGAAGGGCTCTATCCTAAAGCTGGCATCTTAAGTGTACACTATATGTAGGGTTAGGTGATTTTGACCACTAAAGGTTCCTAAATTGTTCTTTACATCATAGTCCATCATAGACTAGTAAGGCATTCTAATCCTCATCCATCACAGGCTACCAACAGAAAGGATTCAATTTAAGTGGGAGTATTTTGCTAGCCATTATGAAGATTATCATCTCACAAAAGCGTAGGTACTTTACTCCTTCCTAAGAGGGACGAAACTCGAGTATAAAGCTCATGTAATGCAAATGCATGTGATGGTGTGTGTGAAGGACCATATAAGTTTCATACCCAAAAAAAAAAAAAGACCAAGACGTTAGTAAACAAATAACACAAATCATTACAATTTAAAACCATTAGACTAAAGGATAGGATAAATTTAAAAATTATGGCTTAACTCTCTATGGCTGTCCCCAGCGGAGTCGTCAAACTGTCATAACATTTAGATCCATAAATCTGTAGCTAGATTTAACAAATTAAAGAGTTGCCACCAATCTTTTTTACTAGGTGTGATTGGTCACCTAAGGAATCTATTCCTTTAAGAAGCTCCTAAGCTTGACAAAAGGTCTCTAAAACAATAGATTCGGGTCTACTAACAGAATAAGGTTCAAAAGTTCGGTTATATGTGAGGAAGATTATAACACCCCCACATGCCTATCAAAAGAATGGTACCATTTTATTTTAAATTTATCCTAAGGTCTTGAGTCTAATGGTTTCAAATTTTTATGTTAAAATATTAAAAATAATTTATAAGATTCTTCCATTAATCTGGTAGAATTCTTAAAAATATTTTCTCACCTCAAGAGTATTCAAGAATCCCATTTGTTTCCTTGAAAAGGCTCCGTCATCAGAAAAATGTTTAATTATTTTTATTTTATTATTTTTTATTGAAAATATATCTAATTACTCCACTATTTGGGCCAAATTAAAAATATTTTCTTTTCTTTTTGAATTTATAAATTTTTCATAATTTGGGCCTATTTAGAAATTCTTTTTATTTCTCTTTTTTTTTTTAAAGAAAATAATATGACAATTATTTTCCTTGAAACTTCATTTAAATTCTTTCAATTTAGGATAAATTTAAAGAAATTTCTCCCCTAGAGATTTCTTAAGAATTTATCATTTAAAATTTTTAAGAATCTCATATTTGGATAATTATCAAATATTTTCAATCCAAATTTTTATTTTTTATTTTTCATTATTTTTATATTTTTATATTTTTTAATTTTTTGTGTTTGAAAATAAATATTAATTATTATTATTATTGAAATTTTATCTAAATTATTTCACCATTTTGGATAAATTTAGATAGAATTTCTCACCTAGGAATTTTATAGAAATTTACCATTTGAAATTTTTATAAATTTCATCATTGGATAATTAATAATTATTCTAAAAAATATATTTTTATTTATTTATTATTTTTTTAAAATTTAATCATGCAAAAAATACTAAAAAAACACAAAAATAAAATACTAAATAAAAAATACCAAAAAAATAGAAATGGCTCGACTAGAGTGGCTAAATCGGCTCGACTGCAAGCACAAAAGATGGCTCAAAGCGAGGCTTAAGGAAAATCGACTTGGCTCGGCTTAGCAGCAAGGTCTGGCTTGGACGCGGGTCTACGAATAGGGTTACGCTCGGGTCAAGTCACCCGAATGAAAAACGCGTGGATCTTGGGTCTTTTTGCCAAAACGACGTCGTTTTGGCAAGGCTATAAAAGCCCAAGTTCAAGCTTTTTGCCTCAGGTCTCCCTTTCCCTTTCTTTCTCTTTCTTTTTTTTTCTCTCCCTTCTCTATAACCCTATTGAATCTCTGATTGAATATCAACCAGATTCTAAAAATTATTATTGGAATCTAGGTTGGTTCATCGACGATCACTGAAAAATTCAAACTTCGTCGGAATCTTCACTGGATTCTGAAAACCTTTATCGAAAAATTCAACCGACGTAAAAAAATTCATCGAAAACTAGAAAATTTCACTGGAATATGGGAATGTTCTAGATTTTTCTAGAAAAATTACTTTTTTTCCTAAACCCAAAAATTTTCAAAAACCTTTCTGATTGCTTTTTGCTTGTGATTTATGATTTCTGTTTTTGTGTGTTTTTTGTTCTCGCTATGTATATATTTATAAGACTAGATGCGAAGAGTTTTTGATCAATTAGGAGTCCCCCTTTGATTGGATTTCCTCATTATCAGAAAGCCTGAGAATTATCCTGGAGAGATTGAAACCAATTGCAATTCTGCCAGTGTCTATGCACGGTAGGATTTGCATTTTCCTTTTTTCTTTAACTAATATCCTATTATCCTAAAATAAAAATAAATAATCAAAAATAAAAAATTAGAATAAGAATAAAAATAAAATAAAATAACAAACATCTAAGCCTAACTACTTGGCCCAATTAAACAGGGCCTAATAGGCTTAGGCCCAAACCCTATTGGACCAGGCCCTATGGGCTTAGACCTGAACCAATTAGGGTGTCTACATCCACCAGGGTTTACCTACCTTATGCTCAAATCTCTCATCAAGTGCATCTACAAATGACACAGCTTGAAAGGCTACCACATGATCAGTTTAATTTGCCTCTCTTCACGATTCAATCACGGAGTCAAGGACATATTAGTCTAAACATTAGGGCAAGCCATGTTTAGCCCATTATGGTCCCAAATTTAGATGACCCAAGAGAACAAGATAACCTAAAAAAAGGCATGCCTGAACAATCTAAGAATATAAAAGCACAACAAAAGTTAGATGTGGACATCAATTTGTCCAGAAATACAAAATATGAAATATAAATACAAAATACAAAATACAATAAAAAATATACCAAAAATAATACAAAATAAAAAAAAAAACAGAACAGAACAAAAAAAATCAAGGATGGCAGCGATGCCTTCCTTGACACCACTGTCACCAGACCTTACACCCCAGCCTTTTGATCACTATACCCTACCCTCCACCCCTCTAATTACTCATCCCGTT
Organism: Durio zibethinus; assembly: GCF_047325235.1. Taxonomy (NCBI): domain Eukaryota; kingdom Viridiplantae; phylum Streptophyta; class Magnoliopsida; order Malvales; family Malvaceae; genus Durio; species Durio zibethinus. Next base: position 15,327,098 of record NC_143183.1, on the reverse strand, counting down.
GACAAACTGTCAAATAAGATATAAATGAATAAAAGAGGTATAGGGCTCGTGCTTACACCCCATGCCGAGCCTCATGCCCTTCCCTCAAGCACACACATGGCTGAAGCTCTATAAATAGAGCTCCTAGCCAAACCAAAAAAGACAGAGAAAAAATGGAAGGAGATTCTGCAAAAAACAAAAAAAACCAAAAAAAATCAAGCAGTCCTCCTCGTAAGGAGAAACCCAGCGTCGAGCTTCTTGCACGAAAAAAAAAAAAGTCAGTTTGAAAAAAAAAGAGTCAAAATACAAAAAAATATATAGTTTCATCGAAACTTCACTAGTAGATCTAGGGATATTAGGACTTTTTTTAGTGAAAAGGAAGTCGGATCTGTGTTCAGGGGGGCGAGAGGAGTTTGTGAGAGTTTTTTGGAATTTTTTGACATCGTTGATGACAACCGGAGCTTGCCACCGGCAAGGATTGCGACGACCGTCACGACGGACGACCACCTGCCTCAGGTCAGCCTGAAAAAAATATAAAAAATTGGGCATTTTTTTTTCGGAGGAGGAAAAAATGGCTAAAAAATTTTTTTTTGCTCTTTTATATAAATCGTCATAACCAAAATGACATCGTTTCATTAAAGGCCAAAAACGATGTCGTTTTCTCCTCTGAGGATCCGCGCGTCGATTCATGACCCGACCCGATTACTCGTTTCTTTTTCAGCCCTTGATCGGTCCATCTGAACCGAATCAGACCGAACCGGACTGCGTTCGAACCACTGAGCCACCCAGACCATGCCCAGACCAAGCCGAACCGCCGAACCGAATCGTGCGTTGACCGAACCATTGATCGATCTGGTTCAAGTAAAAAAAATTTTTTTTGTATTTTTTGTATTTTTTATATATTATTTTATTAATATTTATGCATATTAAAATATTTATATTTATTAGATTAAATGATGAAATATGTGGTTAAATTTTTTTTATAATTTTGTTAATTTTTAAAATAAACTTTAAAAAACAAAATAATATAAAAATAAATTTAATAATATACTAAACTAATAAAAAATGTAGGAAAATGAAATTTTTATCCGATGAGATTCAAAAGTATTCCAAGTAGTGATGCTTACGAAATCTCTAGGTAAGAAGATTTTTTTTTTAAAAATACAACCAGTGTATTGGAGTATTTATAAAAAATTTTCAATACAGTAAAAATTTTCATTTATTCAAAATAATAAATAAAAATTGATTAATATATTAAAAATATAAGTGATAAAAATGAGAAGAAAAGAAATTTTATTCGATGATGGGATTCTAAAAGTATTCCGAGTAGAGATACTTTAAAAAATCTCTAGGTGAGAAGATTTTTTGTAGAATATTACCAGTGTATTGGAATATTTATAGAAAATCTTTAATATAGTGAAATTTTCATTTTTCTTCAAAATTTTAAATAAAAATATTAATAAAATAATTAATAAATTTTCTAACAAAGGAGAATAAAATGTGTGCATAAACATGGTAACATTTTGCATTGCATGCATGACATTTTTTTACGAAAAATAAATTCGAGCCTCCGAGGATGAGATTTTAAGGTATTCCGAGAAGCGATGCCTAAAAAAATCTCTAGGTGAGAAAAAGTTCTTCTAATGTTACCAACGTAGTGGAACATTTTAAAAATTATTTCAATAAAAAGGTTTTAATTTATTTTTCTCGAGAATAAATTTTTTTTTCTAATAAATAAAAAATCAAAGAAATTATTTTTTCAAACACCGAAAATTGGACTATTTTTATCAAAATCAAAAGATAACACATTGTTAATTGGTACCATTTTTAACGAGCGTTGTGTGGGTGCTAATCTTTCCCCAATCGTAACTGACTCCCAAACCCAGATTATTTCGCAGACCGTAAAGTTACCTTTTTAGTAAATTTTAATTAATTTTAAAACTTTGTTAAAAGGATATGTTTAAGTAGGTGACCAATCGCACCTAGCCAAAAAAGATTGGTTTCGACTCCGTTATTTTTTTATTACATTTTCAAATTTGTCGGGCGGACACAAAACCGTTACGACAGCTTGGCGACTCTGTTGGGAAAGCTTTTTGTTTTTGAAAGTTAGGCCAAAATTAACTACTTGTTATCTTTAAATTTTGATTTAAATAGTCTTAATCAATTTTTAAAATTTTTATTTTTCATTTTTAGTAAAAAAGGTCAAAAAAATAAAACAAATCAAAAATAAAAAGCAAAAAATTCACATACATTTCTTTTACTATGCCTCTTATGTTTTATTTTTTTGGTATATGTTACTCTCAATAAATTAGGATATATTTGCACATAATGGCACGATGCATCTCATGCATGAGCTCTATATCAGGCTCTGTCTTTTATAAGAGGAAGTAAAGTACCTATGCTATCATAAGGTGATAACTTCCGTAATGGCAAGCGAAATACTTCCACTCGAATTGAACCATTTTTGTTCGTAGCCTGTAATGGGTGAGGATCGAGGTGCCTTGCTAGTCCAATATGGACGACAGTGAGAAACAATTTGGGAACCTTTAGACCCTGTCAACCCAAACCCAACATATAATAAGCCTAGGAAACCAGCCTTAGGTAGAACCTTGTCCACCTTCTTATAAGAAGTATCTGAAAAGAATAAAAGTTGTGTATAATACGAAACAAAACAAAACAAACAAAATATCTCAAAACACTAAAAAAATAAAAAAATATTTTTTTTCTTAAATCACATTCTCACACTAACTCAATTTTGTTTCATTTTTTTTGCATTAATCATATCATACAGTTCTGCATCAAGATATTTGCTTTAGGACATATTTCTCCCAAGAAGTTTTCATAGATCCTATAGAACTACAGATTTGCTCATCCTTAGTTAGTGTGCCATGTGGTCATATAATGAAATGCATGTTTGGTTGAAAGAAGCTCAACAAAAGAATGAAGATTGTTTACCTACTGGTTATATGTCTGAATCACTCGAGAAAGTGCATTTAGATCTCACACATAATGATTTAAAAGAGTTAGCTGTTGTCTGAGATCAGTTAAGTGAAGAAATAAAAGAAAGCTTTTGTAAAAAGTATGGGCATATTATATCCCTCATTTAAGTAGTGATCGATAAACAACTAGTCAAAACAGCTATACAGTTTTGGGATCCATCCTATAGATGCTTCACTTTTAATCAGAAAGATTTGGTGCCAACTATCGAGAAGTATTCAATTTTACTCGGGATAGAATTACAATGTCCAGATAAAGTATTTACCTAAAAGCCAAAATCAGGTTATCGTAAAAAATTGCCAAGCTTATGGGGGTTAAAGTAGAAACCATTGATTCTTTCGTGAAGTCTGAAAGTGAACATCTTAGCATTCGTTGGGACTTTCTTCGAAACTTTATTCAGGAGCATTTAGATGATGATCAAGGTATAGATGTGTTTGCTTTAGCATTGTATAGCATGGTAATCTTTTCGAAGACTTTGGGTTATATTGAGATAACTGTGGTAGACTTTTTCGAGCAAATTAAAATCCAAGCAATTAATCTCGCTCTAGCAGTCCTAGTCGAAACCATCAGGTCATTAAATTTTTATCGACAAAATGGAAAAAGATGATTTATAAGATGTGCATCTCTATTATACGTATGGGTTAAAAGTCATTTCAAGTATGAGAAGAGTGCATTTTTGAAACCATATCTTCCAAATAAGGCATCAATCGAAGAGTTTTGTAAAAGCTAATGGCCAACATTAAAGACTAAGAAAGATTGGGTCATTTTCTTGTGAAGGCTTATTGGGGATGAAATCGAGTGGATGGCACATTGGATGCCTCGAGTGCCTTTGTTGTATCGTGGAGAAAATGAGTCGTGGATATCGTTGTTAGGATTATGGGGTATTGTAAGTTATGCTCTATTGATGGTACTTAGGTATTTTGGTACAAAGCAGTTTGTTCCTGCTACTTATGGTCTGGTCCAAGTAGAATTCATTTATGGGGAACCAAATCCATAAAAAACTTCGAAACAGTTGATCCAAGCATGGAAAAGAACACAAAGAATGAGGATATGGCCTCTCATCGATAAAGTCACTTTTGATTACCAGATTTGGAAAGTAAGGCGGCTTAGAGACATAGTACTCCCTCCTGATGATAGCTCATATCAATTAGTTAATCTTTCAGAAGAGGTGCAATTATCAGAAGTTGAGCTTGTCAAAAAAGAATTAGAAGCTGAAAAAGAAGAAATAAAAAGAGAAAATTTGAGACTTCACGAGAAAGTAGGGTAATTGAAATATGAAGCAGAGATACAAGGGAGTAGATTAGAAAAAGTCATAAAAGAATAAGATCTGACCAATTGTGATTAAAAATATCTACATTAGGAAAATAAAAGGTTACGAGTTCAATTCAAATTTGGAAAAGTCACTAAGTTTTACCTTAGTCGACAACGTGAAATAGATAGCTCCGAGAGGGAATAAACCAATGGAAGGGCAAAGCTCAAGAAAAGCAAGAAAATATCACTAAAATTTTTCAAAAATGTTAGAATTGAAAGGGATTATACTCTACAACCTCAGCAAGATTGGTGGAATGCCAAAATGAAAAGGAAAGGTTGAAAGTCATGCTCGTAAAAGAAAAAAGAAAGCACTTCGAAGTACTAAATGAAAAAGAATCACTCCATCGATGATCCAAGGGTTAGAGATACAACTACAAGACCACAAGAGCCATATTTCAGCAATGATAGATGAGTGACATAGAAGGAAAAAAGATTGGATCTTCACATGTGATTCAGAAAGGGATGCTCACAAGAGATAGAAGGTAGAAAGCTTAGGAAGGCAACAGTACATAAAGCACTTGACTAATCAAGTTTGCAAGGCAGTAAAGAAAGCATGGGAGATGGTTGAAAAGGTAGAAGCATTAAGAAGAGAAGTCAATCCCATAGAGGAATATGGACAGCGCCTAGTGAACTTTCTAGATGAGGCGAAAGACCATTATGAGTAAGTCAAATGCTTCTATAGATATAACTCTAGGATGGTAAATCTAATGTAATAAAAGTTATATAGGATCAATAAAAATTTCTAATGTTGAAATTCATCCAAAAACAAATATTTTTCACTTGCATTCATGCATCATGTATATCATTTTTCATAAAATAAGTAAAAAATAAAATATTAAACACATAGCATTCTAATTTTTTTTCTTTCTTTCTTCTTTTTCAAAATAAAAACTTTGTGGTAATAAAGGTTCAAAAATAGCTCGTCCATAAAAAATTTTGACCCAACCTATTCATCATTCATACAATACCAGGACTCAAACAAGAATCATAGAGTAAGAACAAGCCAGTCGATTTGAGAGAATTGAAAAAGCTTAAGAAGAACTAAGAGGGGATTTCAGTACAATAATGAATATGCTCAAAAAACTTAACAAGGGAAAAGCAGTGGAAGAAAATCCTAGCTTTCAAGAGCAATCGTCAGATATGGTAGATCATGTCTACCCTTCAGGGTTTAGGTCACGACTGACTAACCTTCTCAAAGAACTAGAGTACCAATTCTTACTCTTGGTGGATATCCCAATCCTTATCTAGGAGTGACATCCATACTTGCTCCAGGATAATTTTAAAATTTTGTTAATCCCGTTATGATGGAAAAACTACCTGAGCCAATCTTAGTTCCTAATTTGGATGATCCCAAGGAAAGAGAAAAGCTAGGGATGCATACACCTAAAAAAGTAAAAGATACCAGTGCTTGAGAGAAGATAAAGTTATTGAAAGAAAGGCTTAGGGCTGTAAAGGGAATGGATTTTTATGGCTCCACAGATGCGGCTGACCTTTGTTTAGTTCCAGATGTGGTCATTTCACCTAAATTCAAGGTCCCTGAATTTAAAAAATATGATGGCACAAAATGTCCGATGACCCATATCACCATGTATTGTTGAAAGATGGTAGCACATGCTCATGATGAGAAGTTGTTAATACACATATTTCAAGATAGTCTTATGGGTTCTGCAGCTAGATGGTATGTTCAATTAGATAGAACTCGTATTCGTTCTTGGCAAGAGCTTACAAAGGCATTTCTTACATAATATCGACATATCACAGATCTGGTTCCAGATCGTCTATCTCTACAAAGTATGAAAAAAAAGCAATTGAGAACTTCAAGGAGTATGCACAAAAATGGAAAGACATGGCTGCACAAGTTCAACCTCCTCTTACTGAGAAAGAAATAATTATTTTCTTTGTGAACACCCTGAGAGCATCGTGCTATGAGGATTGATAGGCAATGCAACTAAAAACTTTACAGATATGGTGATATCAAGTGAGATCATTGAAAATATCATAAAAATTAGTAAGCTCGATGCAGGAGAGACAAGTGGAGCAAGAAAAGGTGGAGCTCCTAAAAAGAAAAAGAATAAAGCTCAAGCAGTGAACTATATTGGGCAACAATTCAAAGGTTTCACTCTTTATCCTACATCAGTCTACCAAGCCCATTACCCTTTTGTAAACCATGTTACATCCATTCCTCATTGATATCAACCATACTAGTCATTACCACAACTAACTTATCCACCCCGTTTTTAGCCATCCTTTCAGACACCCACCTATAATCGTCCTGCTACACCTATCAGACCAGAATGAAAACCCAATCCTAATAGTGGTTTGAGAGCCTCAAGAAATGCCCAAGAAAAAATCACTTTTGATCCCATTCTATTAATTTTAACAAATCAAGAGGCAGTGTGTAGTTATCTGAATCTTTGTCATTATCAAGTTCATCAACATGAATTAAGTTTTCAAAATTAAATCTGAGATTATTGCCATGATTATCTTCGTGTTCATTGTTTGGGACCCTACAAAGGGTAAAATGAAGAGAATATTGGCACACAAAAATGAAATGGCAAGAAAATGATGGAAAGAAAAGAATGGAAAGTAAAATAAATATGAAAACAATAGAAGAAATACGAATGCATCTTCTAAGTCTTTTATTAAAACAACAAACATAAACACACCATAAATGATCTCCTAATACTCATAGAAAGTAATTAGGGATTTAAAGTTTCACAATACATTACTTTTCCAAAGTTTTAAAGATAACAGGTAGCTCTGTAACTTTCTAATTATCCAGCTCAAAATCTGGAGGAAAAAGGTACATAAATAGCTCTTCACTTCGACTCTTCTTTCCTTCATCATCCATCATTTGAATGGCTAGCTCTGAAAAGTCTTCCACGAATATTGTACTTAGGGCTCTCGGTTAATTTGGATAAATATATCCTCCCGAGTGAAAAGAATCATAGAGGTATGAAATGACCATAGGCTCTGACTCTAGCTCATATCCCCTACGATTAGCTATCCTCTTATCTCTTTTCTTACTCACCATTCTTATTCTGTCCCCTCTTGTTGGCTTATATCCTAAGCCAAATCTATCTCTCTTTTCATAAATGGTCGATGGCTTCGTGATTCCTTATAGGTTCTTCTCAAGTCTGATTTTAGGTTGCCATCTCATCTTGCTAAGTTATTTGACTACCATTTTAGTTATCGTAGACAAGTGTGACGAATACAATTTAGATCCTTCAGCTATATATGTTGCATTGGCAATCTCGAAGGATCTATAAGAGTATTTCAGAGCTTCATCTATTGATTCCACATAAAGAGTATTTATCGATTGAGTTACCAATAAATCTTATTTTCTTGCCACACATGTTAGCTTTCCTTTAACAATGAATTTAACTTTTTGATGTAATGAGGATGGAACAGCACTTGCCATATTGATCCATGACATACTTAATAAACAACTGTATGAAGAAGAGATGTCCATAACTTGAAATTTCACATTGAAAGTGCATGAGCCAATTTGCAATGGCACTTTTATATATCTTAGCACCTCTCTTTTGGTTCCATCAAAGGCTCTCACTATCATATGACTAGGTTTCATATAAGATCCATTAACAGGGAGTTTTGTTAGAGTAGTCACATGCATAACATTGATGGATGAGCCATTATCAATCAAAACCTTAGCCATTATATGACCTTTACATTTCACAGTAATATGAAGAGCCTTGGTACTTACTCTACCTTTAGAAGGAATCTTTTCATCACTAAAAGAGATATAGTTTGAAATCATCAGATTACCAACAAGCTGTTCCACATATTCAATAGAAGCATTATAAGACACATATGCTTGATTTAGCATATTCAGTAAAGCATTACGGTGTGACTCTGAACTAAGCAATAATGACAATAACGAAATTATAGCTAGCATCTTGTTAAGCTGTTCTACCACGCTATACTCGCTATGTTTTATTGACTTTAGAAATTCACATGCTACACTTTCAGATACTAGCTTCTAACATTCTTTTTCTGAGGTTACGTCAAGACCACTATGACTTTCTTTTTCTTCTTCTACCTTTGCTTTCTCTTTTTTAGCTTTTTCTAGAGCCTCTGGGGTATAACACCTCCCATTTCGAGTTATGCCTCTTACTCCTATTATATTGGCAGTATCTGAGTTGACTACGATATCATAATCATACTTTTAAGGTACTACTTTATCATTCTGATATGAAAAAGGGCCAAGAACTTTAATTATCACTATCGATCGAGATACAGGCTTTTCTAGCTTCGATGTTGGCTTCTCATCATAATAGATGTTATCAGTCTATGCACAAACTTATTCTTTGAATTAATGATAGACGCTTCAACTTTCACCAACTCTTCTCTCTCTTGGTAAAACTCTATTCGACCCTCATCCATCAATTTTTACACCTCTTGACGAAATTGGTGACAATTCTCGATAGAATGCCCCAAAACACCTCTATGATAATTATAGTTTTTAGTTGAGTTAATTATTTTAGAGCAATTTTAAGGTTCTATTGGCTTCAACATGTCAGCTTTGACGAAGACTTCGAACACCTTAGCCATCGAAGTCTTAATTTCATTTATTTTTTCCTTCACGTGGCTTCTTTGCCCATCAATTAAGGCATTTATTGATGGTCTGGTATGATTTGGTAGAGGGTTCCTAGGTGATTATCGAGATTTGAATAGGGCAAGCCCTAAGGATGACTTTTCTTTACCTCACATCAATACTCTAGTGGATAATACTACTAGGCATTTCACATTTTCTTTTATGGATGGTTTCTCAGGCTATAATCAGATCAAGATGGCTCGAGATGATATGGAGAAAACTACAGTTGTGATCATATGGGGGACATTCTGTTACAGAGTCATGCCTTTTGGGTTAAAAAATGCTAGTGCCACTTATCAAAGAGTAATGGTGACTCTTTTCCATGACATGATGCATAAAGAAATAGAGGCATATGTGGATGATATGATTACAAAATCTCATTAAAGAGAAGATCATATAGTCAATCTCTAAAAGCTATTTGATAGGTTGAGAAGATTTCAGCTGAAGTGAATCTCGCTAAATGTACATTTGGTGCAAAGTCAAAAAAACTATTGGGCTTTGTGGTCAGTGAAAGAGGAATTGAAGTGGACCCAAATAAGATACAAGCTATCCAAAACTTATCTCCTTCTCGTACCTTAAAAAAAGTATGAGGTTTCCTACGGAGATTGAACTATATTGCTCGTTTCATCTCTCAACTCACCTATAAGTGCGATCCTATTTTCAAGCTTCTTAAAAAACATGATCCAGAAGAATGGAATGATGAATGCCAAGAAGCTTTTGATAAGATTAAAGAATACTTGTCAAATCCACCTATGTTGGTGTCACCAATCTCAAAAAAATCTTTGATCTTGTATTTAACAGTGCGTAAAAATTCAATGGGATGTGTGCTGGGGCAAAGAGATGAAACTAACAGGAAAGAACGAACAATATACTACTTAAGTAAAAAATTCACTGATTATGAGTCCAAGTATTCACCATTAGAAAAGATATGTTGTGCATTAGCTTAAACAGCTCGAAGGCTCCGACAATACGTGCTTTATCATACCATTGGCTCATAGCAAAGTCGGATCCTATTAAGTATATCTTTGAAAAGCCCTCATTGACAGGAAAAATAGCATGATGGCAAGTTATGCTTTCAGAATATGATATCATTTATGTGACTCAAAAAGCTATAAAAGAAAGTGTCGTAGCCAACTTCCTTGTTGATCGTGCTGCCAAAAATTATGAACCAATGAACCTGGAGTTCCTTGATGAAGATGTGATGGCCATTAAAGAAAATAAACCTATTGAAGAGTCTTGGATGATGTATTTTGATGGAGCTGCTAATGCTTTGGGTCATGGTATTGGAGTAATTTTAATATCTCCTGATGGGCACTATTATCCCATTACAGACAGGTTAAATTTTAATTGCACAAATAATGTGGCTGAGTATGAGGCTTGTGTTATGGGTCTGCAAGCAGCAATTGAAAAGAAAATCAAAGTATTAGATGTGTTTGGAGATTCAGCTCTAGTTATCTATTAGTTACGAGAAGAATGGAAAACTAGAGATTTCAAGTTGATAGGTACCATAAGTACATTTCTCAGTTGGTTAAACAATTCGAAGAAGTTCAATTTAAGCATTTGCCTAGAGAAAAAAACTAAATTGCTGATGCACTAGCTACTCTAGCTACAATGATTAAAATAGAGGCAAATACTAAAATCCAACCCATCAAGCTGGATGTGAAGGAAGTTGATGGGAAGCCATGGTATCATGACATCATACAATACATTAAAAGTCAGCAATACCCATAACATGTAATAGAAAATGATAAGAGAACTATTAGAAGGTTGGCTATGAGTTTCTTTCTTGATGGTGACGTCCTTTATAAAAAGAGTCGAGATCAAGTACTCTTAAGGTGTGTAAATGCAGTTAAAACGAAGAAGATTATTGAAAAAATGCGTGATAGAGTTTGTGGGGCACATGTAAATGGTCATATGATGGCTAGATAAATTATGAGGGCTGGATACTATTGGTTGACAATGAAGAGTGACTGTATTGATTATGCCAGAAAATACCATAAATGTTAAATCTATACTGACAAGATCCACACTCCTCCAACAGCGTTGCATGTTTGGGCTCCTCCATGGCCATTCTCTATGTGGGGTATGGATGTCATCGGTCTCATCATTCCAAAAGCTTTAAATGGATATAGATTCATCTTTGTGATGATTGATTACTTTACAAAATGGGTAAAAGCCGCATCATACGCTAGTGTGACCTAATTTGTGGTATGCAAATTCATAAAAAGGGAGATAATATGCAGATATGGGCTTTCAGAGACAATTATTTATGATAATGCCAAAAATTTAAATAGCAAGATGATGAATGAAGTTTGCACACAGTTCAAGATTGTCACCGTAATTCGACACCATATCGTCCAAAGATGAATGGGGCAGTAAAAGCTACAAATAAAAATATCAAAAGAATCTTAGAAAAAATGATTGATACTTATAAAGATTGGCATGAGAAGTTGCCATCTGCTTTACATGCTTATAGAACATCAGTCCGAATATCTACTGGGGCCACTCCGTTCTCTTTGGTATATGGAATGGAAGCTATGCTACCGGTCGAAATGGAAATTCTCTCGTTGAGAGTCTTGATGGAGGTAGAATTAAAGAAAATAGAATGGGTTCAAAATCACTATGAGCAGTTGAACCTCATTGAAGAGAAAAAACTTACAGCACTTTGTCATGGTCAATTATATCAAAAGAGAATGATGAGAGCACATGACAAGAAAATTCATCCTCGTTGCTTTAGGAAAGGAGATTTAGTGCTGAAAAAGATCCTTCTAAATCAACATGATGATCGAGGAAAATGGACACCAAATTGGAAAGGCTCGTATGTGGTGAAAAAGGTTTTTTTTGGTGGGGCATTGATTTTGGCAGAGATTGACGAAAATGATTTACCTGCTCTAATAAAGTCAGATGCTGTGAAAAAATATTTTGCTTGAAATAAAAAAAATAAAAAAATAATAACTCATTTGAAGCTGAAAACTTGAAAAAATACAACTTGGATGCGAAGAAGAAGCATCATTCCACAATACAGGGATAAGTGTAGTTTGATGAACTCTGAAAGATCAAGGAAGTCATCTAATTTAGTTTTAAAAAAAAACGTGGGAATATTCTGTTCATGATTATCTTATGATCATCATTTGGGCACCTTTATTTCAACTCAAATATTTTGCCATGCACTTGTTACCAGTCTAAAAAATATCTTTCTTTTGGAAATAACACTTATCCATTCCTTTATTCTTATTTTTGTCCGCCATATGACTAGAAGAAATGTATGATTGCATTTTATTGGCCTTGGATTTAAAATGATGAAAAGAAAAACAAACATGAAAGATCTTAGCATTACTTTTTAAAAGTTGACAAAGGCAAATGAAAAAGAATGAGAAAAGCATGACAAGACATTGATGTTGCAGACTTTTGAAGAAGAAAAATATTGTAGTCAGATGTTAAAAACAAATTGGTCGTATAAGAATTATGATAAAAGAAGCTAAAAGTTAGAGATTTCGAGAACCTTTTTACTACAATGAATAATTTTGATTGCATTACATGTATTGCATTTAGAGCACTCAGTACATGCATCTATGAGCAGTTTTAATAAGGACAGAGACTTTCCAATTCTTGATCAAACAAAAGATTTCAAAAGAAAAAATTTATTTGTTAAAAGAAAAAAACTCAGTTTTAAGAAAAGATGAAATTTTTAAAGTTGTTAAGCCTCTACTGAGAGGAGCCATTTTTAAGAGATTTTTAAAGTTGTTGAGCCTTTACTGAAAGGAGCCCTTTTTCAAATGAGATTTTTAAAGTTGTTGAGTCTCTGCTGAGAAGACCTTTTCAAGATGGATTTTAAAGTCGTTGAGCCTATGCTGATAGGAGCCCTTTCCAAGATGGATTTTAAAGTTGTTGAGCCTTTGTTGAGAGGAGCTTTTTCAAATAAGATTTTTAAAGTTGTTGAGCCTCTACTGAGAGGAGCATTTTTCAAGATTTTAAAGTTGTTGAGCTTCTGTTGAGAGGAGCTTTTCCAAAAGAGATTTTAAAGTTGTTGAGCCTCTGTTGAGATGAGCTTTTTTTAAGATGAGAATTTTAAAAAATTGTTAAGCCTCTACTGAGAGGAGCTTTTTTTAAGATGAAATTTTTAAAATTATTGAGCCTCTGCTGAGAGGAGTCTTTTTCAGATTTTAAATTTTTAAAAGTTGTCGAGCCTCAAATGAGATGAGCATTTTCGAAAAAAAAAAATCATTTGGATTCCGAACAAAATTATTGTCTTTGTTTTTGCCCTATTACTGATTACCAGCAATATGCAAAGAAGGGCAGCTGTGGATATCAATTTGTCTAGAAATACAAAATATGAAATATAAATATAAAATACGAAATATAATAAAAAATATACCAAAAATAATACAAAATAAAAAAAAAACACATAACAGAACAGAAAAAACAAGGATGGCAATAGTGCCTTCCCCTGCACCACTACCACCAGACCCTACACCCTACCCTTCTAATCACTATACCCTACCCTCCACCCCTCTAATTACTCATCCAATTGACAAACTGTCAAATAAGATAGAAATGAATAAAAGAGGCATGGGGCTCGTGCTTGCACCCCATGTCGAGCCCCATGTCCTTCCCTTAAGCACACATACAGTCAAAGCTCTATAAATAGAGCTCCTAGCCAAACCAAAAAGGACATAGAGAAAAAATGAAAGAAGATTATACCAAAAATAAAAAAAAACAAAAAAATCAAGCAATCCTCCCTGTAGAGAGAAACCCAGTGCCGAGCTTCTTACATGAAGAAGAAAAATAAAAGTCAATTTAAAAAAAAGAGTCAAAATACAATAAAAAAAAATAGTTTCATCGAAACTTTACCAGCAGATCAAGCGATTTTGAGACTCTTTTTGGTGAAAAGGAGGTTAGATCTGTGTTTAGAGGGTCGAGAGGAGTTTGTGAGAGTTTTTTGAAATTTTTTGACACCATCGATGGCGGTTGGAGCTTGCCGTCGGCAAGGACTGCGACGGTCGTCACGACGGACAGCCACCGACCCCAGGTTGGCCTGAAAAAAAAAACAGAGGAAATAGGGCATTTTTTTTCAGAGGAGGAAAGAATGGCTAAAAAAATTTTTTCTACTCTTTTATATAAATCGTCATAACCAAAATGACGTCGTTTCATTAAAGGTAAAAAACGACGTTGTTTTAGCCTCTGAGTATCCATGCGTCGACCCGTGACTTGACCCGGGGTCCGCGCACCCCACTCGACGACCGGTTTCTTCTTCAACCCTTGATCGATCCATCTGAACCTGACCATACCGAACTGGGCCGCGCTCGAACTGCTAAGCCACCTAGACCATGCCCAGATCGAGCCGAACCACGAGATCGAATTGCCAAACCAAATCATGCATTGACCAGATCGTTGACCGATTCGGTTTAGGTAAAAAAATTTTTTTTTTGAATTTTTCTTATTTTTTATATATTATCTTATTAACATTTATGCATATTAAAATATTTATATTTGTTAGATAAAATGATAAAATATGTGGTTAAATTTTTTTTATAAATTTGTTAATTTTTAAAATAAACTTAAAAAAAGAAAATAATATAAAAATAAATTTAATAATAATACTAAACTAATAAAAAATGTAGGAAAATGAAATTTTTATCTGATGATTAGATTCAAAGGTATTCCGAGTAGTGATGCCTACGAAATCTCTAGGTAAGAAGTTTTTTTTTTTAAATACTATCAGTGTATTGTATTTATAAAAAATTTTCAATACAGTAAATTTTTTTTTTAAATAATAAATAAAAATTGATTAATATATTAAAAATATAAGTGATAAAAATGATAAGAAAAGAAATTTTATCCGATGATGGGATTCTAAAAGTATTCAGAGTAGAGATACTTTAAAAAATCTCTAGGTGAGAAGATTTTTTGTAAAATATTACCAGTGTATTGGAATATTTATAAAAAATCTTCAATATAATGAAATTTTCATTTTTCTTCAAAATTTTAAATAAACATATTAATAAAATAATTAATAAAATTTCTAACAAAGGAGAATAAAATGTGTGCATAAACATGGTAACATTTTGCATTGCATGCATGACATTTTTTTACAAAAAAAAAATTCGAGCCTCTGAGGATGAGATTCTATGATATTCTGAGAAGCGATGCCCAAAAAAATCTCTAGGTGAGAAAAAGTTCTTCTAATATTACCAACGTACCGGAACATTTTAAGAATTATTTTAATAAAAAAGTTTTAATTTATTTTTCTTGAGAATAAAAAATCAAGGAAATTATTTTTTCGAACACCGAAAATTGGACTATATTTATCAAAATCAAAGGATAACACGTTATTAATTGGTACCATTTTTAACGAGAGCTGTAGGGGTGCTAATCCTTCTCCACACGTAACCGACTCCAAAATCCAGACTGTTTCACAGACCGTAAAATTATCTTTTTAATAAATTTTAATTAATTTTAAAACTTTATTAAAAGGATATGTTTTAATAGGTGGCCAATCGTACCTAGCCAAAAAAGATTGGTGGCGACTTCATTAATTTTTTATTTCATTTCCAAATTCGTCGGGCGGACACAAAATCGTTACGACATTAGATCTCTTGAATGAAAAGGCTACGAGCTATTAAAGGCATAAATATTTTTAGCATAATTGATGCAAGTGAACTCAATCTGGTTCTAGATTTGGTAATCCCACCAAAGTTTAAAGTACCAAAATTTGAAAATGTGATAGAATCAAATGCCCTCAGGCACATATCACTATGTTTTGTCAAAAAATGATTGGGCATACAAACAATGAAAAGTTGCTTATCCGTTATTTTTAAGATATTCTTACCAGATCAACTGCCATATGGTATATTCAATTAGATAGGAGTCATATTCATTCATGGAAATATCTGGCCAAAGAATTTATTACTCAATATAAGCATGTCACAAACATGGCTCCAGATAGACTATCCTTACAAAACATGAAAAAGAAGGCTAATGAAAACTTTAAAAAATATGCTCAAGGATGGTGAGATGTTGTCACTCAGACTCAACCTTTTTTTACTGAGAAAGAAATAACTATTCTATTTATCAATACCTTTTAAGCCTCGTACTATGACAGGTTTATTGGTCATGCCACAAAAAACTTTGCTAATATGGTGATTATGGGTAAGATAATAGAAAATGCCATTAAAAATGAAAAGATCGATGGAGGTGATGTTTCTATATCAAAGAAAGAAAACCATCCAAAAAGAAAAAAGTAGAAGTGTAAGCTGTCACCAATGAAAAACCAAAACCAAGACCTTTTATCCTATACCACTCGTATCATGTATACCAATCTTTTTACCCAACTATTTTCAATATTTTTCAAAATCCATACCATTACCAACCAGTGCAAACCTAAATACCTACCTTTCAAACCAATGTTCATCCTCGAGCATCTTCACCATGACCTTCTTCTTAATCAAACACCATAGACTTTAATCGAAGGAAACTTTAAAATAATCAAGAGCAACAATGATTTGATCTAATTCTTATGACTTATATGGAATTGTTCCCTCATTTATTCCAGAAACATTTGGTGGCTTGATAACCCATAGAGCCTTTAAGACCTCTACATCCAAAATGGTATTATCCTAAAGCTTTCTGTGACTATCATTATAGGATTCATAGCCACTCTCTGAAAAAATATACAGCTTTCAAACGTAAGGTGCAAAGCTTGATTAATAATGAAATTTTAAATTTCACAACCAAGGTCAGACCAAGTGTAGAGGCCAATCTGTTACATAATCATGATAAGGGATCAATAAACACTTTAAATAGAGAGACAACTAGGAATATTAAAAAAGAAATAAGTGACATCAGGATCCATAAGCATTAAATATTTGTTGCCCTAGTGAAAGCCAATATGATTCATCCAATACCTAAAAACTTAGACAGTGGAAACTTCACATATAATCTTGATCAAATTTATGAATTTCATATGGGGTAATTGGTCATTTGCTTTAGGATTGTGAAGCATTTTAATAAGAATTACAGAGAATGATGGATTCTTTTCTGGTCAAATTTTATGAGAAATATAAAGAAAGTTTAATGAATGTTGTGACAAAAGATTCATCCAAAAGTAGGCTTTACCAAATGAATTTTGAGCATGTTACCATCTTTTATGAAAAAAAACTGAGTGTTAAAGTTGATAAGCCAATTCATATGAATTTTGAGCCTATCATGATCTTTTATGATGAGAAATTGAGTGCTAAAATTAATGAACTAGCTTGTACAACTATGCCAAAGGTGATAATTGAGGTGTCTAGCCTATTTTCATGCAAAACTGATAAGGTAGTCCCTTAGAAATATGATTGTAATATCATATCACAAGGTTTGGATAATGGTTCCCTTCAATATAGCTCATATGATGCAAGCATAGCAAACATAACTCATGTAGGAGGCATAACTCGAAGTGAACATTGCTATACCTTAGAAGCACTGAAAAAACACATAAAAGCAAAATAAAAGAAGGGAGATGAGTTTAGAAAAAAAAAATAAACCACCTAACAATCAAGAAACTCACCCAGCCCCAGTACTAGATCAAGAATGTAAAATTTTGATTCAAAAAAAGAGGCTTGTGAGTTCTTAAAACTTATTAAGTACAGTGAATATAGTGTGGTGGAACAATTAAATTACTTACTAGCTTAGATTTCTATGCTTTTGTTGTTATTGAATTCTAAGCCTTATAAAAATGCCTTGTTCAAAGTACTCAATAAGGCTTATGTAGCTTACAATATATCTATAAAGAAACTTGATCGTATAGTGAGAAATATCACAATAAGAAATTTTATATCATTTAATGATGATGAAATTCCACCTAATGATAGAGGTGATGCTAAGGCCTTACATATTTCCATAAGATACAAGGATCATACATTTGTAAAAGTGCTCATTGATAATAGATCCTTTTTAAATGTCATGACTATGACTATAGTATCTAGATTGCCAGTCAACATATCTTACATGAAGACGAGTCATATGATAGTAAGGGCTTTTGATAGGACTCACCACGAAGTGATGGAAATATCGAGCTGCCAATCCAAATTGGTCCATATACTTTTGATATAGTCTTTCAAGTCATGGATATCACTCCTTCCTATAGCTGTCTTTTAGGAACACAATGGATTCATATGGTAGGAGTTATTCCTTCTACTCTGCATTAGAAGGTGAAATTCATAATTGATGAAAAGGTAGTCACTATTATGGGTGAAGAAGATTTACTAGTGACTAAACCCTCTATTGTATTATATATTGAAGCAGCTGAGTAAGCCTCAGAATATTCTTTCAGATCCTTTGAATTTATTAATGCAATGTATGTGAGTGAAAAATTAAAAGTGCCTATTCCATGTCTATCCAAAGCTTCTAAGATAGCCCTTAAAGAAGTGGCAGAAAAAGGATAATAAGTATAGGCTAACTTGCAAGTGTCATAACATATAGATCCAAAAATCTATAGCTAGATTTAACAAATGAATGGAGTCGCCACCAATCATTTTTACTAGGTGTGATTGACCACCTAAAGAATCTATCCTCTTAGGGAACTCCTAAGCTTGACTAAGGATCTCTAAAAGAATAGGTTCAGGTCTACTAACCAGAACAAGGTTCGAGAGTCGATTACATGTGAAGAAGGTTATAGCACCCCAACATGCCCATCCGAATGATGGTACCATATTATTTTGAATTCATCCTAAGGTCTTAAGTCTAATGGTTTCAAATTTTAGCGTCAAATATTGAAAATAATTCATAAGATTCTTCCATCAATCTGGTACATCTCTTAAAAAAATATTTCATCACCTCAAGAGTATTTAAGAATCCAATTTGGATATCTTGAAAAGGCTCCATCGTTGGAAAAAGGTTTGATTATTATTATTTATTATTATCATTCATCTTTTTTTGTTTGTTGAAAATATATCTAATTATTCCACCATTTGCGCCAAATTAGAAATGTTTTCTTTTTTTTTTCTTTGAATTTCTAAAATTTCCACCATTTGGGCCTATTTAGAAATTCTTTTTATTATTTTTTTCTCTTTGGAAAGAAAATAATAATAATTACTTTTATTGAAAATTTTCATCTAAACTATTCCACCATTTGGGCCAAATTTAGAGAAAATTTCTCACCTAGAGATTTCTTAAAATTTTACCATTTGAAATTTCTAAGAATCTCATCTTTGGATAATTATCAAATATTTACAATCTAAATTTTATTTGGAAAAGAATACAATTATTTTTACTGAAATTTTATCTAAATTATTCCACTATTTAGGCCAAACTTAGATAAAATTTCTCACTTAGAGAGTTCTTAGAAAATTTACCATTTAAAATTTCTAAAAAATCTCATCATTTGATAATTTGTATTTAATTTTAAAATTTTTATATTTTTTATGTTTTTTTAAATTTTTTTTATTTGAAAATAAATATTAATTATTCTTATTGAAATTTCATCTAAATTATTTCACCATTTGGGACAAACTTAGATAAAATTTATCACCTAGGAATTTTATAAAAATTTAACATTTGAAATTTTTATAAATTCCATCATTGGATAAATAACATTTATTCCAAAATTTTATTTCTTTTATTATCTTTTTTTATTTTAATATAATAAAAAACTAAGAGAAATAAATAAATAAAATGCTTAAATAAAATAAATAAGAAAATACCAAAAAAAAAAAGAAATCGACTCGGCTTGGGCTAGAAGACAGTTAGGCTCAAGACAAAAAAAGTGGCTCGAAAACGCGGCTCGAAGAAGTCGGCTCGGCTTGGCTCGATTCCAAGGGTCGACTAGCACTCGGGTTAAATGCGAGTTGACGCTCGGGTTTTGTCACCCGATTTCAAAACACGCGAATCATTAGGGAATAGTAACGCCAAAACGACGTCATTTTCAGCAAGTATAAAAGGTTCCAACCTTTGTTTTTTTCGTAAATGGCTTTTTCCCTCTCTCTCTCTCCTCTTCTTTTTTCCCTTCTTTCTCTTTAAACAGAATCTAGATTCCAGTTGAATGTCTGTCAAAATCTGGAAAAATTCTTCGAAAACTTCAAAGTTGGCCAAAAATCTCGTCGAAAAATTCAAGCTTCACAAAAAAATTCACCGAAATCTGAAAAATTTCCAAAATTTTTTCAAACAAAAAAATACCAAAATTCCTTAAAATTTTCTAAAAACTTTAAACTATCTCTAACACTATTTTTTATTTTTTTCCTCTATGTTTTCCCCTTTGATCCCTTGTTTGATTCCCCTCTAATTCCTTCCCATATGTTTCTATTTGAGCCTCTATTTATAGGCATTGATCAGAAATAATTTCTAATCAATTTCTATTCCCTTTTTGACTGGGATTCAATCCTTGAATCCCAATCCAACTCTACCAATCCCTGTTCCAGAAGGAAATAGAAATTAAAGCTTCAATTTCAGACCAAAAAATAAAATTGAATAAAAATAAAATAGCAAAAATAATAAAATAAATAATAATAATAATAATAATAATAAATTTAAATTAAAAATTAAAACTAAAATTGGGCCAGAATTGAGCTAAGCCCAATGGGCTTAGGCTTAGCCCCTGTTGAATCAAGCCCAATGGGCTCGAGCCTAGGCTTGAACAAATTACGGTGTCTACAGTTGTCCCTCTTTGCACATTTTCTGTGAAACAAGAATTGTGCAAAGACGTAGACACCCTGCTCATGGTCATCCCAACAAATTTGTGCTTTTTTTTTTTAAAACAAAACTCCTCTAAATAAAAGCAACAGACTTCAAAAATAAATGGCTCATCTGAATAGAGGCAATGAACTTTGAAAAATAAATGGCTCCTTTGAATAGAGGCAACGAATTTTGAAAAAAAAATGGCTGTTCTAAATAGAGGCAACGGACTTTGAAAATAAATGGCTTCTCCGAATAGAGGCAACGAACTTTGAAAAATAAATGGCTCCTCTAAATAGAGGCAATGAACTTTGAAAAATAAAATACTCATTGACAATCATGTCCAAAAGAGTCAAAGTTTATGTTTAAAGGAATTTAAGAAAATTATGCCCAAAGGTCTTGCAAATCGATCTTGATACCAAGAGATATCCTTTTTCAAAGGTTAAAAACTTACCTCACAAGGTTTTACTCAAACGAAAATTAAAAAATCAAAAAGTCTTCACATCTGTCTTTTCCATGTGGGGATCCTAGAATACCCTTACTTTTTGAACTTATGCATTATGCTTGCTTGAATGCAGTATATGCTATGCAAAATACAATGCGTGTAAAATTCAATGCATGCTATGCAAATGCTAGCTAATTAATTCCCATTTAGTTATGGTACTTAGGTTTCTCAAGCTTTTCCTTGGGCCTCAAACCCTTTGTTCTGCAAAGGTCAAGTCAGCATAGTTCGTAATCATTTT
The DNA here is from genome assembly GCF_047325235.1 of Durio zibethinus. Classification (NCBI taxonomy): domain Eukaryota; kingdom Viridiplantae; phylum Streptophyta; class Magnoliopsida; order Malvales; family Malvaceae; genus Durio; species Durio zibethinus. Next base: position 15,305,804 of record NC_143183.1, on the reverse strand, counting down.
TTCATTTAATTCTCACTTTTTTTTTGCAAGAAATTCCCTTCCAAATATGTGTCCTTATTAGGAACTAAACATCTCAAATTTACCTTTATCACTCTTAACCTTTTCAATGTAATGTAGAAATATTTCATTCTATTATTTATTTATCAATCATTATTTTAATCTTAAAAAGTAAGAATGCATTCACACATTTCTTCCATTGTAAGGTATTAAGGAGAAAAAAAATAAGGATGGTTAGGAAATAACCAACAGCAGAGACACACAAAGAATAAAGTAGAATATCTTTTATTAGTAAAAATGCCGACAAACTTTGGGCAATGAAAGAATTACAAAAAAGGGTATAGGGAATGTAAAGCCCAAAAATGAATAATCAAATGACCATGATAGTATATCTCAAAGTCCCTCTGAAAACTCAACCATCTGATACACTTAACAACTTAAAGCTCCTCAAAATATGCTAACCTCCATGCCAATGAACTTTCAAATTTGATACTGTATGTTCCTCATCTAAGTTGCCTTTTTAGGTTTTCAAGTTAGATAACCTCCTATGACTCAAACCGCACTTTTTGGGTTTTCGCCTTGAGTCATCCTTTTTTATTTTTCTTTTTTTCATTTTTATTTTTGTATTTTTGTATTTTTCATTTTTTTCTCTTTTTTTGTAAGCATAATACTTTTTCACAGCATCAGAATTTGTAAGATGGGATAAATCATTTCCATCCATCTCTGTCAGTATTAATGCTCCACTCGAGAAAGCTCGTCTCACCACATACGGCCCTTCCCAATTCGGGGTCTATTTCCCTCTATTATCATGCTAATTTGAAAGAATTCTTTTCAAGACCAACTCTTCCTCTCAGAAACAATGAGGTCGGACCATTTTGTCATAAGCCCTCATCATTCATCTTTGATATAGCTGACCATGGCATAACGCTGTCAATCTTTTTTCTTACAATGAGATTAACTATTCATAGTACTTTAGAATCCACTTAGCCACCTTTAGTTCAACTTCCTTTAAAACCCTCAAGGATGGGATCTCTACTTCCACTGGCAATACGGCTTTCATCCCATAAACCAAAGAAAATGGGGTTGCCCCAGTAGAGGTAAGCACTGATGTCCAAAAGCATGCAATGCAAATGGCAACTTCTCATGCCAATCTTTATAGGTCTCAGTCATCTTCTCGAGAATTCTTTTTATATTCTTATTATCTACCTCCACTGCCCCATTCATTTCAGATGGTATGACGTTGAATTATGATGCTTAATCTTGTACTGGGCACATATTTCTTACATCATCTTACTATTTAAATTCTTTGCATTATCTAAAATGATTCTTTCTAGAAGTCCGTATCTGTAAAAAATTTCTTTTTTTATAAACTTACAAACTATAGATCGTGTCACACTTCCAAATGATGCTACTTCCACCCATTTTGTGAAATAATCTATCATCACAAAAATGAACCTATGCACGTTAGAAGCTTTTGGGGTACTAGGATCAATGACATCCATGCCCCACATAAAAATGGCCAGGGTGGTGCCAAAACATGTAACGCAGATGGTGGAGCATGAATCTTATCAGTATAAATTTGGCATTATGACATTTTTTAGCATAGTCAATGTAATCACTCTCTATTGTCAACCAATAGTACCCTGCTCTCATAATTTGTCTTGGCATCATATGTCCATTGGAATGTACCCCACATATTCCATCATGTACCTCTTCAATAATTTTCTTAGCCTCAGCCTTATTTACACACCTTAACAATACTTGGTCATGGCTTCTTTTGTAAAGAACATCTCCATCTAGGAAAAAATTCATGGCTAGTCTTCGAATGACCTTTTTATCATTCTCTGTTGCTTGGACAGGGTATTGTTGATTCTTAATGTACTATAAGATATCATAATAGCAAGGCTTCCCATCATCTTTTTTTACATTAAAGCAGTGAGTCAGCATGTTCTTAACATCTAACTTGATGGGCTGATGTCAACATTATCACTAATTTAAACCATTGCTGCTATAGTAGCCAAGGATCAAAAATCAAATTCTCTTCTCGAGGCAAATGATCAAATTGAATATCTTCAAACTACTTGATCAACTCTAGAATATACTTACAATATAGAATGAATTTCGAATCTCTTGTTTCCCATTCTCCTTTCAATTGATATACAACTAGAGCTGAATCTCCAAACACCTTCAATGCCTTAACCTTTCTGCTATAGCAACTTGCAAACCCATAACACATACCTCATATTCAGTGATGTTATTTGTGCAATTAAAATTTAACCTGAAGAAATCAAAATTGCCTTAATTCCATGTCCTAAGGCATTGGTATCTCAATCAAAATACATTCTCCAATGGTACTCTTTATACCCTTCCCTTTCTAGTTGAGAAACAATCATCAAATCTTTATAAAAAAATTTTAATTTCATCGGCTCATAACCTTCAGTAGCATGATCTACGAGAAACTCAGCTATAACATTTCCTTTAATTGTTTTCTAGTTTACATACACAATATCATACTCTGAGAGCATTACTTGCCATCTAGCAATTCTTTCAAACAAAGAGGGCTTCACAAAAATGTATTTAATTGGATCTAATTTTACTATGAGCCATGTGGTATGATAGAGCGTATACTGTTTGAATCTTTTAGCAGTAAGCTAATGCACAACATATATTTTCTAATGAAGAGTACTTGGACTCGTATTCTATAAATTTTTTACTCAGATAGTAAATAGCTCTTTTCTTTCTGCTAGACTCATCTTGTTGCCCTAACACATATCCCATTGAATTCTCGTATATTATAAGGTATAAGATTAAGGGCTTTCCTAGAATAGATGGCACCAACACTGGAGGATTAGACAAGTATTGCTTTATTTTATCAAAAGCCACTTGACATTCCTCATTCCATTTTTCAAGGTTGTTCTTACAAAAAAACTTAAATATGGGATCACATTTATAGGTAAGTTGAGAGATAAACCGAGATATATAGTTCAATCTACCCAAAAAACCTCGAACTTCTTTTGGGGTGCTGAATGGTGACAAATTTTGAATGGCCCATATTTTATCTGGATCAACTTCAATCCCTCTTTCATTGACCACAAAACCTAGCAACTTCTCTGACTTTACCCCAAAGGTGCACTTAGCTGGATTCAACTTGAGTTGAAAATTTCTCAACCTCTCAAATAGCTTTCTGAGTTGGTGATATGATCTTTATTTTCTCGAGATTTTGCAATCATATCATCTACATACACCTTAATCTCTTTATGCATCATGTCATAAAAAAGTGTTACCATGGCTCTTTGATATGTTACTTTAACATTCTTTAACCCAAAGGGCATGACTTTATAGCAAAAGGTCCCTTACATAGTCACGAAAGTGGTCTTTTTCATGTCATCTCTAGCCATCTTTATCTGGTTATATCCTGAAAACCCATCCATAAAAGAGAACATCGAATGCTTGGTCATGTTGTCTACCAATGTGTTAATATGAGGCAAAGGAAAGTTATCATTTGGGCTAGCCTTATTTAAATCATGATAGTCTACACACATTCATACATTTTCATCTTTTTTAGAAACTGGTACTATATTGGCTATCCATTCTAGATACTTGGCCACTTGTAAGAAATCTGCATCAAATTGCTTTTTCACCTCTTCTTTGATCTTTAGTAATATTTCAGGCTTCATCCGCCTCAATTTTTGTTGGATTGGTTTACATTCTGGCTTCAAAGATAATTTATGCTCTACTATTTCTGCATTGAGCCTAGGCATATCCTGATAAGACCAACATAACACATCTACGAATTCTCAAAGTAGATTTTTCAATCATTGTTTGTCTGTCGACGAGAGCGATGTGCCAATCTTAACCTTTTTCTTATTCTTTTCATTTCCTAAATTCACCAATTCAGTCATCTCTTGATGGGGCTCAAATGGTTTACTTTCTTACTCAATCAATCTCATTAGGTTTGGAAGAATAGTATATTCTTCAGAATCATCTTCATTATCAAGTGTATCAGTATTAATTGATTTTTTAAAATTAACCTCTTGATCGTTATCATGATTATTTTCCTATTCATTCAAGGATCTGAAATCGAATGAAATGGGATGTGTTGGCGAAATGTATGAAAAAATAGGAAAACAAAAAATGAAAGTACTAGAAGAAATGAATGAAAATGCATCCTTCTTAATTTTATTAAAGTAATAATAAATAAAGGGCCCAAATAAGAAAGACCATTCCAAGGTTTTAAGCATAAGCTATTAGGATATTTAATTACATTAAACTGGTATCAAGGATAGCAGGCATCTCAATAATGTTCCAGTTGTTCAGCTCATAATCTGGTAGACAAGGACGAACCCATGTTTCATTCTCATTCCCATTTTTGTCTTTAATTGCATGAATGAACAAATCAACAAATATTTCTTTCATGCTTCATTCTAAATCTTCTTCTGCAGTTGGGTACAGGAACCTTTCAGGTTTGAAAGTCTCATATAAATGTGGGATAATTGTTGTTGTCTTGCTAGCTTGTCTTCCCTCAATTTTCTAGTCTTTCACTTTATAACCAAGCCTAATCTCTCTTTGTTGTTCATTATTGTTGGAGGCTCCCTTATTCCTTATAAATTTTTACCCAATCTCATTCCAGGATAGCAGCCTTTATTGATGACCTAACACCTCACTATCTTTGAACAATGTTGACCCACAGAGTTGACTAACTCAAAGGGCCGGTAAGAGCATTCCATTGCTTCTTCAACAACTTTCACATATAGAGCATTCAACAGCTGAGTTACCAACATGTCTTCTTCTCCAAACACTATTACCAATTGCCCCTCTACATTGAACTTGATCTTTTGGTGCAGGGTAGAAGGAACAACACCTGTCATGTGAATCCATGGCCTTCCCAATAAATAGCTTAATATAGAGAGATATCCATCACTTAAAATTTTACATTAAAAATGCATGGTCCAATTTGTAAGGGCAATTCTATATCTCTTGAAACTTCTCGTCTGGTCTCATCAAATGCTCTAACGATCATTTAACTATCTTTTATATAGGAATAATCAATAGGTAGCCTTGCCAAAGTTGACATAGGTATGACATTGATAGCAGAACTGTTGTCGATGAGGACTTTGGCTATAATATAGCTCTTGCACTTAACAGTGATATGCAGAGCCTTGGTGCTTCCCCTTTCTTCTAGAGGAATCTCATCATCATCGAATGATATGTAATTTGACTTGACTAAGTTTCCAACTAAATGGTTCACATATTCAACAGACACCTTATGTGCCACATATGCTTGATTTAGCATTTACAGTAGGGCATTTCGATGTGGTTTTGAATTCAATAACAATGATAATAATGAGATATGTGTTGGTATCTTATTTAACTGTTTCACCACTGAGTATTCACTATGTTTTATCAGTTTCAAGAATTCATAAGCTTTTTTTTTCGACATCGATTTTGGACAATCCTCTTCAAGCACCACTTCAGGGTTATTCCTTTCTTCACTTACCTTGGCCATTTTTTTTCTAGCCCTTTCCAATATTTCTGGAGTATAGCATCTTCCACTTCGGGTGATACCTTTCACACCAGTTATATTGGCAGTATCAGGCTTAGAGACATTCTCTTCTTGCCTTTGAATTATTATGTCATAGCCATATTTTCATGGCACAGCTCTATTGTTTTGGTAAGGGAATGGAGCAGGGACTTTGAAAGTTACTGGCCTAGGGGTGAACTTATCTACGGTCGGCCTTGGCTTATTCCCACAATAAAATTGTTAATGGTTTTAGAAATAGTTTTGACGGCTGGTCAATCATGAAGACTTCAGCATTTTTTGAATCCTAATCTTCTTCATAGAATTCAATCTAGTATGAGTCCATGAGTTTTTGCACTTCTTGGTAAAATTGCTCAGAAGTTTCAATAGAGTGACCAAATGCCCCACTATGGTACTTACAGCTTTCATCAGCTATACATGCTTTATGAGAAGTATATGGACTGACTAGTTGTATCATGTTAGCTTTCCATAAAATATCAAATAACTAACTGAGAGTTTCTTGACCTCTGTCACTTTTTTCTTCGGATAATGCCCTTGTTCGTCACTTAGAGTATTCACATGATGATTAGGCAAATGATTACCACTAACATTTGGTGGAGCTTCACTTTCTGTATCAAATATTGACCATTCCATCATTGATCAGTCTTTGCACTTTATGTTTTAGGGTAATGCAATTTTCAGTGGAATGATCAACAACCCCATAATGATATTCACAATGAGTTGTGGGATCGTACCATTTAGGATATGGTAGCTTGGGTGGCTCTACTCGATTAAGAGTAACTAGATGATTATTGTAGAGCTGTCGATACAATTTTGTGTATGTCATAAGAATTGGATCAAATACAAGTTTTTCATGAGTAATTTGTTGCTCTTGTGAACCACTCATAGGACCAGCCTAACGAATTTGAGGTCTAGGAGAAGGTTGAGCATTAGAACCATATATAGCAGACTATAGTCTAAAAGGGAATCGATGGGTTGGGGAATAGAGTGGCTATGGATTTGGTTGGTATTGGTAAGTATTATTCACAGTGGAATAATTTTGAGAGTAGCTCTGTGGTGCATAGGGTTGATAACCCTTGAACTATTATCTATCAAAGCTCACAGCCTAAGCTTCAGTCTCTTTCTTTTTTGGGGCCCTTTTAGTAAATGTTTCCCTTTCTTCTAACTTACCATTTTTTATGGCACTTTCAATGATTTCACCCGAGATCACCATGTCGATAAAATTCTTTGTTGCATTCCCTATCATCTTTTCATAATAGAGAGATTTTAGAGTGCTAACAAATAACACTGTAGTTTTCTTTTCAGTTAGAGGAGGTTGCACTTGAAAAGCTACATCTCTCTATCTCTGAACATATTCTTTGAATGATTCATTTATGTTTTTCTTCATATTTTGCAAAGATAAATGACCAGGGGCCAAATCCATGATATGTCGGTATTAACTGATAAAATCATGGGCCATGTCGCTCCAGGAATAGATGCGAGTTTTGTCTAACTAGACATACCACCTAGCAACTGAACCAATAAGGCTGTCTTAGAAAACATGCATTAGTAGCTTTTTAATATGAGCATGAGCTGCCATCTTTCGATAATACATGGTAATATGAGTTTTTGGGCACTTTGTATCATCATATTTTTTAAATTTTGGTACTTTAAACTTAAGAGGAATGACCACATCAAGGACTAAGCAAAGCCCAGCAGCATCAACTGAACCATAGAAACCAATTCCTTTTACAACCTGTAGCTTTTGTTCTAGCATACTGATTTTGGAGTCTTCTTAAACTTTCACTTTTATCTTTTCCTTGTCTTTTTCTTTTAGTTCATCCAGATGAGGGACTTGAATTGGTTCTACTACCTTTTCAGTAAAGACAGGATTCACATAACTATGGTAATGCCCTTGATTAGAGGCTGAAGGCATTCCAGGATATATGGTATATGTGAATTGTTGTGGTGGAATCTCTTATGTGGGTTGGGCTTGAGATAGGCCAAAACCAAGTGCATACAAGGGATCAATCACTTTTTGTGATGTAAGGCCTTCTTAGTTTGTGTTCTCTTCTACCCATTTTCCCTTGTTCAACTTGTTAAGAACATCTAGAATCTTAGCCAACTCACTCTCAATCTTTTCTTAAGCTTTTTCCAATTTTTCAAATCGGTGAGAGTTTTTTTGCTCCATTTGTCTGGCTCTGGCTCTAGTGTTATATCGATGGGTAGGGTTTCTACTGGATGAAGCTATCCTTAAACCTTGAATACCACAATTATATGATTATTAGAAACTATACATTCTATGTATGATATACAAGTGTATGCATGAAATATACTAATATTTACCACATTGCCAATATTGATAAAAGAAATCTCCATTTGAAATTTTATTAAATAAAATTTCAAAATTACATCATAATAAAGTCAAAGCAATATTCTAAAGTCCTAAACATCATCTTTTGTTTCTAATGCCTCTTTATAAACTTCCTAGCTTGCTGATAATGATTTTGTGCCTCATCTAGGAAATCAAGCAGTTGTTGTCTATGGATTCCCATTGGTTGCACGACAGCCTTCAAATCTTTCACTTTTTTCCATTTTTGATGCTTTATCTGTGGTAACGCATAACTGATCAAACAAATGCCTTAGATGCACTTATTTTTCTATGCACACGTCTTTCCATAGCCCACTCTATTAAGTTTATCTCCTGCACTCATCAGACAAGGCTTTTACTTATGTTGTGTGTCGATCCACTATCTCTTGTAACATCTGGCTATGTCTATGTACTCTAGCAGTGGCCTTTTATTCTTCATCTATCCTTGCTTTTAGCAATTCATTTTCTTTTAAAAGTCAAGCAAGCTCGGGTGTGACTAATGAATGTGTCATATCTAGATCATTAAATAAGGTTCTCTACTAATTATTTTGCTTTGTCAAGCTCTGGATTTTTAGTTCTTGAAATCATAGACTCTCTTTCATTTCTAATTTCAATCGCTTATATTCTTGTTCTAACTCATCTTTCTTATATTGGAGTTTTCTCTTAGCTTTTTCTATTTTAAGTAAAGGATCCTGAAGAATGGGTTTTGGAGAATGCCCTATTTGTTCACTAGGAAGCACAATGTCCTTTCCCCTCCTTGCATGCTACACACTATATTCTAGGGTGACATCGTAAGTAAACTTCCTTTGGTTAACCCTGGTGGTTTGCTTCCATGCCTTTTTGATCTTTTCAACCATTCCATATGCCCCTTTATCAGTGAATGAGAACTCCCACTGGTTAAGTCCATAAGTTTTCATAATGAATTGCTCACATCCGGATTGTCTTTTCATCAAAGTTGGAGCATAAGTAACAGCACCCCATAAGCCTAATAAGAACACCCATGGCTGATTTTCACAACTGTATAATACTATATCATGACGCATCCAAGGTGCTTTCAACTATCCTTGGACTATCAAAGGCTCGAAAATAAAAAACCTATTCTTTTTTTAATTTTGCTTGAGGTCATGTGCTGTAACAGAATTCCTTGATGGGGATGCTGGAACGAAGGTATGGTTTGCGAAACTGACTTTCTTTACATTCCATGTGACTCTTGATCCATATATAAAGCAACTGTAAACATCCATTAAATCGACTTTTACCATGTCTGTGACAAAAGTTTAGAAATCGGATAGTTTCTACCAAAATGGTTGGTGCTGCATTGACCTGATATGCTAACTAATCAATAAAATCCACCACTGTGACATCAACATATCCGATAACTTTAGGAAAGATCACCAATCCATATAAAGCTATAGCCATAGCCACTAATCCCTGATCATCAGTTATGTGCCCTTGGATGAAATCTCGCAGAAAACTCCATGGAATAGTCTTACTTTCACCCTTTATCTTGACACATGAATCGACTTAAGGCAAACTAAGTCCAAGCATTTACTCTAGTTTTTTATGATAGCCTACCTTATTGGACCAGTAAATCTTGTTTAGGTTTGGTAGATCAAAGCAAAGTAGGACCATATACTATTCGATTGTGGGCACCATGTCTGCTTCATTGAAGACGAAACATCTATAAGAAAGATCCTAAAATTGGATGATAGCTCTAATCAAATTATTGTCTACTTCTACCTGAAGCAGTGAAGCTATATCTCCAGATATATTCTCAAATGCCTCTTGCCTTATCCTACTCATGCATCCCCAAACACTGTTTAAGTCAACTAGATCATTTTGCTATAGCTCAAGATGAACTTTCTCGGGTAATGATGAAATAAAAGCCTTCAGGCAAGCAATTTTCTTATTTTCTTTGACTTTTCTCTAACTTGATTTTCAGTTGCTGGGCAGACTCATGATGGACTGATGTAGACTTTGGTTGCATTTGACTTTCCATGGATGTAAATAGGAGATCTGATTTATCAATAACTGATATATGATAAATTTTTCTATATACAAATGATGGTGTTAGACATGATTATAAAAATGATGTATAAAATGATATGATATAATAATGCTTAAAACATGAGGATGAAAATGATGCATCGAATGATATAACATGATAATGCTTAAAACATGATGATGCATGTTGTGATACACAAAAACAAATAAAAATGGTTAGATAACAAACTGTTCCTTTTTGTGTCCTAATTTTGGGTTATATCTATTGATAGGTAAAAAGGGCTCTATCTTAAGGTGGCCTTTTAGGGGTAAACTATATGCAAGGTTAGGTGGTTTTAACCACTAAAGGTACCCAAATTGTTCCTTACATCGTCCACCACAGACTAGTAAGGCAATCCAATCTTCACCCATTACAGGCTACCAACGAAAAAGATTCAATTTGAGTCGGAGTATTTCGCTAGCCATTACGGAGATTATTATCTCATGAGAGCATAGGTACTTTACTCTCTCCTAAGAGGGACAGAGCTCGAGTATAGAGCTCATGTAATGCAAATGCAAGTGATAGTGTGTGTGAAGGAACATATGGTTATCATCCTCATAAATCAGACAAAAATAAGAGAAAAAAATGTTAGTAAACAAATAACTTAAAACCATTAGTTCAAAGGATAAGATAAATTAAAAAATTATGGCTTAACTTTCTAGCAGTCCCTAGCGGAGTCACTAAACTGTCATAACATATAGATCCAAAAATTTATAGCTAGATTTAACAAATGAATGGAGTCACCACCAATCTTTTTTACTAGGTATGATTGGCCACCTAAAGAATCTATCCTCTTAGGGAACTCCTAAGCTTGACTAAGGGTCCTTAAAATAATAGGTTCAAGTCTACTAACTAGAACAAGGTTCGGGAGTCGGTTATATGTGAGGAAGGTTATAGCACCTCTACATGCCCATCTGAATAATGGTACCTTATTATTTTGAATTTATCCTAAGGTCTTGAGTCTAATGGTTTCAAATTTTAACATGAAATATTGAAAGTAATTCATAAGATGCTTCCATCAATCTGGTAGATCTCTTAAAAAAATATTTTCTCATCTCAAGAGTATTCAAGAATCCAATTTAGATATTTTGAAGAGGCTCCATCATCGAAAAAAAATTTTGATTATTATTATTTATTATTGTCATTCATCTTTTTTTGTTTGTTGAAAATATATCTAATTATTCCACCATTTAGGCTAAATTAGAAATATTTTTTTTTTGAATTTCTAAAATTTCCACCATTTGGGCCTATTTAAAAATTGTTTTATTATTTTTTTCTCTTTGGAAAGAAAATAATAATAATTACTTTTATTGAAAATTTTCATCTATGCTATTCCACCATTTGGGCCAAATTTAGAAAAAATTTCTCACCTAGAGATTTCTTAGAATTTTATCATTTGAAATTTCTAAAAATCTCATCTTTAGATAATTATCAAATATTTACAATCCAAATTTTATTTGGAAAAGAATACAATTATTTTTATTGAAATTTTATCTAAATTATTCTACCATTTGGGCTAAACTTAAATAAAATTTCTCATCTAGAGAGTTCTTAGAAAATTTACTATTTGAAATTTCTAAAAAAATCTCATCATTGAATAATTTGTATTTAATTCTAAAATTTTTATATTTTTTATATTTTTTTTGTTTGAAAATAAATATTAATTATTGTTATTGAAATTTCATTTAAATTATTCCACCATTTGGAACAAACTTAGATAAAATTTCTCACCTAGGAATTTTATAAAAATTTACCATTTGAAATTTTTATAAATTTCATCATTGGATAATTAATATTTATTCCAAAATTTTATTTTTTTTATTATTATCTTTTTTATTTTAATTTAATAAAAAACTAAGAGAAATAAATAAATAAAATGCTTAAATAAAATAAATAAGAAAATACCAAAAAAAAATAAAATCGACTTGGCTCAAGACAGAAAAGGCAGTTTGAAAACGCGGCTCGAAGAAGTCGGCTCGACTCCAAGGGTCGGCTAGCACTCGGGTCAACATGGGTTGACGCTCAGGTCAGGTCACCCGAATTCAAAAAGCACGGATCCTTTGAGAATAATAATGCCAAAACGACGTCATTTTCAGCAAGTATAAAAGGCTCCAACCTTTGTTTTTTTCGTAGATGGCTTCTTCCCTCTCTCTCTCCTATTTCTTTTTCCCCTCTTTATCTCTAAATAGAATCTAGATTCTGGTTGAATATCTATCAGAATCTGAAAAAATCCATCGAAAACTACAAAGTTGGCCAAAAATCTCGTCGAAAAATTCAAGATTCACCGAAAAATTCACCGGAATCTGAAAAATTTTCAAACTTTTTCCAAAAAAAAAATGCCAAAATTCTTTAAAATTTCCTAAAAACTCTAAATTGTCTCCAACACTATTTTTTGTTTTTTTCCTCTGTGTTTTCCCCTCTGATCCCTTATCTGATTCCCCTCTAATTCCTCTCCATATGTTTCTGTATGAGCCTTTATTTATAGGCATTGATTAGAAATAATTTTGATCAATTCCTATTCCCTTTTTTATTGGGATTCAATCTTTGAATCCCAGTCCAACTTTACCAACCCCTATTCTAGAAGGAAACAGAAATTAAAGCTTCAATTTCGGACCAAAAAAATAAAATAAATAAAATAAAAATAAAATAGTGAAAATAATAAAATAATAAAAAATCAAAAATCAAAAATAAAATAATAATAATAATAATAATAATTAAAATTAAAAATTAAAACTAAAATTAGGCCAGAACTAAGTTAAACCCAATGGGCTTAGGCTCAGCACCCTGTTGAACCAAGCCCAATGGACCCGGGCCTGGGCTCGAACAAATTAGGGTGTTTACAGCATGGGATATAACAACCATGGATGATGCCTAAGAAAGGTGGCTGGTTTGGTCTAGGGTGCAAGCCAACTTGAAAATAAAGAAGAAAGTTCATAGAGAAAAAAAGAGAAAAAATGTTGGCCTATTTTCTAGGGCAAGAGGTAGAAACTTAAGGCCTATCTTTTCCTTCCCTCATGAGACTTTCATCTCAGCTAGCTATATGTATCCAAATGTAGTAGGAAAGATAGAGAAAAGGGTTTACACCATCATTGAAAGATATCATTGTTGAATTTTCAATACAAATGGTAGGTAAAGAAAAAAGAAACGAAGATCTAGGCTGTTCATGGGTTTACTTTATTCCTCTTGGTGCAAAACTAAAGAATTGGCATGTTAAGAAGCTGCCTGTTGTTTTTAAATTTTCTTCAAAGTAATGTGTTGAACCTAATCTAAGTGTTTTTGTTAAAAGTATTAAATGTTTTATGTGTGTTTGTTTCCTCATTTTTTATTGAATAAATGACAAACATATTGCATTTATCCATTTCTTTTGCCTTTTTCATTTTAGTTCCTCACATTACTATACATCTCTCTACATTTTGTCCATTTCACTTATTATTAGGTATTCAAATAATGAATGTGAAAATAATCATGATAATATTTTAAGATTTGATTATGAAAATTTTGTTTATATTGGTGAACTCGATGATGAAGAGAATGTAGAAGACCATGCAATATCCCTGGAATTAATGAGATTAATGGAACAAGAAGAGAAGCAAATCATGCCTCATCAAGAAGTCACTAAAATTGTCAATTTAGGGGATGAAGATACTAAAAAAGAGGTTAAGATTGGTACTTCTATGTTATCACCAATAAAGCAAGAGCTGATAAAGTTATTACATGAATATGTAGATGCATTTGCTTAGTCATACAAAGATAAGCCAAGGCTAGATACTGAAATTGTAGTGCATAAGCTATCTCTAAAGCCTGAGTGCAAGTAAACAGAAGTTGAGAAGGATAAAACCTAAAATATTGTTGAAAATAAAAGAAGAAGTGAAAAAGTAATTTGATGTGGAATTCTTATAAGTGATCAAATATCTTGAATGGGTGGCGACCATAGTCCCGATACCTAAGAAAGATGAAAACGTGAAAATGTGTATTGATTATCGAGATCTAAATAAATCAAGTTCAAAAGATAATTTTTCATTGCCTTATATTGATACCTTAGTAGATAATACTGTTAAGCACTTTTTGTTTTCATTCATGGATGAGTTTTTAAGCTACAATCAAATTAAGATGGCACAAAAAGATATGGAAAAGACTATTTTTATGACATTATGAGGAACATTTTGCTATAAAATCATGACCTTCATATTGAAAAATGCTAAGGTAACTTATCAAAGAGCCATAGAGACTCTATTCCATGATATGATGTATAAAGAAATAGAGGTGAATGTGGATGACAGGATTGCCAAATCCCGTGAAGAAGAAAATCATATGGCTAATCTGAGAAAGTTATTTAAGAAATTAAGAAAGTTTTAGCTCAAGCTCAATCTAGCTAAATACACTTCTGGTGCAACCTCAAGAAAATTATTAGGGTTTATTATCAGTAAAAAAAGAAAAGAGGTGGATCCAGATAAGATACGCACCATCCAAACGCTATCACTTCTTCACACAAAAAAAGAAATAAAGGGATTTTTAAGAAGATTGAATTATATCGCTCGTTTCATTTTTCAACTTACAGCCAAATATGACCCTATATTCAAGATTTTTTAAAAACACAGGTTAAGAGAATGGGATAAAGATTATCAAATGACATTTGAAAAAGTTAAAAAATACTTATCAAATCCATCGTTATTAATGATGCTTGTCCCTAAAAGACATCTTATCTTGTATTTAATAGTGCATGAAAAATCAATGGGATGTGTTTTGGGGTAACATGATGAAATAAAAAGGAAAAAACAAGCCAATTACTATCTGAGTAAAAAGTTCATTCATTACGAGTCCAAGTATTCACCATTGAAAAAAATGTGTTGTGCATTAGCTTAGATGGCTCGTTGGCTCAAATAGTACATGTTGTATCAAACCATTTGGCCTATTGCAAAGCTAGATCCAATCAAGTATATCTTTGAAAAGCCCTTATTGTCAGGAAGAATAGCAAGATGGCAAGTGTTACTTTCTAAATATGACATTGTGTATATGTCTCATAAGGTAATCAAAGGAAGTGCTATTATTGAATTTCTTACAAAATGTGCTTATGAAGATGTTGTGCCTGTAACATTTGATTTTTTAGATGAAAACTTAATGTCTGTATTGCACATAGATAAAAAAAAGCATAATGAAGATGTATGAAAGATGTATTTTGATAGTGCATTGAATGCTTTGGGGCATGGTATAGGAATAGTTTTAATATCTCCAGAAGGAGACTACTATCTAATCGCTGTAAAACTAAGTTTTAATTACACCAATAAGGTGACAGAATATGAAACATATGTTATGGGTCTTCAAGCTACTCTTGAAAGGAAAGCCCATGCATTAAAAGTTTATGGAGACTCTACCTTGGTCAATTGTGAAGAGAATGGGAAACCAAAGATTTAAAGTTCGTTTCATACCAAAAATATTATTAGAATTGATCAAAAATTTTAAGAATATTTGGTTTCATCATTTACCCTGAGAAGAGAATCAGATGCCGATGCTTTGACTACATTGGGAACAATGTTCAAGTTAAAAGAAAATATTGAAATCCAACCCATCAAATTGAGCTTGTGAGAGAAACCGGTTCACTATTCAAATGTTGAGAAAGAAGTTGATGGAAAACCATAGTATTTTGACATATTACAATACATTAAGTATCAACAATACCCATAGCACATATTAGAGAATGATAAGAGAACTTTAAGAAAATTGGCAATGGGTTTCTTTTTGGATGAAGAAATTTCATATAAGATAAGTCGAGACCAAACACTATTAAGATGTGAAAATGATGTTAAAGTTAAAAAGTTGATAAAAGAAATCCACGAAGGTGTTTGTAGAACTCATACAAATGGCCACATGATGACTAAGCAAATCATGAAACCAAGATACTATTGGTTGACAATGAAAAAAGATTGCATTGATTGTGCTAGAAATTGCTACAAATGTCAAATTTATGCAGATAAAATGTAAGTTCTTCCAACATCCTTGCATGTTATGTCAACACCTTGGCCTTTCTCTATATGGGCAATGGATGTGATAGGGCTCATTACACCAAAAGTTTTAAATGGATATCGATTCATTTTAGTGGTAATTGATTACTTCACAAAGTGGGTAGAGATGACTTCATATGCTAACGTGACAAGAATAATGGTTTATGAGTTCATTAAAAAAGAGATCATATGTCGATATAACCGTCTAAAAAGGATCATTTCAGATAATGCTCTTAGTTTGAATAATAAAATGATGATTGAGGTCTGTGCTCAGTTCAAAATCAAACACCATAAATCAATGCCTTATTGTCCAAAAATGAATGGGGTAGTTGAAGTGGCTAATAAGAACATAAAGAGAATTGTTGAAAAGATGATAGATGTGTATAAAAATTGGTATGAAAAGCTATCGTTTGCATTACATGCTTATCAAACTTTGATTTGCACATTTACAGGACCTACACCATTTTCATTGGTATATGGGATGAAGGCAATGTTGCCCATTAAAGTTGAAATTCTTTCTTTGTATGTTCTAATGGAAGTTGAGTTAGAAGAAGCTGAATGGGTTCACACTCGATATGAACAGTTGAATCTTATTGAAGAAAAAAGACTAGTTGCACTTTGCCATGGCCAACTGCATTAAAAAAGAATGATGCAAGTTCATGACAAGAAAATTCACCTACGATAATTTTGAGAGGGAGAATTAGTATTGAAGAAGATTCTTTTTAACCAACAAGATCCTCGAGGAAAACGGACTCATAATTGGAAAAGCCCATATGTGGTAAAGAAAGCACTATCTGGTGAGGCACTAATCTTGGTAAAAATGGATGAGGATGATTTGCCAAATGCAATCAATGCCAATGCAATAAAAAGGTACTATGCTTAAAAAAGATATTTAAGTTAAAATTTTGAAAGAGTGACTTAGATAAAAGCAAAAAAATATTAAATAGAGTGGTCTAATTCTTAATATGCACCAAAAGATCTCATTGATTTTGGGCTAGCTTGGTCTGCTACATTTTCAAAAAGTCAAGGGCACCAATCAAGAGTTTTCAAAAAAGAATCTATGATAAAGTAGCTCATGATGATCTGAATGTTTGTTATGTGATTATTTGTTTTCTTTGTTTTATCCTTTTAGATAATGCATAAAACACTTCTCCCTTTTACTAAAATAAAATACCTCTTTGTTTATATTTCTTTTGTCCTTCTCATTAAAAAGAGAAATGTGCAATGTGTTACAATTGTAGTAAAATTTAAAAAATGATGAAGGAACAATAACGACCATGAAAGACACACACATTATTTTGAAAGAGATTTAAAATGATAAGTAAAATAGTAAAGAACAAAGGTTAATGAGAAAGAAGGCTTATAAGTTATAAAAATGGTAGACATTGAATATGGATAATATAGAGAGAAATCTTTTTATCAGAACTTAATCAACTATGGGAATGCATAGGATCTAAGAGAAAAATAAAAGAAATAAACATTGAAAAATTTCAAGGATTAAAAAAAATGATAAAAAAAAAGATGGCATGTTCATTTGCATCATAAGTGCATTTGTATCATGATCTTCATTCATTGCATGGCAATACAACAACATGAAATTATCATTCATGCACGTATGTGATACAATAGATTTATGGGTTTAGGACAATCCAAGACTAATAAAAGAAAAAGTCAAAAGTAAGAAATATGTAAATCTTCTATTTAGAGGAATCTTTCAAATACCATTGCCTCTCAACCTTTTGAATTTAAAGTTCATTGCCTCTAGTTAGGTGAGCTTTTCAACATTTAAAGTTCATTGCCTCTAGTTAGAGGAGCCTTTTAACATTTAAAGTTTTATAACCTCTAGTCAGATAAGCTTTTTTAATTTTAAGGGCCTCTGGTCAGATGACTCTATCAAAATTACGCATGATTTGTAAGACCAAAGGGCATAATCTATAAGTCCTCTTAAATTTTTAATTTAAAGTTTGTTGCCTTTGGTTAAATGAGCCATTTAAACTTTGTTGCCTTTAGTCAGAAGAGCCTTTTAACATTTAAAGTATTTTACTTCTGGTCAAATGAGCCTTTTGAATTTAAAGTTCATTGCCTCTGGTCAGAGGAGCCTTTTAACATTTAAAGTTTGTTGCCTTTGGTTAAAAAAGCCATTTAAAGTTTATTACCTCTGGTCAGAAGAGCTTTTTGAATTTAAAGTTCATTGCCTTTAGTCAAATGAGCCTTTTGAATTTATAGTTTCATAGTCTCTATTTAGAAGAACCTTTCAAATTTTCTTTCAAAGAAAAAACTTTATGTTCAATGTTTCGTCTTTTGTATGTATTTGCCTGAACAAAATTAGTGTCTTTTTGTCTTTATTTTATTTTTGATTCTCGATATAAGCAAAGATGGGTAGCTGTAGGCACCAATTTTATCTTAAGTATAATTTTGTTTATATTATTATTATTAATTAATTAATTAATTAATAAAAAATAAGAAGAAAAAGTTAAAAAAATCTTTTAGTTTCAACTCTGGCAACTAAAATTAAGTTGCCAGAGTGATTTTTTTTTCTCCCTAACACTACCTAACTTGGCAGCATGAAATCTGATAAACAAAAGTCACCAAACAGATCTCCAAAATTTTTTGAAAAAAGATACCAAGAGATCAGGGATTTGAATCCCAGAAGCTCTATAAATAGAATAGATTTATACAAAACAGAATAAAGAGAAAAAAAAAAAAGAAAGCCTAGGGATTCTACAAAACAAAAACAAAATAATTATAGTCCTTTTTAACAGAAAAACCAGTAGCAAACACAAAATAAAAATTTAGAAACAAAAAAGACCCCTTTAGAATGAAATTCTTGATCTAGGAGGTTTGAGATTTTTTTTTAAAAAATTTGGTTTTAAGATAGTGTTTAGAAAACAAAAAGGATCAATTTGGGGTTTTTTTAAAATTTTTGAAATTTTTTTGGGTTGCCAGATTTTGAAAAACTTTGAATTTTTTTTTTTTGTGACCATTGAATTTTTCGGCCATCGAAAACAGAAAAGTTGGATAGAATCTGGGATTTTTGAATTTTTCAACATCGATTGAAGTTTTCGACCACTAGCAAACGACAACAATCGGCAGGAATCTGGGTTGCCAAGGCGGTTGGTAGAGGGGCTGGGTGTTTTAGAAAGATAGGCTTTAAGGTAATGAGAGAGGGGTAAGAAAAAATAAAAAAAAATAGAAACAGGCCTTTTATAGGCACTCTAAAATGATGTCGTTTTCGATGTTTGACTCTCGCCCGAACCACGCAAGAATTGTGTGTCGACCTGCGTGCTGACCTGATCTGTTTGGCAGATTTTCCCTTTTTTATTTTCTATTTTGATATTTACTTTATATTGATCTTTATGTTATTTTTATTTTATTTTTATGATATTATTGTTATTTTTTTTGTTGTTATTTTATATTATTACTAGTAATAATTCTTTTAGAAATAAATAAATAAAACAAAACTAAAACTAAAATAAAATATGGACCTAAAAAATATAATATACAAAAAAATTAATAATAATAATAAATATTTAAGGAAAATAAAATTTTATTACAAACAAAAATGTTATTTAAATTTCACCAAAGTATTGGGATAATTTAAAAAAATTTTGATAAATAATAATAATAATAATAATATTATTATTATTATAAAAAAAGATAAATAAAATAAAAATGATAAATTGTTTAAATTAATCTTTTAAATGTAATTTTTAGAGAAAGCTAAAAGAGTTTGATTTTCTTTAATTACTGCAAGTAAAAATAATTTTTCAGATTTTACCATAGAGTTGGAATAATCTAAAATTATTTTTACTAGAACAAATGTTTATTTAAACAATGTAAAAAATAATAAAATAATAAAATTTTATATTTTGAATAAATATTTTTTAAAAAAATGTAAAACATTGAAAGAGTTTGATTTTATTTAATACAAGTAAAAGATAAATATTTAGATTTTGCCAATAAGTTGGGATAATTTAAATTTTTTTTAAATAATAAAAAAATAGTAATAAATAGCAAATAATAACAACAAAATTTTAAAATAATCACAATAAGAATTAATTAATTAATTAAATCCCTTAATTAACATAAAAATAATTTTATTTAGGATCTTGTCAAAAAGTTAAGATGATCTTAAAACTTATTCAAAATTTTTAAGATTTTTGTCGAAGAGTCGGGATAATCTTAAAATTTGTTTAATAAAATTTTGAAACTCACCAATGAGTTGGGATGTTCCTAAAGTTATTTTTGATTAAATAAAAAAATCTTATAATGAGATTTTGAGAATTTTGTAAATGGTCAATTTTTTTGAAATATTGTTTAAATAATGATTTCCTATAAATTCTATCAAAGTGTTGGAGAATTTATAAAATACGAAATAATAATAATAATAATAATAATAATTCCACAACAAAGAAAATGTTTTTCATAAATAAATTTTAGAAAATTAAATTTAAATATAAAAAAGTTTGCATTATCAAAATTAAAAGATTACACATGTTTAATTGATATCGTTTCTTGAACGGATGATGTGAGGTATTAATACATTTTTCACTCGTAATTGTATTCTCGAATTCAATTATAATTTTGTATACTTAAATTTTTTTTAGTAAATTTTAATTAATTTTAATATTTTTAAAAAATAATATTTTTATATGATTAATCACATCTTAAAAAAAATTAATGATGACTTCGAAAACTTTCATCTAAATCTAGCGATGGAGTCTTTGGGAACGAAAAACCGTTCGACACATTTGATGGTTTGAAAAATTTTGGGATGAGATAAAATCGAGAATATTCATAATCGTATTACATTAAAAGAAATTGAAAACGATTAGACACATATGAGAGCAAAGGTTTACAACAAAAAAGTGTAGAATACAAAATGTATAGGTAGGTGGCGGACATCGGAGATACATGTAGCTGTGACAGATGCCAAAGAAAGTGACATGTTAAAGAAAAACATGATTTTCAGAAGGTCAAAGGGACAACCAAAAACCATACCTTAAAAACGGATATAAACCTTTGTAAAGAAAAAGATAAAAAAAAAAAAAGAAAAAAAGAAGAAGAAGAAAGAAATGGATGGGGTCTATTTCAAGCCGAAAAAGCACCCAAAAAACAAAAAGAATCTCAAAGAAAATCTACTATTGCCTCTCCTTTGACTGCCTCCTAAATCTTCATAATTTTAGCCTTAACTCCATGTAGATACAAAAAGAAAAAGTATACTAGATCTTCATGCCCATTCTTTAATGTTTTTTTTTTTTTTTTCACTTTTTTAAAAATCTTTTTAATATATGATTTACATGAGAGATTTACCGGTACGGATTCACCAAATAAGATTCAATTAAGTTAGTTCATATAAAATTTTTTTAAAAAATAATATTTAATAATTTTAAATTTTAAATTCTTAATATTTATAATATTTTAAATTACGTTTTTTTTTTTGGTAAAAATATGTATATAGTTACAGAATCTTACACCTAATCTCATTTGTAAACTTTCAACTTAGCTTTTTGATGCTTTAATAATATTATCAATTAGATCATTTCATTTCATGTAAAATTATCAATAAATTAGGTTTTTTTTTTTTTTTTTCGAATTATGGGTTTTGCGTAACTAAAAATGTAGTGTAGTATGTTGGGCTTCATAATCAAGACAGGCATTGTTTTGGTGGATTGAATGGCGACTTATTTTATTTTATTTTCGTTTAGGTTTTTTTTAATTTATAATATCTGATATAACATTGTTAGTGCTATTTTATATTTGTTAAATTTTAAATTTTTTGTGATTTTATATTTAAATTAAATTTCTCCACTTGTTATTAATTGGTTAACATGATATCAGAGTTCAAATTCCATTTTGTGATTCCTATCTTCTATCTGATTTTAGTTTGTCACATGATGGTTACATTTATACGTGATGATAGCATGTTATTGATGTTATCTCAATCCATTAAATTTTGAATTTTTTATGGTTTTATATTCGAATTAATCCCTTTACCTATTATCAATTAAATTTAGGTTGGATACTTAATGGATACATATATAATTATATTAAAATTTTAAAAAAATACAAATTATGCATAATTAGTACTTTCATTTTAATACATAAACAACATGAATCTATTCATATATAGACATAAATTAGATAGATAACTTTTTTTAAAAAATGACTATATCTAAATAAAGGGTGAATGAATGGATTTAGATATAAATATAGACATCTCATAATCTAAAGCACTGTCAACAATGGTATAGTCTATAGGTAGAGTATTGAGGTCTTTATTTTGGAGGTTATGGTTCAATCCTTAATAATCTTAAATAAATAAATAAAAAATTTGTAACTTACTAAAGTTTTGTTTGGTTATTTTCGTTTTATTTTTTTACTATTTTATTCATGATTTGCAAAATACAAAGAACAAAAATATCAATTAAACGTAACTTAACTATATTACATAATTATATACACCAAATAATCTCCATTTCAGTATTGACTCGACCCATCCAGAAACCTATACTAAAGCCTTTAATGGAAAAGATTAGTAGGTGATCATAAGGGAAATAATTAAGTAAATGTAAATGATTACCTCAAGATGATTATTAGTTTTTATAAGTTACGAAAAGAAAGGTTATAAATAATATATCCAACTTTTAACAAATAGGAACGTCATGACATAGTACTTTTTATTTGACACAATAACAATGGAAAAAAAATTTTTTGGTACTATATATGCATATGTCTTAAAGACATCTGAAATTGTTATATGATTTCTATTTTTGTAACTATCTTCATTTATAATATTTTGTTGTCCAAAGTTTCCAATGGAGGAAATAATTCTTTATATGCTAGCTATAGGTTTGATTTGCAGTTCATGAATTATACAGTCAACTTACAAGATTAAATTTAGTAATTTGTATATTCGTATTATATTTATTTCATCTTAAATATATGTAAAATATTAAAATTATTGTATTATAATTTGTGTCTATATATATACTTTTTATTTTTATCAAACTCATATAAGATTTTTATTAAAATTTTAAATCGTTTTTTTATATATTTTTTATATTATATTATATCATATTACTGTATTATATTTAAAATTATCAAATCGGACTAAAAATTATCTTTTGTGAGGTAACATTTTTAATAGTATATATTTTCTTGGGCAAAAGAATTCTTTTTTTAGAATCATGAATGAATTGTTTATAATGTCTTTATTGAATACATAAATTTGGTGTTTGCTTAGATAAAGTTGATGTAACTGATCCGGGGCTCCCTGCCCTGGAAAATAGATGGAAAACTCAAATATTCTTGATTACAAACGTAGGGCAGGGCCTCAGAATGGTTCAACCATACCTGTTTTCATGTCCTAATTCAATAAAAATTGGACCCATTCTCTTTCAAAACAAGCAAAAAATTCATTTATCTAAGCTCAAGTGATAAATCTCTTGTTTGGTAATAATTTTTATCGAAAGTTTTGATGAAATTTAATCTTAAAAATCGGTTTCATAAAAATACTAACAATTAAATGATTGAAACGTGACGTTTGGTGAGAATTTTAAAGGCACGAGTTCCATTTTCATTTTTGACAAATTCTAGTGTGACGGGAGAAATTAAACAAATTTTATACTAGTCTAATCCTTTAATGGCATGATTTTTTTTTTTTTTGACCTTTTGCAAATTCTAGCCATTGAAATTAATATATGCATACAAATTTGCTTATCATCCAATTCCAATTAGAATAATTTTATTTTAAAGCATAATATTCATTTATATACAACCAAACCAAATTAATGAAAAAATTGTTAGTAGACAAAATATTCTTTTTGGTCCTCCATGCAATGAGGCAAAAAGAAAAAAAATGTGCATCCACCTTCCTCTTTAATTATGTTTTTCTTGAATCCAAAAGAAGTTGGTCTCTTAGATACCATCTGGCATATGGAAAAAAGAAAAATAGATGGATCTAGTTCAAGTTGTCAATGCAAAAAAGTAGGGTCACTTCCTTTGCTCTTTAGATATCCAAATACCAAAAACATGGCCCTTTTTTTTTTGTTTTTTTCTTTAGTCTTTAATACAACCTATCACTTTTACAAGTTTCTTTGTACTATTCAATCTTTTACTTTTTCTCCTTATTGCTTCAAATGATTTCCAAAGAGACCCACATTACAACAGGCAGAATACCAACACATGTTCTGAATTTCATAGAAAAAGGGGTTAAAAAAAAGCAAATCACATCCCATTTCATGGAGGCAATTGATTTTATGCTGATTTAGATAACCTTGATTTAAACAAATGGAAGTCCACTCATTATTCATGTGTTAGAAAATTTTGTAAGACGGAGGCGTTCTATGTCGTTCATTGCTATTTGAGCTAAAATTATATATTTATATATATATTCGTGAAATCATTTGTTGTATTTTCATTATTAATTGTGAATTTGGATTGGGATATTGAAAAATTACATTAAAACAACATTCAAAATAAAAATATAATGTTTGGGAATGAAATTGGAAAGATTTTTGGAATATTTGTTTGATTTGAGTAAATAAAAATTAAAGATGAAAATATTTGTTACGGTAATGAATATTTATCAATAATTACATAATCGCATGATAAAATAAAAAATCTTAATTTTAAAGAACAAAATTTAAACTGTAATAACTTCAAATAAATAATAGAGAACTTAACTCTATTTTCTTACCTTTGTCTAGATATATTCTTAACAAAAAACCACCTTGCTTTATCATGGGTTCAATTAAGCTCCAAGTGATTTTGCAAAAAAAAAAAAAAAAAAAAACCCTCCAAGTGATGAACCTTTTCCAGGGGAGAAAAGGGATTCAGGGACAGCAGGGCTGACCCTACTCTAGATTACAGTGACCCTAGACACCTTTAAACAATCTCTTGCCAATCCCTAATTGGGACAACGGATTTATGATACCAGAGAAGACTTCACTTATGAGCATAGTGGGAAGCCCATATGAACAAGTTATAAAAGCATTTTTATTTTCCAATTGAGAATTTTGTTTGATGCTTTGGTTTTATGCCTCTTATGGTGTCCCAACATGGAATGATCCACCGCCGTCAGCTCAATAAAAAAAATGCCCTTAAACCATATATTCTACAATTTTTGCTGCTAAAATCAATTTGGCTTAGGCCCCAACAATCATGAGGCGAAGAACACAGGACAAAGGTTAACAGACAACCCCTCTTTTTTTGTGTAGAAACTGAAATGTTATTTGCCAATACTGGTCAAAATAGCAAAGATTTCAAAATTTGAGTTGCTTAAATT
Source organism: Durio zibethinus (assembly GCF_047325235.1). Taxonomy (NCBI): domain Eukaryota; kingdom Viridiplantae; phylum Streptophyta; class Magnoliopsida; order Malvales; family Malvaceae; genus Durio; species Durio zibethinus. Next base: position 15,280,586 of record NC_143183.1, on the reverse strand, counting down.
AACCATGTTTTGACTGCTTTAATATTTAGATATAGTTTTAAGTAAATTTTGTAATTGGCTATCTATGTTTATTTATTTTGTATAACATATCTTTAAAATATAGTAATTATTAAATTATAATTTATATTAATATGTCAAACGTAAATATATTTTTTAATTTTTATTAAATTTATATATAAATTTTAAAAAATTTTAAAATATATCACTTTTTTTTATATATATTTTTATATCTTGTCATTATTTTATGTTTAAAATTAACAAATTTTTTTTTTTTAAATTGACAAATCTAATTTACCGTTAATAGTCAAGGATTGAAGTCCCGAGGAGCAAGCCCGGACGGCGGAGGATTTAGAAACTAGAAAGTTTTAGGGGCTCTTCCTCTACCATAGATTTAAGCATGCTTTTCCCTAGACGCTCATCCTCTCACTAGTGCCAAAATTTAAGAGAAAAAGTTTAAAATCACAATAAACTATATATGGTCCTGTGCCAGAAAGGGGAGTTTGATAGTGGCTTCTATTAAATAGGGTAGTGATAAGAAGAAAGAACAGTAACAACATCCTAAAGACTGGGGCAATTGCCTTTGTTTCCAAGGGCACTGGCCTAGATTGAATGAAAACAGTCAGATTGGTTAACAACATTCCCTACACTCCTCATTTTCCATGCTGTAATTAATCAATCTGCAGACCCAATCTTGTACCTGAACGTTGCTCCATATCCGCAAAAGTGTTAATTAAAAAAATTGAGTATTTTCTGGGGAATCTTGAAAAAACCTAGAAATTTCACGGAATCCTGAAATAGATGTGGTAATTTTAAATAATTATATAATACGAAATTAATAAAAAATATAAAAATAATATAATTTAAAATTTTAATAAAAATTATATATAAATTTGATAACATAAAAAAAATATATTTTAATTTAATAATTAAATTATATATTATAATTTTTATATTTTATAAGTGTTAAATATAAAATGTTAAATATAAAATAAATATAAATGAATAAACGCAGGTATGTCAAAGTTATAAGCGATTGCCTATTAGCTACTGTATATAGGAGAAGCAAGCTTGCCTTTGTTAATGCACCAACGCCAATAGCTTGCCTCTATATACAACAAAAACATTTTTCAAAGTTATTATAAGCAAGAAAAGAATAAAATCCAAAAAAAAAAAATCAAAGAGACAGAGAGTAAGAGAAAGAAAGAGACAGGAACAAAATGCAGTAGTAGTACTACTACAAAACATTCCCCTTTATCTTTTTCCTTCTTTAACTGCCTTTTTTACTTTGATGGAAGACCAAGAATTGGCTTAAGAGTTTAGACAAGCGAAAGGGGGTTCAAAGACAGCTGCCAGTGGGCGGCATGGTAGATCTGTTACCACCCCTTAAGCACTTTGCTGACCGGGCAGCCTTCCCTTAACCTGAACTTGTCGTTTTAACATTCATTACATGAAACAAAACGACACTGCCCCCTTGCCCCATCATGTTGGAATTGCCTTGAGATTTGAGGACCTAAAACCCGTTAAAAGACGTTTAGCGAGTGAGTGTTTCTCTCTCTACTGCACTTTATTCTGTTCAAATTCGATACTTTGCTGTTTTACTGAGAACGAGGCCCTCTTTGTTTAACAAAGAAAGAGTGGGGGTTGCTTATGAGTTTTCTCTTTCTACACTTTCTTCTCTCTTTCTTTCTTTCTTTCTTTCTCTTTCTTAATGTCTACCACATTGTCTTGTTCTACTTCAAGTATCTCCCTTCTTCTCATCTTACTTCCACGCATTAAAGTGCTGTCTCTATTTCTCTCTTTCTCCATCTCCTCTCCTTTTTTATAGACGTTGGACTTTCATATTTTCTGGGTTTTGGCTTCTTTCTTTGCTTTCATATTCATAGTAGCAATAGAAACAGGAAACTAGGACAAACCTAATTCTTGTTTACTTCTCTTTGGTTCAAATTACCTTATTTTTGAGCAAGTGAAGATAAAGGCATTTGTTTCCTCAGTTAACTATCCGGGACCAGAGAACTCAACTTGCTTTACTCTGGGACCAGAGGAGAGTGCTGCTTATGGGGTTCTAATAACAGTTTTTTTTTTTTGGTGATTACAAGCAAAGCTGGCAGTTTGGGGAATTGTAAAGAGTAAATTAGGAACTGTATGAAGTAGAAGTCCAACAATGAGAGATGGGAAACCCAAGAAAAGCAAGGTTTTATTTTTTTTTTTTTTTGTTCTTCCTCTTCTCTGTTTCTGGTTTTCTGTACTCAAATTTATGAAAAAAAAAATTTGGAGTTTGTTAACTGATTGGTTTTCCTTTATTGGGTAATTTATTGTTTTGGCGTAGCTCTCATGGTCCAAAAGAATGGTCAGGAAATGGTTCAATATCAAGAGCAAAACTGAGGACTTTCAAGCGGATGATCATGTTTATGGAGGAGGTGGCTACTTGAGCTTTTTTCTGGGATTTCACAATGATTGCTTAGTATTCATCAATTACAGAAATGGTTAGAATCTCAGGCTTTCATGCCAGAGAAGAAGACTGTTTGGTTGTTGTGAAAAATAAAGGAAAGAGAATATTTTTCTTCCGTCCAATTAGAACATGCCAACATAGCATGGTTTAGTTGGTTGATTGAAGGCTTATCTTTTCCTTGATTCTATTTATCAGTACTCAAGATTCTGATATCTTCTCTTTTCATGCAACTTCTAATCAGCCACAAAGGGCATCCTTGAATATTCTTAAGCACCTTCAATTTTTGTTTTGTTTCTGCTATGGCTACAGTTTTTTCTTTGTTTCATAACTTGTATATATGACTTTGATTGATGTGTTAACAGTATTTTTCTTTGCTTTTCAACCTTCAGGCGGTGAAGTGGAATACAGGACTAGCTTCTCAGAAAGGGAGCCATGCACAATCAAAAAGAGTAAAACAGGTTCATAATCTCACTAGTTTTGGGGGGTTTTTTTGGCTGTTTCTAAAAGGAAATTGCGCTTAGGACTTTATTACAAGTAATTTCTAAACGTAACTTTGATGTGCAGAAAAATTTAGTAAGAATACAGAGCAAAGCCAGCGAGGGAGAATGAATCTTGATCACCCTCGAATCATAGATGTCCAAAATCATAGGTATCTTTCTTTGAAATTTTATATGGTATTATTTTATCACTTTTGTTCCTTTGTGATGCATCAATACCAACTACTCTTCTCTGTTCAATTGGAGCAGCATTTTTGTTGCCACATGGAATGTGGGTGGAAGATCCCCACCTAGTAATTTGAATCTAGAAGAATGGCTTCATGCCTCACCTCCTGCAGATATATATGTCCTTGGGTATGCTTTGACAGTTTTGATCTTCTTGTCTCGCTTGCTAAACGCTGTTGTAGATCCATTGCTTATAGAATAGTTTCTTTCCCACTTGGTTTCTTACAGGTTTCAAGAGATAGTTCCTTTGAATGCTGGGAATATTTTGGGGGCAGAAGACAATGGTCCTGCCAAAAAATGGTTGTCTCTCATTAGAAAGACTCTAAATAATCTTCCGGGAACCAGTGGAGGAGGGGGCTGCTATACACCATCTCCTGTTCCTCAGCCCATTGTTGAGATAAATGCTGATTTCGAGGGGTCATCTAGGCAGAAGAATTCATCTTTTTTTCATCGTCGATCATTTCAGACTACCAACAGCTGGAGAATGGACACTGACCCCTCAATTTCACAACCACGACTTGACAGGCGGTTCAGTGTTTGTGATCGGGTAATATTTGGTCATAGACCAAGTGACTATGACTCCAGTTATAGATGGGGTAATAGGCCTAGTGATTACTCCCGGCCAAGTGATTACTCCAGGCCTAGTGATTACTCCAGATGGGGTTCTTCGGATGATGATAACGGGATTGCAGATTCACCAAGTACTGTATTGTACTCACCAATGTCCTATGGTGGATCAGCATCCAACGAACAGGGATATAGGATGCCTGGGCATTCAAGGTACTGCTTAGTGGCTAGTAAGCAAATGGTTGGTATATTTCTCACAATTTGGGTGAGAAATGAGTTGAGAGATCATGTTAAAAACATGAAAGTATCCTGCGTTGGCAGAGGATTGATGGGTTATCTTGGAAATAAGGTATTACTTAGACTGTAGAATGGTACTCATTCACTTTATTTTTCATATAATTTACTTTTGTCTTCCCCCCAAGAATCAGAGCCAGTTATGATTAACCTATCTGGCTTGTTTTGCCAGGGTTCTATATCTGTCAGTATGTTGGTGCATCAAACAAGTTTTTGTTTCATTTGTACTCATTTAACTTCGGGACAAAAGGAGGGAGATGAGCTAAGAAGGAACTCTGATGTCATGGAGATTCTTAAGAAGACGAGGTTTCCACGGATTCATAATGCAACTGATGAGAAGTCCCCTGAAACAATCCTTGCGCATGAGTAAGGCTTTTGCTAGTCTACTGTCAATTAGATTCATTTTTTCTTTAAGATTACTTGAATGAATTAGATATGCATATCTGAAATACATCGTGAATAGCTCTGAAACAACAATAAATGGAATTGGTCTATTGTAGTATTATTTTTGTTTGACTAAAAGTGATTCTATTGTTCTTCAGCATCTTTTATAGTCTGTCTCCCTGCCTGCTTGACTGTCACAATTTCAATTCCAAACCAACATAATTACCCGTAAAACTTGATGCAGAAATGGATCCATCTCGTATATGCAAAAACTACCAATATTTTCTTGTTCTGGGTTTTGTGTTCTTCCCTTGCTTTTTGTTTGCATGTACTGACTATTTATATGTTAATCCAGTCGAATAATTTGGCTTGGGGATTTGAATTATCGCATTGCCCTCTCTTACCGGTCTGCCAAGGCACTTGTTGAGATGCAGAACTGGAGAGCATTATTAGAAAATGACCAGGTATGCTTTACTGTTCTATTACAAACTCCACAAGTTTCTTCAGGGGTTTTATTTTGGCCAAATTTCTTTACAGGATTGAAATACATATCATAACTTTTACAGTCAAATTTAATAAGAAAACCTTTCATTGATGCTATTCTTGGCAGTTAAGGATAGAGCAAAAAAGAGGGCGTGTTTTTGTGGGATGGAATGAAGGAAAGATTTACTTCCCACCAACATACAAGTATTCAACTAATTCAGACAGATATGCTGGGGATGATATGCACCCAAAAGAGAAACGCCGAACTCCTGCTTGGTAAGAAAATGCCTCCTGCCATAACGCAGGATAAAGTACTTAAAATCATAGTTATGCAGAACAAAATGATAGTATGATAAAGAAAACTGGATTATTAAGTGAAGTATTTAGTCCCCTCCCCGTCTCCTTTTTTTTTAAATTTTTTTTAATTTTTTAAATCTAACCACTTCAGGTGCTGACTTCATTTAACTTTTTTTTGTACAAAGGTGTGACCGGATACTGTGGTATGGAGAAGGCCTCCATCAATTATCTTATGTCCGTGGGGAATCTAGGTTCTCAGATCACAGGCCAGTTTATGGTATATTTTGGGCTGAGGTTGAGTCAAGCCATGGCCGATTGAAGAAAAGCATGAGTTACTCTAGTTCAAGGATTGAAGTAGAGGAGCTTTTGCCATATGCGCATGGATACACCGAGCTAAATTTTTTCTAAAGGATGAGGTTCCACATTCAACAGATGATCTCTCTCTCTCTATGTAAGTTTACATTTTTTGTTCGGTGGACTGGACAGACATGCTTTGATAATTCATTCACTTAGGCTTTAGTTGTCTTGTTTCCGTATTTTCAAACTATTCTATGAAGGAATGGTATGAATGCCTTCTCTTATTTGCAAATATTTGTTTTTTTCCCATTACTAAGTGATTTTTATGGTTTACAACCAGGATACAAATTATCTTTAGGGGAAATTTCAATGTGCTTCTGCATATCAGCAATAATTTGCGTTCTAAATTGCGTTCTGAATCAATCAGGTAAACTCCTGTCAAGCTTATTTGTTTACTTTTCTTTTTTCAGTCTTGTGCATCAAGTTTGTTTAAAATAAACGAATGTCAACCACACAAGGCTCCTTTGTGCTTGTGGTCCTTGAACTTAAACAATGACTCCCATAGCTTTTAAACATGGAAGAGATACCTTTAACATATCTTCCAAGAAATTGAATCATGCCTCTAGCTTTTGGCCGCGTAGCTTATGGATAATGAGAATCTATATGAAAACCCAGCTCTGAGAAAGAAAATGTACTTGGCATATAAATGAAAGCGTTTGATATTTTTGTTCTCTTTTCCATTGAAATTTTTCTCCAGAAGAGCCGTTCTCTTATTCCTAATACTGAAGCAGAATTTGGGTCCCCATATGCAGATTGGACATTCATTCTTAAGGGTAATGGAGACATTCCGTTGCCCACAAACCAAAAAATGGTCAGTCCTCTTTTCTTCCCTCCTTTTTCTTTTTTTTTTTTTTTTCATTTATTGGTTTATTTGGCTAATTTCACTTTGATGTTTTCTTGATCAGGTGTAAATTTTGTAATTCATTGGTTAACTAACTCCAGTCATCGCAAATTCCGACTCAATCATAATACGATGTTAGCTTACAACATACCAGTCTCCGTACGAGATTGATAATTCTTCACAAGGATTACGTACTATACTTTGTCATTACTGATGATTACTTCCTATACTTATAAAGCAAAAATTAGCTTCCTTACGTGATAATGATGTATCTTTTTTGCCTTTGCAGGGATGAACTTGCACTATCAAGAACTTCCAAAGTGGGAACTTGAAGATTGTTTTATTCATGATGATTCTTTTGTTAGTTTAGGGAATTTTTTGATGAGCTAAAGAATATCAAGTATGGTCAATATAATCATTAGGGTACTTGCTTTTTTGTTTTAAATGCAACGAGAAGTGAAGGTTTGATGGATACTCAAAACCAAAGTGACAAGAGGAAATGAAAAAAAAAAAAAAGTGAAAAAAAAAGGAAAAGAAAGAAGAGAAGTGATAATAGAAACCAGAATGCTTCTTTACTAATGATTTTACTGGAAAAGTTGGTTTCCTTGATAATGTAACTTCTGCACTGCCATTTCTACTTAAAAAAAAAAAAAAAAAAACCCGTGGTGTGAGTAATAAACCAGAAAAGTACTAGACAGTTTTGCAGGCGTGGCAGGTTTGTGGAAAGCCATGATTAAGCTAGTGTTTCTTTCCTTTGTCCTCTACTTAGTGCACCGGATTATTAGTTTGTTCTTACCTGTATGGATTGTAGAGAAAGTAAAAACAAGCGTGGGAATTGGGAATACTATATATGGCTTCTACCAAAAGAAAAAGTGAAAATATGACTTATTTATGAAAAAATTATCAGGATTAAAAAATTGCTACATATTTTATTAAATATATTTAAAAATTAAAAATTTTATAATAAATAATGATACATAGAATAATAACAAGTACAAAAATATCATTGAATTTGAAATTTAATTTATTCTATAATAAATAATGATACATAGAATAATAACAAGTACAAAAATATCATTGAATTCAAAATTTAATTTATTTGATTTAAATAATTATTTTTCAAAAAATGTATATAATAGATTTGATATTCAAATTTTAGTATGTGTAATTTGCTTTTTATTTTCAAAATATAGCTTTTCAAAAGAAAAGGTCATCAAATTAAATGAAAATAATATATCTTGTAATAGTAAGAGATGTCTATATTATTCATACCTAATCAGAAATCTGACTTTTTATTTGAACGAAGATAAAAATGATTATTATATTGTATGAATAATGATGAAGAGAATTTTAAATTTTTATTAAGTATCAGAATAGAGATGAAAAATATAATACATGTTTTATATTTATACCTTAAATATATATTTCTATTTATTTAGTAAATAAATTCTTCTTTAAATAATATAAATTGCTATTTTAGATTAATTAGAGTTAATATATATTAATATATATCTATATAAAATTATATAAATTACAAGATAAAATAAAATTTTAAAAAATAAATTTTAGTTTTTAGTTTTTTAAAAAAAATTATGAGTACAAAAATTATTTAATCTATTAAATATTCACGAAATGAGAATAAAAATAAATTTGAAATATTCATTGAATATGAATATAAAATTTAATATAATATAAAAATTCAAAAATTAAAATAAAAGATACTCAAACCCACTCCGTAACCTTTTGATTAACATTCTTAGTAATAGTGGCATAAACCTTGATAATGGTCCTACTTTACAAAAAGGGGTATGAAAAAAAAAAGAAGAGAGAGGCAAATGGCTTTTAAATGTGTGTTTCCTATTCCAAGTATGGTCAAAGAAGGGGGCAAAAAGGGGATAAAAAATAAAAGAAAAACTGACAGAAAAAGAAAGATGTTGAATTTAAAGCCACCAAAGGGGGAACATTATTAGTCCTTTAGCTGTATTCTCTGAAAATGAAGGGTTGCCTTGTGGTCGGATGTTCATTGGTCTGATCCAAGCGACTTACCATCAATATTCCTCCACATTCTGCCTTATGTTTGTTCAATAAAAACCATTAATTCTATAGCCTTTGGTAAAGCTCACTAAGCAATTGGATCTTCTAGTACAATTCTCATGCTTAAGTGCATGAGTTAAAACCATTTGAAATATATATATTACCGAAAGAGGAATATAAAACTTAACTCAATTTATGTATATAATTATTTTTAAAATATATATCTAATAAGTTTAAGTTAAGATCTCAACACTTGTACAGTTATTTTTTATCCCAAATTACAATTCTCTTTGTAAAAAAAAAAGAAAAAAATTCTCCGGCTTTATCCCAATATTGTATTTCAGAGAAGAAACCAAATTGTATTGCTTTGGCTGATCATTTTCTGTTGACTGATCAAACAAACGTAAGAAAATGACTTTGTTCATTTTCTATAAGTTAATTTTTATGAAACAAATAGCGCATTAATCTCAAGCAAAAGATGGAAAAAAAATGAAGTCTACTTGGAAGCTTTCAAGGAGGGATGATTCTCAGCTTATAGGAAAACATAATTGAAGCTTGAAACAAGGAGACTTAATCATTCAAAGATCAAAACACATCAATTGTCTACATTCTAACTAATATATGAAAAATATTGTAGTTCTTTTTATAATTCAGTTACATTAAAGTGTAAAATGGGAAAGAAATAATACAACCCTTTCTTTTTTTTCTTTGGTCACCTTATCATCCTTAAACTGATATCTTGCTGGTTTCTTTAATTTGTTTTTTGAGATTGGTCCCCAGTTTCAGGCTGGAATCACTCCAAAGAAACAATCCCTGGTAGGCGATTAGGACATTTCTATAATATACACAAATGGACAAAAGGTTGGTCTTCTTCTTTACTTTTCTTGGTTTTGCTGTAATATTTCATTACACCACCATTTTCTTGGATCTTGAAATTATCTCCTTCTTTAAATTACCGTCTTTGATTATGTATCATTATATGTGTAAAGATAAATACTTCGTGAATAGGTTTGACTTTTGTTTGTTTATGTTCTTTTATTAAGTTTAACAAATGATTATAAATAATATTTTGAAGTTGGCTATTTAAATGAATAGATTACAAACATAGCAAAATTCTTTCATGTTTGGTTTGTTTATACCCTTATATATGTATCATTGCTCTCGGCTGCCTTCTTTTTGATTTTCTGTCCCAGTGGTCAATTAGTTTAAAGATAAAAGGTGGCAATAACCTGCAATTCTGTAATCACTTCTTGTTCAGCATGATGAACTGACTCAATCAAACAGTGCCAACTGTTCATGTGCAACAATCAAGAAGAGAAAGCCAGCAGCTCTTTTCATTAAATTGAGAGGTAAACTTTGGTGGGTGCTCTGCAAATCATGGGTACAATGTTCAAGCTTATGGTAAAGGTTCAGAAGTCCACAAATGATATACTGAAACAAAGTAGGTTAATGGCTTCTCCTTTTTTCTGTGAGAGGTGAACAATATACTTGAAAAGGACATGACAGTTTATATATCTGACAATTATGTTGGCAAGTCATGATTTTGAGACTCTTTTAAGTTTTAAACTTCTGCAAATATTGCTGTTCAGCTTTCATCTTTTGCTGTGTTTAAGCAACTGATTACTGTTTCTTGGTTTCAGATTATTGTAAAATATAATCTGGCATGGCTCAGACCGAAGTTATGGTTGGAATGTTTTGCGATAACCTGAAGAACCCTTTTGTTAGTGGGGGAGTGAAAGCAACATTGGCTAGCAAAAGCATGTTTCTTTTTGTCTCTGTAATATTGCAGACAATACCAATGAGTAGGTGTTATTCCTCTGCCATTATGAAGGTACTGCTATTCAGCTAACAGGCAAGGCTGCTAAATCCTGTCCAAGGCTGCTTCCCTTTACTAAAATTTTCTCTTGCTTAATGGGATGTATGATTTTTTTTTTTTTTTTATAACATCTGCTATAAACCTTATAAAGATTGTATAATATCCTCCAAAACCCTCCGCTTTTTCATATCATGATTATGCACACACACAAATCCCTAAAATCTCAACCAGCATGAACCCGGCAAGCATCTGAAATAGTACAATAAGGTCAACAAAATTAAGGCTGTTTTGAGCATGCATGCCTTAATGAGATCAGAAGAAGTGTATCTGACTTAATTATGCACCAGAAAGTTTGCAAAAAGAATACTAGTAAAATTCAATTAGAATAAGAATGAAAATTACTAATATTAAAATGACAAGGTGAAAAAAAAAACTTCCCTAAACAAAAGAACTGAACAAAATCAGTTTACATTGCAGCCATAAAAGAAGTTAACATAGCAAAATTCATCTGCTATGGAGTGGAAAGTGCAAGCGAAATGCCAAAATTCCAACAGCCCTACATTGATATGTTATAAAAAAAATACATAAAAGAATAGAAATAATAGAAAAGAATTTTGGTTTTGAGACGTGAAAAACATTTTTTTAAAGACAATTATGCCTTTTATAATATAACAAAACCTAAAAACTCTCCAAGCAGAAATAAAGTGAAATTGATTATATTGAAAAAATTATTTATAATGAATGAACAGAGATAAACTTTTATTCAAATGATTATGACATTTTATATAATCATGTCTTTTATGAATAATAATAATTCATTTATATTCAAATAATTATGACCATTTGTCATATAATAATTATTTCTATTCAAACATAATTATTTAAAATATGAATAAAATTAATACAAAAATTAATTTTATTCATCAATAATTAAATTATTTTATCCAATATGAGATGCACCACATTCTAAACTACCAACAACCCTTCACTAGTTTGGAACATTGATGCTTAATCTTTAACTTTTTACACAAATAAATATTATGAATACAATAAGGTATCTCTCAATTTAAACCTTCAATTAGCGTATATATCTTAAAATTCTAATGAAGTTGATGGTTTCATCAGATTAAACCTCTACTCCTAGTATTAGATTGAAGATATAACACATATAATACTTATTTATTCTTCTATCAGAGATTTATAATCGTTTTAGCACTATTATGACCATTTGCTTATTCTATTCATAAACATTTATAAGAGAGACTCCAATTTTTCTTATTGAAGCAGCACCACTTCTATGTTTATATATGTATAATTTTCATTATGCCTCTATTGCTTTAGACATTTAAAATTCCATTAAGAATATAAAACCTTATCATCCCCGCATAATGGATCACAATAGTTTTTAAAATTTGAATGGATTTTATTAGTACTTAATAAACACATAACAATAACTTATTTTTACCTATTAAACTTTGTAATTAAAGGTTACTAATTCAAAGTTGGGTTCTCATTATTGGTGTCTAATAGTAAGGGTTTAAATCCATTTTACTTGTAGTACTAGTAACCAAATATTTTGGAATTCAATTTTTCTTTTATGGTAATTATCTTTACTTGAGAGTGAATCTATAATCATTTCAAGCTAATATATCCAAATTTTTTCATTTTGCATATCATTTATATGCTCTAGACATTGTTAACTCATTCTTATCATTTTAAAAAATAGTTGGCTTTGATTATGGCCATAACTCTATACTCATAAATTTCAACTATTCTATTTCCATACTTTTATACATCTTTAATACAATTATACTTCTAGTACAATTGGATAAACTCAATGAATAAACCAAATCATTTTAATCATTTAAAGATTTTTAAGGACATTTTTATGATTTTATTTTAATAAGTGTACTAAACTTATTAGCTTGTATAATTTGTTCATAAGACTATACTAAAATCTTACAACATTATGATGGCAATTTTTATTTCTTTTTATTCTGATCACCCTCATCATGTGCTAGTTATTATTTATAGTGATGGCTTTTAGTGAAAACCAACTATCTTAAATGTTATGATGAATTTCAATGCATATATTAATTGCCAAATGGCCAATTCTAAATTCATGACTATTGAAATATCTAAACTCGATTTCAAAATTTTATAAGAACTTTTTTCTCCACCATTGTGTAGTCTAAGTATATATCTCTATTATTTACTATTTTTAATTGGTTATAACATTTTCGAATATATAATAAATTCAAACTTTTACTCGTAGGACTAATATGTCTATGTAAAATAACAGTCCATAGTTTATTTAACTCCAATTTCAAATTCTTTCACAGTCATTTTGTGATCAATATGTTCATATCTAGATCACCATATCAACACAAGTCATGAAATATGAATCCAAAGAATCATTTTCATAAAATAGCATAAACAATAATTATAATATGAGTTCTACTCATATTTTATGCAAAAACTCGTGATGAATTTTCATTGGTTAAATCATTGATTGGCTAACTTTAAGACTTACGGCTTTCACAAGCCAATATTATTATCTAAACCCATATGTTAATATGGTATATAACTAGCCACATCCTTGCTATTGTCATGAAATTATTAAAGACCACAAAAACTTATGCACTTTTCATTTTAACAGCTTGCAAAAAGCTATTTTCGAGTATAAAAAGCAAAAAAATGTCTTTATTATCTTTAACCAATAATGTATTAATTGGATGATGGCATTTTATCTCCATATCCCATATCTTTCTTATATGTATAAGAAAAAAATTTCATCCAATTCATTTTATTTTGGTAATATATGGTAAACTATACCAATGTTCTCCATGGCATCACAAAATATAATTAAACACATGTATATACCAATGCCTTTGGAATATTGAATTTGCATGTTCTATTCTAATTTATAAACATGGCTAATAAGACCTTAATGAGCATCCTTCAAAATGCTAGTAACCAATAAATGCTTCAATATTTTTAATGACATGCATTTTCTTTTAATCAGTCATCTAATTATCCCAAATTGTTGGCCAAATTTTAGATAGTGTACTAACATAAAATTTACAAAATATAGGGATGCCATAGGTATACACACTTAAATGTATCTTTCATTACCATCAACCATAATTCTTCATGAAATTATGTATCCATTACATATATTAAATTTGCATTAACTTATTACATTATAAATTCAAACAATTTATAAATGCTATAATCAATGGGAATAATATTTCAAACCCAAGACCTTTATAAATCTCATAAATATAATAGTTTGATATTTTCCTTTTAAACAAGTATCTCTTTAATCTCCTATTTTTTGTAAGGCAATTTTATCAATCATAGTTATATAGCAGGAACATTTATATTCTAAATTCTTGAGTGTTAGCTTATTAGGTGAGATGGTAATCAAGAGGAGAGGTGAATTAGATTTCTCTAAAATTTTCCTAAACAATAATTTCAAAATAATTGAATGAGGAATTAAAACAATAAGCACGTTTGATGAAAATATAATGGAAACAATAACAATTAATGAACCTAGAATCAAATATAAACAATAATAAATGTAAGGAGATAGGGATAGAGAAATCAAACACAATGATTTATAGAGGTTCGATCCTTCTTCACAAAGCACCTACATCCTCTCTTATTGGTTGTCCACACCTAGGCTTCAATCCACTAATCTTGAATTGAAATTACAACCCTATCTTTTTCTGTCTAAGGTTTAAGATAGAAACCTTTCACTCCCTACTTTTGAGGGTAAGTAGCAACCTCTCAATCCCATAAATTCAAGAAGATACCTTACCTCTTGATTATAAAATCACTTAATAAAAATACAAACTTAAAACACCTCTCAAAGGCTAAATGTTTGCTTAATGAAGTACAAAGAAATTTGATAAATGAACAACAATAATAATTTGGATACAACAAATACAAATATGTAGACTTTTAAGCTCTAACAACTTTAATTCTTTGAGAGAATTAAAATATAGCTTGTTGACTCTTGCTCTCTTGATTCATCAACCTTTCTGGTGTGTTGGAGTGACCAATTTATAAAGGAATTGAGAAAATAGCCACTGGGAATGCTTGAGAGAAGAAAATAGCCATTGAAACTTAATAAACTAGCTATTGGAGTTGTTGCAGGGTCTACTCGATCCCTTCCATGAGGACCTACCTGGTTGATCCCTTTCATGAGCGGATTGATTGGTTCAACTTTTGGAACCAATTCACGACTTGAAAAAGCACTACCATATCGATCATTTCCTTGAGGGGATCGATTGGTTCAAAAGGTTGATCGATCCCCTACATAGACTGATCGATCATTTCTTCAACTAGGATCATAAACTTGCATTCTAGGTAAAAAAATCAATCGATCCTATCAAAGTTGGATGGTTGTCTCTTGTTTTGCACTCTACTCACTAATTTGAACATATTTTGAGTTATACAATTCCAAATAAAAATTCGTTTGAAGATTTAGAAACTAAACTTAAAGGGCTTTCCATCCATATAAATTTTATCACAATTTATTGTATACAAATTATAGTGAATTTTCAAAACTACCTCTTTACAGTTTTTAGACAATTGCAAAATGTCTAGTAAAAATTTAAAATATTTTCTTAGAAAATTTGGATTTTGATTTTATTTGATCTATTAGAAGGTAGACTCAAAGAGCTTTCCAACCATATAAAATTCAAATATTAAATCTTTGTCAATTAATACAAAAAAATAAAACAAATTTAATGTTGAAAAACTTTGTTCTTGTAAAACAACTTTCTTAAGTTAATCTATTTCTCAAAACCAATATTATTAAAATTGTATTAAGTTCAAAATGATAAGTTCATTTTAAAAACAACACTTGGACTTTCATTTAAGCTCAAATAAATAATCTTTAAAGATAGATTTGGTTTGAGAAATATGAAAACAAAGAAAGGTTTGTTTACACTATGGAAAACATATTATTTATTTAGTACAAAAATATAAAACTTAAGAACATACACTAAATTAATATTTTTTAAAATCTTGATCAAGCTTATTTAGCTTAATGTTTTGTCATTTCAAAATACGGATTAATTCAAGGTAACAATCTTCTCCTTTTTGATATGACAAAACTTAAAGATAAATTTGCTTGATAAAAAAAAACTTTTTTAAGACATTTAAGATTTTGAAAAAACATTTTGAAAAACTCTCCCTTAAACAATGCATAGCAAAACTCCCCCTTAATTTATGCATCCTAATCCAATACAGTTCAATAAGCATATGTTAGTCAAACATATGAAATAAGCATAATTAAACATATGCATGTCAAGCATAAGCAAATTTATTCATATGATATTTCTCCTCTTTTTGTCATAGTAAAAAGACATGAGCATATTAATGAACAAATAAACACAAAGAGACATCATTAACAAATATATTCATGAAACATTTCTCTTCCTTTTTGTTTATGCTTTTTATACCAAAATTTTAAGCTCCTATATCAATTGCTATAAGCATACAAAAAGAAATATCTTTAAACTCTCCCCCTTTTTGTCATTTCAAAAGAAAAAGAGATCAATTCAAGGTAGGATAAAATGCTTGATATTAATAATATCAAGAGTATTTTGAATGCATGTAATCAAGTGTAATATGCACAATGAAGTTCACATACATATATTGAAGCACAAAAGTATAAGTGTATCCAATTAAAATGTTATAGCACGAAATCATGCATTCAACCTAACCACATGAAATTTATGAGCAAAAGGATAACTAATGATATACAACCTATTCATAAATCATGTTATCATAAGATGTGCTTAAAACCTAAAACATCAATAGTAATTAAGCATAAATTTAAGTACATACATACAAGCTCATACCAATTACTAAGGATACCAGTTGTTAAATATATGTTACACAAAGTATACCAATTGTTATCACAAAACAAATTAAGCAAAATTATATTCTAAGATTTCTCCTCTTTTTCAACATAAGGATTAATCAATTTAAGGCATATACAATTTTGTATGAAAGGTATAAGCTATATTAAAGATAGGCACATAAATAAGCATCTATGAAAGTTTAAAAAATCTTTAGCAATTTTAATATCAATTGTTAACAATTGTTATCAATTTTATTCAACAACTTTCATAAAAGCACACATCAAGCATATGAAAGATTCATTCCATACATGCATAAATAATAATATTAATCTTTCATAAGCTATCCTATCCAAACAAGAACCAAAAGCTCATATGAATTTAATAAAGCATGAATACTAATGAGTAATAAGGTTCAATTATCATCATGTCACAATAAAGATTATTTAAGCATTTTCCAAACATGATGAACGCATAAGCTATAACAAAGAAATAATAAAAGTATAATTATTCAAATATATTTCAAATTATTTCAATGCATAGCAATGAACTTAATCTAAACATATGCAAGCATCTAAATATATATTTCAATCAAAATCATACAAGCATATGCAAAATCATTTCAAATCATGTATAGCAATATATTAATAAAGATACAAACATTTAGACATAATGTGGTATATGCTATTTCAATATTCTTAATCAATGAACTTGTATATAAATTTCAAATTTATAATTCATAATCTATGAGTCAAATCAATTTAAAGATAAAGAAATCAACATAGCCAACTCATAATCATGTTCAAGGATTCATTTTAAACAAATATTCATGCAAAAAAAATTTAATCAAAGCAATCAAGAACTAGGTATGAATATTAATCAATCCAAGCATTTAACAAAGTTAAGACAAATTCTATCAAGTAGTTTGGTGATTAATTTGTGCAAAGTTTTCACAAATTCAAACACAATATCTCATTTTTGCACATAGAAAAGCAAGCATTTATCAAATCATGCATTAAATATTATAAATCATAGGCACATAGCATAGATTCAATACAATTACCTTCATTCTTATCAAGCTATGTTGCTGTGTTCATTGTAGTTGAATGAGGCTTTGAATCCTCCATTCCACATCATTTGAGCTGGTCTTTGATGTACTTGGGCTTGATTGATGAGGATGACATACTTTGCTTGCTATAATTGAAATTTCAAAAATGTATGCTCATTCATGCTTATTTCAAGTTCTTCAAGCATAGACTTAGTAAAATTTCTTGACAAAGGATTTTCATTAGAAGCATCAAGAAAAATCAATTGATAAAAATTGTACAAAATGTTAAAAAATAAATTTCACATTCTAAGTCATTACAGGCAAAATAAAATTTGTTCATTAAGCACAAGTTACCAATTTGCTAGCAAATCATTCAACATTTAACTAAAGCTATAGACCATTCATCATAATAAATATCATATAGCACAATGATGGCATTAAAGCAAAAGTTCTTAAGTAATGTGCAAAACATCAATTTTTTTAAATCATTTATGAACATAAAAAAAGGACACATTCAATAATCATGTATATTCAAGAAATCACCAAAGAATATTTCAAAATAAAATTTAGGCCATATGAAAACTAAAAACCCAAGGAAGACATATTTATCATAAAAAAAAAAAAAAACATATTCAAGAAAATTTTAGCACCAAAACATAAGTATGTCTACACAATTTATAGGCCATAACCAATAATGACTTAAGCTAAAAATAAACATCAAAAGAAATTTATTTACTTAAGTCATGTTGCAACCATGTCAAGTTAAGAAAAATCACATTTATCATATATGCACATACTTGACAAGAACAATAGATGAACCAATAACACATATCATTTACAAGCAAGTAGTTTATCATATTCAAAATCACAAATCAAGAGATATATTAATTGAGCACAAAGATCCACAATATTTCACAAAATTAATAAAATATTTAAGACAAAAATAAGCATATTTCATAAAATATCTTTCACAATCAAAAGATAAACAATTCAAGTGTTTTAAACTATAAGTATTAAGGTCAAATTGAATCAATCATCATATGAGCACATATCTTGACCAAAAGCATAGATGAACAAAGAATCAATATATATATATATATATATTTTAAGCACATAAAGTACATCAATTCATCAACACAAGAGAAGAAATAAATCTTGAATTAATAAGGATAAAGAATTAAAGCATATTTCAAGATTATTTTTTAAAAAAAGTCAAAAGATGAACAATCAAATATCAATATTTATGAATTAAGCACAAGATGATCATTAATTTCTAAAATCCCAAATCAAGAGTTAAAACAATTATGTATAGCATAATCAAGTTTAAAGAATTTACAAAATCCAAGCATTGTAAACAAATTGAACAATTTTAAACATCATGATCATATAGGTATGTTTAAAAATCATAAATTAATATGTATAAAAATCACAAAATCATTTTCATCATGCCAAAATAATTCAAACAAATGTATTTATGCAAAATACAATAGGATAATTCATTCAAAGCTTAATATTTTTAAGATTTTTATTTTTGATATTCTAAAGCTCATTTTTGCTTGAAAAAGACCTTAATAAATCTCATAACTAGTCAAGCTCATTTTTAACCATCTTGAACCATTCCAACAAGTTTCAAATTACAAAACAAAGTTGTTTAAGTGGTCATTTGGCATTAGAAATGAGGAAATAAAAAAGTCAACTCTTAATCCCATATTTCTTTGAAAAAGGCTATTAAGATGGCAAATATGTTTAAACACACATTTAAGCTTTTCAAACCATTTAAAAAAGTTTTATATCACAATTTGAAATTGCCTAAATGGTTTTTATACCCATGTATGTTCAAAAATAAGATTTGATCTTTTAAGCTTTAAAATTCTTTAAAACTTGCATGTAGCACTTATGAAAAAGTTTAAACCATTGCAAGTTATCATGTTATCTTTGTTTGAACAAGTGTAAATTATTGAATTCAAGATATTCAAATTTATTTTATAATAAAAAGCTTGCTAAAACAAAATTTCATATTTTAAGGCCTGATTTTAGCAAAAATCATTTTCAAAGAAAAACATAAAGTCTCAAAATCATTAAGCTTTGAGTGTTCCTCCTAAGTTTGTGTATAAATATAAAAATAATTTGGCACATAAATAATAACACCTAGCATCAATAAAAAATTCATCAACAAAATTATGCTTAAGTAATTTAACACTACAAACAATTTTAACAAGCATCTCAAACATATTTAAAAGCAAAATAAATGCATATTCAATTCAAACTCACATTTTCTCAAGATTATGCAACATATGTCTTGTAATCAATGTCAACCAAAATTTGCATAATTAGTCAACATTCAAATTTCATCAAGAATGGATAACCAAATTCAAATTCTCTTCAAATAAAAGTTTAGAGGTTAACCATCTCTATTTTGTGTCTAAAGTATTCAATCTTCAATCTCACATTGTAGTTCCTAGCTCTAGTACACCTACAAGAGAAAATCTCATTTGATTTTTGGCACCCAAATTACTTTAGGTCCTTGAGAGTTAGTGATCAAATCTCTTGTTCCTTTAGGAACCCATACTTGTCTAATTCTAAATGGGACTTTTTTTCTAATAGGACAAGTATGTATAGTATGACTATGAAAATTACAAAAATTTCATTTAATCATTTTAGTACTTAAACAAGTATTGAAAAGATTTTACTTTTCATTCATCAATTCATTAAATTTTTTTTTCAAATCAAAATTTTCTTTTTCTAAAAAGTCATTTCTATTTTGAGATGTCTCAAAATCTATTTTCAATTTTTCATTTTCTTTTTCCAAAATATTTTGTGCATTTATCAAAAAATCATTTTCAACATTCAATTTTGAAATCATTTTCTTGTATTTCATTTTCATTAACTCAAATTCCATAACTAACTCATTAAAGGCATCTTGTAATTCATCAAAGGTATATGAGTTTGAATCAATTAAGTTAGAGGTTACCTTGACTCTTCAAGAGTCATAAGACATAATGCATTTTGGTTGGAAATTTATCTTTCATGTAGCTTATCCAACTTTTTCCATATTTCATTTGAAGTGGAGTAATTTGAGACCAAGTTAAAGTCGTAGGAGTCAATAGCTCCATAGAGAATACACTTGGCCTTTGCATCATCCATCACTTACCTCATATAGTTTGCATCATTTGAAGGAATTCCAAGCCCTTTCTCTATCACATTCTGAGCTTTAAAATCATGAGCTATTATGGACACTTTCATTTTTATTCTCCATTCATAAAATTTATATTTATTGAACATGGTAACTTTGTGGATTTTCTCACTATCTTGAAAACTAAATTGAACCATAAGATCTTTATTCAAGGTGGTTAAACCTACAAAAAGAGATCAAAACTTTGGTATTGATTGTTAGCTTTTTAGGTGAGATGATGATCCAAGAAAGAGGGTGAATTGGATTTCTTCAAGTTCTTTCCAAACATTGATTTCAAAATAACTGAATGAGGAATTAAAACAATAAACACTTTTGATACAAATATAATGCAAACAATAGTAATTAATGAACCTAGAATCAAATATAAACAACAATATATGTAAGGAGATAGGGATAGAGAAATCAAACATAATGATTTATAGAGGTTCAGTCCTTCTCCACAAGGCACCTACATCCTTTCTTCTGGGTTGTCCACACCAAGGCTTCAATCCACTAATCTTAAATTGAAATTATAACTCTATCTTTTTCTCTCTAAGGTTTAGGATAGAAACCTTACATTCTCCACTTTTTAAGCTAAGTAGCAAACTCTCAATCCCATAAATTCAAAAGGATACCTCACCTCTTAATTACAAAATCACTTAATAAAAATACAAACTTAAAATACCTCTTAAAGGCTAAGTGTCTGCCTAATGAAGTACAAAAAAGTTTGATGAATGAACAACAATAATAATTTGGATATAACAAATACAAAGATGTAGATTTTTAAGCTCTAACAACTTTTGATTCTTTAAAAGAATGAAAATATAGCTTGTTGAGTCTTACTCTCTTGATTCATCAATCTTTTTTGTGTATTAGAGTGCCCAATTTATAAAGGAATTGAGGAAATAGCCATTAGGAATGCTTGAAAGAAGAAAATAGCCGTTAACGCTTGATAAACTAGCTTTTGGAGTTGTTTCAAAGCCTACCCGATCGATCTCTTCCATGAAGGGATCGATTAGTTCAAGTTTTGGAACCCACGGCTTGGAAAAACATTACTCGATCGATCTCTTCCTTGAGGGAATCGATTGGTTCAAAGGGTGATCAATCCCCTACATAGGGTGATCGATCCCTTCTTCAACTAGGATTACAAACCTGTATTTTGGGCAAAAAATCAATCGATCCCTTCCTTGAGGGGATCAATCCTGTCAAAGCTAGATGGTTGTCTATTGTTTTACACTCTACTCACTAATTTGATTATATCTTGAGTTATACAATTCCAAATCAAAAACCATTTAAAGTTATAAAAACTAGAATTAAAGGGCTTTTTATCTATATAAAAATCATCACCTAATTCATTATATACAAATTATAGTGAATTTTTAAAACTACTATTTTTGCAATTTTTAGACAACTGCAAAGTGTCTAGTAAAAATTCAAAATCTTTTCTTATAAAAGTTGGATTTTGATTTTGTTTGATCTATTAGAAAGTAGACTCAAAGAGCTTTCCAACCATATAAAATTCAAATATTAAATCTTTGTCAATTAATATAGAAAAATAAAACAAGTTCAATGTTGGAAAACTTTGTTCTTGTAAAACAACTTTCTTAAGTTAATCTATTTCTTAAAACCAATATTATTAAAATTGTATTAAGTTCAAAATGAATAAGTTCACTTTAAAAACAACACTTGTACTTTCATTTAAGCTCAAATGAACAATTTTTAAAGATAGATTTGGTTTGAGAAATATGAAAACAAAGAAAGGTTTGTTTACAATATGAAAAACATATTATTTATTTAGTACCAAAATATAAAACTTAAGAACATATACTCAATAAATCTTTTTCAAAATCTTGATCAAGCTTATTGAGCTTATTTGTCATTTCAAAATAAGGATCAATTTAAGGCTAACAGTGAGTTTATTTGTCTTAATTGTTTTTGCCATCAAACATAAATTGAGTTGTACCTTAAACTTTTTCTTTGTTATTGTTCACAATAAAATTTTATTTTGTAAAATCACTTCTAGTGTAATACTCCAAGCAGGCAAAATATATGTCACATTGCCCATATTTTTAATAATAACAATTATTTGGTTTATTATCTACCAATTAATCCATGAAACACCATATCTTAATAATAATTATTCACATACATTAATTTAATTTTAATTGGTTTTTATGAAAATTAAACATTAGTCAAAATTAGAACCAATAATAAATTTTAAAAAAATCAACCTTTGATTTAATAATGACCAATAAAGATAGAACCACACAAATAGCTTGACTTAACTTATTATCTCAATTTTGGTACCATGATTTAAAATAAAACTAATCTTGCAGCAAAATCTTTTTTTTTTTTTTTTTACATATCTTTTCCATTTGCATCTAATTTTCATGATAAATTCTTTTACCCATTTTCAATTGTTTTCATAGAAACCAGGAGACAATTTACCTATTCTATAAATAACCAAGACATAACAATTAAACAATTGGTCATTCCATTAGAACCTAATTTAATTCATTATTTGATAACAAGTGATAATTCTTTTGGTTATAGATCAATTCATGTCTTTCTCTTTTATATTTTCAAGCTATTTCCTATCCAGTCTTTATAAGCATTGATTTTTCAAATAGATATAATATAATTCATTAAACCCAATTGTGGAGTCAATTTTAGTATATGTATAAATTTATGCAATGTAATCAATATTTTGCATATTGTGTTTTGACTTTACACACTAATGAAATTGTTAACATGTTTATCTCATTTAGTCAATCTTCTTATCAGCAATTGTGGAAAAAATAAAATACATGTCTCTAATGAAGATCTTTATGGAAATTAATGTTTTGTTCTATAAAAACATTAGTCCTTTGATACTTTGAGCCTTCTCTAATATTGATCTCCAAATCATGCCAATTTCTTTTCTTTGTATCTTCCTCGAGTGAAATATAAATTTTTCATAATTACCTTTAAATTGTTAGTTAAAATAAATAAGAAAATAAAAATAATAGAAAAGAATTTTGGCTTTGAGGCATAAAAAACATTTTTTTTAAAGGCAATTATGCATTTAGGATATAACAAAGTCTCAAAACTCTTCAAGTAGAAATAGTAAAAATAGTTATACTAAAATATTTATTTATAATGAATAAATAAATATAAATTTCGATTCAAATGGTTATGACCTTTTATATAATCATATCATTTATAAACAATACTCTATTTATATTCTAATAATTATAACTATTTATCATATGATAATTGTTTTTGTTCAAACATAACTATTTAAACTATGAATAAAAGTAATATAAAAATTAATTTTATTCATTAATAATTAAATCTTTCTATCCAATGCGACGTGTACTATATTCTAAACTACCAACATAATCTCTAAAGTAATTAAGCCAATGAACTTTCAGTTAGCTATCAGAAAACTTTATGCAGGAACAGCATTTGATCTGCCTCGAGGGTGAAATTTATGTATCAGAACCTCTTTGAGGGTGCCATCTTTGTTTGTACTTAGAAAACAACTTCCTCGTCAATCCCATCCAAAGCAATCCGATCATCTCGACGATCATAGGTATATAAGTACTGCATCACAGAACGGTTCATGCGATTAGTATAAAATTAAGTATAGCTAGAAGGATGTCTGTGTTTTGCTACATGTCCATGATTAGCAGTCGAATAATTTAATCTATAAATGAGAGAACATTTTAAGAATTATAATGCAATAAATTAAAAAATCAATGAATAGGTAATATAAACATGGGAAATTGGCCCCAGAGATGCAAGTCATATATGATTTTGTTCCTTCAAAATTCAACCAAAAAAACTATATAGTATACTTTCATTGTATGAGTTAAAGTAATAAAAAAAAGAAAAAAAGAAACATTTTAAATACCAAAACAATAAAAAACCTAAATAATATGGGTCTTACACAAAACCCAATAACACATGTAAAAAGCTCATTTCAAAAGAATGGCACAACGGATTGTCTCATGCAGAAGTTAATCGATTGGCAACTTCCTGAATGTAGTATAGCTGGAAGAGAAACAGCAAGAAAACTCTCTAATAAAAGAAATTCTAATAAAAACTTTTGTAGCAATAAAAGAGAACAAAATCAAAGAAATAAGAACATTAAAGACGAAAAAAATTCAAGGGTAAAACAGTTCAATACTAATATTGTAAGCTCTAATAATTCATTCCTCTCGTACCATTCTCTTGTGAATTTCCTATTTCTTTTTAAATCTCAATGAATAAGCAATTGTGCCTATAAACATCAAAATTAATAATGATAAAAACTTAATAGAAACAAAATTGTTGAAGATAAAGAACTTTACTTAGTTTAATTTCAACCCTTTAAACAAATGAAAAAAAATAAAGCATAATGACGAATAAACTTCACATGAATGCAAGATTAAGAAAAGAAACTCATTAAATTTAAAGGTTTTAGAGGTGTTAAATAGGTTGGGTGGCCCATGAGATGATATGATTTGGCATGATATGGGTCGTGTTTGGCATGATTCATTGTTAAATAATCGGATTGGATCAAGTTTGATGCATATATATGTCTTGTGCTAAGCTAGAAGTTTGTACGCCCATTGGTTGGCACGGCATAACTCGTTAAAGGTCAGTGTTAACATGTAATATGTGTGCTAGCATTCCATGATACATAGGTTCAAATGTGTCGTGTCATGTTATTCCATAATTGTTATAAATAGGCTTTTAGTTTTTGAGTGTATTCATATTATTTTTTTATTTTAATGAAATTATATTTATTTTTTAGTAATTTATAAAATAAAATTATATTAAATAAAATTACTTATTAAATATTTAAAATATTAATAAATAAATTACATCTAATTAGTTTACAAATCAATCGATGCATGGATTATTTTTATATATTTAAATTTGTGTGTATAAAAATAAATTAACATTATTTTCAAAGTTATAAGATCAAAATCGTTAAACTTATAACATATATATATATAAAAGAGATTTTAGTTGTAAAACAAAATAAGGGACTGATCATCTGAAAATGCATAAGAAAAAACACAGGGTTGCATTTGTCGCTTCTAATATCTCATACAAATTACACTTAGTTAGCATCCTAATGGATCTTTAGGTGCATATTTCATTTCTCACAACTTAATTGGGATAATCAATTAGCTAAATTAATAGTCTAGTTTAAGCAACCATTTTGTTTTTGTAGATAATAAACGTTTTAATTATTTAATTAGTAATGGTAGATTACCCAATTATATTATATTATATGCTTTTAAATTATTTTTTCTTATAAAGAAATTTAATATCTAATTTATCAAAAATTTCTTCTAGAACTTTACTTTTGATATATGGACCAGTTGATAGAAATCTTAGTTATATATATATATATATATATATATATATATATATTATTGGATGTTAGATAAATGGTGTGTGTGTTTTTTTTTCAAAAAATTAAAATTGTAATTTCAATATCTTTATTTAGTAAATTTTATTATCTATCTCCATGGATATAGACATTTTGCCTACTAACGTAAATTATGTGTTTTTTTTTTTTATTTCATTCTATATTTATTTATCTCTTGCATGTTATTTTTAATAATAATAAATTTAAAATTTTTAAAAATATTAAAATTTGAAAAGTATTAATAGATTGTGTTTGGTCCAGCTCAATACAAAAAATGATGTTGTGCCTGGCATGAGACGAATCATGAAGATTATGAGTTGTGCTGGGTCATACCTTAATTTTCATGGACTATGTTAGTACGGCACGTTAAAAATATTATTGAACCGACGCAATCTATTATCATATAAATTAATATTTAAATGGAGTATATCAACTCAGAGCTGCCCATTTGACAATCTCTAAATAAAATGAAGAATAAAAGAAAACAAAAGTTTATCTCTGTGTTTTCATACCAGTAGCCATTTAAATGATATCATTTTACCTGCAATTAACCGCGGTAATTCACCACGCAAAACAGCATCATACTATTTAGGTGGCTATTGATGTATCTATGAAATATTAGAGAACGTGAGGCGAAAGAAAGTAGAAAAATCAAAGTAACTCAATATCGTATTCAGTTTTATTTCCACATCTGAAAAAAGTACAGCAATGGAGTCTAAGCCTTTGATCCCACTAGCATAAAGACATCAAGAGTATCAATTAATGAGTGTTATGATTGTGGACACTCAAATTTGTACAGGATCTTTTGAGCTATTTTCATTTCCTGTAGAGTTTATTTTAAGCCATTAATAAAGTTCTCGACACAAAATTTTAATTGAGCTTTACACTATCCCATGTGATTTTGATTAGCTATGCTTGGGTTTTAATTGCTTCTTCGGTTTTGGGTTTGAGACTCAAATAAAGGGTCCATTCCTTTTTCCTTATTATTCTATCTATTTTATTTTATGTTATTCTGTCTATTTATTTTATTTTTTAAATATATTTGTATTTTTTTCCTTCAAATATTATATTTATATATTTTCAAATAAAATGAAAAACAACAAAAACATAAAAAATTATAAAAAATGGTAACAGAAAGAGGTGAAATGGGATGAATGCATAAACAAAAATGAAAGTTTTGAAAAATTCGATAGTTCTGATTCGGTTCTTATGCAGATAAACGTATTGGAATTAAAAGGTAGAAATCTAAAAAGATAGTGCAAAAATTTTTGAGATAAATCCTTCTCTGATCCGGATTCTTATTTCAATCTGGGCAAGTTCCCTATTTAAACACAATCCATAAACACAATCAACCAGCAATCTTCATCAGGAGAAACAATACAGAATATAAACAGAAATAAACAACAAAGAAAGTTTTGGCAAAGTGTTTTGGTTTCGGATTTCTTAGATCTTTCTGATGTTATGCTGTTTTGGGGGTTTAAGGTAGGCAATTGAAGTATTAGGTAGAAGGCCAATACGTAGTGGAAAGCTTTAAGTGGTAGGAGCAGCGGAGATCGATTTTTCTGGGGTTTGAAACCGTGAATAAAATCATAGATCTAGGTATTGTGGAGCTTATTTTGAAAATTCCAATCTGATAAAAATAATCAGGGGCCAAAGAGATTTTTTTTCTAGTTAACTCCTGCATTTTTGGTATTCGGTTGTCAAAATTATACGACGGTTGGTGAAGAGCCGGGCGAATATGGGTTTATGTTTTCCGGCGCCGGAGTTCTAAGTATTGTAGAGAAAAGTAAGAGGAGAGAGAAGAGGAGGGAAAAACCTGAAGAAAAGTAGAATTTTAACCATTATATTAAAAGTTAAACGATGTCGTTTGGAGTAAAGAATAACTGCAAGATTTTTGCGTCATCCCGAACAAGGATCCAACCCAGTCACTGAACTCGACACTCGATCGGGCTCCCAGAAACTGCTTACTTTGCCGAATCAGCTTTGATCGAGCCAAAACAAGCATTGATCAAGCCGACACAAGCCGTGACCAATTCGACTTGAACTAGCCTTGATCAAGTCGAGCCGAGCCATTTATCAGGTTTTTATTTTTTATTTTTTTTAGGCTCTTTTACTTTATTTTATTTATATATTTAATTTATGTGCTTTATGATTATATAAATTATAATTTTTAGATGTGTATTTCAATTATTGCTTTAATTAATTTTGATATGAAAATTTTTAAAATATAAAATAAAATTGAAAGAATAAAAATTTTTCATTTTGTATAATAACTCATTTAATGTTCTTTTTGTCTTATTTTCTTAATCCATCTTTCTTTGTTAAAGTGTCTTAAAATTATATCTTATTTCTTTTTTTGAATATCTAAAACTCTTACTTTTTTATATTAAAAATTTGATTATGAAACTTTTTTTATCTTTCCTTTTTACTTTTTGATATTAAAAATTATGAAACTTTAATTTTATAACATTTTTTTAAAAATTTTAATATTTAATATATTAAAATCAAAACTTTTTTCTTAAATTCTATGAAAATCAATACATGACAAACATTTCGAGATGAAATAATAATAGTAACAATTTAAGATATTTACAAGTATGTAATTATTTTAAAAATTTATAAGTGAGAAAATATTTTTAAATTCATTCAAAGCATTGAGGAATTTAGAAAATGATCACAATATAACAGTTTTTATTTATTTTTAAAACTAAAAGTGACATTTAAAATAAAATATTGAAATTAAAAGAAATTATTAATAAAATGAAAAAGAGTAAAAAACTAAAATATAATTTTATTGGATTAATAATTGCAAAATAAAAAAGGAAAAATTCTAAGGAATTTGTGGGTGTTTAATTTTTCTTTTTAGAAATATTTAAGTGAGGGCTATTTTTTTAAATTCAATCAAAGCAAGAATTTAGAATGGATTTTAATTAATTTATTTTAAAAGATAATTTTTTAGCCAAGAATAAAAATAAAATATTGAAAGTAAATAATAATTATCCAATAATAAAATTCAAAGAAATCATAAATGGTCAACTTTTAAAAAAATTTTTATGTGAGAAATTTTTCTAAGTTTGACCAAAATGATAAAAAATTTAGATAAAATTTCAACAATAATAGTTTAAAACAATCCATCTAATAAAAAAATTTAAAGAAGTTGTGGGTGTTTAATTATTTTAGAAATATTTAGGTGAGGGATACTTTTTAAAATTCAATCAAAGCGAGAAATTAGAAAAGATTTCAATTTATTTATTTTAAAAAACAATTTTTTAACCAAGAATAAAAATAAAATAGTGAAAGTAAATAACAATTATCCAATTATAAAATTCATAGAAATTACAAATGGTAAACTTTTTAATAAATTTCTATATGAGAATTTTTTTAAAATTTGACCCAAATAAAAAATTTAAATAAAATTTCAACAACAAAAGTTGACATTTATTTTCAAGCCAAGACTAAAAAGTAAATTATTAAACTTGTAAATCTTTAAAAGAAACAAAATTCCATGATGAAAATTAAAAAAAAAAAAAATCAAGAATGGCTGATTTCTTTTGAAGTTTTTAGGTGAGAATTTTTTTGTAATTTCTCCAAAATCATAAAAAGGTTAGTTGAAAATTTTTAAAAAATAATTTTTATTTAGGAAGAATAATAAATAAAATAATATAATAAAAAACTAGAAATAAATGATAGTTATCCAATTATGGAATTAAAAAAGAATCAAGAATGGTTGATTTCTTTGTAGATTTCTAAGTGAGAAGTTTTCTTTTAAATTCTCCAAAATTGTAAAAAATTTAGATAAAAATTTTAAAAAATAATTTATGTTTATTTTCAAGCTAAGAATAAAAATAAAATATTGAAAGTAAATGAAATTAAATTTGGTAATGAAATTCTTTGTAATCACAAATGATTGATTTTTAAAAAAAATTTTAGATGAGAAAATAATTTTGAATTTGATCAAAATAGTGGAAAATTTAAATATATTTTCAAAAGAATAAAAGCATAAAAATAAAAATAGATTATTAGAATTAAAAATTGAACTTATTTAATAAATTTGATAATAAAACCTCTTTAAGGAAACAGGCCTGTTATTTGAAAAGTCTTGAGGTAAGAAAAATTCCTTAGGAATTAGACCAAAGTGTTTGAGAAAATCCAGGAAAATTTTCAATATATAAATAAAGTAATAATAAGAAAAATAAAGTAACAAAAACAAAATTTTACTCAAGGCTTAGGAAAAATAATATAAGATTAGTTGGTATTGTCTTTGAATAAATGTTGTGGGGTACTAAAACCTTTCTCAAGAATAATCGAACTATCGAACCTACTTTTGAGAAATTAGATTAGAATCTATTTTTTTAGAGATACTTAGTTAAATTTAGGGTTTAGGGTTTAGCGGTCAAGTTCACGCATTTATATATATTTATTTTTTATATATTTATTTATTGTTTGATTGGGCAGGAAAGTTAAACTTATGATTCCTAAATTAGTATCTAGTGATAAGTTTACAGATTTATATTTTATGACAATTTGACAACTCCACTAAAAACATTATAGAGTCTAGCTAGTTATTACTCTTATATTATTTTTAGCCTTAGTTTAAAAATTGTGATTTGATTACATATTTATTCATTTATTATTGTACCTTTTCTTCATGCTTACTAATTCATTTATTTATTCTTCTATACATCTATTTATTGTTTGATTGGGTAGGAAAGTCTTAAACTTATGAAAGTCAAAAGGTTGTCCGTTTGCACACACTATACATGCATATCCATGCATAAGCTTTATACATGGGTTTTGTCTTTTTTTAAAAAGGAGTAAAATACTTACACTTTTATTATATTTTAAGCTCCACAATGAGTAGCAATACTCTTACTCTAATTGAATTCTTTTCGTTTGTAGGCTATAATAGGCAAAGATTGAAGTGCCTTACTAATCCATCATGGATCTTAGTAAGGAGCAATTTAAGGACCTTTTAATTATGAAATATCCTAAACTAACACTAAAAAGAACTAAGAAACCAGCTTTAAGATAGAGCCATACCAATCCGTTAAATAGAAAATCCTAAAATAGTACACATTAAGAAAAATATCCCACGTTTCCTTTTGTTTTACGAAATCTGGATCGTTTCCATTACATTTGTTTTGATTATTTTCTTTCACATTAAACTAACATATTTCTTGTTTTATGTTCATGCATTTACATCACCAGATCTTTCATAATGAGTAATTGTTGCATAATAATTTTTTAAACAAGAAATCTTACTTACATCCATGAAAAAGCCTAACAATGCCTAAGTCTACACTAAGTGAAATTCTTTGTAATTTGAAAATTAGATCAGAGGTGGCTCAGCATAAGGAAGGCGGTTGTCTATTAGTCAACCATGTGTCTATTCTTCTAGAAAAAAATTCATTTAGGCCTCAAACAAAATGACCTAATAGATTTGACCAGTATTTGGGGGCAGTGGTGTAATATAAGGCGAAAAGCTTTTTAGAAAAAAATATGAAGATTTGGCGCTATTTTTTCCAGTGACCATAAATGATTAGCTCATTAAGGCCAAGACACAAGTTTGGGACCTTTTATATAGTGTTTCATATTTAATGATGTTGATACGTTGTTGACAGTTGAAGAGTATTCACTATTGCTTCGTCTTGACCATTTAGGTCTTTTAATGAGGTTGATACGGTGCTGACAATTCAAGAGTATTCAGTATTCTTCATCTTGACCAGTCAAATCTTGGTAAGGTGTATTGGAAGAAGTAGAAAACATGCTATTGTAAGAAGCTTGCTTATATAATGGGGGTGGATGTGCAAGTTATGGATACATTTGTGAGAAAAGAATTTGAAAATAACTATATTCCTTGGATATTTTACAAGACTTTATCTACAAGCACTTGAGAAACGAATAAGGTTTAAAGTTAATGGCCTTAGTTCTTTATGAGATAGTGATTTTTCCAAGAGTCCTATGACATATTGATGTTGTAGTGATTGAATTCTTTGAGCAATTAAGTATAACATAACCCGTCTCCAATAATCTTGGCAAAAACAGAAGATCTTTGAACTATTATTGACGGAAAGGGAAAAGATGTTTCATTGGGTGCGACAACTGTTTATTAGTTGGATAAAAATTCATCTTAACTGCAATGGGGGCAAATTTCATAAACCATATTAGCTTCGAGTATTCTTATCAAGGAGTTTTGTGAAAATGAATGGCTCGAGCAAAAAACCAATGAAAGTAGGGTTTATTTTTGCATAGGTTTACAAGTCATGAAGTAGTGTGAAAAGTAGCAAGGATAGCATATAGATAAGTTGTGGGTTCCTTTCTTGGGTCTTGAAGGCATAGTTAATTATTCGTAAATTATGGTGTGGAGATAGTTAGGTTATGAGTAATTCATTCCAGCAACATTTAGATTGAATCGATATGAGTTTTCATACAAAAAAAAAAAAAAATAGCAAAAGCTTTTGAGCATGGAATCAAACTAATGGAGAGGATAGAGGAAAATGAATGAATGAAACTTTTCTAAAATACTTCATGTCGCATACTAGATGAGGTGAAGATATTGTGTTTCTTCAAAAAGAATCAAGTCGTTTAGTAAATCTGGTACTACTAGATCTTTTGCTAGAAGTATAAGTTGCTAAAAGGAAGTTTTAAAATTGTAAAAGTTGAATTAAAGCATGAAAACAAGAAACTCCAAAAAGAAATCAAAATGTTGTACAATGACCTAAGGAAGCAGGATGAAGAAATTCAAAAGCTTGGACAAGATCATGATGAATGAAAAGATGCTTATTAAAGTTTGGATGATATGTTTTCTTCCACCATTTCAAACTTAGAACGCTTTAGGTAAGAAAATGAGAAGTTGCAGCTAGAGTTGTAAAAGTGGGAAAGGGAATATCTTGGAGTAAAAAAAATGCAATAATTCACTTTTAACTTCGGTTGAAACATTGAAAGGTCAGTTAGACCCTCAACAAAGATTAATGAAAGAACTTATTGAAGATTATAGATAGCTTCAAATTCATGCTAATTGAGGTGAACAATGGAGAATGTTCTATATGGAAAAACAAGAGCATTTGAAACATGTGTTCATACAAATTAGTAAAGTAGTTTATAAAGCGGCAAAGATGGAGGAAAAGGTCATAGTATTGAAAACAGTGGTACAACCAATTGGAACACATAGGCAACGCCAACTTAATTTCTTTGATGAATTACAGGACCAGTTTTGCCAGACTAAGAATTTCTTTTGGAATTAGGCTATTATGAATATAACTTTAAGCTCTGTTATTAGGTATTTTCATGAATGTCACTTTCAAAGTTTGTAAGAACATTTTTTAATTTTTCAATTGAGTTTTTTTAAAACTATTATTGGGTTTTTTCATGGATATTATTTTGGAATTTTGTTAGAATGATTGAGATTTATTTATTTATTTTTAACATTGTTATGTGGCAAATACTCGCTAGTGCATTTATTCATTCACAAATATATGTTATTTGAAAATGTGTTCAACTATATGACATTATATTTTTAAAATTGTATTAAAAAGAGATTCTTTCAATATTAAAGACTTTGATACAACTTATTCACCATCTACTCACAAGCAAGTGCATGGAACAAGAAAGCCAAATTGAGAAGTTTAAAAGCACTAACGAAGAAATCAAAAGAGAATTGGCAAAAATGTTGAAGGCCCTATAAACCTTTTCGGTTTTGGCCCATACCAAGCCCAAGTATTCCATGGTGTACAGTCACAAATATTTTGTTATGCGGCAAATACTCACTAGTGCATTCATTCATTCATGAATATATGTTATTTGAAAGTTTGTGCAACTATATGACATTTTCATTTTAAAATTGTAATAAAAATAGATTCATTCAATTTTAAAGACTTTGATACAACTTATTCACCATCTACTCACAAGCCAGGTGCATGGAACAAGGAAGCCAAATTGAGAAGTTTAAGACGACTTATGAAGAAATTAAAAAAGAATTGGCAAAAATGATGGACCTATTGAAAAACGTGAATAAAGGAAAAAGGAATATAGAAAGATCATACTGAGTGCCAATTACGGAATGTTGAAGGCCTTATACACCCTCTTGGTTTTGGCTCATATTAAGCCAAGTATTCCATGGTGCGCAGTCACAATTTACATTCTTCAGAGTATACCATTACAAATACTTTGGAATACCAACAATAGCAACTCAAGGTCAATTTCTGTTTCGAAAAAGAAGGTATTGGTTTCAATTTGGGGTGAGTAAACATAGGTTTTAACTAATTTAATTGACCGAAACCAATTGGATTTGGTTAATTTTGTTCAGTTTGGTCTTTTTTTCATTTTATTCAATTTTTTTATCGATTAAATTAGTTAAATTGATTGGTTATCAATTTTTAAATTGATAATCAAACCACCAAATCAACTGACTCCTTTTAATAAGTTTTAATCTAATGGCATATTGTAATTTCATCCTTATTTAAAAGAAAAACCTAACCATTGAAAACTATAATCTCGGCCCAATATGAAATTTGAAATCCCAAATTCCTATTCACCCCAAATAAAAAAACTGAGTCCTAACTCCCAACCATTGCTTTATACTTGCATTTTTGTCTTCTACTAGAGATTTAAAGAGGTCTGAAAAAGTAACGTCCTTGAATATAAAGGGCCAAGCTTAGAAAATAGGTTGAGAAGAACATCATGATGGGCCTTGTCTAAAGGAAGCATAGTGGCTTTGATGGTGATGGAAAAAGCCAAAAAGGCTCATTAAAAAATAAGAAAGAGGGATTTTGTTTTGTTGGATATTGCTTACATGTTAATATTCCTTTTGTTTTGTTGGATTGGTTTGCATATAATTGTTTTCTATTGATAGTTTCAAGTTATATTACAGACCATAATTTAGGGGTACAATACAAATTCATTACATATCCTTTTAAGTTTTTATATATAGTTAAGTATGATTGGTGAAAATGTAAAAAGATGTGTGGTTTCGGGAATTTTTCTTGTTGCAAAGCAAAGGCTTTCTTTTGGTAATGAAAAGTCCATTACTTAACAGAATTGGTTGAATTGAACTGATATAAATTGGTTTAATTATGATTGATTATTGAAAATATTTTGGTCAGTTTGATTATATTTCATGGAATAGTCGGTTGATTCAGTTATTGAATTTTTCAAACCAAATTAATCGAATCGATCAATTGCTTACCTCTAGATTCAATTTATAGCCATGATTTGGATAATCCCAAGGAGAGACAAAAGTGGAAAGCGGATGTATCTGAAGCATTAGATGATTTAAATTCTTATCTAATGATGATTCTTTTGTATGAAAGGTTTCGAGCTATGAAAAAAATGGATTTTTATGGCTCAATTTATGTAAATGATCTTTGTTTGATACTTGATGTGGTCATTTGCGCAAGTTTAAGATTCCAAAATTTGTGAAGCATGATGGAACCACATGTCCCAAGACACATTTGACTAATATTATCACAAAATGGTTATGTATGTTCATGATGAGAAGTTACTTACTCATGTATTTTAGGATAGTTGTACAAGGGTAGAAATGAATTGGTATTGTAAGTTAAGAAACGAGCAGATTTATACATGGAGAGATTTATCTCAAGCATTCTAGGAGTAATATAAGCCCATATTGGAGATGATTCTAGAATGATTGACCCTCAAGAACATGAGAAGAAACCTAAATAAAAGCTATAAGAAATATGCAACTAGATGGATGGAGGTTGCATCACAAGTCTAACCACCTCTTACTAATGGACAAATGAATTCTTTGTATATAGATACTCCTCCATCTCCATGTTATGACAAGATGGTCGACAATATATTTTCAAAGTTTGCAGATTTTAACTTTAATGGTTAAATAATTTTGGAAAGACCTTGGGCTTAATCTATTGAAAAATGGAAGATTACACATAGAATAAAATTTAGAGAGAAATCCTAGATTTGGTTAAATTAATTTCTTTCAAATAAAAAATGATTCAATCCTTATATAAGGACCTTGAATATGTGATGAAAGGGGAGCTTCATAGCAATTGGCTTTAAAATCAAACAGGGTTCATTGAAAAGAGAGAAAATTTGGGCAAAATTTTGAATCAACAAGGAAAAAGCAACCAAGAGAAAAAGTCTGCAAGATCCAGTTGGAGAAAGAAAGGTTAAGATTTATAGTGTGAAGCATCTATTTTTGAAAGGTGAAAAATTGTTAGAATCCGTGATCTATTAAGGTAATGTTTACTTTTTTTTTGTGATTTTTTGCATAACTTTTATAATATTTAATTGCTTACTCTTATTTTTATATTTTGCATTGTTTATATATTATTTTTCACATGATTGCATGATTTATGTATTATTATTTGCATGATTATATATTTAATTGCATGTTTATTTGCATGACTATATATTATTATTTGCCTGATTATATATTTAATTGCATGTTTATTTGCATGATTTACGTTGTTAATTGCATGATTATATATTTAATTACATGATTATTAATTTTTTTTATTTGTGTGATTGTATGATTATTAATATATTTATTTGCATAGTTATTTATTATTGTTTTATTGCACAATTTTATATTTATTGCATGATATGATATTCTATGTTATTGCATGATTAATATTACATTTAAATGATATTTAATTGTATGTTTCTATATTTATTGTGTGCATAATTGTATGATTATACATAATTACTAATATATTTGTGTAATTATATTTGATTTCATGATTATATATTTGCATGAATGGTTATTAATTTATTTGCATGGTATTTTATATTATTGCATGATAATATATTTGCATTATATTATATATTTACATGATTGTTATTATTGCATGATAACTAATATATTTGCATGACATTCTTGTATGAATATTTTAGCATGATCTAGACATGATATTATTACATGATATTTGGTATGATTTATAATATATTTGCATGATAATTTTTGCATGGTATGATTTAATATTTATTGCACGATTGCATGATTGCTTGATATTTTGATAGAATTTTTGTACCACCATGTTTTGTAAATAAATAAAAGGATTGGAATTGATTTATTTGCATGATAAAACCATCTTTAATAAGGCATAGGTAAAGTAACACATAATTAATTTGGTATTAATTTTGGGCGTAAAGGGGTGCTAATACCTTTGTACATGTAATTGACTCTTGAACCTTAGTTCTGTTGATGTAGACTAGAAGCTATTCTTTTTAGCGACTTTCAGCTTAAGCTTAGAATAACTTTAAAAAGGATAAACTCACATAGGTAGCCAATCACACCTAGGTAAAAAAGATTGGTGGCGACTTCATGATATTTGTGTCTAATGGGCAGGTTCCTAACCTAAACGTTATGACAACCATGCAAGACTTCATGGTGAAAAGAAAAAAAAATGTTTCTAATGAGCATGTTATAGTTGTTGAAAGATGAACAAAAGAAAGTTTGGTGTGATGCAAAAAGAACCTTTTGACATTCATTCATCACATATCAATAGTTTGTTTCAACCTTTATATCCTTATATCTCAGTAGCTTATGTCAACAATCCATCATATCATTATAACCTAGTACCTTTGGCACAAGCCCCTACTTTAAAGAAGTTTTTTGCTAAATGACAAAAGAGTTGATACAAACTATCCTTAGAAAAATAGGAAAAAATCCAAAATGTATCATTTAATTCCAATATCTTATACAAAGCTTTTTCATATACTAGTCCAAAGCCACAAGATTTCCACTATTTATGCTAGGCTTAGAAGGCCTCTTTATTGAAGATGGTATGATCCCAACACTAAATAGGACTACCATAATGGGGTTGAAGGATATTCCACAATAAACTACATAGTATTCAAAAACAAGGTTCAAGCTTTGATCAATGAGGATCCAATATAATTCAAAGATCTTGTTGGTGATTATGATAATCAGAGATGATATGTTCCAAAGGGTAGTATACTAATCAAGGGCAATCTTTATTTTTGGTTTAAGTTTTATGTATATTCTCATTTTTAGAGCATTCTTAGGAATTTGAATTAGGATTTGACATAAACAAGTACATGGAATGAATGAGCTTTGAACATCATTGACATTTGAAGGTTATTTATTATTTATTTAATTTTCCTCTTATAATTTTGAATTTCATTTGAATGTAAACCTAATATAGTTCACTTTTTAGGAACTCATGAAAATTTTCTTTTTCTTCAAAAAGGGTTAAAGATCTTAAGAGAATTAGTAATTTTTATAAAAAATGAACGCCCATGACCATTTGTTTAATTACTCTAGTTTAATTGAGAACTAAACCATTTAAAAGCTTGAATTCCTAGGGGCATAAATTGAACCTTATTTTCATTTATGTTTCAAAGTTAATGGTTATCATTACAGCCATAAGTAATAAAAGTGACTGGTTAATTTGTGAAATCTTTTATAAGCTAATACATGAGGCATTCTTTTAAAGATTCTAGATTTTGGTGATTTGAGAGGCTATCTAAAACACATCACTACCCAAATTCATTCATGATGCTTAAACTTTTTGATCCGTTCCTTGGGGCAAAATTACTAAAAAGGCCATATGTTTTCAACATCCTTATACAATGTCTTTAACTTGTGCAACATCTTTTTCCTTTTGATTCTTTTCCCCAAAGTTGTCTTTCGTCCATATCTTGAGGCATATTTATTGAAATAGCCAAATAACCTAATGTTTTTAATTTTTTTGTGTACAATATCTTTGTATTTCGTCTTAGTGAACTACGAAAGAAGAATTGTGCCATTGCTTGATGCATTTAAAGCATGAGTTGCAAAAAATAATAATAATAAAAATGAAAAATAAAAAATTGATTATAGCACCATGTATGTGAGATGTCCAAATCAATCTAAAGGTAAAATACCTAAGGATTGTTCATCAATATAAGTATCCATATTTGAAATGACAAAATGGCCATCTTTCACATTCCATTTACAAAATGAATTATCCATTTGTTATGCCTTTCAGCTTATTGAATTTTTTTCTAAATAAACCTGATAAAGGATCATTTTTCACATTAAGGGGTAAATGCAAAAGAAGGTCCCTTCAAGAAAATATTGGATCTTATATTAAGGGAAGAATGCCTATGTCAAGGGGCAAGTTTCAAATAAATTGGTTTCAACAAATTTTGAACTCATTTTGTCAAATTGGAAAAATAGAAAAATAACAAAAATGGAAAGGTGAAAAAACATATTTTGGGAGAAAAAAAGGACAAACATCTTTAAAAAAAGAAATAATCCTTGATTTGATTACCTTTAAACACATATTTTGAGTCTATTTATCCTTTTTTTCTAGACCCTAAAATTTAGCTTACATTATATCATTTGAAAATTTCATTTTGACAAAGTATGGATATTTAAATTGAAGAAATTTTACTTGAAAAATCATGATCATCATTTCTTTTAGATGAATTTGGAGTTCTCAAATGCATGATAGAACTAATAAATAAAGAAAAGAAAAAAAGAATGATGAAAAAAGAATAAAACTCTAGGGTGTAAATCCAAAACAACAATTTATAACAAGTTTGGAACATTGAAAGCAACTCATGGAACTTCAAAATCATACCAAGGTTGAAGCAAAAAGCAATTGGAGAGGACATTTTAAATGAACCAAAAGAATTAGAGACTTTTAGAAATCCAATAAACTCAACCTTTCTTTGAAGATTTGTTTCGAAATTGGTGACTTTTTCTTTCTTACATTTTTTAAAATTTTGAACCTTTTCTTGGTCTTGACATTTGTTAAAATACCATATCAAGAAGTTTAGAGAGTGTCAAATATATTGTGCTTCAAATCCTTTTGCAAAAAAAAAAAAAAAATGATTTTCAAGGAGAAGTTGTTTTTCATTTGTGAGCCTATCGTAACGTGCGAGTCTAAAAACCTAGCTATAAGATGGAAAATTTTAAAAATAAAATTGGGCATTGCCACCAAATTTTTCATTAAGTGTAATTAGCCACATAAAAAAAGTATATCTTTAAATAAAAAAAAATATCATACAAATTTTTTGGTTGGTGTGATTTGAAAAGTATAATTTTCAAATCATATTGTATATGTACATATATATATATACATGTGTGCATGCATCACAAAATAAAATACTAAACTTTAATGGCATTAATTGTATTCAATATGTCAACTCAAATGGGAAAATATCATATATTGTTTATAAAGAACCATTCAATCAGTTCATGCATATTTACATCAATGCAACCCTAGAGATCTTATGTGTTGTTAAACACATCTTTAAGTATGAGTTTAGTAAATAGATCTGCAATCATCTTATGCGTTGAAATGTACTGTACGTTAGCTTCTTTTTGTGCAACCATGTCTCACAAATTTGAAAAAAAATGAAGTTAAAGTTTGACCCAATATCATTGATTGAAATGATAAAAGTAATGAACCTGATTAAAAATGGTGATAGTAAAAAACCAAATGAGATATTCTCCATTTTTATGGCTGTCGAGTTTCAAATCAAATTCATTTAGTGTAAATTTCTTTGTCGAACTTGTTTAAGGTTTCAATTTCAATTTAGAGAAAATAAGGGATTGGAAGAGTTTTAGACTAATCTCATCATTTGATTTTGGTAAAATGGTAGGGTTAATTTTTTTATTTGGGTTTTAGTAAAAATCATATTTTAATTTTTTTATTTCAAAAGTTCACATGGACAAGTATATACCACATGGCAAAGTAAAATCCACGTCAATTTTAGAAATTTCATCAAACTCATTCGTTTTGACACATTATCATCATTAATACCACGTTAGTATAGTCAATGGATATGTTAGCCAATTTAGCAAAGACCATGTGACACTATTACCATTTAGATCAATATTATTAAATTAAACTAGTATGAGGATTTAATTTCTTCAAATTATTATAAGACTAAAATTCAAAATTTATATTAATACAAGGATTAATTACATAATTTAATCTAATACCAAAATAAAATTACTTTACTTTAACAACTTTCCAAGCTTATGGTCCTACATTGCCTCAAACTTGAAGTTATAAAACCCTTTATTATTATTTTTGAAAAAGAGCAATTCTAAATTTAGGCATAATAACTTGACAAAAGATTTAGGCATAATATACTCTGTTTGTGCTAAAATTATTGTCTTTTATTGATTTTTTCAAGTTAAGTGGTTGCCATAGATTCTCTATTATATTTTCTTGAGTGTATACTTTGCCTTTTCCTTATCTACACATCTTAGGTAGGGCAAACTAAAAGATCTTCTATATAGTTTCTCATTGATCATGGTTTATTGAGTAGCTTTTCTCGTTAGAGCTTTAGCTCAGACCTTGTCTTTGTGTAGTGTCCCCATTGTCAGGTGTACTTTGATTAAAGTCATTCATGATTCATTCTTTCTAATCTAGCCAACCAATTTTTCCTTAATGCTCTTCCTTACTAACTTTTCCACCAGAACTTGATCCGAGTTTTTTGTTATCACCACTAAAGCTAGTTTAGAAAATGAATTGGCGAGTGTGTTTTCTAACCTTAATATTTTTTTAACTTCAATCTTAGAAAATGATGCCAAATGGGTTAGCACTTCCTCTAGGTACTTTATTATTTCTTTTTCTCTAGTTTTAAACTCTCCATTTATTTGGTTGATCACTAACTGTGAGTCATTATATACAATAATATTTTTCACATTCATCTCGGTTGCCAATCTCAAGCCAATTATTAAGGCCTCATATTCAGCCTCATTATTTAAAGTTCTGAACCTAAACTTTAGGGCATATTAGAACCTTAGGTTTTTTAGAAAATTAGGTTGGCTCCATTTCTTTGGCTAGTAGCTAACCCATCAATAAAAAGTTTTCACATTTATTCCTTTTTTATTTCATTAACTTTTTTGGATCGTTCATCGATTTGAGTTGATATGCATATGGTGATAAAATTTGCTAACACTTGTGATTTTAGGGCCAACCTAGAGAGTATGTGCAGGACATATTTGTTGAGTTCAACCATACACTTAATTAATCTACTAGATAATTTTGACTTTTACATAATTTGCCTAAGTAGCTAGTTAGTCAAGGCATTAATTATATGGGCTTGAAAGTATGGCCTGAGTTTTTTGGTGGACATGACAACTGCATAGGCCAGTTTTTCTATTTTGGCATAGTTTATTTTAGATCTTGTCAACACCTTACTTACAAAATATATTGACCTTTATCTTTCTTTTTCTTTTCTAACTATAACTAAGCTGATGGCCTGGTCGGTCATAGTGAGGTATAGATAGAGCATTTCAACGGGCTTCAACTTTGGTAAATAGGTGGAGAGGAAAAAAATTGTTTAAAGTCTTCAAAGGTTTTCTAACACTGTGGTGTTCATCTAAAGTCTAAGATATTCTCAAAGATTATAAAGAATGGTAGGCACCATTCTGTCAACCTGGACATAAATCTGCTTAAAGCAGTGATTCTCCCTATTAGTCTTTGCATTTCATTGAAACTAATTGTAGCCTGAATAAGTGTCTACGAAATTGAGCAAGTCATGCTCAGCATTTTCATCTACCAGCTAATCTA
Organism: Durio zibethinus; assembly: GCF_047325235.1. NCBI lineage: Eukaryota > Viridiplantae > Streptophyta > Magnoliopsida > Malvales > Malvaceae > Durio > Durio zibethinus. The sequence continues at coordinate 15,238,319 of NC_143183.1, read as the reverse complement.
TGTTAGTAAGGGGAAAGCTGTCTTTCAGATAGGCTTTATTGAGGGTGATAAAGTCTACACACATTTTCAATTTCTCACTATTTTTTTTAACATGACCACATTAGCAATCCAATCTGGGTAGTATGCCTATCTGATGAAGGTTGCTTTTGATAATTTGTTAACCTTTTTCTCTATTGCCTTCTACCTTTCTAGGTCGAAGGCCCTTTTTTTTTACCAAATTAATTTTATGTTCATATCAGTATAGTTGATGGACCATTACCTCGGGATATATACCCAATATATTAGATGGAGTCCATGCAAATAGGTGGGTATTGTTTCTTAATAGTTGAATTAGTTATTCTTTATGGTAAAGCTTTGCCCTAATTTGCATACACTTTTTAGAATTACTCTCTCAAAATGGTAAAGAAATGAAGTCTTTTGTTGATACTAATTGGTTGCCATCAATTTCTAATCTTTGATTAATGATTTCTTTTTGCTTGGTTAGGTCATAATCATTTCCCCCGAGAAGGATAGCTCTTAATGTAACAGTTAGTTGGTTGTCAGTGAAACAATTAGCAAAAAAGTAGAACTTGATCAAATGTAGAATCTCATTTCAAATTTTCTTTAATCGGCTTAAAAGCTGGATTCTGTTTCACAAGTATGCATGTTTACCTACTTAATAGCTTGGTTACTATTTGCCATGTAGGTGTATATGTCAGCTTATGAGCTCGATTTCTATAAGTTTGCTTAAAATTGCAAAAGTTTATAGTATATACAACTGTGAAGCATAAGAGCTTAGAGCGTCTTAAGAGATTGCTTCTTTTCTTTTCTTTTTTCATGTTGCTCTATACCAAAGTTGTTTTGCTTTGTTTCTTTTGTTTCCCTGACCTTCACATTGGTCGCTTCTACCTTTTCTAACTCATCGATTTTGGTTAAGCTATTAGTCTACTTTCTAGTCCTACCCTTCATTGTCTTCTGACCTCTCTAACACCATTTGACGTCTAAAACTTGATCTTTAAATAAGAAGCTGAGTCGATTAGTTACATAATAAACTGGCTAGGTCAGCCTAATATCATGTTGAAAGTTGAGGGTATGTCTACCATCATAAACTTAGTAATCAAGTTGATAGTCCTCAACTTGATGCCCAGTGTAATTGATAGCTTGATAGTTCATTTTACTGGCACTTGCTCATTCCCAAGACCGATCAAAGTCATAGTGAATGGCTTTAACATTTTTTCCCTTATACCTATTCTTAACATAGTGGCATAATATAGTATATCAATTAAATTTTCACTATCAAACAAAATCTTTCTAACCACATGGTTGTACACCACAGCATTGACCACTATTGTATCATCATGAATGAATTGAATCCCTTCCAAATCCTCTGAGTTGGAGGAGATTAGCTTGTCTTTTCAATTTTTTTTCTTGGCCAAAGACCTAATGGCCATGATCATCCCTTGTTCAAACCTTTTTTTAGCCAAGGTGGAGCTCATATTAGTTATCACATTAATGATGCCTACAAAGGGCTAGTTGTCTATAGCTCGACCTTCTTATTCATGTTCATTCCTTTGATCTCCACCATATCGATTCCCCTCTGGTCTTCCCATTGATTCTTTTTTGGCTCTTCTCTTTAATTTTTCTTTTTATGGTTTCGCCTGTCCTGACTTTGTCTTGTTCAATCCATATATCTACCTAGCTGACCTTGTTTTATTAGACTTTTTTTTTTCATTTTTTAGGTTAACATAGTTTTCGATGTTATGGTTAAAGTCTCTATGAAATGCTTATATTTTGTTAAGGTCTTGTCAGGTGTTTTACCTTAGTGGCTTTGGCCATTTGAGTTTGGAGTCTCTTTCTATTTGCATAGAATCCTCTGTTTGAAGGTATTCAGTGCTATTAGTTTCATTGTCTACTCAAGCTCTTGGCCCTAGGGTACCCTTATTGTCTTTTTCTTGGGAGAAGATTGTAAATTTCTTTACTTTTTTTTTATCGAAGAGGGAGATGAGCCTTTGTTATCTTAGTTTTTCATTGTAGCTTCAGCATTAATATATATTTTTATGATAAATAGCATATCAACTAATATCTTTGATGATTCAAGGGAGAGTGTAAGCTTCAAGTGGTACTCTCTATCATTAAGTCCACTAGTGATAGCAGTAACTGTGGTTATTTATTATAGATCTTTCACTTGTAGAGCTTTCATGTTAGAATGTTTAGTCTTTTAGTGACTCATTTCTACCTGACTGATAGGCATCAGGCTTAGAGTACTTTCTTAGTTTTTTTATAGCTTACAAATTAGGATAAAAAAGATTGATTGAGCTCTTTGAAAGTAGTAATGGGCCTTAGTTTCAAATTATAATACTAGGACTGAGCTACCCCTTTAAGTGTTGTTGTTAGACCTTTATACATGAGAGCCTTATCTGTTCATTTCATCATCATGTTAGTTTTATAAAGTTTCAAATGATCAAAGAAATCAATAGTATCATCATAAGTTTTCAAGTTCGATGTCTTGAATCCCTTTGAGGGCATTATTCTGTCAATCTTTTTAGTAGAATGTGAAGTCTTCAAGAATTTCAATTCGTTCTCAAAAGCCATAGCTTTCCCTTTTAGCTCATTCTCCAAGGCTTGTATCTAAGCTTTAAGGTCTTTGTTTTACTGGGGTTCAAGGATGGGTTGTTTTGTTTTTTAGGTGGTGGTCAATACTAAAGTGTAAGAGTGATAGAGGTCGATTGGTGGGTTTAAGTCTTCTTCTTGAAATGCTTAGAAAGCCTTAATGTGTTCGCAGCTTGGCTACCTTTCTGTTGGTTATTTTCTAAAGATGACTACGTTAGGTACTTTAGAGGTTTATGGTAGGGTTATGGCTTAGAGCATTTGCTTGAAGGCTTGTATTTGTTCATTTAGGGCTAGAAATTGTTCCATTGTTAGGCCTACTAGAGGTGGAAGTCAATTTATAGGTTAACTAGTGTGGGTTTTTATTTCAGCCAGGATAGTTGGCTTTCCTTCATCGGTAACTTTCTTTCTTGATGGCATGTTATTTAGCTTGATAAAGAATATATATGCCTTTACCTAACATGCCAAATGTTAGTGTCGAGATTTGAGCTAAGAGGTAAAATCCTGAAATCACAAGAAGGAAAAAAAATGGTTATGGGTAAACGCAATGAGTGTTCCCTATGTTTATACTCTAACATTCAAATCAAAGGTTGAAGGAGAATAAAATATACGAAAAATAGAAGAGAACATCATTAGATGGTAATTGGATAGCCTTATTTATAGATGGAATGTGAAGGGCTTGTAGAATAAAATGGTGACATGGTGAGCTATCATGGCATTATATATGTCAGGTCAGTTCCAAAATTAGACATGCCCTTGGCTATCTACTAACAGTTTCTAATAAAGGAAAAGATAATTTTGCCCTTTGAATCCAAAATTACCCTAAACACCTTCATTCTTTACCATTTTTCTAATTGTTTAAAGGGCTCAACATTCTACCACAATTCCTTGATCGAAACCCTAAAAATACTCACTCTTTTATTTATTTATTTATGTTCAATGGTTATTTTTTGCATAGGAATAGAGAAAGGAGTTATAGGTCTTTTGAGATTAAATCTCAAAAACTTTTGAAAACTCCTCTAATTAAAGGCCATGAAACTTGAAAAAAAATTTAAAATGTTTTACCTGGAGGTCTTGAAAATTATGCCTAGAGGTCTTAAAGATTATGCTCAAAGGTATCAAAGATTATGCTCGAAGGTCTTAGAGATTTCAAATCTTTGAATGCTTATCCAATCAGAGGCCATGAAGCTTTTAAAATTAAAATATTATACCCTGAGGTCTTGAAAATTATGCCCGAAGGTCTTATAGATAATACTCGGAGATTTTAAAGGTTTCAAAATCTTTGAAAATTTTGAAAACTCAAAATGTTTTTCCCAAAGGTCTTAAAGAAATTGTGCTTAGAGGTTTTGAAAATTTCAAAATTTTTGAATGCTCCTCCAATTAAAGGGCATGAAATTTTAAAAAAAATTAAAATGTTTTGCCTAAAGGTCTTGAAAATTATGCCCGGAAGTCTTGAAAATTATGCCTAGAAGTCTTAAAGATTTCATAATCTTTGAAAATTTTGAAAATTTAAAATGCTTTGCCTGGAGGTCTTAAAGAAATTGTGCTTGGAGGTCTTAGAAATTTATCTAGGTGCCAATTTAACTACACTTAAGTCTTATCTTGTATTAAAACTCTTCTTCTCCTTTTTCAATAATCTTTTTGCAAATAATTTTTCTTTCAACCTTTTAAACGTTTTTAATATTTTAATCTCTTGTTAAACTATTTTTCTTTTCATCTTTTCATGATAGACTTCTTTCTCTTTTTTTTTTCAATATGTACAAAGTTGACAAATACAAACATGATACAAATGTTTATTTCCATCAAATGATGCGAATACAAATGTCAATGCAAATGCTCGATGCAAATACTAGTGACTTTTTCACAATGCAAATGCCAATGGTCCTTTTGTATAAATGCCCCTATAAATACTTTTTCTAAGATGCAGATGCCATGATGCAAATGCAAATTTCTTTCTAATGGTGTGAATGCAAATGTCTTATATAAGTGCAAATGCAAGTGATGCAAATATGAATGTCTTTCTTATGATGCAGATGCAAGCGATGCAAATATAAATGTCTTTTTGTGATATAGATGTGAATACCAATGTCTTTCTCATGATGCACATGCAAGTGCGAATGCAAATGTGAATGTCCTTTTTTATGATGTAGATGCAGATTAAATGTCTTTTGCAATCGATGCAAATTCAAAGACCTCTTTTCATTTTTTTATTTTTTTCATTTCATTTTTTATTTTTTTCAAAAAATATTTGTTCAAAATTTCAAGGTTCACTCTTCACTAAAAATGATTTCAATATCTTGTATAAAAATGCTCAACTAATCTCCAAACTTTTTCAAAGTAATCACAAAATTGCCCCACATAAAGTGTTTTTACAATCAATGAGAAAAACTAAAAACACATGACTTCTGAATCTCTAGTAAATTGATGATTACTATTTAGAATGTTTATGGATGGCACGATTGGCAATTCAATTCTTTCACTGGTGGGCAAATTTCAAAAAAGGCTCAATGATTACTATTTGGAATATTTATGGATAGGGTGATTCAAAATTTCCACTGATGGGTATACTTCAAGGAATGCTCAATCAAGGTTGTAAGGATTTCTCTTAGGCTTACAAAAAAGACACTTTTCTTTTATTGAAAACATGATACTTCAATGTGCATCAAAACTAATCAATATTTTTTTGAGAAAGATTTGGAAAGAGAAAAATGGTTGGTTTTTATTACTTTCACGCTTTGGTGAAATGTAAAGTCTTCAATGGGTACTGATCCTTTCAAAGGTTTTGTATTGTGACTTTTTATTTTAGATAGAAACTTGAAACTCTAAAATTCTTTTAGGGTCTCAAGAGTGGTTGTAGCTCTAAACTGCCTTTTTGGGTTTTCACTTTAGAGCTCTCTTTCTTTTTTCTTTCTTTTTGTTTTTTTTAAACAATGAAGAACTTGGTAAAATCTTCAAGGACATAACTCTTCAATTCAAGTGTTCACATTCGATCATAATAGACTTTTCAAGGTACGTAATGTAGGCCAAAGGTTTGGGATTCTGAAAGAAAAGGATAAATAGGCTCAAAATATATTATTTAGGGTAATTAGGCCAAGTATCTTATGAAGCATTCTCTGGGCAAAAAGCCATGTGTCTGTCTTTCTTTGCTCTTTATTTATTGATTTTTTTTCTATTAACTAGCCATGCACTTAAAAAATCAGAGCTAATCCAAAAGTGGAAAAGAATTTTTTCAAAAAGGATTAATGGTCTAAATAGGAAATTATGCAATAATTGAGGACTCAAAAGATTCATTGTTATTTTCTAAGAGAAACTTTTCAACTTTAAGTCTTCATACTTGATCCAATATAGACTTTTCAAAGGTTGTAACGTAGGTTAAAATTCAGGGTTGTCAAAGAAAAAGATGGAAAGGCTCAAAATAAATATTAAAGGGTATTTAAAACCAAGGATCATTTTTCCATTCGAAGGATACATTATAAGGTATATTCCTTTTTGCTTTCCACTCATTCATTTCTTCTCTTTTTTCCTCTTTTTTCTTCCTTTCCTTTTATTTTTTTCTTTTATTTTTTCTCTTTTCTTTTCTTTCTTCTTTTTTTTTTTTTTACTGAGTGAATTGTAAACTTTTATATTGAGCCTTTGCCCCAACATATGGGATTTCATTTGGGCATCCTCATTCTTAACCTTTAAATGTGTTCTTTTTTGCCTTCCAATGTGGAAAGTGATCTTTAGAGTTTATTTTGAAAGAATTCAATTAGGCCAAAAGGGGTAATAAAGGATAAATTGCTATATTTGTGAAAGGATAATGAAAGATGGCCATTTGTCATTTTAAGTATAAAACTTAAATTGAAGAGTAATTCTCTTTAGGAAAATGATCTCGAAGAACAGTTTTTATTTCCATAGTTGTTTTTTTTTTACTTTTTTTTTCACATTTTATATTTTGGGCCTTTTTCTTGTCCCTTTTCCAAAACTTTGAATTTGTCAAGGCTTTATTGGAATTTGTTCAAATTTTCTATGTGCATGATATTATAACCATTTTTTTATTTGTCTTTTCTTTTGTTTTCCTTTTTTAATTTGAAACATTTGACTTCATCTTTAGCAATCAAAGACATTCTCAATATTAGACACTTTTTTTTGAAATTATGCTTTTGAAGATATGCTTATTTTGCCTCCTAAAGTAAAAAGTGATCCTTGGTCGTGGTTCATTTTGGAAATAAATTAATTTAATAGGCTCAAAGGGGTAGCAAGTGGATAATTTTTCTATAAACGAAGGATAGAGAAAAATTGTCATTCATCATTTCAAACATGATCACTTAATTAGAATGGCAATGCATTTGAAGAAATAAAAGCTCTTATTTGTTTTTATTCTTATTTTCATTTTTTTATTTTTAACTATCAATATTTTTTGTGTAACTAATGCCCCATCTTATTTTCCTACTCAAGGTTCTTATGATGATGAGAATTAGGTTGTATGGGATGTCCAAATTTTGGGTGCACAGTTCACAAAAAGGTTCATTTGGTTCCAAATTGTCTGGCATTTTGAGGGAAAAAGATATTAAGGCATGAAACAAATTGTCTTAGGTGAGAAAGAAGTTTGCTTCTTTTAGTCACTGTGCCTTAAGACATAAAACAACGGTTACTTGAGAAAAAGAGTTCAGGATTTTTGTGTCATGTCATTGAAATAATTTGGGTGGCTTAATCATATTGACAAGATTTGATACACATTGAATTACCAATTAAAAAATTGAAAGAGTATCTTGCTTGGTTTTTTAATTCAAAATAAATTTTCAAAATTGGTCTCTTTTGTTCATTGCCTAAGAAATGATTATGGCTTCAATGTATCAAATGGTAGCATGGTTCGCAAGTGAAAATTCACATCCCTTAAAGGATTAAAACATAGGAATTGTTAAGAAAAAAAAGTGTAATGGTATTGGATGAGGTTTTGTTTTTTATAGTAATCACCCATTACTTCGAGATTCTCACCATAAAAAAAATTATAAATGTCCCTTTGAAAAAGTCTATATTTTTATTTGATTTTGAAAACTACTTATATGAGACTTTATTGCGAATCTTTTTTTTTTTAAATGTTTTTCATTTTATGATTTTCAAAATTAATTATGAAACTACTATTTAAAAAAATGCATAGAAATAAAATTCCATAGAAAAATCAAAGCATTCATTTCTTCCAAAATAATGTTAAACAAGATTGATTTAAATAACTCCTAAGGATCCATACACATATCATGTACAAAAGGTTAAAGGTTTAAAAGAAAACCAACACTTGAAACCTTTTTTTACATTTCAACTTTTCACATTTTGCCATTGGACAAAGTTAACTTCCATAGTTCCATTAGTTCTGGGGTTAGAATACTACTCTTGATAAGATCCTTAACCTTTTTTTTTAGCTATCTATATTTTTCAATTGAATGACCAATTACCCCCATATGATAATCACTCTTGCCATTAAGATCATAACTCATTGTTGATGGATTAGGTGTTATTTTTAGAGGCACAAGAGTGAGGTTTCGACCTTCTATTAGCAAAGACAAAAGGTCAAAAATAGGGATTGGAAGTTTTTCTTAGTCATGTCCTTTTCTTTTATGATTTTTTATTGGTCAGGTGGTAGGCTCAAATGTAGAGACAAGATTGTGAATGGTCATTTGGGGATGGGGACTTGTTGGAAAATTTGGATACTGGCTTGGTTGGTAAAGATATGGACATTGAGAGATACTACTTATAATTGGGAAGTAAGGTTGATGAAAAGGATAAGAACTACATGGGACGAAGTTCTTGAATAAATGCCCTTCAAGTGCGACTATTTGCATTTCTTCTTCATTCTTTTTCAATGTATCTCCTTTTTCGACATCAGTTGCATCATTTAGTTTTATCCTGCCATTCTTAACTGTATTTTTTATCATTTCCCTAGCCATCACCATGTCAGCAAAGTCTTTGGAGATATTCCCAATCATTCTTTCGTAATAGGGAGTATTTAGGGAATTGACAAATAGAATAGGGATTTTTTTCTCTGATAGAGGTGGTTATACTTGGGCTACTATATCTCCCTATCTATGTGCATATTCCTTGTAAGTTTTGGTTGCCTTTTTCTTTATATTCTATAAGGACAACCTATCTGGAGCCATATTAGTACATGTTTATATTATGCTAGGAAGACCCTAGCCAAATCATTCTATGAGCAAATCTTACTTCAGTCTAGCTAAGCATACCACCTTATTGCAAACCTGGTGAGACTATCTCGAAAGCAATGGATTAATAACTTATCATTATGAGTGTGACCTGTCATTTTTTGGCAGTACATGGTGATATGTGTTAGAGGACACTTTGTTCCATCATACTTTTTAAAATCTAAAGCTTTAAATTTTGAAGGAATGATAAAATCAGGCACTAAACTAAGTTCGTTGGCATTAACATTCCCATATATATCATGGCCTTCAATTGCTTTCAGTCTTTCTTCTAACAAATCATATTTATCTTTCATCACCGTATCTCTTGATAAATTTGGTACCCTTTTTAGTTGTTCCAATTTTTTGGATCATTCAAATTAGGTAAGTCAATATAGTCATAAGGAGTAGGCCTAGGGTTGGCATTTATCTGAACTAGAGGTAACTTTACAGAAGTATCCATATGGGGTTGATGAGTTACTTAAGGTGTTTGTGATATATAAGAGTCTCGAATATATGAATGTGTGAACCCAGGTGGACACAATGGTGCTTCAATAGCTATTTCCTCCTTTGCCCTATGGATCTCAACGATTTTTTTTCCTTTTGTCAAACTTGCTAACATCTGCTTTAATTCTACCAATTATCTATCCATATTCTATTGTATTCCTGTAATTGTTTCCCTAATCTTTCATTGGGCTCTTTTCATTCTATCTGTCTAGCTTGTCTTTTCATTTTCCATGATTCTGGTAAAGTTTCGAGTGTTGTAAGTGTGCAAATTTAACTGATCTTGTTTCACAGGATGTGTTATCCTTGAACCTTTAATTAATTACCAAAAGTTAGAATGCATGACATGGATTTTATTATTAAAATTTTCAAAAATATCTTTTTGCTTTGAAGGTAAGAAAAGTATATACACAATCACTACTTCTTGTCTTTAGCTGGCATGAAAAATAATGAATTCAAACAAATGATGCATGATATGCAAGTCAAATTTTATTATTATTGAATGAGCTCAAATTCTCTCATATATTCAAGTTGAGTTATTTAAAGACATTCTTCTACATCAAAAGTTTGGTGAAAGCATATTTACAACTATCATTCTTTCTCACAAACTCTTTTAGGCACACCATTATTAAAAAATGAAGCATAAACAGAAATGTCCATTCATAGAAAATGCAAAAGTTTTCCTTTATTCCTAAAAGTTTCAAGTTTATACACCAAGAACAATCATAGGACAAGGGCAAAAAAGTGCTAGATTAACTCTTACTCCCCTTTGCCCTACCTAAGAAATCCAAAAGTAGTGGACTATGACTGCTGGTAAGAATCACCCTTAGCCTTAAGGCTTCTCCTTTTCATTCATCATCTTGGCCAGTTTGACTACTGCCTATAGCATTGTTTGTTGTCTCAACATGGATAGGTGAAGGATTCCTATAAATAACTAGCTTCATTTCGACATCGAAACCTAAATATTCGACTTTCATCAATCTTTGTATTATATATTTCAAATATGTATAGTCTTTCAAAGAATGGCCTGCTATGCCAAAAGGGTATTCACATCAGCTATTAGGATCGTACCATTTGGGAAAAGGTGGTTTAAGGGGTTCGATAGGGACAGAGGCAATGAGGTAGTTTTCTTGGAGTAATGGGTATAAATTTGTATAAGACATGGGTATTGCATCAATAAGGATTTTTTCTTTGGTATTGCGAGAGTTTTTCTGTTCTATGGTTGGTCTACTTTGCTGGAAAAATGGTGGTCTAGTTGGTCTTTGAGTGAACTAGGAAACTTTGGGTCCAAAATTAGGTTAAAAAGGTGGTGATGGGATAACATGTTGAACAAGTGGTTGTGAAATGTAAGGTGGTGGATGTGAATTCAAGCATGAAATTGTTGGAGGTTGTATAACGTTTAGGGGCCTAATCCTAAGTGTTTAGAGAGGAGGTTGAAAGTAATCATAAGAAGGACTTAAATGTGGGTTTGGACTTAGGATAGTTGGTGATAGTTGTTTAAAGCCAAGTGACTTCAGCTTGGAAATTAAACTTTTAAGTTCAATCATTTGTATGGCCAATTCACTCCATTCTTTTCTCGAGATCGCTCAAACTTTGGTCATTGTTTGAATCACCCAATGCCTTAGTATGCTCGAGAAAAGTGCCAGAACTAATAGGAGCCAGATGGTTTTGATTTAATGGAATTGGAAGTGACAATGATCCTTAAGAAGCAACAAACTCAATCCCACCACTACCTTTAATCGTTTCCATCAATTGGGCTATCTACTATTTTATCTCTCGAAGCTTGAGCCAAAAATCCTCTTAATTCAACTCCAATGTACTAATCCTTGCTTTTAATTGATCTCTCATTTCTACCATTCTGCTTCCTATCAAGATAGTCATTTTATTCCAAGATTTAGACCTAAAAGTTCTATATTATTACCCCTATTGAATGAATGCCACAAAAATAATGACACACAGAATATGTTTATGAATACATGAATATGATGACTAAAGAATGTCATGAAATGCATATATGCCTAAGATAAGGGATTTTTTTATATAAGGCCTCAAATGGTAAAAGTTTCCTCATCCATGCATATGTATGCAAGGAATGTAATGAAATGCAATGCATGTTCTATAAAACTCTACTGTCCATGAATCCATATGCATGAAATGCAATGACATACTTACATAGGTGATGAGATGTACCTCTACAACATACTTGTATGAAATGCAAGGACTACCGTATGCATGAGATATGTCTATATAGAATGCAATACATGTCTTGTATTGGACTAATGAGGTCAAAATTGCCTTAAGATATGTAATGGGACAAAGTACATGCACTACGTATTAAGACATGTACAGGAGGCTTGTATCATTTATCAACATGTGCATAAAATGGGATGCATATACTATCCATTAATGGGAATGGGATGCATGTACTATACATTGATAGGGATGGGATGCAATGCATGTATTATGTTATTATAATGTAAATAGTGGGATGCATATGCTAGCTATTAAGATGCATGGGATGTGGCATATATACTATCCGATTATTATTATTATTATTATTGAACATTATGAAAAATGCATGTAACTAATTAAATGAAAATGTGAAAGATGAAACAATATTCAAAATTTTTTTTTCACAAAATAACTAAGACTTGAAAATCAATTTCATTTGGCCAAAGAATTAAATTGTTTTTTTGAAAAATTTGTTTGGTTGTTCTTTTTTTTTTTTGATTTGATAATGCTAAAAAAATTTTTCATTTTACTTTAAAGCATTTCTGAAAATTCAAATTTTAGTTAACCACAAAATAAATTAACTTTATGTTAAAAGAAAATTTTCTTTTTCCTTTCAAAAAAGGCTTTTTTATTTATTTTTCAAAATTTTAAGTTTACTTGCGCCATTATTGTTTTATTTACACCACTCATACACCTAAATACAAATTGTATTGGAATGTTTCTTTGTGCCCTAATTCAGGTAATTTTCTACAAAAAAAATTGGCATGGCTCTACCTAAGGTTGGTCCTCTAAAGTTCATGATATGCTGAGTGCAAATTTAGACATCTAAAAGGTTCTCAAATTGTTCCTTACTGGCATTCATATAAGACTAGTAAGGCACCCCAATCCTCACCCATTATAAGCTGTGAATAGAAGGATTCAATCTAAGTGGGAGTATTTCGCCTGTCATTGTGGAGGTTATCTCCTCACGAGAGCATAAGTACTTTACTCCTTCCTAACAAGGTTAGAGCCCGTGTATAGAGCTCATGCATGATATGAGATGTGTCATTATGTGTGTGAGAAAACAACATCACAATTTCTATCCTACATGCCCCATAATTTATTAAGAATAACATATACATAAAATAAATAATGAACAAAGGACATAATTAAAATGAAATGCATGTAAAATTTTATTACTATTGTTAATTAAAAACAAAATCAAAATCAAGAAAATTAATGTTAAACACCAATTAAGACCATTAAATAAAAATTAAGAATAACACATTATTAATTTTAACTTGACTCTCTAAAAAAAATGATGTCCCTAATGGAGTTGTCAAATTCGTCTAGTGGCCTTTAAAACTGTTATGACAATGTTGAAAAGAAAGCCATCTTGCAAGTAGGGATGTCAATTTTATCCATACCTAATGGGAAATTCGACTTTTTATCTAAATGGAGATGGGAATGGATATTATATTATGGCTATAAGGATATGAATAGGTATGATTTTAAATTTTTATTAGGCATAAGGATAGGAACAGTTAATATAGTACCCATCTCGTACCTATACCTTATATATATTTAATAAATAAATTTTTTATTAAATAATATAAATTATTATTTTATATTAATTAGAATTAATATATTTTTATTGAAAAATATATAATCTATATTTATAAAAAATTATCTAAATATATAAGGTAAAAAAAAAAAATTTAAAGTATTTTTTATTTTTTATTTTTTTTAAAGTTAATAATATAAGGATTACTTATACTTATTAAATACTCACGGGGATGGGGATGAGAATGAGAATAAATTTAAAACATCCATTGCGTATAGGTACGGAGATAGTTACAACATAAAAATGCAAAGACAAAGATGAAGAATGCTCTATTCGACCTATACCCTACTCATTGATATCGCTACTTGTAAGCATGGAATCTCAACCATATCCAATTTTCCATCCCATCTTTTCTATTGCATCATCTTTTTGTTTTTTTCTCATTTTTTTAATCAAACAGTGATAAGAATAATTGTTTGGGATTTTTTAATGAAATTTCACTCGCTTCGCCAGGTGAATTTATTTTCAAAATAAAATTATTAGAAAAACAAATGAAATAAATAAAATAAAATAAAAATAATAGAAAAAGAAAGAAGATATTTAGAACCGTTAATTGCTAGCACAGATCCACATTGTTCTTTTAGTTTGATAAAAAATTTATTATAATTTTTTTCTTCTTTAAACTTTTTTCTCTCTCAAACACACTCTTTTCTTTTTTAATTTATAAAACAAACAAATGACCCTTACTTCTTTTTTAGATTTCGGTCACCATCATGCACCACCATTCATTACATAAAAAATTCTTTAAAAATTGTCAAAAAATCCTTGACCTTCTTTATTCTTTTTTCAAAAACTTAAAAATCAGCCTCAATCTAAGTTTGAATTTGTAGTTGTCACCTTCAAAATCTTCTCCATTGCTCAAAATGCTTTTATCTCTCATTATATTATTTTCCTTTCCAAGGTCTTCCTCTCATCCAAAAATCAAAGTTCAAAATATCTTGAATGTCCTAAATCAAAACTATATGAGATTTGTTTTGATTTTTAGTTTTTTAATGGTTCTCATTGTTAGGGAGATTGAATTTTTTAATGTGTCTTTTTTCATGTCTTTGGAGTGGTTGTGATAATGAAATGTTTTTTGGTGTGTGTTAATTGTGGGATTGTTTTTAGTGAAAATAGGTTATAATGGTGGGTGATAGTGAAATGGTGATGGGTTTAAATGGTGGGTTGGTAGAAAGATTTTTTTTGGTGAATTTATTATTATCCCTAATTATTCTTTACTAAATTTTTTTCAAGGAAAAATAGTCATTTGCATAATAGACATTTGTCAAGCATAGAATCATTAAGGGATTTTTCTTTTCATATATAGATATAGATTATTAAAAATTTTTCACAAATGATGTAATTTGCACCTTTAACCTTTTAATTTTAATGTTAAAGATCATGCCATTAAATAAATACATATTTTTATGAAGCATTTACTATGTTTAATATCAGAACCATATATTTAATATTGTGATATATTTTCAATTGGATAGGCGATTGAACCTACAATAGGAAGCTCCCATCAGTTCAATTTGAGGTGGATTTTTTATTTGTTGCAAAATACATTACTTGTGAGGTGATTATAAACAAAAACAAAGTGGGATTTTCTTTGGCAACCAACAATTGGACAGCTTGAAAATTAGGACATCGCAACTATTGAGAAAATTAAACCCCTTTCAGTCTCCAACTAACAGCAAAACAACACACTACAAGAAAATGGAAAATTAGTGGCAGTTTTGTAGCAGTGTTTTACTTACAAAAGCCGCTAGCTTCCATGTTTTTATAAAACCTAAGGTGTTTATTATCAAAAAGCCACTAAATATTCAAATAGCAGTGTTGTTACTTATAAACGTCACCCAAGACTTGATAGTAGCAGTGTTTATCGAATAAAACGCCTTGAATAATCCTGTCTTACAAATTTGAGTGAATACTAAAGGCAAATTTAGTAGAAAACTGTTTGAATAATCCAGTTAAAAAAATTGATAAGGAATTACTGAAGGTGTTTTTGGCAGACAACACCTTGAATAATCCTCTTATAAAAAATCTATGCGATTATTGAAGGTGTTTTCTACAGGAAACACCTTTAGTAATCGATGAAAAAATTCAATAGGATTATTGAAGGCGTTTTTTGTTAAAAACACCTTCAATAAATATCCTATCAAAATTTTAGGATCATACAGATGTTAACCATAAGGAAATAGGTTCGATCCCTCTCTTTAGCCTTTTTTGGGTTTTTACAAGGATTATTTGTAATGGATTATTCTATCCATTTTTTGGGCAAAAACGGCTTCATCAATTGATTTAAAAAATTTTGGAGAGAATATTGAACCCTTAATAATCCATAGGAAAAATATGAAACAGATTCTTGAAGGTATTTTTGGTCAAAAGCGCCTTCAATAATCCAATCAATAAATTTTTAGGTGGGATTATTGAAGGTGATTTTTGTAAAAAAATGCCTTCAATAATCCATACAAAAAGTTGAAATGGATTATTAAAGGCAGTTTTGGTCAAAACACTTTTAATAGCATTTTGTTAGGGATTACTCAAGGCATTTTCTTGCTAAAAATGCCCTTAATAATCCATAAGAAAAATATGGAATGGATTATTGAAGGCATTTTTGGCCAAAAACCCTTCAATAATCCAATCAATAAATTTTTACTTGGGATTATTGAAGGCGATTTTTATAAAAAATGCCTTCAATAATCCATACAAAAAAGTTGAAACGGATTCTTGAAAGCGTATTTGCCCCAAAATGCCTTTAATATTCCACACAATAAATTTTTAGGTGGGATTATTAAAGGCGATTTTGATAAAAATCGCTTTCAATAACATTTTGTTAAGGATTATTCAAGGTATTTTCTTACTAAAAACACACTTAATAGTCCATAAAAAAAATATGGAACGGATTTTTGAAGGCGTTTTTGGTTGAAAGTGCCTTCAATAATCTAATCAATAAATTTTTAGTTGGGATTATTGAAGGCATTTTTTGTCAAAAATGCCTTCAATAATCCATACAAAAAAGTTGGAACAGATTCTTGAAGGTATTTTTGGCCAAAAACGCCTTTAATATTCAACACAACAAAGTTTTAGGTGGTATTATTGAAGGCTGTTTTGGTCAAAAACACCTTCAATAACATTTTGTTAGGGATTATTCAAGGTATTTTCTTGCTAAAAATGCCTTCAGTAATCCCATAAAAAAAGTCTTTTTTTATTGTATATGTGCAACCAGTTGTAGGTTTATGCCCAGAAAAACATTTGAAGTCAGTTGTAGATTTATGCCCAGAAAACATTTGGTTTATATATGTCATACTACAAATTACATTTTGGAATTTACATTATGAACATTATTGTATTTTAATAAATTGACCACACATCCGAATTTAAAACTGATAATGTTGCCATTTTAATATACTTTTCTCAAATAATTATACTCAATAATATATTAAGTACACAGTGTATTCGTATAAAATAAATATATACCAATAATATTAAACCAATACCCTAATCTACAAACTTAAAATATCCATTCAACATGGCATGTTAAAAACATTATAACAATTTGTTCCTCATATATTTACATTCAACCAACAATGTCCAACCTCAAGGTTTATTAATAAATGATAATACATACTCACACCATTCTTTATGGACTTCATCCAATTCCTCTACCGTGAAGCTTTCTTTATTCTCCCACTAAACAAATCAGAAGTAAATGTTAATAAATAAGAATATAATTTGTCTTTTTATTTTTTTGAAGATATAACGAGTTTATGAAATTTATACTAACCTTGAATGGTGTGATCATAAAATAATATAAAACTATCTCCTGTAGAAAATGAAAGACATAATATCCACATTCAGTATTTTCAGGTTGACGAGGTACTTAAAAATTAAATTGAGTGAGTTTAGGAAACATTTATCTACACAAACTCAACGTAAAAGAATAAATTTCACATTTATCGGTAATGACACCCATTTTTTTACCTTCTTATCGAATGTAGATATTACTCTAAATTGAAAAGAAAAAATTACTTAATACATAAATAAAATTACTTATGAAGAAATAGAAGATATATAATGTAATAAAGTGTAATACCTCTTTATAAAAGTTTGAATTTCGGGGTTAGGCATTGTCGTTGGATTAATTAAATTAAGTATGACATTAAGGATTTGGTTTCAATCATAATAAGCACCCAATGATGACTGTAAAATAATAATAGTGATATATTCAGATTAGGCATCATATCAGATTTGGGTAAGATTGAAATAATTATTTGTATAAATATAACTTACTGTGCATTATACAAGAGCAAATACTAATCAGTTGATCTTTTCATGCATTCAATCACATGATTAGCATGATAAGCGACTGTGCCACTCTGCTCACTAATGAAGTTGGGGTTAATGAATCTAAATTTGTTATTCAACTGTCTCGCCTTAAGCTCTCTATATAGGAAGCTGCACGATAATAATCAATAATACTAGTTAGTATTACATCATAATATAAATTAATACATATTAAGTGTGCATATTTGTATTTATAAGCTAACCTCATATAAGCAACAATATCAATAGCTGATATTTCATCCAGTTCACAAAATTCTTTAACCTTATCCACACTAATTTAAGAAAATGATGGTTTATCAAATAACCCTTCCTCAGACTCAATGGTTATGAAGTGTTCTCTAGATAAATGCTTGAGCGAATAATTAGATAACTTATCCATGGTAGCCTGAGCAAGGGTCATACTCTGAGTCCCAACATCCTGCTACAATATTTAATGAAATATAAATATTAAAACTAAATCAATAAATATAATAAACAAATTAATATTAAACTTATAAAGAAAATCATAGTTCATGACTGGTAGAAGAGGTTGGGTTCCCTTCTTGACTTACAACGGAAGCTTATCCTATGTGGATGATGCTATCTGACTAGCTTACAGGCATAATATGCTGCATTGCTGCCAATATGGCCTTCAAAGTAGCAAGTCTTTGCTGTTGCTCATTGAGGCATTGCTCCTTGTCATCAATTTGTTCCTGTTATTGCTCAATGATTGCTTCATATTGTGCATTTGTCATTCACAGAGTTTTGGGTTGATTACTAAAAAACTTTGATGGCAACACAAATTTACCAATCCTATGAACTCGACCAGGCCTTTCTTTAACGTCTAATGCTAAAGACAATAGATCTTCTCCATACTAGGTTACCAGTTCATTGGATTTAACTTTAGTAGCATAATTATCCTAAAAGACAATAATAAGATGGGTTATAACACCAAATCTATACAAGCTAGTATAGAGTCATGCATACAACCAAAATGCCAATCATACATGATATTAAACAAGTAGTTATACATATAATCTTTTTAGTCATTTTTTCAGTTGCTTCATCTGTAAAGGATTCATCTTTTCTTAGATGTCCTTGTTTCTAGACATCCCATCTGGAAACTTTGGTGCTAGAGCTTACTGATTCTTATTAAATTACCATAATATAAGAATGAAAATGTATGAAATAAATGTTCATAAATATTCATTAATGAGTGTAAAACAAGTATGCGAATACTTTCAAGCTCATACATTTGTATATCCCTTTCTCACTGTCCCATGGTGATATGATTGTTTGGCTTGAATGTTCTGTTGGTTTTCTTTGATTTTCCATAAAAAAAAAAAGAAATTACATCAATCACATATGAAGATATTCAATATATTGCATAAAATCTTATAAACAATTTTTTTGGTAATGGGTTTACGTACTGAGAAATCTTCTGATAGTCGATATCGAACAAAATTTGTCCAATCTTCAACACTTATTACATCTGCATATGACGTAGGTGGAACAACCAATACATCACCTTGATCAGCTAGCGGTAAAATATATTGGGTTGTCAATCTGTTTTTAAAGTCTCTAAATGCTTTCCCAGTAGATTGCAACACAATCTTTTTACAGTCAATTGGGATGTCAAACTGTTCCTAAATAATTTAACAAATTAGTATGAACACATTGAATTTCAATTAAATGATCATTTAATAAATTTTACGAAATAGTTGAATAAACATACCACAACCGACTGCCATATACCATCATTTAGATTATCATAAACTCGTCGCCAATCGATTTATGTAATTGAAATCCTACTACAAATAATGGCACCACTTTGATTGAAGTCAACGTGAATTTTTATGTCACTTATTTTAATTTGTTTATTTCGTCCCCTTCTTTTTCTTTTTTGGCCTATAGGTGTGCCTTGTGGATGTTCAATAGAAGAAGAATTATGTTGTTCAGAGTCCATAATACCTACGATTTTGATTATAATTATATGAAATACACCAAAATAACCATCTAAATTTAACACTGTACGTAATTAAATACAACCAATACCATGTTATGTATAGAAACACCATTCAGCAAACCATTCAAAAACTCCATTTAGCATACCAATATCATACAATACCATTTAGCAAAATAGTATCACACAATACTATTCAACAAACCATAATATTTAAAGAAAACTACACAAAAACAACATTCATGGAATACTAAGACTTGGATGACTATGGTTATAGTGAAATTAATAAAAATATATATGCATATGTAAATAGTAAGGAATTGAAAAAAAACTCTATTGAATAATATAAATAATGTAATAAAAAAAATAATAAAAACATACCGATAAACAAAAAGGTGCCCGCCGTTGATTTGTCGAAGATCGGTGGCGACGATAAAGATAAAGAAACCAAAAGTCTTATAGAAACGTGTTTATAGGTTTGGTTTGGTTGATTAATGCACTTTTAATCATTCTCTGTACTAGTAGTCTGTGATTTTGATGTTCAAGACAAAGGAATGAATATAAAAATTATAAGTGAAGGCATTTTTCCAGAAAAAATACCTTCAATAATCCCCTTAAAATTTTAGTTAGAGATTATTGAAGGCATTTTTTTACTAAAAGACACCTTTAATAATCTCAAAAAAGTTTTCAAAGGAAATTATTAAAAGCATTTTTCCTCAAAAAATGCCTTCGATAATTTTGAACAAAAATTATTGAAGGCTTTTTTAGTAGAAAACCACTTTCACTGATATTCCCGTGAAAAAAAAAGGAAAATTATTGAAGGCGTATTATGCAGAAAACACTTTTAATAAATTCATTCCAAAAATTATAGCAAATTAGTGAAGGCATTTTTCTAGAAAAAACGCCTTCACTAACCACCTTAAAATGTTAGTAGTGAAATATTGAGGGTGTTTTTCACTAAAAGATGCCTTTAATAATCCCAAAAAATTTTTAAAAGGAAATTATTAAAGGCATTTGTTCTTAAAAAATGCCTTCAATAATTTTGTAAAAAAATTATTGAAGGCGTATAATGCAAAAAGCACCTCCAATAAATTTCTTCAAAAATTAGAACGAATTAGTGAAGGTGTTTTCTTGGAATAAACACCTTTAATAACCATTCCAAAATTTTAGTGGTGGAATATTAAAGGCATTTTCACTAGAATATGCCTTTAATAATTCCAAATAATTTTTAAAAGGAAATTATTGAATGCGTTTGTTTTCAAAAAAACACCTTCAATAATTTTGTACAAAAATTATTGAAGGCATATTCTATAAAAAAACGCCTTCAATAAATTCCTTCAAAAATTAGAACAAATTAGTGAATACATTTTTCTGGAATAAATGTCTTCAATAACCATTTTAAAATTTTAGTAGTGAAATACTGAAGGTGTATTTTACTAAAAAAGCGTTCAATAAATTCTTTCAAAAATTAGAACGAATTAGCGATGGCATTTTTCTAAAATAAACGCCTTCAATAACCGTCTTAAAATTTTAGTAGTGGAATATTGAAGGCTTTTTCTATTAGAAGATGCCTTTAATATTCCAAACAATTTTTAAAAAGAAATTATTGAAGGCGTATAATGCATAAAGTGCCTTCAATAAATTCCTTCAAAAATTAGAACAAATTAGTAAAGGTATTTTTTTCGAATAAACGCCTTCAATAACCCCTTAAAATTTAGTAGTGAAATATTAAAGGCATTTTTTTTATAGAAGATGCCTTTAATAATTCCAAACAATTTTTAAAAGAAAATTATTGAAGGCGTTTTTAGTAGAAAATCGCATTCATTGATATTGACTGATAAAAATGAAAGAATTATTAAAGGCATATTATGCAAAAAATTCATTCAATAAATACACCATAAAAATTAGATGAAATTAGTAAAGGCATTTTTGGGGCATAAAGGTCTTTAATAATCGCCTTAAAATTTTACTACGACTCTATTGAAGGCGTTTATAATATATCCAAAAAATATTTAAGAAGAAATTAACAAAGGCATTTTTCTTAGTAAATGCCTTCAATAATCCGGTCCAATTAAATTGTCCCCAAACTTAGCGCATCCAATCACCTACTTTAAGCTTCATCTTTATTATTTTACTATTTCTCTTTCTAAACCAACTACAATTTACTTTCCTTTTCCTTCAGCTTTTAGTATTCGAGCTTTGTCTTTCAGAACCCTATTTCGACTATTCATTAGTTATTTACTTTAGCTTTTACTTCATTCTACTATTTCTTCAGCTTTTACAATTTGCGATATTCTTTTTGGTTTAAACAATTTCTCTAAAACCCACATTCCTCAAATACCCATTTGAAACCAATCATCTAGTTCTCTTTCCCTTTCATTTTCTTTTTTTTTTTGGGTTTCCTCTATACCTGTTTTACCTTTTTTCAACCCTAACTACAAATACTCTAGGGTACTGGCTATGTTAATAGCAGAGTTTTAAATGCTTAATATCAGGTAGTTGATAAAATACTTCATAGCAAGGAGTTCTGATCTTCTGTAAGTACTAGTCTTGTTATTATCTTTTGTTTAAAACATAGTAAACTTAAGTATTTTACATGTTTGTTTTCATATAAATTATTTATATACATTTGGTCTGATAATGTAGCAAGTACTAAATGGATAAGAGTTGAATGTAAAAGTCAAGATTAAGTCAAGAGTACAAAGATAGAGTGAAAAATTTTCTTAATTTTGCATTTGAGAATACAAGTGAAGATAATATGATATTATGCCCTTATGTGAAGTGTGTTAATATCAATTGGCAAATGCGTGAAGTTACTTTCGAACATTTAATTTGTATTGGATTTGTCTTATGATATGTTAATTGGTATTTTCATGGAGAGTCTGTACCGTCAAGGTTTTCCACTAGAGTTCTTTTAACTTCAAAGGCTCCCTAACACCAACATGATCCTTTTATAGTAGATGACATTGAAGGCATATTGTGATATACTTTTAACATTCATAACCAATATTTTTGTAATCCGCTTCCCCAAAATGATGGATTTAATCAGTCCAATGTTGAAATGAATGAATTTGGTTAACCTGGGATAGGTGTAGGTGATCGATAACCTAGAGGAAAAGCATCAAAGTTTTATAGGTTGCTTAAGGATATGAATGAAGAACTTTATGAAGGATCAAAGCATTCAAGAGTATCTTTCTATGTTCATATTTTTCACTTGAAATGCTTATATGGATGGACGAGAAACTCTCTGATTTTATTATTAGAGTTTATGAAAAAAATGTTTTCTTTTACAAAAATATCTGAATCTTGTAAGGAATCAAAGAAAATGATCAAGGATTTGGGTCTTAGATATGAGAAAATTCATAGTTGTCCCAGTGATTTCATGTTGTATTGGGGTGATAGAAAAAATCAAGAATCTTGTCATTTGTGTGGTATTTCTCGTTGGGTGGACAAAAACCCTATTGAAAGGTTGAATGAGGATAGTGATGAAGTCTATGTCAAAAAGAAGCTTGTTAAGGTTTTATCCTATTTTTCATTAATACCAAAACTTCAACGACTCTTCATGTCTTCCAAATTACAGATTCAATAAGGTGGCATCATGAGAAATGGATGGATGATGGATCATTGAGGCATCTTACAGATTCTTTAGCATGGTAATCATTTCATTCTAGGTTTCCAGACTTTGCATCTGATCCTCGAAATGTTATGCTTAGACTAGCATCTGATAGATTCAACCCATTCAAAATGATGAGTACTTTTTATAGTACTTGGCCAGTTGTATTAATTCCTTACTGTTAGCTTTATAGGTTAGATGGTGATCCAAGAAGGGAGGTAAATTGGATCTCTCCAAATTCTTCCCAAATAATGATTTCAATATAGTTGAATGAAAATTAAGACAATAAGCTCTTTTGATGAAAATATAATGAAGGCAATAACAATCAATGAACTTAAAATCAAATATGAACAATAATAAATTATAAGGAGATAGGGATAGAGAAATCAAACACAATGATTTATAGAGGTTCGGTCCTTCTCCACAAGGTACCTACGTGCTCTTTTTTGGTTGTCCACACCAAGGCTCAAATCCACTATATGTTGAAGATTACAAACAAGCTTCTCCAAGCTTTACAAACTCAACACAATACACTCTTAAGGGTTATCCTCCCCCTTAAGCTTACAATCACACAATACAAAATTTCAAGTGTTTGGCAAACTCTAAGAACCTCTCAAAGGTTGGGTGTTTGCTAATTTAAAGTACACAAAGGTATAGACAAGAAAAAGATGAATGAATAACAAAAAGATAATTTGGATACAATGAATGCAAGGATATAGACTTTGAAGCTCTAAGAACTCTTGATTATTTGAGAAAAAGAAAATATTGCTTGTTAGCTCTTACTCTCTTGATTCATCTTGATTCCTCTTGTTTCCTTTTACTTCTTAGTGTGTTGGAGTGTCCAATTTATAGAGAAATTGAGAAACTATCCATTGAGGAAGCTTGGAGTGAAGAAATGCCTGTTGGAATGATGAAAAAGTAGTCGTTGGAGGTCTTCATGCCCAGAACCGATCGATCCCTTCTTGAGGGAATCGATTGGTTCATGTTGGTTCAAGCACGATTTTATGCTTAAAAAGCCTTACCCGATCAATCCCTTCCTTGAGGGGATCGATCCTTTGCCTGGGTGATCGATCCCCTATGTGGGGGATCAATCCATTTTCTGGATTTTCAGCTTGGGGGCCATTCTGTTTGAGGAAGCAATCGATCCCTTCTAGAGGGGATCGATCCTGTCTAAGCTTGTGGTTGTTTTCTGTTCTGTACTCTACTCACTAATTTGATCATAAATTGAGTTATACAAACCCAAATCAAAAACCGTTTGAATATTTAGAAACTAGACTTAAAGGGCTTTCGATCCGTATAAGTTCATCATCTAATTCACTGTGTACGAATTATAGTGAATTTTCAAAGTTATGCCTTATGCAGTTTTTCTGACAACAGTAGAGTGTCTAATAAAAATTCAAAATCTTTTTTTTAGAAAATTTTGATTTTGATTTTGTTTGACCCATTAGAAAGTAGACTCAAAGAGCTTTTCAATCATATGAAATTCAAATATTAAGACTTTGTGAATTAATACAGAAAAATAAAACAAGTTCAATTTTGGAAAACTTTATTCTTGTAAAATAGCTTTCTTAAGTTAATATATTTCTCAAAACCAATATTATCAAAATTGTATTAAGTCCAAAATGAATAAGTTCACTTTAAAAACAACAATTGAACTTTCATTTAAACTCAAATAAATAATCTTTAAAGGTAGATTTGGTTTGAGAAATATGACACCAAGAAAGGTTTGTTTAAACTTTAAAAATCATATTATTTATTTAGTACCAAAATATAAAACTTAAGAACATGTACTAAATAAATCTTTTTCAAAATCTTGATCAAGTTTATTTAGCTTTAATGTTTTGTCATTTCAAAATAAGGATCAATTCAAGGCTAACAATCTCCCCTTTTTTGATATGACAAAACTTAAAAATAAATTTGCTTGATGAAAATTTTTCTTTGAAACTTTTAGGATTTTGAAAAAACATTTTGGAAAACTCCCCCTTAAAACAATGCATGGCAAAACTCCTCCTCAATTTGTGCATCCTAATTCAATGGCAAAACTCTCCTTCAATTTATGCATCCTAATCTAACATAACTTAACAAATATATGCTAATCAAATATATGAAATAAGCACAATGCATGTCAAGTGCAAGCAAATTTGTCTATATGATATTTCTCTCCCTTTTTGTCATAGCAAAAAGGCATGAGCATATTAATAAGCAAATAAACACAAAGAAGCATCATTAACAAATATATTCATGAAACATTTCTCCTTCCTTTTGTTTATGCTCTTTATACCAAATGTTTAAACTCCTATATCAATTGCAATAAGCATACAAGAAGAAATATCTCTAAACTCTCTCATTTTTTTTGTCATTTCAAAAGAAAGAGAGACCAATTCAAGGCATAAGAGAAAATGCTTGATACCAATAACATCAAGAGTATTTTGAATGCATGTAATCAAGTATAATATGTACAATGAAGTTCACATACATGTATTTAAGCACAAAAGTATAAGTGTATCCAAATTTGGCATTTTAGCACAAGTCATCAAATTTTCTACATGAAATTTATAAGCAAAGGATAATGAATGATATGCTCATAAATCATGTTCTCATAAGATGTACTTAGAACCTAAAACATCAATAGCAATTAAGCATAAATTCAAGCACATGCATACAAGCTCATACCAATTGTTAAGGATACCAATTGTTAAAGATATGTCATCAAAAAGCATACCAATTGTTATCACAAAACAAATTAAGCAAAATTGTATTCTAAAATTTCTCATCAATTTCAAAACAAGGATTAATCAATATAAGGCACACACAATTTTGCATGAGAGGTACAAGCTATATCAAGGATAGGCACATAAATAAGCATCTATGAAACTTAAAAAAAAACTTTAGCAATTTTGATACCAATTGTTAGCAATTTTATTCAACAACTTCATAGAACAAACATACTTCAAGTATATAAAAGATTCATTCAATACATGCATAAATGATAACAGTAGTCTTTCATAAGCTAACCTATCCAAACAAGAACCAAAAGCTCATATGAATTTAATAAAACATGAATACTAATGAGCAATAAGGTTCAATCATCATGTCCTAACAAAGATTATACAATGATTTTCCAAACATGATGAACACATAAGCTATAGCAAAGAAATAATAAAAGTATAATTATTCAAATATATTTCAAATTATTTCAATGCATAGAAAAGTACTTAACTCAAACATATGCAAGTATTCAATCATATATTTCAATCAAAATCACACAAGCATATGCAAGAATATTTCAAAAACATGTATAGCAATATACCAAAAAACATACAAACATTTAGACATAATGTGGTATATGCTATTTCAATGGACTCAATCAATGAACATGTATAAAGAAATCAATCAATTTAACTCATATCCATGTACAGGGGTTCGTGCAAATATTCATGCATTAAAATGATCAATCTTATCAAAGCAATTAAGAACTAGGCATGAATATCAATGAGGGTGAGTTAATCAATCCAAGCTTTTAAAAAAGTTAGAACAATATCTACCAAATTGCTTGGTGATTAATTTGTGCAATATGTTCATATATTCAACCACAAAATCATATATTTGCACATATTAAAGCAAGCATGTATATGTATTCAAACTCACACATCATATCATAAAGTTGATACATTTACCTCCATCAATGTCAAGCTTTATTGTTGTGCTCATTTGGCTTTGAATTCTCCAATCCACTTTATTTGAGCAAAACTAGGCTTGATTGATGAGGATGGCATACTTTGCTTGCTATACTTGAAATTCCAAAAATGTAGGCTCATTCATGCTCATTTCAAGTTCTCCTAGAATAGACTTAGAAAATTTTCTTGATAAAAGATTTTCATTAGAAGCACCAAGAAAATCAATTGATAAAAAATTATACCAATTGTTAGAAAATAATTCCATATTCTAAGTCATTATAGGCAAAAAAAATTTATTCACTAAGCATAAGTTGCCAATTACAAGAGAGATATATACTTAAGCTAGAGGCCATATATCAATTTAAACATCAAATAGCACAAGAATGCCACTCAAGCAAAAGTTCTCATGTAATGTGCAAAAATCAAACCTTTTAGATCATTCATGAACACAAGATAAACATATTCAATATTCATATATATTCAATAAATCACCAAAGAATATGCCAAAATAAATTTTAGGCCATATGAAAACTAGAAACTCAAGGTAGACATATTTATCATCAAAAACATATTTAAGAAAATTTTAGCACAAAAGCATAAATATGTCTACACAAATAATAGGCCATAATCATCAATGACTTAAGCTAAAAATAAGCATCATAAGAAATTCATTTACTTAAGTCATGTTGCTAGCATGTCAAGTAAAGATATATAATATTTAACATATAAGCACACACTTGACAATAGCAATAGATGAACTAACAACATATTTCATTTATCAACAAGTAGTTCATCAATTTAAAATCACAAATCAAGAGATATATCAATTGAGCACAATATCCAAAATATTTCAGAAAATTAATAAAATGTTTAAGCACAACAATAAACATATTTCACAAAAGTATTTCACAAATATAAAATAGACAATTTAAGCACTTTCAAATCACAAGTATTAAGGTCAAGTTGTATCAATCATCATATGAGTACATTTCTTGACCAAAAACATAGATGAACAAAGAATCAATATATTCGATTTAAGCACATAATGTTCATCAATTCATCAACACAAAAGAAGAAACAAATCTTGAATTAATAAGGATAAATAATTAAAGCATATTTCAAGACTATTTCATAAGAAATCTAAAGATGAACAATCAAACATCAATATATATGGTTTAAGCACAAGATGTTCATCAATTCATAAATCAAGAGTTATAACAATTTAGAATATAACAATCAAGTTTAAAAAATATTTCATACTATCCAAGCATTGAAAACAAATTGAGTAATTTTAATCAGCATAGTCATATAGGCATATTCAATAATCACAAATCAATATGTATAAAAATCACAAAATTATTTCTATTATGCCAAAATCATTTAAGCTCATATATATATGCAAAATAAATGCATGTTCAATTCAAGCTCACATTTAAAAAAAAAAAATTATGCAACATATGTCTTATTATTAATGTCAACCAAATTTTTGCATAATCAATCAAGCATTCACAAATTTCATGAAGAATAGGTAACCAAATTCAAATTCTCTTCAAATAAAGTTTAGAGGTTACCCATCTCTCCATTATATGTCTAGAGTTCCAATTTTCAATCTCACATTGTAGCTTCTTGCTCTAGCACACCTATAAGAGACAATCTCATTTGATTTTTGGCACCCAAATTGCTTTGGGTCCTTGAGAGTTAGTTACCAAGTCTCTTGTTCCTTTAGGAACCCATACTTGCCTAATTCTAAATGGAACTTTTCTTTTAATAGGATAAGTATGTATAGTATGATCGTGAAAATTATAAAAATTGCATTTAATCAATTTAACACTTAATCTCTTATCTAAAAATTCTTGTTTTTCATCATCAAATTTCTTTTTCAAATCAAAAAATTTTTTTTCTAAAATTTTATACCTATTTTTAGAGGTTTCAAAATCTATTTTCAATTTTTCATTTCCTTTTTCCAAAACAAATTTTGCATTCATTAAAAACTCATTCTCTACATCCAACTTTGAAATCAATTTCTTATATTTCCTCTTCATTGATTCATGTTCAACCTATAGCACATTATAAGCATCTTGCAATTCATCAAAAGCATATGAATTTGAATCAATAGAATTAAAGGTTACCTCCAAATCTTCAAAAGCCATGAGACATGATGTATTTCGATTGGATTGTTGTCTTTCATGTATTTCATCCAACTTCTCTCATATCTCATTTGAGGTTAGACACTTTGATACCAAGTTGAATTTGTAGGAGTCAAGAGCTCCATATAGTAAGCACTTAGCCTTGGCATCATCCATCACTTACCTCATGTAGTTTGCATCATTTGAAGAAGTTTCAAGCCTTTTTTCAATCACATTCCAAGCTCTAAAATCTTGGCCATAATGAACACCTTCATCCTCCTTCTTCATTCACAAAATTCAAATTTATCAACCATAAGAGCTTTGAAGACTTCCTCACCATCTTGGAACCAAAATTGAGCCATAAGATCTTTTCTCAAGGTGGTTAAACCTACAAAAAGAGACCAAAGCTCTGATACCAATTGTTAGCTTTATAGGTTAGATCGTGATCCAAGAGGGGGGTGAATTGGATCTCTCCAAATTCTTCTCAAATAATGATTTCAATATAGTTGAATGAAAATTAAAACAATAAGCTCTTTTGATGAAAATATAATAAAGGTAATAACAATCAATGAACTTAAAATCAAATATGGACAACAATAAATTATAAGAAGATAAGGATAGGGAAATCAAACACAATGATTTATAGAGGTTCAGTCCTTCTCCATAAGGTACCTACGTGCTCTCTTTTGGTTATCCACACCAAGGCTTAAATTCACTATGTATTGAAGATTACAAACAAGCTTCTCCAAGCTTTACAAACTTAACACAATACACTCTTAAGGGTTATCCTCCCCCTTAAGCTTACAATCACACAATACAAAATTTCAAGTGTTTGGCAAACTCTAAGAACCTCTCAAAGGTTGGATATTTGCTAATTTGAAGTACATAAAGGTATAGACAAGACAAAGATGAATGAATAACAAAAAAGATAATTTGGATACAATGAATGCAAGGATATAGACTTTGAAGCTCTAAGAACTCTTGATTATTTGAGAAAAAGAAAATATTGCTTGTTAGCTCTTACTCTCTTGATTCATCTTGATTCATTTTGTTTCCTTTTAATTCTTGGTGTGTTGGAGTGCCCAATTTATAGAGAAATTGAGAAACTATCCATTGGGGAAGCTTGGAGTGAAGAAATACCTGTTGGAATGATGAAAAAGTAGCCGTTGGAGGTCTTCACGACCAAAACCAATCGATCCCCTGATCAATCCCTTCTTGAGGGGATCGATTGGTTTATATTGGTTCAAGCATGATTTTGTGCTTGAAAAGCCTTACCTAATTGATCCTTTCCTTGAGGGGATCGATCCATTTTTTGGATTTTCAGCTTGGGGGGCATTCTATTTGAGGAAGCAATCAATCCCTTTTTGAGGGGATCGATCCTGTCTAAGCTTGTGGTTGTTTTCTGTTCTGTACTCTACTCACTAATTTGATCATAACTTGAGTTATAAAAATTCAAATCACAAACCGTTTGAATATTTAGAAACTAGACTTAGAGGGCTTTCGATCCAAAGTTCATCACCTAATTCACTATGTGTGAATTATAGTGAATTTTCAAAGTTACGCCTTGTGCAATTTTTCTGACAACTGCAGAGTGTCTAGTAAAAATTCAAAATCTTTTTTTTAGAAAATTTGGATTTTGATTTTGTTTGACCCATTAGAAAGTAGACTAAAAGAACTTTCCAACCATATAAAATTCAAATATTAAGACTTTGTGAATTAATACAGAAAAATAAAACAAGTTCAATGTTGGAAAACTTTGTTCTCAAAACCAATATTATCAAAATTGTATTAATTCCAAAATGAATAAGTTCACTTTAAAAACAACAATTGAACTTTCATTTAAGCTCAAATAAATAATATTTAAAGTTAGTTTTGGTTTGAGAAATATGACACCAAGAAAGATTTGTTTAAACTTTGAAAATCATATTATTTATTTAGTACCAAAATATAAAACTTAAGAACATGTACTAAATAAATCTTTTTCAAAATCTTGATTAAGTTTATTTAGCTTTAATGTTTTTTGATTTCAAAATAAGGATCAATTCAAGGCTAACACTTACAATTTGCCACCATGGATTACTATGAAACAATAGTCATTTATATTGTCTGTGATAATTTTTTAGGAAAAAAAGTCTGGGTAATGATATAGACATCTACTTACAACCTCTTATTAAAGAGTTAAAGTAATTATGAGAAGGAATTGAGACCTATGATGTATAAAAAAAAGAGAACTTTAATATGCATGTTGCTTTATTATAGATTATCAATGATTTTTTTGCTTATGCGAATTTATCTGGTTAAAGCACAAAAGGTCATTATGCTTGTCCATATTATGCTACATAGACATGTTTGAAGTGGTTACCTAATGGTAGGAAGTTTTGTTATATGGAACATCATTGATGGTTAGATGATAATCATCAATTTAGATTTCAAAAATATCTCTTTGATGGAACTGAAGAGTTGAGGAGATTGCCTTTACCAATTAGTGAGTCTAATGTCTTGTCAAAGTTAAAAGATATCAATTTCACTTATGAAAAAATGACTCCATCAAGGAAAAGAGTAAGGGACATCTTTGAAGGTGCCTAGCCTCATATTATACAAGTTGATGGTCTTGATGTTCAAAATGATGAAGAGGATAGTGAAAAAGATGACTCCAATGAGTCTGAGTTGTGGAAAAAAAGAAGTATCTTTTTTGAGTTACCTTGTTGGGAATATAATTTATTATGCCATGACCTTGATTTGATACATATAGAGAAGAATGTTTGTGAAAATTTTATCGAGACAATTCTCAATATGAATAAAAGATCAAATGATGACTTAAAAAGTTGGCTTGACCTAGTTGATATGGGGATTCACCCTAACTTTCATCCAAAGTTGCTTCCTAATGGCAAATATCAATTGCCTTTTACTTATTTTGGGATTTATAAAGTTGAAAAAGATGTGTTTTGTAAGGTTTTGAAAAATATCAAAGTGTCAGATGGCTATGCGTCAAATATATCGAGATGTGTGAATCTGAAAGAGCAAAAACTTTCTTCACTGAAGTCACATGATTATCACATTTTGATGCAAGACTTACTTCTAATTGCTTTACGTTTATCAATGACAAAGCAAGTTACTTTTGTGGTAATTAAATTGAGTAACATATTTAAATCTTTATGTAGGAATTGTATGAATATGAAAAAGCTTGACAAACTTCAAAATCGAGCTGCGATTACTTTATGTCATTTAGCGAAGATTTTCCCCCAAAACTTCTTCATTATTATGATGCATTTGGTTATCCACCTTCCATATAAAGCAAAAGTCGATGCGTCAATTTATTATCGATGGATGTATCCTATCGAAAGGTATTTTTTGTTAATAGATTGATTAGGTTGTTATTGATGATCATGACATTCTAGTTAAAAAGATATATGACTAATGTTTTATACGATAGGTTTTTAAGGAGGTTAAAGTCTTATTGTCACAACTAACACTATTCGGAAGGTTCTATTGCTGAAGGATATTTAGCAAAAGAGTGTATGACATTTTGTTCTCATTATTTGAAAGATGTTGAGATGAGATTTAATAGACCATAAAAAAATGTTGGTATATAGCATACTGACTTTACCTACAATTATCTTTTTGAAAGTTTTAGACAACCAATAGGCAAAGCTAAAATGGTGAAGTTAGATGATAAATCTTGGGCATAAGCACATCGATATGTTCTTTTCCATCATGATTCAATTGAATCATTTCGCTCGTAAGTTTTTTAGCAAGGAAACTATTCATTCCATTAAGCATAATTTATTGTATTTTTTTATTATTAATACTTTATCATTATGTTTTGTAATGAGTATAGAAATAAGTTGAGAGCTCATGCACATTATCGATGATCAAACCCTCGAGAGCTTGATAAGTTGTTCATCGAGAACTTTCATGAATTGTTAGGAGCAACTGTAAGTAATGCCATACTTCCCATTATGAAAAATCTACATAGAATGCTTACGGTGTAAATAACATTAATAACATTTATATATTTATTCTACTTTTATAGTTTTGGAGTGGAAGGCTTGTTAGTGAATAGGTGAAGTGTCTTTCACAAGGTCCGAATAAGATTGTGAAACAATACAAAAGTTTCATCATCAATGGATTTAGATTTCACACTAAATCCTATGAGAGATTTAGAAGTATACAAAATTCAGGAGTTGTTACTTCATTAACTATTAGCTATGCTAGTGCTAGGGATACAAACCTTTAAAGGAAATGTTGACTATTATGGCATGATTAATGACATCATTGAGTTGGATTATTATGGCAAGTGAAAAGTTATCTTATTTTGGTGTGATTGGGCTGATATTAATAGTGTAAAGGGTATTAAGAAAGATTAGTATGGATTTACACTTTGAATTTCTCTCGATTAATTGACACTGTACAATAACTCATTGATGAACCTTATGTTTTTTCATCTTAAGTCAAACAAGTTTTTTATTCTGAAGATCCTAAAGAATTGGGTTGGTTTATTTTTTTTTTAAACACACCTAGAAACTTATTTGATATGGGTTTAGATACCAGAGATGATGTTGAACATGGAACTAAATGTTATCATTTTGCTAAACAAAACTTGGATGAAAATATTTCCAGTACCTATGCTCAGTAAGTCTATGAAGATGTTACTAAAGAAATTTATGAACCATGATGGATCATTCATATTTTGTAATTCGAGTGTTTAAAACATAATGTAGTAAATGCTTGTATGTAATTAATGTCATATTTGCTATTGTATATTTATTGTATTATAAATCATACATTATCTTTTGATTTAATTAAATCAATATGTTCTTTATATATTGTAGGTTATGATTTCTTAACTTCTAAATGTCTTTATATATGTTCTAAACTAATATCTTTTATGCATTCACTTTTTATGATGAAGGTAAGTTACAATACAGAGGAGTAGATTGAAAGGAATACATATCAAAGATATTAGTTTAAAACCATCTGTGGCACCTATTGATATGGCTATAGACTAAGTCCTTTGAAGGAGAATGAATATACTGTCAGATCTAACTCAGTCACTTCTAACCCTTCAACTACTATTAGATCTGGCAATACGGGAGGTCTAGGTTTAGATAGTATCCTATCAATTGATTATGCTTTAAATTTGAATGCAGGTATCAGATACCCTATATTTAGAATTCAATTATAATGATTAAAGTATTGACATTTTACAAATTGATTTTTTATTTTTTTATAATTGATAACAATGGTCAATGGAGGATTAGAGGTTGGACAATTTTGAAGGAATTGTTTGTACTACCTCCGAATGAGCATATTGTAGTGTCTGTAAACTTTGATAGGCAACCAATTAGTGAAGAGGCTTAACTGTTGGCTGAATTTCTAGGCATGCTTGCTCGAAATGGAATGAAATTACCTATTTATTATAAAACATGGCATAAAGTTCCAGCATAAGTTAAGGCCGATGCCTTAAACTTTATTGAGGTATTAGTATAATTAATTACATATAAAAATATAATTATTTTACATTTTGTTTACTTATTCAAACTTTTCTTATTGTATTATTGCAATCAAGATTTGTACTTGAAATACCAACGTCATTTGTGCTTAAGTCATTGGAAAAGAAATGAAAAGATTGTAAGCATAATTTAAAGAATAAGTATTTCGATCAAAATACTACTGTAGAGGTGACGATGAAAACTCTACTCCGTAATGTGATTAGGTGGCAATATGAACAATTAGTTAGATTTTGGTTCTCAAGGAAATGAGAGATACTAATTTATAACTTTATATAGCAGAATGAAATAATGAAAGTGTTTTATGCTTTAAGTTGGTAATATTTGTATTTCTACCATATATGCAATTATTTTTTATGACAGGAAAGAGAACAAATTGAGCTTGGTAGCAAAAAGCAATAGAAATATAGCCACACAAGTGGATCAAAAAGTTTTGCAAGAAAGCAAAAAGAAATAGTAAGTTTATGATTTTAAACTCATTCCAATGAATGAACTTTTTGTGCGGTTAAAAGGTAAATATGCAAATAAACAATTATTATTCTATTTTAATAGTTTTGATAGTTTAAATACATGATATTAAACTTATCAAAAGTATTAAACTTAGTTGACATAGATGATATATATGAAAAAGTTATTGTTTACATATATTTAGGTAAAAATACAAATTTGTTGTTATTGTTTTATTTTAACAATTTGGATAGCTTCAATACTTGATAATAAACTTATCCGATTGATTGAACTTGATTTTTACAGTTGATATAGGTGAAAAAGTTGTCGTTTATGTCTATTTGGGACTATTTTTGCCTTTAAAAGGCAAAAATACAAATTAAACTTTTAGATGGCTTTGAACAGTTTGAATGGCTTCAATCCATGATAT
Source organism: Durio zibethinus (assembly GCF_047325235.1). Classification (NCBI taxonomy): domain Eukaryota; kingdom Viridiplantae; phylum Streptophyta; class Magnoliopsida; order Malvales; family Malvaceae; genus Durio; species Durio zibethinus. The sequence goes on along the minus strand of NC_143183.1, from coordinate 15,203,147 downwards.
TAAACTTATCCAAATAATTGAGTTTGGTTTCCATGATCGATATGTGTGAAAGGTTAAAATGCTTTTGTTGTTTGCTTCTATTTAATACTATTGTGCTGTTAAAGAGCCAAAATATAAATTTACGGTTATATTTATATTTTAACAATTTAGATAGATTAAATACATAATATTAAAATTATTCAAAATTTTTGAACTTGATTGACAGGCCTAATATGCATGAATAAGTTGCAGTTGATATGTATTTGACAATAACATATGTTTTTGTATAGGAGATTGAGATGGGTGACAAAATTGAACATGTGAAACTTTTTTGCTTAACATACATAAAAAAAGACAAATCTTACATGAATGCCAAAAAACAAGAAATTAGGTCATTTGTAACATCTATTTTAATAGAAATTAAATATTTACTCTTTTTAACATATTATCAATTAATCATTAAACTTGATGGTTATTTATGACTAATTTTTAGGAGAAAGCAAAAGAAAAAATGGCTGCTGAGATTAAAGTAGCATCTAATGGTTCTGTCAACATGCAAGAATTGAAAAATTGAATATTCATAGAAGTTGCTGGAAAAAAAAAGCATGGATAGGTCCTAGGCCTTGGATTGGGTCCAATATTATCTACCTACTATGAATGTAGCTTTTAGTAATTTATTCTCAATAAGTCAGTCTTTGTGAGACATTTTGATATTAAGAGAAAAGTTGCAAACTATGCAACAACGCTTCCAGCAAATTGAAGCAAAGAAAGAATAGGAGCATGCCAAAATTGAGGAAGAACGTGCTAGAATAGAGCAAGAGCATGCAAAATTTCAGTAGTTGCATGATCAATTCGATCATCTTATGAATTTTGTGCATCAACAATTTTTAGGAACTGATCTCGGTAGTCCACCAACTCAGGTATTATATTTAGTAAATATTTATATTTTTTTAATATAAAAAAAGCTGACTATGAAGTATTAAAAATTTTATGGTATTATTCAGTAGGTTCTTGAGCACGCTAATGACTAAAGTGAAAAAATTCTTTCATCAATTGGCAGCCTTCAAAATCTATGCAGTCATCAATTTCATACATTTTAATTTTTTTTATTAATGTATTAAAAAATTTGAATGTTATTATACTAATTATTAAATTTTGTGTTAGTTAGATGCATATTTGAATGTGAATAAAGTTTTTATTAGTTTTAGTTTCTGAATTTAGGTTCATTTTTATTTCATTAACATTTCTTGTTAATGAAAATAATAAATATTAACAAAAATTTTTTATTTAAAAAAATAAATTTTTTAATTTCGTGGCATTCACATTTAAGAATGCCACTAAATGAATAATTTAGTGACGTTTGTACTATAAAATGCCATTAAAAGTAACGGCACTCTTTTAAAAAAAATCACTAAATTAGCAGCTTTTTTTTTGTCTTATCATATAAATGCCACCATAATAGCAGTGTTTTTCTGATAAAAATACCATTAAATTAGCAGCGTCTCAAAGATACAAACGCCGCTCAAATAGCAACGTTTTTCATATACAAACGTCGTTAATAAAGCAGTGTTTTATAGAAAATGTCACTATTTTTCCCAATGCGTGTATAGCCAACACTCTGATTGGCATTTTTTATAAATGTCGTAAATCTTTTAGTGGCATTTATAAATGCCGCTAAACATTAAAAAAAAAGGTCAATAAAAACCTAAACCCCTGTAGGGACATGAAAGCAATACCTTCAATCCGTGTGTTATTAGGGTTCATCCTAAATCTTATAGGCCTTTAACCCATTTCACCACCTTTCCTTTCCACTTTACATAGACCTTAGAAAATTTGGATTTGTGAATCCAAATTTTTTTAGCACTTTTAATAGGAAAAATAAAAAAATTATTGTTATAAATTTTATTCAATATCTCTTAATTAAAATTTATGAATATTTATGTATAAATTAGACTAAATATTTATGTATAAATTAGATTGAATTTTTTAAATTAAAGTATAAAATAATTACAATCAAAATAATAATTACATTTATATGTAATATATATCATTGAATAATTAGTTAATAAATTAGAATAAAACTAGACAATTAAATTCATATACAATGGGATTTGAACCTAAGAATTTAAGGATATGTTTGGTACTTAAGATTAATATAGGATAAAATAAGATAATATTATGAATAAAATTATATTAAATAATGTTATCATATCTTATATTTGATATGTGCAAAGTTATGTTATCATATCTTAAAATTTAGACAATTTAAATTATTAATGTAATTTTTAAGGATATAATAGGAAATGTAAGATCAATCCCATGTATTAAAAATAATCCTTTCCATTTTGGCAAGATTGAATCATCCTATACTAAGAGGATGATTAATCCTTCTTGTAATCCATCCTTTTTTTTTTTTTTAAATATAACCCAAACATAATCTAAAATAATTATTATCCTATCCTATCCTTCATTTTATGTACCAAATATTGCCTAAGGTTGTAAGTCATTAAGTCAAAACTTTATTAGCACACTTTTGAAATTTTTGATAGAACGAGATGACCACACTTCATTTATTAGGTAGATCAATTGTCTAAAAGCCTCTGCCATTGCAAAGTGTTAGGTCTTCACGATACATGATGCCACAAAAGATATTGGTTGAATTCCACTGCTTCTAATTGGGAAAATCAGGAATGCTCTTTTATATTAAGTTGATTTACTCCTCTATAATTTACAATTACTTTGAAAATTCAATAGGTTAGGCTCAAAAGGAATTGATCATTTCATCATCAAGCCATTGGCACAAAAAAAAAAAAATCCTCAGGCTATATTTCATAATGAATTAATGGAGTCCCAATGAACTTCTCCATTCATTCATCTCTTACTGAATGTCCTCTTAATCAATTTCCCAATCAAAGAAAAGAAATATTCAATAAAATTTATAGAGAATTTCCATATAAATTGCAACATCAATCACAACCTCTATAAAGTCCATGAATGAACAAATATGAGATAAGTAAAAAGTCCACCAATTTTGATGCTTCGTGAGTGTTTCTGATTTTGAAACCCCCATTAGTACAGTGAAAAAAAATATAAAATGCTGAAGATCACAGTACCATACAATTTCTACAGACTTTTTTGAAGATGAGGTTATTTATGGTTCCCCAATGAATAATTGACTAAAGCAAAAGAATATAGTTCATCTTTGAATATGTTTCAAATAGTGACATTGGACATGCTGGAACATTCTCTATTTTATAAAAGTATTATGATCTTATCCTATTTTCTTAACCTTTATTATTTCTATCATAACGGTTAAAAAAATTTTAAAACGAAAGGAGTTGTCATTAACATTTTTTGGCTAGATGTGATTGGCCGCCCATTAAAACTTACATTTTTAATAAAATCTTAAAATTAATTAAAATTTATTAAAAAAATAATTTTTGAATCTACAAAAAAACAAAGTCAGATTTGGGAGTACGGTTATATATGGAGAAGGATTAATACCTTCACCATATCCATTTTAAAAACAATACCAATTAACTATGTATTATCCTTAATTTTGACAAAAATGTTTTAATTTTGATATTTAAGAATAATTTCCATGATTTTTCTTATTGCAGCAAAAACATCTTTTTGTTCTTTTTTTTTTCAAAATTCAATGAGAATCTTGTTTATTAAAAAAATTTTGAAAATATTTTAATATTTTGGCAATATTAAAAGGAACCTTCTCACCTAAGGATTGTTTAGAAATTATTACTCCAATTGTCTTAGAATCCCATATTTGGAGATCCATATTTATATTAAAAATTAATGTTTATAACGCATATGATAAAATAATAAAATAAGATGTTTAAAATTTAAACTAAAAAATATTTTTCTTTTTATAAAAAATTATTTCTTATGTTTTCTATTAAATAAAAAGAAACGAAAATCTTCATTGAGAATTATTCTAAATGCCCAATGCTTAGGCGACATTTTAGAAAATTTCTCTCACCTAAAGATTTCTAAAGAGTTACTACTCGGATTTTTTTAGGATCTCATCCTCGAAGATTTTATTTGTTTTCATGATTAAAAGATATATATAAAAAGTGATTAATAAAGGATAATATTCATGCATAGGTATGCATATTTTATTTGTGTATTTATATTTTATTTTGTTTTATCTTTATTTATTTTATTACTTTATTATTATTATTTTTAAAAAAATATTTGTCATCATTTCTTCTTTTTTTTTTAAGAAAGTTTTGATTATTAATTTTTCCTTTTTCTTTGCACTTTTTCGTATTTTTTAAGTGAACAAAAGGAATTTTTTATTAAATTTTTTTTTATAAATACTCTAATACACTAGTAGTATTTAAAAAAATCTTCCCAACCAAAGATTTCATAAGATTACTATGCGAACTTCCTTAGAATCCCATCATCGGATAAAAATTTTTTTCTCATTTTTTATTTATTAGTAACATTTTTAAAAAAAAAATAAATACATTAAACTTTATTATTCATTTTTTTGGAATCAAAATTTTATTTTTATTAGCACTATTTTACCATAAAATATTAAATATATATTGTAAGGATTTAAGATTTTAAACATGTATAAATAAGAAAATAAATAATTAAAAAATAATATATAAATAGAAAAAAATAAAACTAACAAAAAACACCTAAACTAGTTGGTTTGAAGTAGTTTAGTGATTTTTTATGGTTTAGACCGATCCACAAATGGTTCGATTCGATTTACTTCTGATTTAACTGTTCACTTAAATTGGTCCAAACCGGTCCAAGGGAATCAAAACTAGTAAGGCATAGGGATCCCAAATCCAGATCGAGCCGATCTCTCTCGTCTACAGTTGCTTTATTCATTGTCAATCGCTTACCATCTGTTGCTACTCCATTCATTACCTGTTGATGCTAACCGAAGCTAGGAAATTCCAAAAAAAAAAGGCCCCAAAAGTTCTTTTTAATCTCTTTTTTCACCCTACTAGATTAGATTTTTCCAAAACCTTGTAGATTTCCTCAAATCTAGTTAAAAGTCATGGCTCAAAATAAAAAAAATTGTCCCAGTGCCACACCAAACAATCCCTCCTTCCATTTGTAAGGGGATGTAGAAAGGATCTGTGTATAAAGGTTTTTACAAAACTAAACTTAAGAATTTACAAGTAGAGGATGATGGATTAGAGAGAGAGAGGTAGAAGAGATGAAAGAAAATGGGATGTCAAAATAATCAATTTTGACTTCGAATCTAACTCGCATGATCTTTCAATCAACCGGTCAGCAGTATATGAATTTACTAATACCACAAATACTTCTATCAAACCGATAGATTCCAATATTATCAAAATTTTTGAACCAAATAGTTTTGATTCAAAAATCAAACTAAAATTGGTTAACTCATAGACTTATCTATCCCAAAAGGATGGTGTCTCGAAGATATTTCGAATACTTTTGAAAAATAAAAAGTACCAAATTTAGAATTTTTCTCATCAAGAAAAATCTTTGCTTTAAAAATCTACATGCATCAACCAGTTTTAATCCAAACTTGGTTTTATCCCATACAAATGCTTTTGATCATTAACAAGATGATGATATAAAGAGTATAACTAGTAATCAATCTTTTTGTACTCCTTATCGAAGTTTTTTTTCAAGATTTCATAGTACAAATAGTACAAAAACCCTACGACAAGCAAACAACATGCGTCATACAGATAATACAGGTAAAATACCTATATTTGTAAGAGATAATCCATCTTAGCAAGGTACAGGTGATAACTAATCCTTTTTATCATTTTGTAAATTTTTTATTAAATTCACACACCTCTTCTTCTAGAAACACTATGAATGAAGAAATTAAAATGTTTCATTTTATCAATAATTTGTGTTTCTACACCTGAAGTAATCTTATTCACCAAAAAGGTAAGATATTATACTTATATACAAGGTTACTTTTATTTTCAAAACTATAAACCATATAATTTAGATATTTTGATTGACATAGGAGCAACAATCTCTAGCTGTCGACCTAATGCTTTGCCTTCAACACAATGGCAACCCATGAAACATCCTATAATAATAGTAGGTATCGATGGTAAAGAAACCATTGTTAACCTAAAAGCTAAAAATATCCCTATCACTCTAAATGATAAAAAATTTATAATTCCTAAAATATTATGTTTTCCTAACATGCATGGAAACATCTTGCTAGGAAATAATTTTATACATAAATATTTACCCTTTTCTATTTTTATAGATCATCTTACTTTTACTATTGATAACAAATCAATAGAAGTTCCCCTTTTATCCAAGCATGAACATGTTTGAAATTTGGATGAGCACAGGAAACACCTGAATATTATTGCTCAAGAAGTTATTTTATATGGTATTATTTTGAGTCCTAAAAAGGTAAAACTCGAAAAAACTAAAATAAAATTCTTGTTCTCAACTTATCTGCAAATGGGCTAACATTGTAGGATCATATTATCTCGAAGATCAAGGAGTTTCTAGAACAACTGGATAATGTGAAATAGCGACAACAGTTGTTAGGTATACTTAATTATGGCAGGTAATGTTTCAAAAACCTTTCTAAAAGAGAAAGTTATCTTTTGTGTAAATTACGCAAAGATAATGATTTTGTCTGGACATCAGTCGACTTTAAAATTATCAAATAGATCAAATCAGAGCTAACCTATATCCCAAAAGTCTATCTACCTAAACAAGGTGATTTATTGATTTTAGAGACAGATGCCAGTGATGAATATTGAGGATGTGTCCTTAAAGTAAAAAATCTTCATAAAAAATATGAACTGATTTGTGGTTACAATTCTAGTAAATTCAAACCGAATGAAATAAATTATATTATCTTTGAAAAAAATTATTAGCCATAAAAAATGGTGTACAGGGATTTCACATCTATTTAGCCCCTAAGATTTTTGTTATTTGAATAGATAACCAAGCAGTAAGAAACTTTTTCCAAAATAGAAAGCTCTTTGATAATCTTAGGAGAATTATGTGGTATAATTTTCTTTGTCAATATCATTTTCAGGTAAAGTTCATCAACGGAGATAAAAACTGCGTTGCAGACTATCTGAGCCGACCACATGGATCGAGAAAAACAACCCATCCATGATACAGTTGAAAGGAGAACCATCAAGAAAAAAACAGGTAAAAAATCCTCCTCTTCTTCTTTTTCTCCAAGACCCCTTGTTTTCTTTGCAAATCTTAACCCAGGATTTAGTTTTTACAATAATCCTAACCAAGGATTATATCTCTACCAACAACCACTTTATAGACCTCATTTCATGAGGATTCAACTAGAATTCTCTCAATTCACTCAAGATCCAAATGAATAGATACCCATGAGTTACTCTCAAATAGTTTCTTCAGCAAAACAACTACTTGAAAAAATAAAACTCTTTAACCTAGAGATCAAAGATTTTTACGACCTTGGACTTGAACCACAAGTCTATAGTTTGTTAAACAATGTTTGGAAATCCCATCTCTCAGAAAACAAATCCTGCTTTCATAAATGGATGACTAAATTAGCTGAATTCTTAGTCAACCAGACTAAAGAATTTCATAATTTTAAAGAAATAGCTTTCCAAAACCTTCAATCATCAAATCTGCTAAAATAGCAACATATTGAATTCTTTGCTTTGGAAGAAAATCAGTACAGTATTCAGAAGATAAATAATTTCTTGAATTTGTGTGAATATTTTGAAAAAAAAAATTATAATTCCTCTAAGCCAAACAAGCTTAAGAGAATTTTTCTTTTTAAAAAAGCTTAGTATTCCTAGCAAAGGAATTTTTCAGCAAATTAATTCTTTTATTCTACAGTTAACAGAAAAACTGTTGATCCAAATTTTTTTTTATTATTATACTTCTACATATAGGTATAATACTGCACACGGTGAATTCATATCAAAAATTAAATTTCAACTTAATCATGAAACATTTGATGTAAGAAGCATTGAACTTGGTTTAGTTGGACAAATTATTGTACAAAACTTTTCTTTTCATCTTTTAAAAAATTTCCCAACTTTTATAAAGCATCACTTTCACGTGTGTATAAAATGGTCAAAATATTTTTATCACATCCATTTTACTATAAACAGTCGTTTAGGTACCTTTCAAAGAGAAAGATTTTACCAACCATATCAAACATGGGAATTTGATAAAATATTCGGTGGAAGATTCATTTTGACATCCCTTTTTCTTTCATCATTCATCTCTACTACCTTTCTCTCTCTAATCCACTATCCTCTACTTGTAAATTCTTAAGTTTAGTTTTGTAAAAACTTTTATACATAGATCATTTTCGCACCCCTTGTAAATGGTATTAGAGCTTTAGGCTTGTACAAAAGTTTGCTAAGCTTGTATTATAGATTCAACAATAAAGATCTACTTGTGACTCATCTTGTAAGATTTCTTTCCTTTTACTTGCATCTTTTTCTTAAGCTCTTTGTTTCAAAGCTTATATGTGCATATCTGAGTTATTTGCTAGAGTTTTTGGCTTGAGTTACCTTGTTTGCTAGCGTTTTCAGAACAACACATCGGTTTTAAGCACCAGAAACATGGAAACCTTATGAAGAAAATTCATGTATTTGCAAAGATAAGTCTTATAATCATGATTCACATATAGATCCTAAGTATGAATCTAGTAATATTAGCATAAGTAGAATTGTAAATGGTTTAATTAATTTAACTTCTTTTTTCTTTCATAAACTTTTTATAAAAATGGATACTATAGAAGATAAAGTAGATTTGCTTGTAGAAAAGATGGACCAAAGACATGTTCCTCCAGATACATTTATAGACTTTAGACCTCTTTATTATGGTAACATTATGATGAGCAATGAAAAACCTTCATCTTTCTTAGCAAAGAAGAAACAAGAAAAACTTTATTTTGACTTTTATAAATATATTATTGAAAATTTTAAGTCTAAAATGGAAAAAAACAGAAGATCCGTAACAATGGATTGATTATCTTTAAGCTATAGAGACTTTTTATAGAAAACATAAAGGACTCTTTATTAAGTATAATTATCATTATATGCTTAACTATGGCACAACCAGTGTCTGTGGCAAAGAAGCAAATGATAATTTAGTAGCTGATAATTTTGAAATTCTTGCTACTAGCCCAGTAGTCAAGGATAAACCAATTTCATCAAATGACCCTGATAGTTCTGATGATCAAATAGATCCAGAACAAACTCAAATTCCTATCCCTTAACCAGAGGAGCGTGGGAAGAGAAAAGCATCTACAATATCTAACCTAAATATTGATGATACTTTAAGATTGCCAGATTTACTAGATCCAAACATAATGGATCAACATCTTCCTCATTTAAAAGAAAAATATTCTCACCTAAATAAGGATGAGATAAAACAAACATCTGAATTTGGCCAAACAAGTTAGGTTAAGATTGAAACCCCTGTTATCTATTTGTTAAACAAACGAACAGTTTCACAAGGTGGTACTTATTTAGATTTAACCAAAGTCCCTCTTGAAGACTATGGAAAAGCCATAGACGATTGGGCACAATCTATGTCTATTGTTGTCATAGGTTACGTGGAGTAGTGGAATAAATAACATTTCTTCAACTACTTTTGTGGCGTATGGTAAGGTGATGTCCTACAATTTCTCAAAAAATGAGAAACTACAACCCTCAAAGAACAGTAAAAATCAACGCTATTAGCCGCAAAAAATATTTCTCAATTACTAAAAGATTTAACCCAAATCTTGAAAAATGAGTTTTATGGTAGTACAGAATCTCTAGATCCCACTCAAGAAGCTCAATTTATTTTATCAAAATTAAAATTATGTGATATTCGGAATCTTGATGATTTCTCAAAAAGATATCTTTTTTAATATAAAAAATTGGATGAAAAACATTCAAAGTTTTGCTTATAGCAATATTTTCTCAAACTTCCCTCACCATGGGATGAATTATATTCACAAAATTATCCTGTTTATTTAGAATTAAAACTCAAAACTGTTCATACTTCAAATCTTAGTATCAAACTCTATGATACTCTTGGATGTAGAATACACTATGTTCAGACTCAAATCACAGAATACTGCCTCAAGCAAAAAGCTGCTAAGCAGGTAAAGTCCAAACTTTCGTATAAACAATGTACAAAGATTTTGAAAAATGAATTTGAATTTGGTTGTGATAAACAATCTTTTTCGAAAAAACATCATTTTAAGAAAAAATGAAAATATTTTTGGAAAAGGTGGAAACCCACAACAAGTTTTAAGTCTAAAAAAGTAAATTTGTTGTTAAAAAGAAGAAAAAATCTTCTAAACAAACTTGCAAATGTTTTCTTTGTGATCAAGAAGGTCACTATGCAAACAATTGCCCTAATAAAGGGAAAAATGCCAAAAAAATGATTAAAAACCTTGATGAAAATTTTTTTCAAATTTCTTTTACTAATGAATTATCTGACGAAAAAATCTATTATGAAGTTTTTTCAAAAATTGATTATAGCTCTTCTAAAGATGAATCTGATTTTATTTTTATGTTGAATATTGAATCTAACCAAGATAATGTTTCAGTTACATCTTCCACATGTACAACAACTACTGAAGGAGAAGGTATGGTTAAACTCAAAAATATTATGAGAAAAACTCATTCTATTTCTGAAGAAAAAATCAAAGAATTACAACTCATCAAACCCGATGAGATTTACAAAACAAGTTGGTTTAAAAAATTCCAACCTTGGTATAAACGCCATATAGAAAAACTATCTGATGATACAGTTGCTAACGATTCTAAACAAGGATTGGTAGAAATCCCTCTTTTTACTAAAAAGAAAATAAACCATTTTCTTTCCAAATATCCAAAGGTCAAATACATCCATATCAGAATGATTTTGATCACCATTAAATTTTTTTTGTCTATAAAAGACATCCCTATTATAGCCATTTTAATGGATAATCATTTTAAAAATCCTACTAATGCTATAATTGGTGGAATCCAATTCAATTTAGCAACATGAGTTATTTTATTCAAAGTTAAACCAAACTATTTTATTTTTATTTTTGACGAAAACATTATTTTCTGAGAGATGAGATTTTCAAACATTGTTTAACAAACTGTAGACTTGTGGTTCAAGTCTAAGGTTGCAAAAATCTTTGATCTCTGGGTTAAAGAGTTTTTTTTCAAGCAATTGTTCTACTGAAAAAACTATTTGAGAGTAACTCATGGGTGTCCATTCATTTGGATCTTGAGCAAATTAAGAGAATTCTGGTTGAATCCTATGAAAGGAGGTTTGTAAAGTGGTTGTTGGTAGAGATATAATCCTTGGTTAGGATTATTATAAAAACTAAATCCTAGGTTAGAATTTGTAAAGAAAATAGGGGCTCTTGGAAAAGAAGAAAAAGAGGAGGATTTTTTACCTATTTTTTTCTTGATGGTTCTCCATTCACTCGTATCATGGATGGGTTATTTTTCTCAATCCATGTGGTCAGCTTAGATAGTTTGCAAGGAGGGTTTTGTCTCTGTTGATGAACTCTACCTGAAAATGATATTTACAAAGAAAATTATACCACTTAATTCTCCTGGGATTATTAGAGAGCTTTTTATTTTGGAGAAAGTTTCTTACTGCTTGGTTATCTATTCGGATAACAAAGATCTCAAGGGCTAAATAGATGTGAAATCGCTATACACCAAGGGGTGCAAAAAAGATCTATGTATAAGGCTTTCACAAAACTAAACTTAAGAATTTACAGTTAAGGATGGTGGATTAGAGAGAGAGAAAGGTAGAAGAGATGAAGGATGAAAGAAAATGGGATGTCAAAATGAATCTTGCACCGAATGTCTAAAACTAATTACAACAGAGGTTTAAATAAAAAATTTTTGAACAGTAACTATTTACAATTTCCACTACAATGTACAATAGACTTTTCATCTACAGTACTACTACAGTGACCTGTTACAGTGATTTCGTCTGTTGGTTCTGGCTTATTCTTGTTTGGAATATGCATAGTAATTATCCTTCCATAATATTGTTTATGTTATGGAATTCTTCCTCTAGTGCATTAAGAGACTAGGGTGATGGAAGAGATCTAGAATGTGATTTGTTTCACATTTGCCATCCTTCTTGATATTGATATAGTGTTCTATTGGATGATCTAGATCTTCCACTTTAGATAATTTTTCTAGTAGCTGGATTGTTTCTAGTTCATTTTGTATATCCAGATCTTCATGGTGTTCAAGAAATCTGAAAACAAAAATACGTTTGTCATCTATCCAACAAGCTATTTTAGGATAGTTTAGCTTTATAGCTAAATGGAAAAAGAATTTTTATTTTTCGATTAGGTCGATTTCTGTTTGGAAATGGTAACCATTGGGGTTTGAGTATTTAGAGATGGTTTTGTATAAATCATCTGGCAAATCGATATGGTCAGTTGGTGGATCTAGTATAGTAAGGGGTTGAAAGAAATGTCCACCAGATATTCTATCAAATTCTCATATTTGATATGGTTGGTAAAATCTTTCTCTTTGAAAGGTACCCAAAAGACTGTATATAGTAAAATGGATGTAATAAAAATGTTTTCACCATTTTATACACCCGTGAAAGTGATGTTTTATAAAAGCTGAGAAATCTTTTAAAAGATGAAAAGAAAAGTTTTGTACAATAATTTGTCTAACTAAACCAAGTCCAATGCTTTTTACATCAAATGTTTCATGATCAAGTTGAAATTTCATTTTTGATATGAATTCACCCAGTGCAATATTATACATATATGTAGAAGTATAATAATCAAAAAAATTTTTGATCAACAGTTTTTCTATTGACTGTAGAATATAAGAATTAATTTGCTGAAACAATTCCTTGGTTAGGAATACCGCAGCTTTTTCAAAAAGAAGAATTCTTTTAAGCTTGTTTAGCTTAGAGGAATTATAATTTTCTTTTTCAAAATATTCACATAAATTCAAGAAATTGTTTATCTCTTGAATACTGTACTGATTTTCTTCTAAAGCAAAGAATTCAATATCTTTCTATTTTAGCAGATTTGATGATAGAAGGCTTTGAAAAGCTATTTTTTTAAAATTTTAAAATTTTTTAACCTGGTTAACTAAGAGTTCAACTAATTTGGTCATCCCTTTGCGAAAGCTGGATTTATTTTCTGAGAGATGGGATTTCTAAACATTGTTTAACAAACTGTAAACTTGAGTTTCAAGTCCAAGGTTGTAAAAATCTTTGATCTTTAGGTTAAAGAGTTTTATTTTTTCAAGCAGTTATTCTACTAAAGAAACTATTTAAGAGTAACTCATGGGTGTCCATTTATTTAGATCTTGAGCGAATTAAGAGAATTCTGGTTGAATCTTCATGAAAAGAGGTCTGTAAAGTGGTTGTTTGTAGAGATATAATCTTTTATTAGGATTATTGTAAAAACTAAATCCTAGGTTAGGATTTGTAGAGAAAACAAAGGGTCTTAGAAAAGAAGAAGAAGATGAGGATTTTTTACCTGTTTTCTTCTTGATGGTTCTCCATTCACCTGTATCATGGATGGGTTGTTTTCTTCAATCCATGTGGTCGGCTCAGATAGTCTACAAGGAGGTTTTTATCTCCATTGATGAACTCTACTTGAAAATGATATTGACAAAGAAAATTATACCACCTAATTCTCCTGAGATTATCAGAGAACTTTTTATTTTGGAGAAAGTTTCTTACTGCTTGGTTATCTGTTCAGATAACAAAGATCTCAATGGCTAAATAGATGTCAAATCACTGTACACCAGGAGGTGCGAAAAGGATCTATGTATAAAGGTTTTTACAAAACTAAACTTAAGAATTTACAAGTAAATGATGGTAGATTAGAGAGGGAGAGGTAGAAAAGATGAAGATGAAAAAAAATGGGATGCCAAATTGAATCTTCCATCGAATGCCTAAAACAAATTACAATAAAGGTTTAAATAGAATAATTTTCAATAGTAACTATAAACAGTTTCTGCTACAATGTACAGTAGATTTTTATTTACAGTACTGCTATAGTGACATGCTACAGTGATTTTTGTCTGTTGGTCTTGAGAGTCGAGAGAACTTGTTGCTTTGTGTCGACAGTTTGTTCTGGTTTATTCTTGTTTGGAATATGCACAATAATTATCCTTTCATAATATTTTTATGTTATGAAACTCTTCCTCTAGTGCATTAAGAGACTGGGGTGATGAAAGAGATCCAGAATGTGATTTGTTCCACATTTGCCATCATTCTTGGTACTGATATAGTAGTTCTATTGGATGATCTAGATTTTTCATTTTAGATAATTTTTCTGGTAGCTAGATTGCTTCTAGTTCATTTTGTATATCCAGATCTTCATGGTGTTCAAGAAATCTGAGAACAAAAATACGTTTGCCATCTGTCCACAAGCTATTTTGGGATAGTCTGGCTTTGTAGCTAAATGGAAAAAGAATTTTGCTTTTTCCATTAGGTCGATTCCTATTTGAAAGTGGTAACTATTTAGGTTTGAGTATTTAAAAATGGTTTTGTTTAAATCATTTGGCAAATCGATATGGTCAGTTGATAGATCTAGTATAGTAAGGGGTTAAAGGAAATGTCCACCGGATATTCTATCAAATTCTCATATTTGATATGGTTGGTAAAATCTTTCTATTTGAAAGGTGCCCAAAAGAATGTATATAGTAAAATGGATGTAATAAAAATGTTTTGACCATTTTATACACCCGTGAAAGTAATGCTTTATAAAAGCTGAGAAATCTTTTAAAAGATGAAAAGAAAAGTTTTGTACAATAATTTGTTCGACTAAGCCAAGTTCAATGCTTCTTACATCAAATGTTTCATGATCAAGTCAAAATTTAATTTTTGATATAAATTCACCGAGTGCAGTATTATACATATACATAGAAGTATAATAATATCAAAAAATTTTGATCAACAGTTTTTCTATTGACGGTAGAATAAAAGAATTAATTTGTTGAAACAATTCCTTGGTTAGGAATACCATAGCTTTTTCAAAAAGAAGAATTCTCTTAAACTTGTTTAGTTTAGAGGAATTATAATTTTTTTTTCAAAATATTCACACAAATTTAAGAAATTGTTTATCTCTTGAATACTGTACTGATTTTCTTTCAAAGAAAAGAATTCAATATCTTGCTGTTTTAGCAAATTTGATTATAGAAGGCTTTGAAAAGCTATTTCTTTAAAATTCTAAAATTTTTTAGCCTGGTTGACTAAGAATTCAGCTAATTTGGTCATCTTTTTGCAAAAGTTGGATTTGTTTTTTGAGAGATGGGATTTTCAAACATTATTTAATAAACTATAGACTTGTGGTTCAAGTCCAGAGTTATAAAAATATTTGATCTCTGGGCTAGAGAGTTTTATTTTTTCAAGCAATTGTTCTGCTAAAAAAACTATTTGAGAGTAACTCATGTGTGTCCATTTGTTTTGATCTTGAGCAAATTGAGAGAATTCTGGTTGAATCCTCATGAAAAGAGGTCTGTAAAGTGGTTGTTCGTAGAGATATAATCCTTGGTTAGGATTATTGTAAAAACTAAATCCTGGGTTAGGATTTGTAAAGAGAACATGGGGTCTTGGAGAAAAAGAAAAAAATGAGGATTTTTTACTTGTTTTCTTCATGATGGTTCTCTATTCACCTGTATCATGGATGGTTGTTTTCCTCCATCCATGTGGTCGGTTCAGATAGTCTGCAAGGAGGTTTTTGTCTCTGTTGATGAACTCTACATGAAAATGATATTGACAAAGAAAATTATACCACCTAATTCTCCTGGGATTATCAGAGAGCTTTCTGTTTTGGAGATAGTTTCTTACTGCTTGGTTATATGTCCAAGTAACAAAGATCTTAGAGGCTAAATAGATGTGAAATCACTGTACACTTTTTTTTATGGCTAATAATTACTTTTCAAAGATAATATAATTTATTTCATTCAGTTTGAATTTACCGAAATTGTAGCCACAAATTAGTTCATCTTTTTTATGAAGATTTTTTGCTTTAAGGACACATCCCTAATGTTCGTCACTGGCATTTGTCTCTAAAATCAATAAATCACCTTGTTTAGGTAGATAGACTTTTGGGATATAGGTTAGTTCTGATTTAATCTGTTTGATAATTTCAGAGTCGACTGGTGTCCAAACAAAATCATTATCTTTACGTAATTTATGCAAAAGAAGACTTTCTTTTTAGAAAGGTTTTTGAAAAAATACCTACCATAATTGAGTATACCTAACAACTGTTGTAGCTGTTTGACATTATCCAGTTATTCTGGAAACTCCTTGATCTTTAAGATAATATGATCCTGCAATGTTAGCCCATTTGCAGAGAAGTTGAGACCAAGAAATTCTATTTCAGTTTTTTCGAGTTTAACCTTTTTGGGACTCAAAATAATACCATGTAAAATAAATTCTTAAGCAATAATATTCAGGTGTTTCCTATGCTCATCTAAAGTATTAGAAAATACTAAAATATCATTAATGTAAACACAGCAAAATTGTTTATGTTTACTAAAAATACTATCCATCCAACGCTAAAAAATTTGAAGGGTGTTGCATAGACCGAAAGGCATAACAGTCCATTGTAATGGCCTACTAGTGCATTAAAAGTAGTTAAGGTTTTAGATGTATCATTTAGCATTATTTGCCAAAAGCCAGATTTACAATCAAATTTAGAAAAATATTTAGCATTTTTAGCTAAATTATCAAAACATCTTTTCGAGGAATGAAATAGCCATCAAAAATAAGATTTTGATTTAATTTCTTATAACTGATAATCATTCAGGGTTTACCTCATTTAATTTTAGAATGGTTTCTTACCAAAAATGTTGGACTGAAGTGAGGACTGGTAGTCGGTTCTATCAGACCTTTGTTGAGCAATTCTGAAATCTAAATTTCAAATTCATCTATATCCTGTTTGGTATAGATCATAGATTTTACTCTGATAATCTCTTTTAGATCATGAAGAGTAAGTTCACAGCACCTTGGACTGCACTTCCAAAGCTATGGTTGTTCACTGAAATTTTCCTGCAAAATCTTATAAAGCCAATGTCTTTCATTGATAGCTTTAATTTCAGAAATATAGGTTATTTTTGGATGAAATCCGTTAAGAAAAACATGTTTATCCTTGGATAAAGGGGAACTTCTATTGATTTGTTATCAATAGTAAAAGTAAGATGATCTGTAAAAACAGAAAAAGGGTAAATATTTATGTATAAAATTATTTCCTAGCAAGATATCTCCATGCATGTTAAGAAAACATAATATTTTAGGAATTATAAATTTTTTATCATTTAGAGCGACATGGATATTTTTAGCCTTTAGGTTAACAATGGTTTCTTTACCATCGATACCTACTATTATTATAGGATGTTTCATGGGTTGCCATTGTGTTAAAGGCAAAACATTAGGTCGACAGCTAGAAATTGTTGCTCTTGTGTCAATCAAAATATCTAAACTATATGGTTTATAGTTTTAAAAATAAAAGTAACCTTGTATATAAGTATAATATCTTACCTTTTTGGTGAATAAGATTCTTTCAGGTGTAGTATCTTACCTTTTTGGTGAATAAGATTGTTTCAGGTGTAGAAACATGAAAATTATTGATAAAATGAAACATTTTAATTTCTTCATTCATAGTGTTTCTAGAAAAAGAGGTGTGTGAATTTAACACAGAATTTACAGAATGATAAAAGGATTGGTTATCACTTGTACTTTGCTGAGATGGATTATCTTCTGCAAATATATGTATTTTACTTGTATTATCTGTATGACGCATGTTGTTCGCTCGTCGTAGGGTTTCTGTACTGTTTGTACTATGAAATCCTGAAAAAGAAAATCGATAAGGAGTACAAAAAGAGTGATTACTAGTTATACTCTCTATATCATCATCTTGTTGATGATCAAAAGCATTTGTTGGGGGTAAAACCATGTTCAGATTAAAATCGGTTAATGCATTTGGATTTTTAAAGTAAAGATTTTTTCCTAATGAGAAAAATTCTAAACTTGGTACTTTTTTTTTTTTAGAAGTATTAGAAATATCTTCGAGACACCATCCTTTTGGGATAGATAAGTCTGCGATGTTAACCAATTTTGGTTTGATTTTTGAATCAAAACTATTTGGTTAAAAATTTTT
Source organism: Durio zibethinus (assembly GCF_047325235.1). NCBI lineage: Eukaryota > Viridiplantae > Streptophyta > Magnoliopsida > Malvales > Malvaceae > Durio > Durio zibethinus. The sequence goes on along the minus strand of NC_143183.1, from coordinate 15,185,065 downwards.
GATAATATTGGAATCTATCAGTTTGATAGAAGTGTTTGTGGTATTAGTAAATTCATATACTACTGACCAGTTGATTAAAAGATCATGCGAGTTAGATTCGAAGTTAGAATTGATTATTTTGACACAAAGACAAACATTTTTTAATGTTTTTGTCAAAAATAAAAATAAAATAGTTTGGTTTAACTTTGAATAAAATAACTCCTGCTACTAAATTGGATTGGATTCCACCAATTACAGCATTAGTAGGATTTTTAAAACGATTATCCATTAAAATGGCTATAATGGGGATATCTTTTATAGATAAAAAGAGTGGTTTAATGGTGATCAAAATCATTCCGATATGGATGTATTTGACCTTTGGATATTTGGAAAGAAAATGGTTTATTTTTTTTTTAGTAAAAAGAGGGATTTCTACTGATCCTTGTTTAGAATCGTTAGCAACTGTATCACCATATAGTTTTTCTATATGGCGTTTATACCAAGGTTGGAATTTTTTAAACCAACTTGTTTTGTAAATCTCATCGGGTTTGATAAGTTGTAATTTTTTTATTTTTTCTTGAGAAATAGAATGAGTTTTTCTTATAATATTTTTGAGTTTAACCATACCTTCTCCTTCGATAGTTGTTGTACCTGTGAAAGATGTAACTAAAACATTATCCTAGTTAGATTCAGTATTCAGCATAAAAATAAAATTAGATTCATCTTCAGAAGAACTATAATCAGTTTTTGAAAAAACTTCATAATAGATTTCTTCGTCAGATAATTCATCACCAAAAGAAATTTGAAGAAAATTTTCATTAAGGTTTTTTATCATTTTCTTGGTGCTTTTCCCTTTATTAGGGCAATTGTTTGCATAGTGACCTTCTTGATCACAAAGAAAACATTTGCAAGTTTGTTTAAAAGATTTTTTCTTCTTTTTAACAACAAATTTACCTTTTTTAGGCTTAAAACTTGTAGTGGGTTTCCACTTTTTCCAAAAATATTTTTTTTTTCTTAAAACGATGTTTGTTCAAAAAAGATTGTTTTTCACAACCAAATTCAAATTCATTTTCCAAAATCTTTGTACATTGTTTATATGAAAGTTTGGACTTTACCTGCTTAGCAGCTTTTTGCTTGAGGCAGTATTATGTGATTTGAGTATGAACATAGTGTATTCTACATCCAAGAGTATCATAGAGTTTAATATTGGGATTTACAATATGAACAATTTTAAATTTTTAATTTTGTGAACATAATTCATCTCATGGTGAAGGAAGTTTGAGAAAATATTGCTGTAACCAAAACTTTGAATGTTTTTCATCCAATTTTTGATATTCAAAAAGATATCTTTTTAAGAAATCATCAAGATTCTGAATATCACATAATTTTAATTTTGATAAAATAAATTAAGCTTCTTTGTGGTATCCAGAGATTTTGTACTACCATAAAATTCATTTTTCTAGATTTGGGTTAAATCTTTTAGTAATTGAGGAATATTTCCTATGGCTAACAATGTTTATTTTTGTTGTTCTCTGAAGGTTGTAACTTCCCATTTTTTGAGAAATTGTAGGACATCACCTTACCATGTGCCACAAAAGTAGTTGAAGAAAAGTTCTTTGTTCCACTGCTCCATGTAACCTGTGACAACAATAGACATAAGTTGTGCCTAATCATCTATGGCTTTTCCATAGTCTTTAAGAGGGACTTTGGTTAAATCCAAATAAGTACCACCTTGTGAAACCGTTCGTTTTTTTAACGAATCGATAATAGAAGTTTCAATTTTAGCCTGACTTGTTTGGCTAGATTTAGATGTTTGTTTTATCTCATCCTTGTTTAGGTGAGAACATTTTTCTTTTAAATAAGGAAGATATTGATCCATTATGTCTGGATCTAGCAAATCTGGAAATCTTAAAGTATCATCAATATCTAGGTTAGATATTATAGATGCTTTTCTCTTTTCATGCTCTCTTAGTTGAAGGATAGGAATTTGAGTTTGTTTTAGATTTGTTTGATAATCAGAACTATCGGTGTCATCTGATGAGGTTTCATCTAATGAAACTGGTTCATCCTTGACTATTGGGTTAGTAGCAAGAATTTCAAAATTATCAGCTACTAAATTATCATTTGCTTCTTCACCACAGACACTGGTTGTGCCATAGTTAAGTATATAGTGATAATTATACTTAATAAAGAGTCATTTATGTTCTTCATAAATAGTCTCTATAGCTTGAAGATAATCAATTTGTTGTTATAGATCTTCTATTTTTTCCATTTTAGACTTAAAATTTTCAATAATATATTTATAAAAGTCGAAATCAAGTTTTTCTTGTTTTTTATTTGCTAAGAAAGATGAAGGTTTTTCATCATTCATCATAACATTACCATAATAAAGAGGTCCAAAGTCTGTAGATGTATATGAAGGAACATGTCTTTGGTTCATCTTTTCTACAAGCAAATCTACTTTATCTTTTATATTATCCATTTTTACAAAAAGTTTATGAAAGAAAGAAGAAGTTAAATCGATTAAACCATTTACAATTTTACTTATGCTAATATTACTAGATTCATACTTAAGATCTATATGTAAATCATGATTATAAGACTTATCTTTGCAAATACATGAATTTTCTTCATAAGTTTCCATGTTTTTGGTGCTTAAAACTGGTGTGCTGTTATGAAAATGCTAGCAAACAAGGTAACTCAAGCCACAAACACTAGCAAACAACTCAGATATGCACGTATGAGCTTTGAAATAAAAAGCTTAAGAAGAAGACGCAAGTAAAAGGAAAAAAAATCTTACAAGATAAGTCACAAGTAGATCTTTATTGCTGAATTTGTAATACAAGCTTAGCAAACCTTTGTACAAGCCTAAAGCTTTGATACCATTTTCAAGGGGTGCAAAAAAAATCTATGTATAAAGGTTTTTACAAAACTAAACTTAAGAATTTACAAGTAGAGGATGGTAGATTAGAGAGAGAGGGGTAGAAGAGATGAAGGATAAAAAAAAATGGGATGTCAAAATGAATCTTCGACCGAATGCCTAAAACTAATTACAACAAAGGTTTAAATAAAAAATTTTTGACTAGTAACTATATACAGTTTCCGCTACAGTGTACAGTAGATTGTTTATTTATAGTATTGCTACAATGACCTACTATAGTGATTTTTGTCTGCTAGTCTTAGGAGCCGAGAAAACTTGTTGTTTTGTGTTGGCAATTTGTTCTGACTTATTCTTGTTTAGAGTATGCATAGTAATTGTCCTTCCATAATATTGTTTATGTTATAGAATTCTTCATGCAGTGCATTAAGAGACTGGGGTGATGGAAGAGATCTAAAATGTGATTTGTTCCACATTTGCCATCTTTCTTGGTACTGATATAGTAGTTCTATTGGATGATCTAGATCTTTTATTTTAGATAATTTTTTTAGTAGCTAGATTGCTTTTGGTTCATTTTGTATATCAAGATCTTCATAGTGTTCAAGAAATCTAAGAACAAAAATACGTTTGCCATCTGTCCAACAAGCTATTTTGGTATAGTCTGGCTTTTTAAATAAATGTAGAAAAAATTTTGCTTTTTTCATTAGCTCAATTCCTGTTTGGAAGTGGTAACTATTTGGGTTTGAGTATTTAGAGATAGTTTTGTTTAAATCATCTAAAAAATCGATATGGTCAGTTGGTGGATTTAGTATAGTAAGGGGTTGAAAGAAATGTCCACTAGATATTCTATCAAATTGCCATATTTGATATGGTTGGTAAAATTTTCTCTTTGAAAGATACTAAAAGACTGTATGTAGTAAAATGGATGTAATAAAAATGTTTTGACCATTTTATACACCCGTGAAAGTGATGCTTTATAAAAGCTTGGAAATCTTTTAAAAGATGAAAAAAAATGTTTTGTACAATAATTTGTCTAACTAAACCAAGTTCAATCCTTCTTACATCAAATGTTTCATGATCAAGTCAAAATTTAATTTTTGGTATGAATTCACCGAGTGCAGTATTATACATATACGTAGAAGTATAATAATCAAAAAAATTTTTGATCAACAGCTTTTCTGTTGACTATAGAATAGAAGAATTAATTTGCTGAAACAATTCCTTGGTTAGGAATACCACAGCTTTTTCAAAAAGAAGAATTCTCTTAAGCTTGTTTAGCTCAGAGGAATTATAATTTTCTTTTTCAAAATATTCACACAAATTTAAGAATTATTTATCTCTTGAATACTGTACTAATTTTCTTACAAAGTAAAGAATTTAATATCTTGTTGTTTTAGCAGGCTTGATGATAGAAGGCTTTGGAAAGCTATTTCTTTAAAATTCTAAAATTCTTTAGCCTGGTTGACTAAGAATTTAGCTAATTTGGTCATCCCTTTGCGAAAGTTGGATTTATTTTCTGAGAGATGGGATTTCTAAACATTATTTAACAAACTGTAGACTTGTGGTTCAAGTCCAAGGTTGTAAAAATCTTGGATCTCTGGGTTAGAGAGTTTTATTTTTTCAAGCCATTTATCTGCTGAAGAAACTATTTGAGAGTAACTCATGGGTGTCTATTTGTTTGGATCTTGAGCGAATTGAGAGAATTCTGGTTGAATCCTCATGAAATGAGGTATGTAAAGTGGTTATTGGTAGAGATATAATCTTTGGTTAGGATTATTGTAAAAACTAAATCTTGGGTAGGATTTGTCTTGGAGAAGAAAAAGAAGATGAGGATTTTTTACCTATTTTCTTCTTGATGGTTCTCCATTCACCTATATCATGGATAGGTTGTTTTCTCCATTGATGAACTCTACCTGAAAATTGACAAAGAAAATTATACCACTTAATTCTCCTGGGATTATCAGAGAGCTTTCTATTTTGGAGAAAGTTTCTTATTGCTTGGTTATCTGTTCGAATAACAAAGATCTCAAGGGCTAAATAGATGTGAAATCGCTGTACACCATTTTTTTATGGCTAATAATTCTTTTTCAAAGATAATATAATTTATTTCATTCGGTTTGAATTTACCGAAATTATAGCCACAAATCAATTCATCTTTTTTATAAAAGATCTAGATCATCCAACTGAACTACTATATCAGTACCAAGAAGGATGGCAAATGTGGAACAAATCATATTCTAGATCTCCTCCATCACCCTAGTTTCTTAGTGCACTGGACGAAGAATTCCATAACATAAGCAATATTATGGAAGGATAATTACTATGCATATTCCAAACAAGAATAAGCCAGAACAAAACTATCAACACAAAACAGCAAGTTCTCTCGACTTTCATGACCAACAGATAGAAATCACTATAGCAGGTCATTATAGCAGTACTGTAGATAAAAAATCTACTATATACTGTAACAGAAACTGTATATAGGTACTATTTAAAATTTTCTATTTAAACCTCTATTGTAATTAGATTTAGGCATTTGGTTGAAGATTTATTTTGACATCTCATTTTCTTTCATCCTTTATCTCTTCTACCTCTCTCTCTCTAATCCACCATCCTCTACTTATAAATTCTTAAGTTTAGTTTTGTAAAAACCTTTATACATAGATATTTTCCCATAGTTAAGCATATAATGATAATTATACTTAATAAATAGTCCTTTATGTTCTTCATAAAGAGTCTCTATAGCTTAAAGATAATCAATCCGTTGTTATAGATCTTTTATTTTTTTCATTTTAGACTTAAAATTTTCACTAATATATTTAAAAGAGTCGAAATCAAGTTTTTCTTGTTTCTCTTTTGCTAAGAAAGATGAAGGTTTTTTATCGTTCATCATAACGTTACTATAATAAAGAGGTCCAAAGTCTGTAGATGTATCTAAAGGAAAATATCTTTGGTACATCTTTTCTATAAGCAAATCTACTTTATATTCTATATTATCCATTTTTACAAAAAGTTTATGAAAGAAAAAAAAAGTTAAATTGATTAAACCATTTACAATTCTACTTATGCTAATATTACTAGATTCATACTTACGATCTATATGTAAATCATGATTATAAGATTTATCTTTGCAAATACATGAATTTTCTTCATAAGTTTCCATGTTTCTGGTGCTTAAAACTGGTGTGTTGTTCTAAAAACACTAGCAAACAAGGCAACTCAAGCCATAAACGCCAGCAAACAACTCAGATACGCACATATGAGCTTTGAAACAAAGAGCATAAGAAGAAGATGCAAGTAAAAGGAAAGAAAATCTTACAAGATGAATCACAAGTATATCTTTATTAATACAAGCTTAGCAAACCTTTGTACAAGCCTAAAGCTTTGATACCATTTTTAGGGGGTGTGGAAATGATCTATGTATAAAGGTTTTTACAAAACCAAACTTAAGAATTTACAAGTAGAGGATGGTGGATTAGAGAGAAAGAGGTAGAATAAATGAGGATGAAAGAAAATGGGATGCCAAAATGAATCTTCCATCGAATACCTAAAACTAATTACAATAGATGTTTAAATAAAAAAATTTTGAATAATAACTATATATAGTTTTCGCTACAGTGTACAATAGATCTTTTATCTATAGTACTGCTACAGTGATTTTTGTCTGCTGGTCTTGGGAGCCGAGAGAACTTGTTGTTTTGTGTCGGTAATTTGTTTTGGCTTATTCTTGTTTGGAATATGCACAGTAATTATCCTTCTATAATATTGTTTATGTTATGGAATTCTCCATCCAGTGCATTAAGAGATTAGGATGATGGAGGAGATCCATAATGTGATTTGTTCCACATTTGCCATCTTTTTTGGTACTGATATAGTAGTTCTATTGGATGATTTAGATCTTTCATTTTAGATATTTTTTCAGTAGTTGGATTGCTTCTGGTTCATTTTGTATATCCAGATCTTCGTGGTGTTCAAGAAATCTGAGAACAAAAATACGTTTACGATCTGTCCAACAAGCTATTTTGGGATAGTCTGGCTTTTTAGCTAAATTTAAAAAAGAATTTTTCTTTTTCCATTAGGTCGATTCCTATTTAAAAGTGGTAACTGTTTGGGTTTGAGTGTTTAGAGATGGTTTTGTTTAAATCATTTGGAAAATCGATATGATCAATTGGTGGATCTAGTATAGTAAAGGGTTGAAGGAAATATCCGTCGGATATTCTATCAAATTGCCATATTTGATATGGTTGGTAAAATCTTTCTCTTTGAAAGGTACCCAAAAGACTGTATATAGTAAAATGGATGTAATAAAAATGTTTTGACCATTTTATACACCCGTGAAAGTGATGCTTTATAAAAGCTGGGAAATCTTTTAAAGATGAAAAGAAAAGTTTTGTACAATAATTTGTTTGACTAAACCAAGTTCAATGCTTCTTACATCAAATGTTTCATGATCAAGTCAAAATTTAATTTTCGATATGAATTCACCGAGTGCAGTATTATACAAATACGTAGAAGTATAACAATAAAAAAAGTTTTTAATCAATAGTTTTTTGTTGACTGTAGAATAGAAGAATTAATTTGCTGAAACAATTCCTTGGTTAGGAATATCGTAACTTTTTCAAAAAGAAGAATTCTCTTAAGCTTGTTTAGCTTAGAGGAATTATAATTTTCTTTTTCAAAATATTCGTACAAATTCAAGAAATTGTTTATCTCTTGAATACTGTACTAATTTTCTTTCAAAGCAAAGAATTCAATATCTTACTGTTTTAGCAGATTTGATGATAAAAGGCTTTGGAAAGTTATTTCTTTAAAATTCTGAAATTCTTTAGCTTGGTTGACTAAGAATTCAGCTAATTTGGTCATCCCTTTGCGAAAGCTGGATTTGTTTTCTGAGAGATGGGATTTCCAAACATTGTTTAACAAATTGTAGACTTGTCGTTCAAGTCTAGGGTTGTAAAAATCTTTGATCTTTGGGTTAGAGAGTTTTATTTTTTCAAGCAGTTGTTCTGCTAAAAAAACTATTTGAGAATAACTCATGGGTATCCATTTGTTTGGATCTTGAGCGAATTAAGAGAATTCTAGTTAAATCCTCATGAAATGAGGTCTGTAAAGTGGTTGTTGGTAGAGATATAATCCTTGGTTAGGATCATTGTAAAAACTAAATCATGGGTTGGAATTTGTAGGAAAAACAAGGGGTCTTAGAGAAAAAGAAGAAGAGGAAGATTTTTTACCTGTTTTCTTCTTGATGGTTCTCCATTCACCTGTATCATGGATGGGTTGTTTTCCTCGATCCATGTGGTCAGCTCAGATAGTCTACGAAGAGGTTTTTGTCTCCGTTGATGAACTCTACCTAAAACTGATATTGACAAAGAAAATTATACCACCTAATTCTCCTGGGATTATAGAGAGCTTTCTGTTTTGGAAAAAGTTTCTTACTACTTGGTTATCTGTTCGGATAACAAAGATCTCAAAGGCTAAATAGATGTGAAATCACTGTACACTTTTTTTATGGCTAATAATTTTTTTTAAAGATAATATAATTTATTTCATTCGATTTGAATTTACCGAAATTGTAGCCACAAATCAATTCATCTTTTTTATGAAGATTTTTTGCTTTAAGGATACATTCGCAATGTTCATCACTGGCATCTATCTCTAAAATCAATAAATCACTTTGTTTAGGTAGATAGACTTTTGGGATATAGGTTAGCTCTAATTTGATCTATTTGATAATTTCGAAGTCGACTGGTGTCCAGACAAAATCATTATCTTTCATAATTTACGTAAAAGATGACTTTCTTTTTTAGAAAGGTTTTTGAAAAATTACCTGCCATAATTGAGTATACCTAACAACTATTGTAACTGTTTGACATTATCCAGTTGTTCTGAAAACTCCTTGATCTTCGAGATAATATGATCCTACAATGTTAGCCCATTTATAGATAAGTTGAGACCAAGAAATTCTATTTTAGTTTTTTCGAGTTCTACCTTTTCGGGACTCAAAATAATAACATGTAAAATAAATTTTTGAGCAATAATATTCAGGTGTTTCCTATGCTCATCCAAATTTCAAACATGTTTATGCTTAGATAAAAGGGGAACTTCTATTGATTTGTTATCAATAGTAAAAGTAAGATGATCTGTAGAAACAGAAAATGGTAAATATTTATGTATAAAATTATTTCCTAGCAAGATGTCTCCATGCATGTTAGGAAAACATAATATTTTAAGAATTATAAATTTTTTATCATTTAGAACGATAGGGATATTTTTAGCTTTTAGGTTAACAATGGTTTCTTTACCATCGATACCTACTATTATTATAAGATGTTTCATGGGTTGCCATTGTGTTGAAGGCAAATCATTAGGTCGACAGCTAGAGATTATTGCTCATGTGTCAATCAAAATATCTAAACTATATGGTTTATAGTTTTGAAAATAAAAGTAACCTTGTATATAAGTATAATATCTTACCTTTTTGGCGAATAAGATTGTTTCAAGTGTAGAAACACGAAAATTATTGATAAAATGAAACATTTTAATTTCTTCATTCATAGTGTTTCTAGAAGAAAAGGTGTGTGAATTTAACACAGAATTTAGAGAATGATAAAAGGATTGGTTATCACTTATACCTTGCTGAGATAGATTATTTCTTGCAAATATATGTATTTTACCTGTATTATCTATATGACGCATGTCATTTGCTCGTCGTAGGGTTTTTGTACTATTTGTACTATGAAATCCTAAAAAAAAACTTCGATAAGGAGTACAAAAAGATTGATTACTAGTTATACTCTCTATATCATCATTTTGTTGATGATCAAAAGCATTTGTAGGGGGTAAAACTGGGTTTGGATTAAAACTGGTTAATGCATGTGGATTTTTAAAGTAAATATTTTTTCTTGATGAGAAAAATTCTAAACTTGGTACTTTTTATTTTTCAGAAGTATTAGAAATATCTTCGAGACACCATCATTTTGGGATAGATAAGTTTGCGAGGTTAACCAATTTTGTATTTGTGGAAGATGTAACTAAAGCATTATCTTGGTTAGATTCAGTATTCAGCATAAAAATAAAATCAGATTCATCTTCAGAAGAACTATAATTAGTTTATAAAAAAACTTCATAATAGATTCCTTCATCAAATAATTCATCAAAAAAAAATTTGAAGAAAATTTTCATTAAGGTCTTTTATCATTTTTTTAGCGCTTTTCCCTTTATTAGGGCAATTGTTTGCATAGTGACCTTCTTGATCACAAAGAAAACATTTGCAAGTTTGTTTAGAAGATTTTTTCTTCTTTTTAATAGCAAACTTACCTTTTATGGCTTAAAACTTGTAGTGGGTTTCCACTTTTTCTAAAAATATTTTCATTTTTTCTTAAAATGATGTTTTATCAAAAAAGATTATTTATCACAACCAAATTCAAATTCATTTTCCAAAATCTTTGTACATTGTTTATACGAAAGTTTGGACTTTACCTGCTTAGTAGCTTTTTGCTTGAGGCAGTATTCTATGATCTGAGTCTGAACATAGTGTAATCTACATCTAAGAGTATCATAGAGTTCGATACTGGGATTTGCTGTATAAACAGTTTTGAGTTTTAATTTAAAATACATAGGATAATTTTGTGAACATAATTCATCCCATGGTGAGGGAAGTTTCAGAAAATATTGTTGTAGCCAAAACTTTGAATGTTTTTATCCAATTTTTTATATTCAAAAAGATATCTTTTTGAGAAATCATCAAGATTTCGAATATCACATAATTTTAATTTTGATAAAATAAATTGAGCTTCTTGGGTAGGATCTAGAGATTTTGTACTACCATAAAACTCATATTTCAAGATTTAGGTCAAATCTTTTAGTAATTGAGGAATATTTCCTGCGCTAACAACATTGATTTTTGCTATTCTCCGAGGGTTGTAGTTTCCCATTTTTTGAGAAATCGTAGGACATCACCTTGCCATATGCCACAAAAGTAGTTGAGGAAACGTTTTTTGTTCCACTGCTCTGTGTAACCTATGACAACAATAGACATAGATTATGCCTAATCATCTATAGCTTTTTCCATAGTCTTTAAGAAGGACTTTGGTTAAATCCAAATAAGTATCGCCTTGTGAAATCATTCGTTTGTTTAATGAATCAATAACAGGGGTTTCAATCTTAACTTGACTTGTTTAGCCACATTCAGATATTTGTTTTATCTTATCCTTGTTTAGGTGAGAATATTTTTCTTTTAAATGAGGAAGATGTTGATCCATTATGTCTAGATCTAGCAAATATGGAAATCTTAAAGTATCATCAATATCTAGGTTAGATATTGCAAATGTTTTTCTCTTACCGTGCTCATCTAGTTGAGGGATAGGAATTTAAGTTTGCTCTGGATTTGTTTGATCATCAGAACTATCAGTGTCATCTGATGAAACTAGCTCATCCTTGACTACTGGGTTAGTAGCAAGAATTTCAAAATTATCAGCTACTAAATTATCATTTGCTTCTTCACTACAGACACTAGTTGTGCCATAGTTAAGCATATAATGATAATTATACTTAATGAAGAGTCCTTTATATTCTTCATAAAGAGTCTCTATAGATTGAAGATAATCAATCTATTGTTGTGGATCTTCTATTTTTTCCATTGTAGACTTAAAATTTTCAATAATATATTTATAAGAGTCAAAATCAAGTTTTTCTTGTTTCTTCTTTGCTAAGGAAGATGAAGGTTTTTCATCATTCATCATAACCTTACCATAATAAAGAAGTCCAAAGTCTATAGATGTATCTGGAGGAACATATCTTTGGTCCATCTTTTTTACAAGCAAAAAACAAAAAAGGGTAAATATTTATGTATAAAATTATTTCCTAACAAGATGTCTCCATGCATGTTAGGAAATCATAATATTTTAGGAATTATAAATTTTTTATCATTTAGAGCGACGGGGATATTTTTAGCTTTTAGGTTAACAATAGTTTCTTTACCATTGATATCTACTATTATTATAGGATATTTCATGGGTTGCCATTATGTTGAAGGCAAAGCATCATGTCAACAGCTAGAGATTGTTGCTCCTGTGTCAATCAAAATATCTAAACTATATGGTTTATAGTTTTGAAAATAAAAGTAAACTTGAATATAAGTATAATATCTTACCTTTTTGGCAAACAAGATTGTTTCAAGTGTAGAAACATGAAAATTATTGATAAAATGAAACATTTTAATTTCTTCATTCATAGTGTTTCTAGAAGAAGAGGTGTGTGAATTTAACATAGAATTTACAAAATGATAAAAGGATTGGTTATCACCTGTACCTTGCTGAGATGGATTATCTCCTACAAATATAGGTATTTGACCTGTATTATCTGTATGACGCATGCTATTTGCTCGTCGTAGGGTTTCTGTACTGTTTGTACTATGAAATCCTAAAAAAAAACTTCGATAAGGAATACAAAAAGATTGATTACTAGTTATACTCTCTATATCATCATCTTATTGATGATCAAAAGCATTTGTAGGGGGTAAAACTGGGTTTGAATTAAAACTGGTTGATGCATGTGGATTTTAAAGTAAAGATTTTTTCCTAATGAGAAAAATTCTAAACTTGGTACTTTTTGTTTTTCAGAAGTATTACAAATATCTTCGAGACACCATCCTTTTGGAATAGATAAATCTACGAGGTTAACCAATTTTGGTTTGATTTCTGAATTAAAACTATTTGGTTCAAAAATTTTGATAATATTGGAATCTATCGATTTGATAGAAGTATTTATGGTATTAGTTAATTCATATACTGCTGACCAGTTAATTGAAAGATCATACGAGTTAGATTCGAAGTTAAAATTGATTATTTTGACACAAAGACATAAGCATTTTTCAATGTTTTTCATCAAAAAAAGAAATAAAATAGTTTGGTTTAACTTTGAAAAAAATAACTCCTGCTGCTAAATTGGATTGGATTCCACCAATTATAGCATTAGTAGAATTTTTAAAAAGGTTATCCATTAAAAAGGCTATAATGGGGATGTCTTTTGTAGACAAAAAGAGTGGTTTAATGGTGATCAAAATCATTCCAATATGGATGTATTTGACCTTCGGATATTTGGAAAGAAAATGGTTTATTTTCATTTTAGTAAAAAGAAAGATTTCTACCGATCCTTTTTTAAAATCGTTAGCCAAATGGGTAGGTTGAAGGGATGTGTGGTGGCAATGTGTGGGTGGGATATTTTTGTTCTTGGTTTCAACGATGAGGTTGGGGTTGTGTTAGGAGAGTTTCGATTGGGTTGGTGACGTATGCTGGTGGTGGCTGTGGATAGTAGGCTTGGAATTGGCAATTTTAGTCTGGGATTTTGGTGGCGATGTTGGGTTATGATGAAGGCTATCTTCAAGAATATTGTGGGTGGTTTGTTTTAGGTAGTGTGGTGTAGGGTTTAGTTCATGTGGTTTGATTAGGGGTCTAGTGATGGTAGGAATTATTGTGGATGAAAGATATAGGTAATGGTGAGTTTTATATTATATTGCTATGAGTTTTTTTTAGGAAAGCCTCAGGTTGGTCTAGGTATGATTGTGGTATTTTGTTTTTGTTTTTGTGCTATCTTTGTATTGTTGTCTTGCTTCACTTGTGTTTTGCCTACGAATTTTATTGTTTATGTTGTGTTAAATAAGGCGGTTCAGCTAAGGGTACTAATGGTGTTTTGTTAATGGTGGTGAATGTATATAAGGGTAAAAGGTGGCTCCTGGTTGTGCTTGGGAGGAGGTTCCTTTATAGAACCAATCCTCTAATTGATAGGTTTTGAATCTCCATTTCTGAAATTTTAAGTCCTTATTACAACAAAGTGGAGCCTTATACTTGGTCTAGGGATTGGTTTTTTAGAGTCTTCCTCTTTAAGGCAGAGGAGCTTGCTGCTTTTGGTAGAGTTGGAAGGTTAGGGAGGCTTGGGAAAGGAGCTATTGACTTTTCAAAAGTCTTTCATCGATTGGTGCTAAGGTGGATGGGTAAAATGAGAGGGGAAAAATCCAGGAGTGATGAATGACAAAATTTGGGATAAAGAGAAAGTAGAGGAAGAAATTCACTTTTTGGAATTTTGTAATTTTCTCTTTTTTTTTTTTAATTTTTAATTAATTTAAATTCTAATAAAATTGAGCTTTAAAAATATTTTTGGGTTTGCAATTATATTTTAGGCTTTTATTAGGCTTTCATGCAAAATAGGTTGAAAACGAATAATTCAAAACGAAATCCAAATGCGCTTGATTAAATGAATGCAATAAAATGCTCAAATAGGCTCTAATTGAGATGTCTAGAATTAGGTATAAAAATTGACGAACTCAAATCATCCAGATAAAATTGAGTGTCTATAACTTCAACTTCATCTCGACAAGGTCTTTTTTTTTCATTTTTTCATTTTTTTATGCCTTCACCTATCTTCCTTTTGGTCTTTATCAATTTTTGCTCTCTTTACTTTTCTAACAGGCTTTTTGATTTTCCTTCAAAAATGCTTTCCTTTCCATTTTCCTTTTGAACATGCAATATGTGTTTTGGACTCGATTGTGAAAACAAGAAGACACCTCACCATTCGTGAAAACATTTTTTCCTTTTACTTTCCTTTTTAACAACATTAATCCTTTAACGAATGTGTTTTTCTTTCTAGAATTCAAACTAGTTTAAAGATTCTCATAATTTAATAATTTTCTCAAATATTATTTCTTTATTTTTCACAAAAAGTGTGACTGGTTGTTCAAAAAAAAATAGTTAACAAAATTTGCCTCACATAATTAAATTCAATACCCAAAGAGAATGAAATATTTGAACAAACTTGACTTTGGAAGTCATTTAGGAATTGGTGTTCCCTATTAAAAATGAAAGAGGTGACAATTTTCTTTTCAAATGGGTTGAAAGGTCTTAGCACACAGAGATTTTGTTTCATTCAAAAAGGTTTCATCACCTAAAGGGGATAAAAAAGAATGTATACTTTTTCATCTAGGTTAATAAATGGAATATAAATTTTTCTAAAATCATGAATCTCTTGAAAACTAAATATGTTTGACACTCTTTTTGGTTTACAAACATGGCTCTTTGATCGATGTCAAGACTAGCTATGAGAAGTTCAAGATTGTGAAAGGTCATTTAAGAAAGAAAGAAAAAAGATCAAACTTTTAGAATTAATCCTTTTGATGGATTTCTAACTTTCAAAGCATTAACATTCTTGAATCTTTCTATTTCATTTGGTCATCAAGATCGACTACAAAGCTATCAAATCTACTATAGATTGCCCATTTTGGAGTTTTCACCCTAGAACGATATGAAATTTTTCTTTCTATTTTTAAAATTTTTTTTTCTTGATTGTTTCATAATGCGCTTAATAATTCAAGTTTAATCTAAAATGGGTTAATGGTTCAAATAGGTAGTTAGACAGTGAAAGAAGACAAAAGACTCATAGATTATATGGTGATTCCATGAAGGACTTTCTAATTTAAGTTTTCATGCTTGATCAAAATGAACTTTTCAGAACACGTAACATAGGTCAGGTTTAAGGTTCAGATAGAAAGGATAAAAAGACTTAAAATGTATTTAAAAATGATTAAACTAAGGATCATTTTACATCATATACAGGATTCCCTTTTAGGACATCTATTCTATCCTTTCATTTTTTACACTTGCCATTCAATCTTTTTTAATTTTTAATTTTTAATTTTGTTAATTTTGTTAATTTTTTCTTTTTTATTTTTCCTTTTTATTTTTTCTCTTTGCTTTTCATTGACATATCCACTTTTGATTTTGTGAGTTTAAAATTTTTTGGAACTCATTTTATTAGACATTTACCCCTCGACACATGTGATTCCCCTTCTTTATACTTGGAGCAGAACTTCACCATGTATAATTCTTAAACCCCCCAATATGAAGGGTGATCCTTGGTTAAGGTTCATTTGAAAAGAATTCATTAGGCTGAAAAAGGTAGCAAAGGAATAATTTTAATGTTCGTGAAGGGATAATGAAAGCCATTTTTCATCTCAAGCATAATCACTTAAATTGAAGAACAATTCCATTTAGGAAAATTTAAAAGAAATGACATATAAAAAATTTTAGGTTTTGGGATTTTTCTAGTTTTTTTTGTTTTTTTCAAAATTTTTTACTTTTTCAAGTTTTTCAGGTCTTTATTTGAATTTATTTGGATTTATCAAATGCATGATGTCACAATTTTTTCCAACTCATACATCGATCCACTTGATATATACTTTACCAAGATGCATTTTATAGAAAATACCCTCATTTCAACATGCCATCCCCAATGGACTCATTTAAGGTATCAAGTTACCTATATCATTCCACAGAAGAAAAGGTTGTGCTATAAATCAAGTTATCTTAATGGCAATGAGTGATTTTGCTCTTTTGGTTGATTTACCCTAAGACATGAAATAAGGTACGATGAAAATTACCGTTTGTTTGTTTAAGGTCATCTGATGAAATTAGGGTGTTTTAGTTTTGGCATATTTGAGACTACAGCATAGTCTTGACATATCAAATTACCACATCCAAAGTCTAAAAAAGTCATTTTTACTTGATCTTTTAGGTCTCCCAAATTTTTCTCTTTTTTGAAATTATTGTCTTATTGTTCGTTGCCTAGGAAATTATTATCACCATTTTATATTGTAATATTATGAAGTAAAGGCAGGGCTAAATAATTTAGGTTTAAATCCCTTGTAGGGTTATGGTTGATGAGTGAAATCTTTTGATTGATTTGAAAATGATGTGAAGACATTTGGTGAGTTTATTTCTAATAGAGATCACTAACTCTTTTGAGACTCCTTCTATCTTTTATTACAAAAGAAGACTTCTTTTCCCCTTTCATTTTTTTGTTTCTCTCCTTTTTTTTTCAAGGCACTTCTCATCTTATGATTTCAAAATTTTAAATATATGGAGCTTTTATTCAAACAATTGCATAGAAACAAAATTTCATAGAAAAATTCAAAGCATTCATTTCTTTCAAAATAAATTCTAACAAGATCAATCTAAATAACTCATAGGGACATCATATGCATTTCATTCACAAAAAGTCAAAGGTTCAAAAGAAAATTATATTATCTTGATCTCTCAAAACTTGAGACCTCCTTCCACATTTTTACTCCTCACATTTTGCAATTGGATAGAGTCAACTTCTATTGTTCCAATTTTTAAGTCAAAATACCACTTTTGATGAGAGCCTCAACCTTTCCATTCAACTATCTACATTTTTCAATTAAGTGACCCATTGTCCTTAAAAATAATCACACTCGCCACTAGGATCAAATCTCCTTGCTAATGGATTTGGAGTTGTTTTCAGGCATAGGAGTGAGGTGCTAGGCTTCTATTAGCAAAGGTAAAAGGTGAGAAATAGGGATTAGTCATTCTTGGTCTTTTTGGTTCTTTGTTGATCAGGTAGTAGGCTTAAGTGTAGGGACAAGATTGTGAATAGTCATTTGAGGATAGGGATTTATTGGAAAGCCCAAATGTTGGCATAGTTGACAAAAATTCGAGCTTTGATAGATATTACCTATGATAGAGAAATGGGGATGATAAAAAGGGTAAGGATTACATAAGATGAAGTTTTGGGGTAATTACCATTCAAGTGTGACTGCTTGTACCTCCATTTTATTCTTTTCTAATGTACTTCCTTTTTCAACATTAATTGCATCTTTTAACTTAATCTTGCCATTCTTAATTGCATTTTCTATGATTTCTTTAGAGATCACCATGTTAGTAAAATTTTTGAAAATATTCTTGATCATTCTTTCATAATAGGGAGTGTTCAGGGAATTGATAAATAGAATAGTGATTTCTTTCTTTATCAAGGGTGGTTTTACTTAGGTCGATATATCTATCCATTTGTATGCATATTTTTGAAAAGTTTTGGTTGATATTTTCTCCATATTTTACAAAGACAACCTATATGGTACCATATCTTCTACATGCTTATGTTGTGCGAGGAAGGCTTTAGCCAAATCACTCCAAGAGTAAATTTTACTTCAGTCTAGTTGGGCATACCACTTTGCTGTAGACTCGATAAGACTATTTTGAAAACAATAGATCAACAACTTATCATCATGAGTGTGACTCATCATCTTTCAATAGTACATGATAATGTGTGCCAAAAGACATTTTGTTCCATCGTACTTTTTAAAATCTGAGGCTTTAAATGTTGATGGAATGACAAGATCAAGCACTAGACTAAGTTTATTGGCATCAACACTCTATATATATCATAGCATTCAGTTGCCTTCAGTCTCTCTTCTAACAAGTTATATTTATCCTTCATCACTACATCTCTTGATGGATTTAACATCTTCTTTAGTTTCTCCCATTCTGTAAATTCATCTATATTAGGCACAGTAATGGGGTTATAAGGAGTAGGCTTGGGATTGACATTTATCTAAACTGAGGCCAGTTGGTAGAAGTGCCAATATAAAGTTGATGTGTTGTTGGGAGTGCTTGTGGCATATAGGGTTAAATATATGGATATGTGAATCTAGGTGGATGAAATGATTCTTTAATAGCTATTTCCTCCCTTGCCCTGTGTGTTTCGATAATCCTTTTTTCTTTTGTTAAACTCGCTAATATTTGTTTTAATTCTACTAATTGTCTCTCCATATTCTGTTTCCTCCCTTGGCTTATATGTTTCAACAATCCCTTTTTCTTTTGTCAAACTTGCTAATATCTGTTTTAGTTCTACTAACTGTCTCTCCATATTTTGTTGTATTCCTGTAACTGTTTCCCTGATCTTTTATTGGGCCCTTTCCAATCTATCCATCTGATTTGCATTTTCATTTTCCATGATTCTTGTATAGGCTCTAGTATTGTAAGTGCGTATAATGAACTGATCTTTTTTTTTTTTAAATATGCTATTCTTAAACATTTTGTTGATTATCAAAAGTTAGAAATTCATCACATTAATTCTATTATTGGCTTTAAGAGATAATTTATAAGTCCTCCAATATTTAGGTAAAACTTGTAAAAATATCTCTTTACTTCGAAGGTTTAACAAAAGTATACTCATAATCACCATTCTTTGTCCTTAGCTAGCATGAAAAATAATAAATTCAAACAAATGATGCATGATATGCAAGTTAAATTTATTATTGTTGTTGAAAAGAAGCTTAAAAGCCCTCTTATATTCAGGTCGGGTTATTTAAATACAGTCCTTCCACCTTAAAATTTTGGTGAAAGTATATTTACAACCATCATTCTTTTTCATGAGCTCTTTTAGGCATACCATCATTAAAAATAAGAAATGTAAACAGAGACGTCCATTTATAGAAAAGTTAAGTTAAGGGAAGTTTCATCTATTCCCAAAAATTTCAAATTTATACATCATGAAACATCTTAGGACTAGGGCTATAAAGTATCAGACTTACCCATACTCCCCCTTGCCTTGTCTAAAAAGAAGTTGGCTGTGATTGTTGGTGGGGATAACGCTTTGCTTTAGGGCTTTTATTTTTTTATTCATTATCTTGGCCAACTTTACTATTGCCTACAACACTACTAGCTATCTTGGCATAAATGAATAAAGGATTCTTATAAACAATTGGTTTCATTTTGGCATAAGAACCCAAATATTCAGCTTTTACTAATCCTTGTTTCCTATATTTCAAAAACTTGCAATCTTCCAAAGAATGGCCTACAATGCCAAAATGTTATTCCAATTAGGCATTGGGGTCATACCATTCATGATACGATAGTTTGAAGGGTTTAATAAGGATAAGGGTGATAAGTTTTTTTTTAGGAGCTATGGGTATAAATCTGTGTAGGACATGGTTATTGGGTTAATAGGGGGTTTTTCTCTGGTGCTAGTGGTGTGGGAGTTTTTTGTTCTATAGTTGGGTTGCTTTCCTGGAAAAATGGTGGTATAGTTGGTGTTAGAGTGAATTAGGAAACTCTAGGTCAGAAACTAGGTTGAAAAGCTAGTGATGGGATAGCAAGCTAAATAAATGGTTATGAAATGTAAGGTGGTGGACATGAATTCAAGTATGGAATTCTCAGAGGTTGCATAAAGTTTGGGGGCCTACTCTTAGGTGCTTGGAAAAGAGGTCGAAAGTAGTCATGAAAAGGATTTAAGTATGGATTTGGATTTAGGATAATTGGTGAGGGTTATTTGAAGTTTGCTGACTCCGTCTTAAAAATAAAACTTTTAAGTTCAGTTATTTGTGTGGCCAATTTATCCATTGCTTTTTTGAGCTTGCCTAAACTTTGATCACTGTTCAAATCACCTAATGCCTTTGTATGCTTGACAAAAGTGCTAGACCCAGCAAGAACATGTTAATCTTGATTTGATTGAATCAAAAGTGACAATGACCCTTAAAGAGAAACAAACTTAACCCCACCACTTCCTTTAACCATTTTTATCAATTGAGTAATCAGTTGTTTTATTTCTCGAAGCTCATGCTCAAATTCCTGTTGATTCAACTCAAATACACTAATTCTTGCTTGCAATTGATCTCCCATTTTGTCTATTTTGATTTGCACCAAGACAAACATTTTATTTTGAGACTTAAACAAAAAATTCTATGTTATTACCTTTATTAAATGAATGCCACAAATCAATTTCTAACTTATATGACACACAGAGCATGTTTATGAATACGACAATGATGCCTAAATAATGTCATGAAATATCAAAATGCCAAGACAATGGATTTTCACATGTACTAGGCCCCAAATGTTAAAAATTTCATCACCTATGAATGTGTATGCAATGAATGTAATGTTCTATTACCAGGGGTGGTGAGGTATATTCATGTGAAATGCAATTCATATTTTATAAAACACTACTATTCATGGATCCATATGTATGGAATACAATGACATACTTACATGAATGATGAGATGTATATCTATGACTAAGGCAACATACTTGTACGAAATGCATTGACCTATCATGTGCATTAGATATATTTAGATGAAATGCAATACTTGTGTTATGTTGACATAATGAAACTGACACTACCTTAAAATATGTAATGAAATGGAGTGCATCTATTATCTAATATAATGTGAATGAGATGGAATGCACCTACTATTTATTAAAATGCATGAAATGTGATGCATGTACTATCTATTAGGATGCATGAGATGGGGGTGCATATACTACCCTATTATTTCCATTTAAAAAAATGATAAAAATGTATGCAAAAAATTAAATGAAAATGCAAAAAATGAAACAATATTGAAACTTAAAATTCTCTTTTTCTTTTTCATTTTTTTTAGAAAAATAAAAAAAAAATTCAAGAACACATTTTTTATCACACAAAATAACTAAGATTCAAAGGCTTCTCTTTTTTTCCATTAATTTTTATTTGGCCAATAAACAAAGAATTTAAGAAAAACCTTGTTTTTTTTTTTTGAAAATTTTTGTTTGTTTTTTTTTTTGTTAGATAATATTGAAAGAAAAAAATTTTCTTCATTTTAGTTTAAAATATTTCCTAAAAATGTAAATTTTGGATAACGATCAAACAAATGAACTATATGTCAAAAGAATTTTTTTTCTTTTTTTTTAAAGAAAATGCTTTTATTTTATTATCTATCTCTTCTTTTTCAAAATTTTAATTTTACTTGCACCATTATCATCCCTAAATGCATATTGTATTGAAGTGTCCTAATTTGGGTTATTTCTATAAAAAAGGTTAGTAGTGTTCTACCTAATGTTGGTCCCCTAAGGTTCACTATATTATAAATGAGGATTTATTTGTCTAAAGGTTCCCAAATTATTCCTCACTGGTGTCCACACAGGACTAGTAAAGCACTCCAATCCTCACCAATTATAAGCTATGAATGAAAAAGGTTTAATTTGAGTGGAAGTATTTTGCTTGTCATTGTGCAAGTTATCACCTCACGATAATATAAGTACTTTACTTTCTCCTGAAAGGGACAGAGTCTAGGCATAGAGCTCAAGCATAATATGAATGTGTCGTGTGTGAATGAGGGAATATAACATTGAAAACCTAATCTTAAATGTCTTGCAATCTATCAAGAATAATATATAAAAACATAAAATAATATATGAATAAATGACATAATTAAAATAAAAAAGCATGTAAAATTTTTATTACCATTGTTATTTAAAAAATCAAAATTAATAAAATTAAAGTTGAATACCGATAAAAGCCATTAAATCAAAATTAAAGATAATACATAATTAATTTTTTTTGTTTGATTCTCTAAAAAAAATGACATCTTCAATGGAGTTGCCCAATTATCGTAACGAATTTGAGACCACTAGATGAATTTAAAAACGAAAAGAGTTGCCACCAATCCTTTTAGCTATATGTGATTAGCCACCTATTTAAACTTACTTTTTTAATAAAATTTTAAAATTAATTAAAATTTATTAAAAAGATAATTTTTGAGTGTACAAAAAAAATAAAGTCGGGTTTAAGAGTAAGATAATTTATGAGGAAGGATTAGCACTCCCACCACGCTTATTCTGAAAGTGGTACCAATCAACTTTGTGTTATCCTGTAATTTTGACAAAAAGGTTAATTTTGATATTTAAGAATAATTTCCATGAATTTTCTTATTGCAGCAAAAATATATTTTTGTTCTTTTTTTTTGTTTGAAAAATAAATAAGAATCTTGTTTATTGAAAAATTTTCAAAAATATTTCAATATTTTGATAATATTAAAAGGAACCTTCTCACCTAAGGATTTTTTAAAAATCACTACTCATATTTTTTTAAAATCTCAACTTCAGAAAGCCATATTTATTTTTAAAATTAATGTTTATAATGCATATGATAAAATAATAAAATGCGATGTTTATAATTTAAACTAAATAATATTTTTCTTTTTATAAAAATTATTTTGTATGTTTTCTATTAAATAAAAAGTAACGAATATCTTTATTGAAATTTTTTTTATAAATACTCTAATACGTTGGTAATATTTTAAAAAAAATTATCATTTAGAGATTTAATAGAACTCACTATACGAACTTCCTTATAATCCAATTTTCGGATAAAAATTTCATCTTCCTCTTTTTTTTTATTTATTAGTAACATTTTTGAAAAATATATATTAAACTTTATTATTCATTATTTTGGAATCAAAATTTTATTTTTATTAGATTTATTTTACCATAAAAATATTTAATATATAATAAGGATTTAAGATTTTAAACGTGCATAAATAAGAAAATAAATAATCAAAAAATAATTGAAAAATACTATATAAATAGAAATAAATAAAACTAACAAAAAATATATTGATTGGTTGGTCTGAAATCTACAGTTCAAACCAGTTTGTAAACGGTTCCGTGATGATTTCCCAAGAATTGAAGTGGTTTGGTCCAGTTTACTTTTGGTTTGCAAGTTGTTTACTGGAACCAGTCCAGGCTGGTCTAAGAGAGTTAAAACAAGTCAAGTGCATGAATCTCAAATCCAAGTCAGGCCATGCGTGGGTCATCTAATGTTTTTTTTTTTTTTAAATAAAAAGCCTATTTTTTTGTTTCATTTTTAACTCATTTCTCCCAAAAAAATTTCTATAGATCCAAAAAATTTTTTCCTTTTCCAAACCCAACTATTATTGTCACATCGTTTGCAATCAACTATCACTTATCAATGTTAGAAAATTTAGAAAAAAAATGCTTTAAAAATCCCTTTGATCTCTTCTTTCACCCTACAGGATTAGATTTTTCAAAAACCTCATAGATTTCCTCAAATATGGGCATAAAGTCATGGCTCAAAACTAAAAAATTTCTCTCACCATCATACCAAGCAGTCCCTCTTTCAAGTATGCCTTTCCCATGGTCAAGACCTTTCTCTCGTCTTTAGATCTAACCTTGAGATTCCCAAAAACACCTAGAACTAAAACTATGGCCTTTTCTTTCTACCTCTTTTTTTTTTAATTTTTGTGTTGGTTCTTCATTCCCTAAGGATGTGTTTGTTCTTTCTTTTTGTATGATTTTGTTTTTTTTTTTAGGTGATGGCATTGTGTTCCCTACACCTAGGGGATGTGTTGGTTTTCTTTTCTTTATTTTTTTTGCTAGGTTTGGCAAGTTTTGGTCTAGGTGTTGGTTCAGTATGGAAGTAGAATTGTTTTGTTTTGTTTGCTTGATAGTATGGGTGGCTAAATAGTGGCCGAATGGGTAGGTTGAAGAGAAGTGTGGTGGCAATATGTGGGAGTGATACTTTTTGGTCTTGGTGTAAAACAAAACAATACATAAATACAATAATTTAAAACCCACAAAAGAACATGCATATAAAACACAACAATTGAACATAAAACAACACCAAATTATTCACCCAAAACAAAAAAAAATACAACTTAACAAAAAAAGACCATGCATGTAAAAAAAAAAACACCAATCCAAACAAAAAACCAAAATCTAAAAACCACAAGAAAAGGAATTTGTACGAAAAACTCAAAAAATTGAACAAACCAAACATAAAAGTAAAAGAAAAAACTCACATTCCAAAATAAAACTATCTCTGATTACTAATCCAAAATTAAAAAAAAAATAGAACTTAATAAAAAAATTGTGATGCACAAAAAAAAAAATAAAACAATCAAAACACAAAAAAAAAACCTAGAAATCATAAAAATAACAATCTGTTTAATGCATGAAAAACAAAAATAATAAGTTGCACTGCACCTATTCCTTTAAAGAACAATAACAAAACAAACTAAATTATAGCTTAAACTATCTTGAATTTCTTCATCCATAAAAAAAAAAATAAAGAACAAAAAAAAAAGAAAAAATGAAGCATGAAAAGAAAAGAAGAAATCGCCTGGATAAATAAAACAAAGAAAACCAGAAAAACAATTAAAGTATAAACACAAATAGAAGCACACAATGAGAAGCGACAAGTATACACTTAATGTTAAAAAGAGCTTTCATCCCAAAATTAACCATTCAATTATATTTTATTACATTGTTGATGTGTCTAAACAAAATACATAAATGGACTGTTTTTATATATAGTTCTAGATATGTGTGAGATAGAAAGTGCATGAATTTTGTTGAAGCATAATTTTGCTAAAGAAAGTAATTAAAAGCTAATAACTAGTGGTAATATATAGTTAATTTAGTCATTCTCACTTTGAATTTTAAATGAACTGAGCAATAATTTTTGAAGATAAAGTTGTATATGAGTAAATGCATAAATTAGGATAAACTTTATAAGTATTAATAAGGTAAGTATTATTTTGAATGCTAAGGAAAATAAAGTAATTATACTGAAATTTTTAGTTATAATAAAATTTTGAAGACTTATATATTATGAAAAGGAAATGTATTAGATAGGTGTATATATGTCTTAAATTATTTGGGTGTTATTGATTTTCACATAATTTAAAAAAAATTACTTTAATATATTTAATATTAAAATTTATTTTTTATAAAATTAAAGTTTCATGATTTTTAATATCAATAAATAAATAAAATCATAAAAAATAATTTTAAAATATAAAAAGTAAGAGTTTTAAATGTAAAAAAAATAACATAATTTTGGTACATTAAAAAAAGCAAAAACAATTGAGAAAAATATTATAATTGTCCCGAAGGAAATTAATTAAATTCTAATTTCTCTTGGAGAAACTAAAATTAACTTAATAACCTTAATTGTCCTAAAATCAAGAAAAGTCCTTCTCAACTCAAATAAAAAAAATTCTCCATCTAAATCAAGAAAAAAAAAAAGCAAATATAGATAAAATTTTGTTCATATGACTCGTATCCTTTACAACTCATTGCCATGCATATCAACAAGTGTACGCTTAAGCTGTCCATTCTACGTGCAGATCAATTTCAACTTAAACTTTAAAACTCTAAATCTAGAAATCCAAATCAATGAAACTTATCTCAAATTCCTCTCATCACACCCATTTTAAACTCAACTAAGTTCACATTAAAAGAAAAAAAATTTTGAGCAACTTTGCTATTAAGCATCATCATTTCTTCACATCTGGTTACAGATTCACCTAAGATTTTCAAGCACCAAGTTTGTCTGAACGTTGGTCGTGCCACGTAAAAAGATGTGGTATCTTGATATTTTCCCTTCATTTTAGAAAGATTCAAAATATTTGTCTTGTTAAGTTGAACACTTGTCACCTTCCATGTCAATGTTTTCAACATGTAGAAGGAGATTTGCATGCAAAAGCTTAGCCTTCTTCTTTTATAAATATAAAGCCTTTCTTTGCTCTTACCACCCATCAAGGAAAAATACATCTTGAAGTATAGTAAATGTAAACACCCATTTTGTATTAATTATTATTATTATTATTATTATTATTATTATTATTTATTTTTCTTTTTTTAATTTTATTGTTCTCTTCATTTTCTAGCATCTTTTTTGCTAGCTACTGATAGTCGCATTGCTAGCAGCCTTGACAACCATTGGTTACTACTCTAACGATCACACTAACCCTAGGTGGCCAAAGTTCAATAAAATCTAAGATTTTCTAGGATTTTGATTTTGATCTAGCTATATAAATAGAGCTACAAATAAGGAAAAAATTTTGGGCGAAAAAAAAAAAAAAAAGAAACAACCCAGAAAAGGCTTTGCTAGATAAGAAAAAGGTCTTTTTATAAAAAAAAAACCCAAAAACATAAAAAAAAACCTTGGAATGAGAACCATAAAACCAAACAAAAAAATTTCATTTTGCCTAAAATTTTGGAGCTCGATCTACGCAGTTCAAGGCCATTTCTCACAAAACTAGCTTCAAATCTATATTTAAAGAGTTGAAAGGAAGGTTTTTGGTGACTTTGGTTTTTTTCGGCAATCAACAGCTAATAGATGGTGACGATGACCAGTGAAGGTATGACACATCAACATTAGATTCTGGGAGCAATGGTGGTTGGTTGGGTTTACAAAGAGAAAGTCTAAAAGAGGGAGAAAGTAGAGAGAGAGGAAAAAAGAGAAAATGAAATGAATAAAAAATTTGGCCTTTTATAGTGCTACCAAAAGCAAAACGACGTCTTTTAGGACCTAAAAGATCTGCATGTTGACCCGAATCTGACTCGAGATCTACGCACCTGACTGTGACCCGACCTTCTCCCTTGTTGATTGGTTTGACTGAATCGATCACCTGAACCACTGAACCGCTTTAGACCAGGATTGGACTGTTGGTGTTAACTTCGACATTGACTCACCGTTGATTAGTGAAAATTGATTTTTTTTTCTTTTTCCAATTTTTATTATTTATTCTATTTTATGTTATTTTTTGTTTTAATTTATAATTTAAGATATGTAAAAATAAGTATAATAATGATAAAAAACAAAACACTAATAATAAATATGAAATTTAAAATAATGAATGAACGAAATTAATAATAAATAATTAATATAAATAATTAAAAAATTACTAAAAATGTAAGAAAAAATTTTTTTTATCTGATGATGAGATACAAAGGTACTTCGAGTAGTGATACCTATGAAATCTCTAGGTGAGAAAATTTTTTTTTAAATACTACTAACATATTGGAGTATTTATAAAAAGTTTTCAATATAATAAAAAATTTCCTTTCTTTTTGCTATAAAGTAGTAAATAAAAATTAACTAATTTTTTAAAAATAAATTAATAAAAATAAGGAAAAAGGAAATGTTATACAAGGATGGGATTCTAAAAGTATTTCAAGAAGTGATGCTTTACAAATTCCTTAAGTGAAAAGATTTTTTAAAATATTATCAGTGTATTAGAATATTTATAAGAAGTCTTCAATATGATAAAAATTCCTCTTTTCTTCAAAAATTTAAATAAAAAAAGTCAATAAAATTTCTAAAGAAGAAAATAAAATGTGTGCGTTAATATATTAGCATTTTGCATTGCTTGTATGACATAGTTTTCATGAAAAGCAAATCTGAGCCTCTGAGGATGAGATCCAAAGGCATTTCGAGAAGTAATGCCTAAGAAATCTCTAAGTGAGAAAGAATTCTTCTAATATTACCAATGTATTGGAACATTTTAAAAATTGTTTCAATAAAAATGATCTAATTTATTTTTCTCGAATAAAAATAGAACAATAAATAATAAAAGATATTAAGAAATAAAAAAAAACAAAATTTCAATAAACAAAGGAAGTCAAGGAAATTATTTTTCAAACACCAAAACTAAGACTGTTTTTGTCAAAATCAATGGATAACACATAATCAATTCGCACTATTTAAAACGGGTGCTATGAGGGTGCTAATCCTTCCCTACACATAACTGACTCTTGAATCTAGACTATTTTGTAAACCCTAAAATTATCTTTTTAATAAATTTTAATTAATTTTAAAATTTCATTAAAAGGATATGTTTTAATAGGTGACCAATCTCACCTAGTCAAAAAAGATTGTCGCGATCCCATTATTTTTTGTTTTTTCCTTTCGTTTCCAAATTTGTTGGGCGACCAAAAAATTGTTATGACAACTTGGTGACTCCATTGGAGATGCCATTTTTTTTAGAGTCAAGCTAAAATAGTCTTGTTAGATTATGAGGTCCAACGGTCTCCCTTAGGGACTTGGTAAGTTAGTTCATTTGGGTGAGGTATCCCATAGTGGATTGGATTCTGGTGTATGGCAACCCAACCTACCATGGCCCAATGGGTGACGTATCCCAAGAAGGCTTTGTAAAGCCCCTTATGTCCACCTATCGCTTAGTATGGGGCTCTGTGCCATAAAAAAAAATAAAGAAATACAGTTGTGCCTTCACTATCAGCTATACTTTTTAGTGTAGTGGTAGCGCTTGATTTGGAAAACAAAAATTTTTAGCTTTTTACGTGAGATGGTGATCTAAGAGGGAGGTGAATTGGATTTCTTCAAATTCTTTCCTAAAAAATGATTTCAATATAATTGAATCAAAATTAAAACGAATATCAAAATATGATGCAAATAACAATAAATTAATGAACTATAAGCAATTATAAACTATAATCAAAATAAATAGAGAGGGATAGAGAAATCAAACATAAGGATTTATAGAGGTTTGGTCCTTCTCCATAAGGCACCTATGTCCTTTCTCTTGGTTGTCCACACCAAGGCTTCAACCACTAATTTTGAATTGAAAATACAACTCTATCTTTTTTCTCTCTAAGGCTTAAGATGAAAACCTTACACTCTTTACTTTCTAGGCTAAGTAATAACTTCTCAATCCCACAAATTCAAAAGGAAACCTCTTTTTTTTATTACAAAATCACATAATAAAAATGCAAACTTAAAATACCTCTCAAAGGCTAAGTGTTTGCCTAATGAAATATAAAGAAATATGATGAATGAACAACACAATATAGCTTGGATACAACAAATACAAAAGATATGGATTTTAAGCTCTAACAACTCTTGATTCTTAGAGAAAATGAAAATATAACTTGTTGACTCTTGCTCTTTTGATTCATCAATCTTCTTGGTATGTTGGAGTGGCCAATATATAGAGAAATTGAAGAACTATCTGTCAAGGAAGCTTGGGAGAAGAAAATAGCCATTGAAGCTTGATAAACTAGCCATTGGAGATTTTTATCCTTTCCCTGAGGGGATTGATTAGTTCATGTTTTGCTGGCCATTTTGCACTTAAAAAACGCTACTTGATCAATCCCTTCCTTGAAGGGATCGATTAATTCAAAGGGGTGATTGATCCCTACATCGGGTGATCGATCCGTTTTTGCCATTTCAAAACAAAATTTACTTTTGGGTAAAAAATTAATCAATCCCTTCCATAAAGGGATTGATTTTGTCAAAGCTGGGTGGTTGTCTCCTATTTTGCACTATTCTTACCAATTTGATCATATATTGAGTTATACAAATCCAAATTAAAAACTGTTTCAAAATTTAGAAACTAAACTTGAAGGGCTTTCTATCCATATAAAATTCATCACCTAATTCATTGTGTATGAATTATAGTGAATTTTCAAAACTATCTCTCGTGTAGTATTTAAACAACTATAAAGTGTCTAGTAAAAATTCAAATCTTTTCTTAGAAAATTTGGATTTTGATTTTGTTTGATCCATTAGAAAGTAGACTCAAAGAGCTTTCCAACCATATAAAATTCAACTATTAGAACTTTGTGAATTAATACAAAAAAATAAGACAAATTCAATGTTAGAAAACTTTGTTCTTGTAAAATAACTTTCTTAAATTAATCTATTTCTCAAAACTAATATTATCAAATTTGTATTAAGTCCAAAATGAATAAATTCACTTTAAAAACAACAATTGGACTTTTATTTAAGCTCAAATAAATAATTTTTAAAGATAAATTTGGTTTGAAAAATATGAAAACAAAGAAAGGTTTGTTTAAACTTTAAAAATCATATTATTTATTTAGTACCAAAATATAAAATTTAAGAACATGTACTAAATAAATATTTTTCAAAATCTTGATCAAGCTTATTTAGCTTAATGTTTTGCTATTTCAAAATAAGGATCAATTCAAAGCTAACAAGTTTTAATCGGTATTTATTTTTAAGTTCCTAGATTTTGATTCCTTTTCAACCAAAAAAAAAAAAAAACCAATCAAAAGTAAAAAACAAATCGAAGACAAAAAGAAAATTTCACATGCTTTTTTATGCCTTTTGTTCATCTGTATATATTATTCTTAATTAATTAGGAAACATTTGCACACATGATGACATGTTGCATTCCATACATGAGCTCTATACTCAGGCTCCATCCTTTATAGGATGAAGTAAAGTACCTATGCTCTCATAAAGTGATAACCTTCTAATGACAAGTGAAATACTTTTACTCAAATTGAACCATTTCCATTTGTAGCTCATAATGGGTGAAGATCAAAGTGCCTTACTAGTCCAACATTGATGATAGAAAGGAACATTTGGGATCTTCTAGACACCTGTCAATCCAAATCAAGCATGTAATAAGCCGTAGAAAGCCAACCTTAGGTAGAGCTTCGCCTACTCAATTTTAGAAAATACTTAAGACCAAAACGTGTAGGAATAAAAGTCGTGTGTGATAAAAACAAAACAAAAAAAAAAACTTTTTAATCTCAAACCACATCCTCACACTAACTCAATTTTGTTTTCCTTTCTTTTTACATAAATCCTATCATAGTCTTGCATCGAGGTATTTGCTCTGGGACATCTTTCTCCTGAGAAGTTTTTCATGGATCCTGTAGAACTATAGAATTGCTTATCCTCCATTAGTGTCCCATGTGAATCATATAATGAAGTATATGTTTGGTCAAAAGAAGCCCAACAAAAGAATGTGTTTAGGTTACTTGACAAAGTGCATTTGGATCTTACACAGAATAATTTAGAATAATTAGCCATAATCTGGGGTCAGTTAAGTGAAGAAAAAAAAGAAAGCTTTTGCAATAAGTACGAGTAGATTGCATCCCTCATTCTAGTAATGATTGAAGAACAGTTAGTCAGGGTAGCTATACAATTTTGGGACCCATCCTATCGATGCTTCACTTTTAATCAAGAAGATTTGGTGCCAACTATTAAAGAATACTTGATTTTACTCAGGATAGAACTACAGTGTCTGGATAAAGCGTTTACCTAAAAGTCAAAATCGAGTTATCACAAAAAATTGGTGAAGTTTATAAGGGTTAATGGAAACCATAGATTCCTTCACAAAACCTAAAGGTGAACATATCAATATCTGTTGGGTCTTTCTCTGAAATTTTATTCAAAGGCATTTAGATGATGATTAAGGTATGGTTATGTTTGCTTTAGCATTGTATGGCATGGTGATCTCTTGAAGACTTTAGTTACATCAAGATAATTGTGGTGGACATTTTTGAGCAAATTAAAACCTAAGCAATTAATCCTGCACCAACAATCCTAGCCAAACCATAAAATCATTGGATTTCTATCAATGGAATAGAAAAGATCGTTCATAGGGTATGCACTGCTATTGTCTATATGGGTCAAAAGTCATTTCAAGTGCAAGAAAAGTGCATTTTCAAAGCCATATGTTCGAAACAAGGCACCAATCGAAAAGTTCTGTAAAAGCCAATAGCCAACATTGAAGACTAAGGAAGAATATGTTCTATTCTTATGAAGGCTTAATAGGGATGAAATAGAATGGATGGTGCCATGGATGCCTCATGTGCCTATGTTGTATCGAGAAGGAAATGAACTATGGATACCACTATTAGGACTATAAAGTGTGGTAAGTTATGCTCCATTGATGGTGCTTATGCAATTCAGTGCAAAGTAGTTTGTTCTTGCCACTCATGGCCTGGTTCAAGTAGAATTCACCTACAGGGAGTCCAATTCACCAAGAACCTTGGAGCGGTTAATCCAAGCATGGAAGAAAATGAGAAGAATAAGATTAGGGCCTCTCCTCGATAAAGTCACTCTTGATTACTAGATTTGGAAAGCAAAGCAACTCAGAGACATAGTATTCTCTGTTGAGGATGGCTTACATCAATTAGCTAACATTTCGACAGAAATATAATTATCAAAAGTCAAGCTTGTTAGAAAAGAATTAAAAGCTAAAAAAGAAGAAATAAGAAGAGAAAATTTGAGACTTTGAGAGAAGATGGGACAATTAAAATACGAAGCAGAAATACAAAGAAACAGATTGGAGAAGGTCATAAAAGAATGGAATATGACCAACAATGATTTGAAAGATCTATACCAAGAAAATAAAAGATTATGAATCCAATTCAAAACTAGAAAAGTTACCAAGTCTTACCTTAGTCAGCAAAGTAAAATAGAAGTGCTCTAAGAGAAAATAAACTAATGGAAAAGGAAAGCTCAAGAAAAACAAGAAAAGGTCACCATAATTTCTCAAGAATGTCAAAATTGGGAAGGATTATACTCTACAGCTTCAACAGGATTAGTTGAATGCCAAAAAGAAAAAGAAAGGTTGAAGGCCATGCTCACAAAAGAAAGAAAAAGCACCTTAAAATACTAAATGGAAAAGAATCACTTCACCAGGTGATCCAAGGGTTAAAGTTGCAACTGCAAGACCATAAGCACCATATTTTAGCAATAATAGATGAGTGATAGAAAAGGGAAAAAGATTGACCTTTACATGTGATTCAGAAAGACATACTCGCATGAGATAGAGAGTAGAAAGCTTAGGGAGGTAATAGTACACATAATACCTAACCAATCAAGTTTGCAAGGTAGTGAAGAAGGCATGGGAAATGGTTGAAAAGGTAAAAATGTTAAGAAGAGAAGTCAATCCCATAGGATAATATAGATAGTGCCTAATAAACATTTTAGACGAAGCCAAGGATCATTAGAAACAAGTCAAATGCTTTTATGGATATAATTCTAGGATGATAAATCTCATATAACAAAAGTTGTATAGAATCAATGAAAATTTCTAATGCTGAAATTTGTCTAAGAGCAAATATCTTCCACTTGTATTCATGTATCATGTGCACCATTTTTGTTTTCTTTAAAAAAAATCATAAAAAATGAAAAATAAAATTTTCATCACATAGCTTCTAATTTTTAAAAATCTGAGGTAATAAAGGTCTATAATAGCTCACCCACCAAAAATTTTGACTTAACCTACTTGTCATTCGTACAACACTAGAGTTTAAACAAGAATCATGAAACAAGAATAAGCTAGTCGATTTGAAAGGATTGAAAAGGCTTAAGAAGAACTAAAAAGGGATCTAAGTAAGATAATGGACATGCTTAAAAATCTTGACAAAGGAAAAGCATTGGAAGAAAATTTCAACTTTCGAGAGCAATCGCCAGACATGATGAATCCTATATATCTTCTAACATTTGAGCCACGATCGACTCAACTTTTTCAAGGAACCAGAGTGCAAATTCCTACTCTCGAAGGATATTCCTATCCTTATCCAAGAATGACATCCATACCTACTCCAGAACAATTCCAAAATTTCACTAATCCTATCATGGAGGAAAAACCACCTGAGCTAATCTTGGTTCCTAACTTGGATAATCCTAAGAAAAGAGAAAAGCTGGGGATGAAGACATTTGAGAAAGTGGAACATACTAGTGCCTAACAGAAGATGAAATTATTAGAAAAAAGACTTAGGGCTATAAAGGGAACGGATTTTTATGGCTCCACGAATGTAGCTGAGCTTTATTTGGTCTTAGATGTAATCATTCCATCTAAATTTAAGGTCCCTGAATTTGAAAAATATAAGAGCACAAAATGCCCAATGACTTATGTCACCACGTATTATAGTAAGATTATAGCACATACTCGTGATGAGAAGCTATTGATGCATATATTTTAGGATAACCTTACAGATTCTGTAGCCATATGGTATGTTTAACTAGATAAGACTCATATTCATTCCTGACAAGAGCTCAAAAGGGCATTCTTTACACATACTGGCATGTCATGGATTTAGCTTCAGATCATCTATCTTTGTTGAGCATGAAAAATAAAGTAACAAAAAACTTTAAAGAGTATGCTCAAAGATCGAGAGATATGACAGCATAAGTACAACCTTTTTTTACTAAAAAAAAGATAATTGTCCTATTTGTAAACACCTTGAAAGCACCTTACTATGAAAGTTTGATAGGCAATGCAACCAAAAACTTTATAGATATGGTAATATCATATGAGATTATTAAAAATATCATAAAAAATGGTAAGCTCGATGCAGGAGAGACAAGTGGTGCAAAGAAAGGGAGAGGGCTTAAAAAAAAATTAAGCCCAAACAGTGAACTACATGGGGTAATAGTTTAGAGGTTTCACTCCATACCCTGCACTAGTCTACCAATAATGTTACATCTATCCTTATTTCATATTAGTTGTATAGGCCACTACAAAAACTAACTTATCCACCCAATTTCTAGCCATCCTTTCAGACACCTAGTTGTTCATACAACCGTCTACTGTAACTACCAAACCAAGATGGAGACCTAATCCAAGTAGTGATCTAAGAGCCCCAAGAAACATAAAAAAAAAAAAAAAAAACCACTTTCGACCCTATCCCTATGACATACACAGTTTTGTACCCTTGACTTATTGAGAAATATTTACTAGCCCTTGTTATTTTTGAACCATTGAAACCTTCATTTTTCAAAATAGTATGATCCTAATGTATATTGTGCTTATCATTACGAATATTCGAGCCATTCTACAAAAAATTACACTGCTTTGAAGTGTAAAGTGTAAGGGTTAATCAATAAAGGGGTGTTAAATTTTGAAACTAGCAAAGAAAGACTCCAAATGTTAATGAAAACCCTCTACCAAACCATACTAGACCATCAATAAATGATTTTATTGATGGGCAAACATGCCATGTGAAGAGAGGGATAGATGAAGTCAAGACTCAAAGGGCTAAAATGTTTGAAGCCTTAGTGAAAGCCGATATGTTAGAATCACTAAAGCCTCACAATTGCTCTAGAACAATTAATTCAACCGAGAGCTGCGACTATCATAAATAGGTTTTAGGGCATTATATTGAGAGTTGTGATTAATTTTGTCAAGAGGTGTAAAAATTGATGGATATGGGTCAAATAGAGTTTTTTGAAGAAAGAGAAGACAGGATGAAAGCTAGGTTTATACACAGACCAACAACAATCTATTATGATGAGAAGCCAACCCTAAGCTAAAAAAGCCTATCTCCTAACCAATAGTGACAATTAGAGTCCCTAGCCCTCTTTCATATCGGAATGACAAAGTAGTATCATGAAAGTATGATTGTGACATCATGATCAATCCAGATATTACAAACATGACAGGCATAGGAGGTATGACTCAGAGTAGAAGATGTTACACTTTAGAAACACTAGAGAAAGCTTGAAAAAAATAATGGTCAAGGAAGAAAAAGGAAGTTAGAGTAATCCTATTGTAGTCTTTGATAAAGAATGTCAAAAGTCAATCTCTAAGAATGAAACTTGTGAATTTTTAAAGCTAATCAATATAGCGAGGACAGTATAGTAGAACAATTGAATAAGATGCCAGCTAGAATTTTGCTATTATCATTATTGTTAAGCTTAAAGTCACATCGTAATGCTCTACTGAAAGTGCTCAATCAAGCATATATATCCCATAATATATCTATTGAGTACATGGAACAACTTGCCTATAATCTAAAAGTTTCAAAGTACATCTTTTTCAATGATAAAGAGATTCCTCTTGAAGGGTGAGAAAGTACTAAGGCTCTTCACATTACTGTAAAATACAAGAGTCATATAATGGCTAAAGTTTTGATCGACAATGGTTTATTAATCAATGTTATGCCTATGACTACTTTGGCAAAACCACTTATTGATAGATTTTACATAAAGCCTAGTCATATGGTAGTTTAAGCCTTTAATGAGACCTGAAGAGAGGTGCTGAGAGATATAAAAATGCCATTACAAATTGGCACTTACACTTTCAATATGAAATTTCAAGTTATGGATATCTCTCCCTCATATAATTGCTTATTGGATAGGTCATGAATTCATATGGCAGGTGTTGTTCCATCCTCATTACACCAGAAAGTCAAATTCATTATTGATGGGAAGCTTACATATGTGGTAGGAGAAAAAGATTTACTAGTAACCCAATCGATAAATACTCATTATGTAGAAGCAGTAGATGAAGCCCTAGAGTGCTCTTATAGATATTTCGAGACTACCAACGCAATATATGTGGCTAAAAGATCTAATTATATTTGTTACACTTGTTTATGACTAATAAAATAATCATTAAACAGCTCACTGAAATGGGATGACAACCTAGAATCGGACTGGGGAAAAACCTACAACGAATCATAGAGCCACTGGCATTATATGACAAGAAAGACATATTCGGCATGGGATATAAGCCAACAAGAGGGGACAAAATGAAAATGGTGAATGAGAAAAAAGAAAAGAGAATGGCTAATCTCAGGAGATATGAGCTAGAGTCAGAACCAATAGTCATTTTGTACCTCTATGATTCCTTCCATTTGGGAGGATATATTTATCAATATTCACTTGAAGCCCTAAATGCAAAATTGATGAAAGCTTTTTCTAAGCTAGCCATTCAGATAGTGGATGAGAAAGAAAAGAAGGGCCAAGATGAAAAACTATTCGTGCACCCATGTTCTTTGGATTTTGAGTTAAATAATTCGAAAGTCATAGAGCTGTCTATTATTTTATTAACTTTTGAAAAGTTTTTGAAAAGTAATATGTTGTGAAACTTTAAATCCCTAATTGTTTATTCCATAAGCATTAGGAGATCTTTTATGTTATGTTTCAAGTTTGTCATTTTAATAAAAGACTTAGAAGATGCATCTGCATTTCTTCTATTGTTTTCATTTTCATTTTTCTTTCCATTTTTCCTCTATCATTTTCTTGCCATTCTACTATTATGTGCTAATATTCTTTTCACTCCACCCACTTGTAAGGTCTTAAATAATGAACACGAAGATAATCATGATAATAATCTCATATTTGATTTTGAAAACCCAATTCATGTTGACAAACTAGATAATGAAGAAGATTAAAATAATTAAACATTACCTCCTAATTTATTGAAATTAATAGAACATAAAGATAAGCCAATTGAGCCCTACCAAAAAATTATCAAATTAGTAAATTTGACGGATGATGAAAATAGAAGAAAGGTTAAAATTGGCACGTCTCTTTCACTAGCTGATAGGCAAAGGCTAGGAGAACTATTTTGAAAATATGTGGACATGTTTGCATGGTCTTATCAGGATATGCCAAGGCTCAATACTGATATTATAGAATACAAATTACCTTTGAAATTGGATTGCAAGTCAGTATAGTAAAAGCTAAGGCGCATGAAGCCAGAGATGCTACTAAAAATTAAAGAGAAAGTGAAAAAGCAATTTACTGCTAAATTTATGGAGGTGGCAAAATATCCTGAATGGGTAGCTAATATAGTGCCTGTTCCTAAGAAAGATAAAAAGGTGAAAATGTGTGTCAATTATCCAAATCTAAATAGGGCAAGTCCTAAGGATAATTTTCTTTTACCCTATATTGATACTCTAGTGGATAACACTGCTAAGCATTCCACATTTTCCTTTATGGATGGCTTCTCAGCTACAATCAAATTAAAATGGCTACAGGATATAGAGAAAACAACTTTTGTAACCATGTGGGGGACATTTTGTTACAAAGTTATTCCTTTAGGGTTGAAAAATGTTGGTGCTACTTATCAAAGAGCGATGTTAACTCTCTTTCATGACATGACGCAAAAGAGATAAAAGTATATGTGGATGATATGATTGCAAAATCTCATGAAAGAGAAAATCATATAGTTAATCTCAGAAAGTTGTTTGATAGGTTGAAAAGATTCCAGTTAAAGTTGAATTTTGCCAAATGTTCATTCGGTGCTAAATCAAAAAAACTGTTAGGCATTCTGGTTAGTGAAAAAGGAATAAAAGTAGATCCAGACAAAATATGTGCTATTCAAAATTTATCACCTCTTTATACCTCAAAAGAAGTGCGAAGCTTTATGAGAAGATTAAATTATATTGATTGCTTCATCTCTCAACTCACTTAGAAGTGCAATCTCATTTTTAAACTTCTTAGAAAATATGATCTAGGAGACTAGAGTGATGGATGCCAAGAAGCTTTTGACAAAATCAAAAAATACTTATCAGATCCACCCATGTCGGTGTTGTCCATTCCGAGAAAGCTTTTGATTTTATACTTAATAGTATATGAAAATTCAATAGGGTGTGTGTTAGGGCAAAGAGATTAAACGAACAAGAAAGAATGAGCAATCTACTATTTAAGCAAAAAGTTCACAATTGTGAGTTAAAGTATTCGCCATTAAATAAGATATGTTATGCACTAGCCTTGACAGCTCGAAGGCTCAAGCAATACATGTTTTATCACATTACTTGGCTTATAGTAAAGTTGAATCCTATCAAGTATATCTTTGAAAAGCCTTTATTGACAGGGAGAATAGTGCGATGGCAAGTTATGCTTTCAGAATATGATATTATCTATGTAACTTAAAAGATAATTAAGAAAAGTGTAATAGCCGAAATATTATCTATGTAATTTAAAAGATAATTAAGAAAAGTGTAATAGCCGAGTTTCTTGCTAATCGTGCAGCTGAAGATTATGAACCAATGAAACTAGATTTTCTTGATGAAGATGTGATAGTCATTAAAGAGAATGAACCTATTAGGAAATCTTAGAGGATGTATTTTGATAGAGCTACTAATACTTTGGGTCATGGTGGAGGCTTGTGTTGTGGGTTTACAAGCTTCAATTAAAAAGAAGATCAAAGTGTTGGATGTGTTTAGAGATTCAGCATTGGTCATTTATCAGTTATGAAGAGAATATAAAATGAGAGATTCGAAGTTGATCCAATACCATAAATATATCTATGAGTTAGTCAAGCAATTTGAAGTTCAATTCAAGCATTTACCTAGAGAGGAGAACCAGATTACTGATGCACTAGCTAGTTTGGCTATAATGATCAGAACAGATGCAAATATCGAGATCCAACCTATCAAGCTAGACGTGAAAAATATACCAACATATTGCTAAGCTGTCAATGAAGAAGTTGATGAGAGGGTATGGTATCATGATATTCTTCAATATATTAAAAGTCAGCAATACCCAGAGCGTACAACAGAAAATAATAAAAGAATTATCAAAAGGTTGGCTATGAGTTTCTTTCTTGATAAGGATATCTTTTATAAAAGAAGCTAAGATCATGCGCTTTTAATGTGTGTAAGTGCAGTCGAAGTGAAGAGGATTATTGAAAAAATGCATGATGAGGTTTATAGGGCACATACAAATGGCCATATGATGGCTAGACAAATTATGAGGGCTAGCTATTATTGGTTGACAATAGAAAGTGACTGTATTGATTATGCCAAAAGATGTCATACGTGTTAGATTTATGCTGACAAGTTTATGTTTCTCTATCAAGTTGGCATGTTTTGGCACCTCTATGGCCATTCTCTATATGGGCCATGGATGTCATCAGTCCCATCACTCCAAAAGCTTCAAATAAGTATAGATTCATCTTTGTAATGATTGATTATTTCACAAAGTAGGTAAAAGCTGTATCGTATATTAGATGACCTGATCCATGGTATGTAAGTTTATTAAAAAAGAGATAATATGCAAATAAGGGCTTCCAGATATGATTATTTTCCATAACACCAAAAACTTAAATAGTAAAATGATGAATGAAGTTTGCACTTAATTCAAGATAAATCATCGTAATTCGACACTATATCATCCAAAGATGAAAGAAACAGTAAAAGTTGTAAATAAGAATATCAAAAAGATCCTAATGAAAATGATTGACACTTACAAAGATTGGCATGAGAAGTTACCTTTTGCCTTACATGCTTATAGAACATCAGTCTGAACATTTACTGGGGCCACTCTGTTCTCTTTAGTTTATAGAATGGAAGTTATGCTACAAGTTGAAGTGAAAATTCTCTCATTGAGAGTTCTAATGGAAGTCGAGCTAAAAGAGGCCGAATGGGTCTGAAATCATTACGAGCAGTTGAACTTCTTTGAAGAAAAAAGGCTTACAGCACTTTGTCATTGTTAATTATATTAAAAAAAGATGATGAGAACACATGATAAGAAAATTCACCCTTGTCGCTTTCAAGAAGG
The DNA here is from genome assembly GCF_047325235.1 of Durio zibethinus. Lineage (NCBI taxonomy): Eukaryota > Viridiplantae > Streptophyta > Magnoliopsida > Malvales > Malvaceae > Durio > Durio zibethinus. Next base: position 15,144,770 of record NC_143183.1, on the reverse strand, counting down.
GGACTTAATGGTGAAAATGATCTTTCTAAATCAACATGATAATCAAGGAAAATGGACACCAAATTAGGAAAGTCCATATGTAGTGAAGAAAACTTTTTCCAATGGAGCATTAATTTTGGCAGAGATGGATGGAAATGATTTGCCTAATCCAATAAACTCAGATGTTGCAAAAAAAAATTTTTGCTTAAAAAATAGAAAAAAAAAAGAAAAAGAGAAATATCTAAGTTGAAAACCTTAATAGGTTGCTTGGATATAAAGAAGAGGCAGCGTCATAAGATGACCTCACAACATAGGGGAAAACATGGTTTGACGAACTCTAAAGGATCAAGGAAGTCATCTATTTGAGTTTAAGAAAAGGAAACCGAGAATATTTTATTCATGATTATCTTGTAATCATTACTTGGGTACCTTTGTTCATATTCAAACACTTTTGTTGCCATGCACTTATTATCAGTTCAATGAAATATGCTTTCTTTCCTTTGGGAATACTGCTTATCTATTCTTTTATCTTAATTTGTCATCTTTGTTCACTTATGAATAGATAGGAGGAATATGCGATTATATTTTGTTTGTCTTGAAATTAAAATGTTGAAAACAATAACACGAAAGATCTCAACATTTCTTTTTAAAAAGTCGATAAAGGCATATGAAAATAATGAAAAAAGCATGATAAGATAGTGATGTTCCAGACTTTTGAAAAAGAAAAATATCATTGAGAAAGAATAAAATGGTCAAGCATTAAGAACAGATTGGTCTTATGGCAATTGTTAAGAATTCTGATAAAGAAGCAAAAAGGCAAGATATTTCGAGAGCCTTTTACCACAATTAAAAATGAATGATTTTGATTGCGTTACATGCATTGTATCTAGAGCACTCAGTACATGCATTCATGAGCATTTATAATAAGAACAGGGACTTTCCATTTCCTAATGAAAAATAAGATTTTGATTCTCAGGTAAAAATCATAATCAAACAAGAGATTTTAAAAGAAAGAAATTTACTTGTTTAAAGTTGAGAACTTAGTTTTGAGACAAGATGAAGAATTTTTAAAGTCGTTATGCCTCTACTTAGAGAAGCTTTTTTTTAAATGAATTCTTTAAAGTAGTTGAGTCTCTACCTAAATGAGTTTTTTTTTAAGATAAAATTTTTAAAGTTGTTGAGCTTCTACTTAGAGGAATTTTTTTCAAGATAAGATTTTTAAAGTTGTTAAGCCTCTGCTTAGATGAACTTTTATTATTAAGATGAATAAGTTCTTCGGGCAGAATATTTTAAATTTTCAACAGTCATCAAGCCTCTACTTAGAGGAGTCTTTCTATGTAATAAATAAAAGAGAGAGTCCCAAGCCTTTATCCTACTGGTTAACGGAGCTTGAGGGAATATTAAGGGTTTGGTTTCGAATCAAGCTCTCTCCCTCTCTCTTTTTTGTACTAAAATTTTGCTCTCTTAAGAACCAAAAAAAATAAATAAAAGAACAGAAAAATCTTGGTTTTCCTAATATAATCTCCGAATATGGAACATGTTTTGTTTTTCGTTAATATAAATTTGATAGAAATGTTGTTCCTACCTCTTACTTAAAAATAAAAAAATAAATATTAGAATAAAATTAACTGATAAAATATTAAAAGAACAGAGCATAATTGATAGAAATGTTAAAAAGAAAATAAAGTGGATAACTTCATGCTGAAGAATTTAGCTCATTAATGCCAAGAGAGGTCTACTGCCATCAGAGTAATATCAGAATATTGCAGTATTAACACCATTCCAAAACCTTGACAAATTCCTGAACTGTCTATAAATTCTCACCAAAGTAAACCTCATATGAACCTACTTCTCCTCTTTTTCCTTGTAACTATTTGTGAAAAAAAAAAAAAAAAGGAAGAAGAAGAATATGGCCAGTCCCTCTGCTTCCTTTCACTTCCTTCTGGTACTTCTTATTTTCACTTCAGGTTTGTTTACAAAAATGCAGTTAAAAATAAGCATTCGATTCAACTTCTGGATTTTACTCTAATTTGTTCATGTTGTTGTTATTTGCAGGCAAAAACTTGCTGGTTCCAAGGGTGAATGGAGACTGTCAACTAGCTGTAAAGGGTGGTGGCTGTCCTGACGTGAAGCAATGCGTTGAAGTATGCCGTCCCTGCTACCGTGGCGTCGGTCAGATCACAGCCTTCTGCCGGCCTGCTGGTGGAGGAATTCCCTTTGACGAATGCGTCTGTTACTTCTCCCATGGTGCCCCTTGTAACCCACCAGCTCCACCCCAATGTCCTGGTCATCTCCCTGTTAATAACGTGACTCTTGTGTAAAACCTATGATTGCAACATTAATTTTAATAATTTTTTTTTATAATTTTGTTTAGTTGAGTTAGGGACTCCTTATTTCGGGTACCCTGCACCTGTCAAATCAATGCTATTAATGACTATTCAGTTTGTTTGGTAAAAAGAGTTTGACGAGTACTAACACCGAAACTTATTTAAAATTACATAAATGTAACTTTTTCATTTATGATCTAACCAACATTGATCAAATTATGGTTTAATTTAATTAACAAACCAGAAGTTAAGTTTCCATCTCCAGAAGTTAAGTTTCCATCTCTTTTTATATCGGAGGCTAATAAAAATTAAATTTCCGAGACTAAAAGTCCATCTTTTTACAACAAACACACGATTATTGGCATCAAATGTAATTATGAGAACAAGGATATTCCAGAAAAGGAGCAAGGATTTTAATATCAAACCACACCAAATAAAAACTGAAATTCAACATTCAATTGATCTTAACATGCAAGTAAGACGGGGATAATGGCTTAGGAGGGATCCTATTTGCAAACCAAAAACAACAAAGAACCAACAGAACCATCCTCTTCATCTTCATATCCTTCTGCCATAAATGTTAATCCACCATGTCAAGCTCTCCTCGTTATTAATCATTGGTTAAATTTTCCTTGAAAACATCTGATCGGCAATGGGTATTCGTCAAACTATCAAAGTATCATTGATCAAGGCCAATCCAAATATGTTCCTCCAAACACTCTCAATTCTTTGTTGCAGCTTGGAGAAAGAAGATAGCCAATTCATTGATTTACATTTTTTTCTGCTGAAGAGTGAAAAACTAAGATTGTTGCTGGGATTGGTTTAACGTTATTATTGCTTCTGCTACGCGCAGACAAGGCTATGACACCTGGGGTTAATGCGGACTGCGACCTAGCTATGAAAGGCATGTCTCTGACATAGCCTTTTTCTGTGGAAAGCTTGCAGCTCTGTTCATGGCAAAATATTTGTTCGCGTCCATTAATTTCAGTGGTCACCAGGTTATTCCTCAACCATAGTAAACTCTTTCTTAAATGTTTTAAAATTTTTTTAAAATTAATTAAAATTTATATTTAAAATAATGTACAGTAACATATTTATTAATTTGGGAGAGTGTTTATTAAAAATTTTCAATAAATTTATTAAATTTATCGATGAAAGTAAGGTCTAAATTTTTTTTTAATTTTTTATTTTTAAATCTTTACAATATCCATAGACATTCTAGTACTATTATATGTGGATTCGTCTCTTGCACTATTTAAATATTAATACTACCAATAAATTAGACGATGTCATTTTATTAATAAACAAATATAAATTTTTATTAACTATTAAAATAAATCATAAATTTTTTTAAAAAAAATTTACTTATTAAAAAATATAATATCATTTGATTTACTAACGGTACGTAAAATCTATATACTAAAATTGCATCAATTATAACTCAATTAATTATTCCTTTTTAACATTTCCTTTTGTCGTGACGTACGGTCCAAGAACCCAACTACCAAACTTGGGAAAAAATGAGGTAAAATGGGACTAAAAAGCATTTTCAATAAAAATTAAAATAAAAAGTCGTCACTAATCTTTTTTAAAGTGTAATTGGTCACTCCAAAATTTTTATCTTTTTAATAAAACATTTAAAACAAGTTTAAAATTTATTAAAAGAACATTTTGTAGTATGTGAAAATCAAAGATGGATTTAGGAGGATTAGCATCCTCATAGTGTCTGATGAAAACGATGCTTGATTGCATGTTATCCTTAGATTTCAGTAAAAATGATACAATTTTAATGTTTATAGATTAATTCCTTACTTTTAATAATTTATTCCAAAAATTGAATCTCATTTTTTTCCTTTTCTTTTGAAAGCAAATCATTTTTCTAATTTTTTTAAAAGCAAAAACAATTTATTTTTAGATCAATATGAAAAAATCCTAAGTATCAAGCTATTTCTTTCGCCCTCCTATATTAAAGAAGAGCTACAAAAACATTTCTAATTTAGGAGTTTTCAAATTTCCTCATAAAAACCATGATAATACCATGCATAAATTATTACCATTGGGAATCTCTCTATTTTTATGCCATATCTCAAAAGTTACCTTTACTTGAGATATTATCTTATTTTAAAATATTTTTCTTGAGAAACCTTATTTATAAAACCTATGAATGGTATGCATGAAGATAATAATATATAATGCATGCATGATAATTAAACAAAGATGAAAAAATATAAATGCATAACAATTCGAAGATGCATGTAATAATAAAGTAAAATGAAATGCAAATGCACGAAGGGGATCAAATGTGGGTTTTAGGACTTTGGGCTTGGCTTAAGGTTATATTTAGGGTTAGAGTTTAGGGTTTAGGATTTAAGGTTTAAAGTTTAAGGTTTAAGATTTAGGGTTGGGTTTAAGGTTTAGGTTTTAGGGTTTCATTTAGGATTTAAGGTTTTGGTTTAGGATTTGGTTTAGGATTTAGGGTTTAGGGTTTATGGGTTAAGGTTTAGGGTTTAGGTTTGGGATTTAAGGTTTACATGGGGAATGTATGCAACAAAATTATCAAAATATCATTGACAAAAATGCAAACTTTGATGCATGGAATATGTATAAATATGGAAACAAACATATTACAAACTTATGTATATTTACAAATATATTACAAACTAAATATGCATGGAATAAACATAGTAAAATGGATAAAACACCAAGGGTTCAAGAAACAAAATAAGTTTCAGCCAAGCCATTTCTTGGAGAAATTGTTGGTAAAAAACTTATGATATCTCCACCTATTTTTTTTTTTTTTAATTAAAACACATGTAAACAACACAAATTCACCAAAAAGTTTACTAATTTAAAGCTTTTATTCATTAAGGATTTCGTCAAACACATAGAAAACCAAAAACACAAGCAAATACACATGACATAAGCATCATTTAGCCACCGAATACAAAAGAAAGGTTCAGCCAAGCATTGGGGGACTTGGCCGAATGCCTCCCATGGCTTCCCACAATCATTCAATCCTTTATTCAACCAAAACATGCATCAAACATCTAGATAACCATCATATGAAGGCATTTTTATGTAATAAACTACATAAAGAGAAAATCATAAAAACACAAACATTAGCCAAACACATCATACAAGCTACTAAAACAACCGATATACAAATTACGTTTAGTATAACACTTAAAACATCCAAATACATTATTTAAAATAAGGAAAACACTTAATGAAAATCAAAAAGAGTTTCAGCCATGGAGAATAAAGGCTTGGCCAAACCTCTTAAGGTTGTATTAATGGTGAATTTTGTTTTTCTTGATCATTTGTTTCAATCCAAACTATTGATTAGTTGGTTGAATTTTTGGATCAAGGTTGGAGTTACAAAGGCAAACAACTATAGAGGGAGTTGTTTTCTCGCCCAAAAAAAAGGAAAAAATTAAAGGAAAATAATATGAAAACTAATGTAAAATGATATGAAATGTAATTAAAAAAATGATATCTCAAAAAAGCTTCATAAAATTTTTTCTCCTTTCCTCTTTTCCATACCACTTTCAAGGTTGCCTTCTCCTTTCCAATTCTCAACCCTATTCCTCCCTTGGTTTATTTTTCAAGTAATCACCTTACACCATTGGATCAAAGCCTTTGAATGACCAATGGTTCATGATGAATCTAGCAAAAAATGAAGCTCTAAATGCAGTTGGAATAGTGTGAAAAAACTATTTTACCCTTTTTAACTTTTAGCTTTTTATGAAAATTCCTTGGAAAACCATGATCCCTTCTTCATTTTTGTGATTTTAAAGCATCAAAAATATTAAGATAATATGAAATTTTGGTTTGTAAGTTTTTCTAAAAAATCGACCTCTTAAATTATGAAAATACCCCTAAATGATATGTTAGTGATTTCACATCTTCTAAAGTGCAATCGAGGTTTTTAATGCATAAAAAATAATGAAATAATGTCAAAACATAATCTTAAGCATTTCGCTACAAACCAACAATGAAAAGGTCAAATTACAAAAATATACCTAAAAGGTATTTTAGTAATTTCACATTTTTCGAGATATAATTAAGATTTTTAATACATAAAAAATCATCAAATAATATCAAATCATTATTTGGAGCTTTTAGCAAAAAATTGACCTTGAGAATGTTAAATTATGAAAATACCTCTAAAGAGTATTTTAACAATTTCACACCTTCCCAAGTGCGATCAAAGTTTTCACTACGCCAAAAATTATCAAATAATGTCAAGTTATGATCTGAAACTTTAACAAAAAGTCGACCTCAGGAAAGTTAAATTACGAAAAAAATTTTAATAATTTCATACTTTTCGAGGTGTGATTGAGATTTTTAATGCATCAAAAATCATAAAATATTATTTAATCATGATCTGAAAGTTTTGATGAAAACCAAACTTAAAAAAAATCAAATTACAAAAATATCCTTGAAGAGCATTTCAATAATTTTACCCTTCTCAAAGGGCAATTAAGATTCTAAATGCATTAAAGTCACAAATTTCAATTCCAAGCTTTGTTAATCCCATTTGGTTGTGAATTTCAAAGATTGACTCTAGTTCGATCTAGTTTAACTGATTTTAACAAAATGTGACCAATTTTTCACTTCGTTTGATTTGGTTTGACCAAATTTGACTGACTAAATTTGACTTTAGGGAATTTGGGTCAAATTAGTCCTAAATTCGATTATGAAAACTTGTCAAAGTTAAAGAAATATTGGATTTGAACTAAGTCAGATTTTAAAGGCTTCACAATTGGCTAGATTATGTCCAGACAAAATTAAATGTCTATAACTACCTTTTTTTTGCATATTTTTTAGAATAAACAATAATGTAAAGACAAAGATATCAATTTTGTCCAAGATTAGGGTTTGAAAGATTTTTGGTTGTTGTTTTCATTTTTGTTTTGTTTTTTTTTTTGTTTTAGGTTTTTTGTTTTTTTGTCTTTTTATTTTTATTTTTTGTTTTTGGTTTTTAAAACAAGATTCGCAATGAAATCAAAGATTTAAAACTAAGAGATTTTAGATTCTCATTAAGTGAAAATGATTCACAGTTGGAAAACTCTAGATTCACATCAGAGAAAATGACTCCTAGTTGGAAGACTCTAAATTCAAAATAGAGTAAACAAAACATAGTTGGAAGACTCAGGATTCACAACTAGAGTAAATGATTCTAAGTTGAAAGACTCTAGATTTACAACAGAGAAAATGATTCATAATTGGAAGACTCTAGATTCATAACTACAGTAAATGATTCATAGTTGAAGGATTATAAATTCACAATAAAATAAATGATTCATAGTTGGAGGATTTTGGGATAACAATGAGTAAATAATTCATAGTTGAAGGACTCTAGATTCATAACAAAGTAAAATATTCATAATTGAAAGATTCTGGATTCACACCTAAAGTAAACGATTCACAGTTGAAGGACTCTAGGTTCATAGCAAAGTAAACAATTCATAGTTAGAGGATTCTGAGTTTACATTAGAGTAAACGATTCACAATTGGGAGACTCTGGATTCATAACAGAGAAAACAATTCATAGTTAGAAGACTCTGGTTTCACACTTAAAGTAAACGATTCACAGTTGGAGGACTCTAAATGCACAATAGAGTAAATGATTCACAGTTAAAGGATTTTGGGTTCATAACAGAGTAAATGATTCATAATTGAAAGACTTTAGGTTCATAACTAGAGTAAACAATTCATAGTTGGAGGACTCTAGGTTGACAATAGAGTAAATGATTCATAGTTGGAGGACTCTAGCTTCACAACTAAAGTAGAAAGGTTTTAGTTCAAAAGATTCACACACATGTTTTCAAAGATTTAAAAATGATTCCATCATTCCTAAGTGGGATTAGGAGGTGTTTCAAGGCTAAAAAATTCCAAGATTTGTAAAAGCTCTAAATTCATAAAGTTAAAAGATTTGCAAGAATCAAATATTCACAACTTTTAAAGTTTCGTAAAAAGGGTTAAAGATTTACAAATATAAAAAATTTGCATGAGTTAAAGATTCGCAAACTCTTAGGATTCATAAAAGTCAAGGATTTATAAATTTTAAAAACTCACAAGAAAGGTTAAAGATTCACAAATTTCAAAGATTCGTTAGAGTCAAAGATTTGTGAATTTTAAAGTTTCACAAGAGGCGTTAAAGATTCACAAATTTTAAAGATTCACGAGAGTCAAAGATTTAAAATTTTCCAAGGTTTGCAAAAGGGGTTAAAGATTCACAAATTCCAAAGATTCACAAAAGTCAAAGATTTAAAATTTTTAAAAATTCGTAAAATGGGTTAAATATTCACAAATTCCAAAGATTCACAAAAGTCAAAGATTTAAAATTTTTAAAAGATCACAAAAAGGGTTAAAGATTCACTAACAAGTAGCATTGATCCTTGCAACAGTCAAAATGCAAATACAAAACCTTATTCTAGGAAAACAAACATGGATGATCAACCATAAATATGTGAAATGCCAATAACCTCTACTATGATGCAAATGTGAGTGTCTTTAGGCAATTATAGATGTTTTTTCTAAGATGTTCATGCAATAATGCAAATGCTTTACAAGGATACAAATACAAACCACTTATCCTGATGATGCAAATGTTTTCTACAACTATAGAATTTCATTTTAAAAATGCCAACACTTATGTAAATGTAAAAACTTTAGGATGTATGTGCCTTATCATAGGTACAAACACTAAAAATACTTTCTTTTTTTCCTTAAAAGAAAATTCATTCTTAGTTATGCTTATCTCACCTTGGTATCCAATTTAATTTTTAATTTCTCCTTTAAAAGATCTCAACTTAGCATTATCCTATTCCTTCACCTATTTCGGCTTTGCTTCTTTACCAAATTCTACCAAGTTCTTTTGATTTTCCTTTCATTTTCAACATGTTTTCCTTTTTATTCTCAGTTTCAAATATACAACATACAACATACAACATGTGTTTTGGATAAGATTGCAAAAACAAAAAAACAAACCACACATTTTCTTTCTTGAATCCAAACTGATCTAAAGATTCTCACAATTCATTCATCATTTTATTTTTACCAAACATGATTTCCTTATTTTAAACAAAAATGCATGACTAGTTATTCAAATATTTTTTAAAACGTTCAACAAAATTACTCTATATAATTAGATTCCATAATCAAAGTTAATGCAATACCTAAATAAAAAGACTTTAGGGGTTTTTTAGAAATTGGCATTCCCTAATAGAAATGAAAAATGTGACAATTTTCTCTCCAAACAGATTGAATGGTTTAGCAAATCAAGGTTTCAATTCATTTAAGAAGGTTTCATAACTAGAAAAGAATAAAATAGATGTATAATTTTTCATGCAGGCTCACAAATGAAACATATATTTTTCTAAAAAGCACGAATCCCTTGAAAAACAAATATGTTGGACACTTCCTATAGTTTTCAAATGTGATCTTTTGATACATGTCAATGTCAACTATAATGGGTTTAGAAATTTGAAAGGTCATTTAGGAATGAGAAAAGAAGGCTCAAATTTCCAAAATCAATCATTTTAATGGATTTTAAACTTTTAGGCTTCTTAATATCATCGGATCTTTCAAAAGGGTCTAGGTTACCTTTGGTTAGCATTTATCTCACTAAGTATCAATAGTGGTTTTAAGGCCTTTAAGGTTTACTTAAGACTCCCTTTTGTAGGGTTTTCACCATCAAGCCACATTCATCCTCTTATTTATTTATTTATTATTATTACACCATGCATTTAAGAATTCAAACTTATCCAAAATGGATTAATGGTCCAAATGAGTAATTAGGTAATGAAGAGAGACAGAAAGGTTTATGGGTTTTATGGCCATTTCTTAAAGAGAAGCTTTTTAATTTTAAGCATCTGTGCTTGATCCAATATGGATTTTTCTTAGGATGTAACGTAGGGTAAGGTTTGGGGTTTACAAAGAAAAGGAAAGATAAGCCTAAAATAAGTGTTTAAGGTGATTTAAACTAAGAATCATTCTTTTAATTGAAGGATTCGCTTTAGGGATATTTGTCTTTCATTTTTTTATGCTTTTCACTTAATCATTCATTTCATTTTTCTTTTCCTTTTCTCTTCTTTTCTTTTGTTCTTCCTTTTTCTTTTTTCATTTTTTCATTTTCTTTATTCTTTTCATTTTCTTTGCTTTTTCTTGTTTTCTTATTCTTTCACTTATTCTTTTTTTTTTTTTTATGTGAATTCAAAACTTTGGAACCTTTTACCAGATATTTACCCTCAACATATAGAATTTTTTTTTGGATATTACTATACTTAATCCCCTTAATACATCTTATTTGCCTTCTAGTGTAAAAGGTGATCCTAGGTCAGGGTTTATTTTGAAAAAATTTTATCAAGCTAAAAGGGGTAGCAATGGATGATGAAATATGGTCATTTATCTTTTCAAGCATAGTTGTTCAATTTTGAAAAGCAATTTTTTTAGGAAAAACAAGGTTTAAAGAAAAGTTTTTTCTTTTTTTATTTGATTTGTTTAGGGATTTTTTTGTTTTTATAACTTTCTTTAAACTATCTGGTTTTCTCTCAATGATCTCTTTATAAATTTATTGAGATCTTTTTATTTTTGGATTCATTCAAATGCCTTTGTATGATGTCATAATCAAATATTCCTCATCTTTTTTTCTTTCTTTTCATTTAATTTCATTTTGATTTTTCCTTTTCTTTTCTTTACATGCCTCTACCACAATTCAAGAAAGATGCCTTATTGACAAACCACCCCTGATGAAGGTTATTATGAGAAAAAATAGTTATGTGAAATGAACTTGTTTAAGGTATCAAAGAGTTCATGTAACTTCATAATAAAAAATGGGTTGACCGTAACTCAAGTTGTCTAAAAGGCAATGAAGTCTTTTTTTATCAGTCAATATGCCCTCAAACACTAGACAAAGACCATTTTGGGATAGAAAACTAGGAGGCTGGTATGTTTAAGGTCATTTTAAAAGGTCTGGAGTGACTTTAATTTTGGAAATATTTGAAGCTACATCATAACCTTGACACATCAAAAAACTATATCCAAATTCTTAAAAAATGTCGTCTTTGTCTGATCTTTTAGGAATCTCAATTTTTTTTTGTTTGTTTTGAAATTGGCTGTCTTATTGTTCATTGTCTAGGAAAAAATTATCACACTTTGATATCACAATATTATGAAGCAAAGGTAAGGTTCACAAATTCAAGTTCATATCTTTTGAGGGGTTTAGGTTGATGAGTGAAATTATTTAAGTGATTTGAAAAATGTGTGGAGGTATTTGATGAGTTTATTTCTAATAAAGATTACTAACTCTTTTGAGATTCTCTTCACCTTTTATTATAAAAGAAAACTTTTTTTCCTTTTTTTCTCTTTTTTTTCTTTTTTTTTTCTCTTTTTTCCTCTTTTTTCATAATGCTTTCTTTTCTTTTTATGATTTTGAAAACTAATTATGTAGGGCTTTATTTTTAAAAATTACTTATAATCAAAATCTCATAAAAAATCTACAAAGCATTTAGTCTTTTGAGAATGAATACAAAGATAATAATGAAGTGGTTATATGTAAAAAAAAAAAAAAAAACTATTCAAGTGTATAAAAGTGGAAACTCCATGAAAATGCATCATATTTATTGCCTACATGAAAAGAAATCCAAGAAGGTCATTTTCGAATAATTTCAGCCTGTTTCATCATTTTGTGAATTACACTCTTACACAATTTGATTTTGATTTGACATCAAACTCCCTTAACTTATAAAAAATTATTAAGCACGCTCTTATCAAACTTTGAACCCTATGCTTCAAAATAGGATAACTTTCTATGGAATGACCCATATTTTCATTATGGTAATCACTTGTAGCATTGGCATTATACCATTTAGGATAAGGAGGTTTTAATGATTCCAAATGAATAGATGATACCAAACAACTTTTAACTAGTTCTGTGAATAATTCAGCATATAACATAAAAATTAGGTCAATGTGACTTCTTTCTTGATGAGCTCATGCCTTCTCGGAATCACTTGTTTGCTTATTAGGCCTTGAAACTAGTCTAATGATGGGTGGAGTATTAGGGTTTGAAACATAAGATGAAAATCTATCACCAGTATTGGTTGATAAATGTATGGTATTTAAGACACTTGATTGGCTGAAGGATAATAGGGGGAATGGGTTTGGTATGGGTGGTATAGGATAAAAGGTCAAGGTGACGGGCTTTCAAAGTTTAGTGCATGAGTCTTTAATTCTTACTTTTTGGGGACTAAGGTTTCTTTGGCACTAAAGGCCCCTTATCCTTCAATCTTACCATTCTTTATCTGATTTTCAATCATCTCCTTTGATATCACTAGCCAATTTGTTATCGTATTAGCTTTCAAAATGCTTACAAAGAGTATAGTGATTTCTTTCTCTATCAGTAGTGGTTCATGTCTTTTCATCTATGCACATACACCTCAAAAGTCTCAATGGCCCTCTTTTTCATGTTTCACAAAGACAACCCATTTGGTGTTATATTTTCACCATGTTTGTATTACGCTATGAAAGCCTTAGCCTGATCCTTCTATGAATGAATTTTATTTCGATTTACCTATACATACCACTTCATTACAAACAGTGAGACTATCTTAAAAACAATGAATCATCAACTTGTTATTATGAGTATGTCCATCATCTTCTAGCAATACATGGTAAGGTGTGCCGAAAGACATTTGGTAGTAGCATACTTATCAAAATTTGAGATCTTAAACTTCAATGGTATGACAAGATCAAGTACTAAACTCAGCTCACTAGCATCAACGCTTCCATATACATCATGCCCTTCTATTGCCTTTAATCTTTCTTCCAACAAGTCATATTTGTTCCTCATCTTAGTATTCTCTACCATTTCAAACACTTTTTTTTAACTCCTCTTGTTCTTTAGGATCATCAAGATTAGGCACAGTGGTGGGGTTGAAAAGGGTAGACCTAAGATTAACGTTTATATAAACCAGTGATGGCTTAGCATTTACTAGCATAGGATTGATGAGTTGGTGGTGGTCCTTGTGGATTCTGAATATAGGGATATGCAAACTCGGATAGGTACACTGGAGCTTCAATAGCTACTTTTCCCCTTGCTCTTTGTATTTTGGCAATCCCTTTTCCTTTGACAACTTTATGAATATCTATTTTACTTATGTGAACTATCTATCCATGATTTGCTATATTCCCATAACTATTTGCCTTATTTCTTCCTGGGCTTTTTCCACCCTATAAATCTTATTAGCATTCTCATTTTCCATGACTCTTGAGTGAGCTTGCGTATTATAGATGTAAGAGGCTAACTAATTTTACTTTTTAGACATGTTATCCTTGAACTTTTTATTAATTACCATAAGTTAAAAACACATGATGTGAAGTTATTATTTGCCTTAAAAGATAAATCCTTAAAATCATTCGGTATTTAAGTAAGATTTTTTAAATTATCTTTTTATTTTAAAGGTTTGTTGAGAGTGTAATTATAGCCACCATTCTTTCTTTTAAGTTGGCATAAAAATATGTTTAAACAAATGATACATGTTTATACAATCATATCATTCATGAATTCTTACGCATGAGATGCAATGACATACTACATGAAAAATGAGATGTATAGCTATGACTAATGCAATATACTTATATGAGATACACTGACATATTATATGCATGAGATCTATTTACATGGAATGCCATGCATGTGTTATGCAAACCCAATGAAATTGTCACTCCATTAAGATGTGCATGAGATGGACTACATGTACTATCTCTTAAGATATGCATGAGATAAACTATAGTACTATCTATTAAGATATGCATGGAATGGAATGTATGTATTATTTTATTAAGATGTGCTTGAGATGGAATATATGTACTATCTTATTATGATATGGATGTGATATTGTGCATGTACTATCTTACTAGTTCCAACTCCAAAAACATGAAAATATATGTAAACAGGATCAAATGAAATGTAAAGAATGAAACAATAATGACTCTTTTTTTTAAATAGGAAAAATTCAAGAACACACATTTAAAAAAAAAAAGTCTAGGATTCAAATATTTTTTTAATTCTTTCTTTTTTTATTAGGCAAATAAACAAAGAATTTAGGAAAAACTCTTTTTGCTTTTTTTTTTGTGCATTTGTTATATAATACTAAAAAATCTTTCTTTCTTTTTCTTTTCTTCTCTTTTTTATTAAAATCTTCTTAAGGATACAAATTTTGGATACAAATCAAATGACTTAAACTATAGGTTAAAAGAAAATTTCTTGAAAGAATACTTCTCTTTTATTATTTATTTATTCTCTTTCCAAAATTGAACCATTATTACCACTATCCTAAATGCTCCACAATTATTAAAAACAGAATGATTAAAAATAATTTCAAATAAATGACATGACTAAAATGTGTATGAGATATAAAATACACAATTTTTTTAATTCTTGGAAATAAGGAAATTAAAATCTAAAAATTTTTTTCATTCTTTTTCAATTTAACAAAAATTTTTTTTCCAATTTTTCCACTTTTTAAGAAAACAAGAAAATTAAAATCAAGGAAGTAAGATTAAACACTATCTAAAACCATTAAACCAAAATTTAGGATAACATGCAATCAATCTTTAGGTTAACTTTCTAAAAACATATCCCTAGTGGAGTCACCAAGCTATTGCAACATATGGATCTGGGAACCCGACCGTCAGACTTAGGGAAAGACATTGTAAAATGGGGCTAAAATGCATTTTTGATAAAAAATCAAAATAAGAAGTCTCCACCAATCTCTTTAAAGATGTAATTGGCATCAAAAAATTATATCCTCTTAATAAAACATTTAAAACAAGTTTAAAGTTTATTAAAAGAACATTTTGCGATTTATGAAAATCAAAGATGGGTTTGGGAGTTGGTTATGCCTGAAAAAGGATTAGCATCCCTATAGACCCATTGAAAATGATACTAATTGATTGTATGTTATCCTTATATTTCAATAAAAATGGTCCTATTTTAATACTTATAAATTAATTCCTTACTTTTAATGATTTATTCCAAAAAAAATTGAATCTCTTTTTTTCTTTTTCTTTTGAAAGCAAATCATTTTTCTAATTTTTTAAAGCAAAAAAAATTTATTTTTGGATCAATATAAAAAAGTCCTAAGTATCAAAATATTTTCTTTACCCTTCTATATATACGAAGAATTTCAAAAACATTTGTAAATTAAGGTTTTTCATATTGCCCCATAAAAACCAAGATAATACCTCACTTAGATGATTACCATTAAGAGTCCCCTTATATTTAAGCCAGATCTCAAAGATTATCTTTACTTGAGATATTATCTTATTTTAAAATATTTTTCTTGAAAAACCTTATTTATAAAACCTATGATGGTATGCATAAACATAATAATATATAATCTAGGCATGATAACTAAACATGAATCACAAAATATAAATGCATGACAATTCGAGGATACATTAAACATAAAGTAAAATGAGATGGAAATGCATGAAGGGGATCCAATATGGGTTTTGGGACTTGGGGCTTGCCTTAAGTTAGATCTAGAGTTAGGGTTTAAGGTTGGTTTTAGGGTTTAAGGCTTGGTTAAGGGTTTAGAGTTTAGGGTTTAGGGTGTGATTTAAGGTTTAAGGTTTATGGTTTTGGTTTAGGATTTAGGGTTTGGTTTAAGGTTTAAGGCTAGGGTTTGGTTTAAGGTTTAAGGTTTAAGGCTAGGGTTTGGTTTAGGGCTTAAGTTTTAGGGTTTGGTTTAAAGTTTAAGGTTTAGGATTTAGGTTTGGGGTTTAAGGTTAGCATGGAAGATGCATGTAACAAAATTATCAAAATGTCATTAATAAAAATGCAAACTTTGATGCATGTAATATATATGAATTTGGAAACAAACATATTACAAACTTAGGCATATTTACCAATATATTACAAACCAAATATGCATGCAATAAACATGGTAAAATGGATCAAATACCAAGGGTTCAACAGCAAAATAAGGTTCGACCATGCCACTTCTTGGAGAAATTATTGGTAAAAAACTTAAGACATGTCTCCACCATATTTTTTTTTTTTTTTTGTGTTGAATTAAAACATAGGCAAACAACACAAATTTGCCAAAAAGTTTACTAATGCAACACTTTTATTCATTAAGGATTTCATCAAACACAAAGAAAGCCAAAAACACAAGAAAACACACATGATATAAGCATCATTTAGCCACCAAATACAAAAGAAAGGCTTGGCCAAGCATAATGGAGCTTGGCTAAATGCCTTTTATGGCTTCCCACAATCATTCAATCTTTTATTTAACTAAAACATGCATCAAACACCTAGATAACTATCATATGAAGGCACTTTTATTATAAAAGAAATGTTATCAAACATGTAATAAATTGCATAAAAAAGAAACCATAAAAACACAAACATTAGCCAAGCACATCATGCTAGCTACTAAAATAACCAACAAACATGCAAATTACATACAGTATAACACTCAAAACTTATAAATGCATTATTTAAAGTAAGGAAAGCACTTAATGAAAACCAAAAGGTGGTTCGACCATGGAGAATAGAGGCTTGGCCGAACCTCTTAAGGTTGTATCAATGGTGGATTTTTGGTTTCCTTGATCTATTTTGTTTCAATCCAAACTACTGATTAGTTTTATTAAAGTTTTAGATCAAGCTTGGAGTTATGAAGGTAAACAACTATGGAGGGAGTTGTTTTCTCAAAAAAAAAAAAATCAAAGGAAAATAATATGAAAAGTAATGAAAAATGATATGAAATGCAATGAAGAAAATGGTAGAAATTATACCTTAAAAAGCTTCCCAAAAGTTTTTTCTATTTTTTCTCCTTTTTTCCTCTTTTCCCATGCCATTTTCAAGGTGGCCTTCTCCTTCCTTATTCTCAGCCCTAAATAATGAATATATAAGCCATGCAAATGCATAATG
This sequence comes from Durio zibethinus, assembly GCF_047325235.1. Taxonomy (NCBI): domain Eukaryota; kingdom Viridiplantae; phylum Streptophyta; class Magnoliopsida; order Malvales; family Malvaceae; genus Durio; species Durio zibethinus. The sequence continues at coordinate 15,127,514 of NC_143183.1, read as the reverse complement.
GCCTTTGATCAAATATACATCCTAAGGTTAATATTCTTCCATTGGTTTATTTTCCAAGTAGTCACTTTCACCCTTTGATCAAAGCCTTTTAATGATCAATGGTTCATGATGAATCCAACAAAAAATGATGCTCTAAGTCAACTAGAATAGTATGAAAAGATCATTTTGCCTTTTTTTTAGTTTTATCTTTTTTATGAAATTTTCTTGGAAAACCATGATCCCTTTTTCATTTGAAATAATATGAAATTATGATTCGTAAGTTTTTATGAAAAACTAACCTCGAGAAGGTCAAATTATGAAAATTTCTTTTAAAGGTATTTTAGTAATTTATACCTTTTGAGGTGTGATCACAGTTTTTAATGCACCAAAAATTATATATCATAATCTAAAAGTTTACAAGAAAATTCAACTTCAAGAAAGTCAAATTATCAAAATACCTCTAAATGGCATTTCAATAATTTTACCTTTTTCGAAGTGTAATCAAGATTCTTAGTGCATTAAAGTCACAAATTTTGATTCCAAATTTTATTAATCCCATTTGGTTGTGATTTTGAAGATTGACCCTAGTTTGATCCAGTTTAATTGATTTTGACCAAAATTTGACTTTGTTTGATTAAGTTTGACTAAGTTTGACCTTAGAGCATTTAGGTCAAATTGGTCCCAAATTCATTTTGAAAACTTGTCAAAGTTAAAGAAATGTTGGATTCGGATTGGGTCAAATTTTAAATGCTTCACAACTGACTAGATTTTGCTCAGACAAAATTAAGTGTCTACACCATTTAAATAAACTTATAAGCATATGAGAATGTTTTAAATATGTATTTTAATTCCTTGAAGCAATTATGAGTACAATGAGATGGAAGAGGTTTTGAAGGATGAAATTTAAAACTTGGTGGATATGGAAGAGATTTCATAATAATACTTCCACTATTGTTGGTGTTGTTTTCTTTTAATGGATGGCGCCGCCATGCATCCACAACAACTGTGCTACCTTTTGTTCAGTTCAACCAAAGACATTATGAAGTTTTTCTGCAACAAACATAAATACAAATATATTCAAGTTATCAATAATAGCTATAAGCTAAATGTCAACATGTTCAACATTAAACTAATAATGTTTTTAAAATTGGGAAAATGGTTAAGAACCCAAAAGCTACTCTATAAAATAAAATTTGGGTTTGACTTTTCTTAATTTTTTCTATATAAGAGGTTGTAGTCTAGGATACAAAAAATAGTTGTAGATGTTGAGATTTGAATTTTAAATCTACTAGATATCACCTAGTAAAAATGGTTACATGAATCAATTGAAATAAGTTCTGATTCTGCCTTTTTAATACATTTTTAATTAATCATCATTTACACGTTTGACTTTCATGATTTATGGTTGAATTTCATGCATTTCAACAATGATAATTAATGTATTGAAAATAATAAATAAAAAATAACAAGAAAATCCAATATGTGAAATTTATGTTATAGATACAAAAAGTAAGTGAAATTTAAATTACTTGTAACATCTTTATCCAAGCAATTAGTGTCACATTTCATCTCGCCTAAGGTACTTCTTTTTCCACCAAATTGGCATTCATTTTTGTTGATCTTCAAGCTTGAGGAAAATTCATCCTCGGTAGTAGCAGTAGGCAGCTGAACAGCAACAATAACAATAAGGCACATGACCAACAATGTAGCTACTTTGTTTGCCATTGTCAATTCTCTTCAAATATTTCCTACTTGTGTTATTTCACCCCCTAGACCCTTTCAAGTTAGAAAATTGTTGATATTAGTAAAGCTTTGGCATGGTAAACAAGTGATGAACCATTAAAATGGGATAATTTTTTGTCAAACATCCTTTTATTTTAATGGAGAAAAATGCATTGGGTTGGTTGTTTAAAAGATAAGGACTTGGACTTTGTATGCCCAAAATAAAAGAGAAATGAAGAAATCTAGAAAATAATAAAAGACTTTAAATTCATCATATATAGGGTGTTAACAAGGAAGAAAAAAGGGGAGATGGGGTTCTAAGATCTCAACATAATCAATACAGCATTAATAACAAGGCAATGTTGGAGAATGATTAGCAATCTAAAGCCATATTGGGCTAAGATGATGAAAGCAATATATTTCCCTAAATGTTTAATCAATGAGGCAAGGAAAGATGAAAAAGCTTAATAATCTTGGGCAAGTCTTTTAGAATGAAAGAAATTTTTCGAAAGAAAATATAATTTGAAAAATAATGGATAGAGAAAAGGTGAATATTTGGAAGAATAAGTGGTTGTAAAACGTAGAAAGTTATAATCAAAACTAACAGGTGATGAACCAAGAACTACCTTAAAAGGTTTGCAAGTTAATAAATAAACAAAAGGAAACATGGAAATTGGAGAAGATAAGAGGTCATATAATTGAAGATATTATAAAACCAATCGAGGAAGTATATGTAAGTAAGGAAAGATAAAAGGACAAAGTGGTTTGACTAAATTGTGTGGATGGTAAATGTACTGTAAAGGTTGAATACCATATATTGAAGGATGGTGATAAATTAACTAGAAATAAAAATCTTTCATCCTTTCATATTATAGATAATTTTGTTTAGAAGTTGATTTGAAAGTTATTGTATGATCTAAAATTAAACATTTCTTATAGAGAGCATGTGGGAACAATATTATCACAAACTTGAATTTATAAAGAAGGAAGATAAGATCATTAGCTTTAAATCCTATTTGCCAAAGTGAAAATAAATCCAATTGAACATGACTTGCTATTATGTGAATAGGTTTCAGGGAAGTCATAACATATAATTTTGTAAACTTAATAGTTAGGTACAACAAGAGGAATCGCCACCAATATTTTTTTTCATTTAGATGCGATTGATCTCCTAATTAAATCTATCTCCTTTTAAAGAGAAATCCTAAACTTGACTCAGGTTCCTTATGAAACCAAAATTGAGTTCAAGAGTATGATTACATGTAGGGAAAGTTATAGCTCCCTTACAATGCCCATTCAAAGAATGTTGTTGATTTCATGTTATCTAAAGCCTAAAAAATCTTACCCATTAATTAATTATCAAAAAAAATTCTTAAATTACTCCAATATGTTAGTAATAATTTAAAAATATTTCCTCACTTCAGGGGTATTCAAGGAGACTATTTGCCATACTTAAATTGGCTCCGTCGTTAGATTCATTAATATTTTATAGAAACTTCTTTTGTTTATAACAAGTGAAATTTTTGCAAGAATTTTCATATTGAAAATCTTTTCTAAATTCTTCAATATCTTAGTAAGATTAAAAAAAAATTTCACATCTAGGAATTTATATAGAAATTGTTATTTACAACGTTCTTAGTAATTATATCATCAGGGATCCAAACCAACATTATATGAAATTAATTATTTATTTTAAGGAATATCTTCTAATATGTTGGTAAGATTTTTCATCCAAAAATATCCTCTAATATGTTCATAGGATTTTATGAAAATTATTTTTTTTCTCTTCAAGACATATTTTTTAAAATTAATAAGATTTTAATAAGATTTTCTAATATGTTAGTAAAATCTTATTTTTAGATTTTTAAAAATCACAAACCTTCTAATATGTTGCTAAGGTTTTTTATTTTTTCATAATTCATTTTTAAAATTTGAACATTTCAATATGTTAGTATGGTTTTACTTTTGTTTTCTTCAAATTTTATTTTTAAAATTTCAACCTTCCAATATATCGATAGGTCTTTATTTATTTTTTAAATTTATTTTTAAATTATCCCTTTTTAAAAAACATTTTTGTTAAAATATGATTAATAACTAAATAAAATAAATAAATAAATTCAAAAAATAAGGAAAAAAAAGATATCTAAAATCCCAGCTTAGGTAAGCTCTGCTCTACAAAGCAGTTTAGCCAGACTCTAAAGAAAAAATACCACTTGGCAGCTCAAACTGGTGGCTCAACTCGATTCAAAAGTGGCTATTAGGAAAAGGGTTTCCAGGTCGAGTCAACAATAGATTAATTCTCTTAAAACGATACCATTTGGGCTTGTTATAAAAGCCAATTTTTTTTCTTTCTCCAATTTTCTTTTCTTTGCTTTCTCTCACTAGAATCGGGTGTTTTCCCTTCTCGATAAAAAACTTGAACATCAATGGAATTGTTTATAGTCTCATTAGGAACTTCAAGTTTTGGTCGGATAGTCATTCGATTCTTCAATGGCTTTTAGGAATCAACGTTGAAATCTAGACAAGTATCACCAAGAATTGAAGTGTAGATAGGATATCATCGGCATTTGGAAAGCCTTGTTGGATCCTTGAAACTTCATTGAAAATTGAAATTTTCACTAAAACTTAGCCAAAATTTTCAAATTGTCTAGAAAAAATTTCCAAAAAATAACAAAAAAAATACTTAATTAACTTTGACTGCTTACCCCTCATATTCACATTATTTCCCTTGGACTCAACTAAAAATAACTTCCATAGCACTTCCAAACCTCAAACCACAACACTGCTTGAACTGCCCTCTCTAATTTTTTATGTTTTGCTCCCTAAATTGTTGTTTATTTTCTATTTGACTGAGCTTAGGTAATTTATAAGGGGAAATTTCTAATATGATAAGATTCCTCATTGGTTTTGGATAAAGCTTCCAAGGATTTATCATCCTAAATTCTTATTATCATTGAATTTATCTCCAAACTTCCCTAACCAAATCCTACTTAGGATAAAACCATAAATTATCAACAAAAAAAATTCTTTTTTTTATATTTTCCCAACTACCACCAAACTTCCTTTCCCTTTTTTCTTAATTTTCAGCCTTTGTTTTAATTATTGCTTTGTATAAATAACATGATAGTTAAAAATAAAAGCAAGCAAAATATAAGGAATGATAAATAAAAGATAAAGATAAACAAAGAAAATTAAAATAAAATAAGATAAATAGCATATAAATCTTAAATTAAAAATTAATTGTAAAGATAAAAATAAAAATGAAAGATAAACATAACTAATAGAAATAAAATAAGATAATTATAATTAATATAATAAAAAATGGACATTTGGGCTTTGAACTAGACTAAGCCTAATCGATTTGGACCTTAGAAAAAATAGAGTGTTTACAGTTGCCTTTCTTTGCACATTTTCTGTGAGACAATAATTGTGCAAAGATATAAATATCTCCTTTGAACTAGATTGAGCCTAATCGATTTGGACTATGGACAAAATGGAGTGTTTATAGTTGCATTTCTTTGCACATTTTCTGTGAGACAATAATTGTGCAAAGATATAAATATCTCTTACATCCAAGTTTGGCCATGAAATAACATAGACTGAGTCAAAGTTCAAAATGAAATGACTTGGATTGAGCTAAAGTTGAAAAATGAAACAACTTGGACAAAGCCAATGTCTAAAAATGAAATGACTTAGACTAAGCCTAAGTCTAAAAATGAAATGACTTAGATTGAACCTAACTAAAAAAAATGATGACTTAGACTAAGCCAAAGTCAAAAAATAATGACTTGGGCTGAGCCAAAAATTGAAAAAAAAAATGACTTGGACTTAGCCATAGTTAAAAAATGAAATGACCTGATCTTAGCCGAGGTCAAAAAATGAAATGATTTGGTCTTAACTGAGGTCAAAAAATGATATGACTTGAACTTGGCAAACATTAGAAAATAATATGACTTGGTCTTAGCTAAAGTCAGGAAATGATGATTTGAACCAAGCCAAAAGTAGAAAAGTAATATAAAAGATCTTAAAGTCAATACTTGTAAGTTTCTAAGATTATATTTAGACGTATTACAAATTGTGCTTGGAGGACTTTATGATTACACTCAGAGGTTTTATAAATCATTTTCATCATTTAAAATGTGCTTCTTTAAATAGAGGCAAACAACTTTGAAAGCTTTCTTTTGAAATATTTTCTTTATTTGAAGGTTAAAATCCTATATCTAAAAAATCCTTCCTAATCTAGGATTAAAGTCTCATTTTTTCGTCAATTGAAGATTAAAATCTTATATTTTGAATACTTTTCTCAATTAAGGATCGACAAGTTTGAGATTCCTTTTCTTGAAAATTTGTTAGCCTGTTGCTAACTTCAATTTTAGAATCCGAGGTTAAAATTCATTTTATGAAATGAATGCCATGAATCCAATGAATGCCATGAATGCCATGCATGAAATGTAATAAATGCATCCATAATTATGGTAACAACGTTTTTTAAAACTTTTTTTCCATTTCCAAAATTGGTTATCTTCACAATTTCTATCAATTGTTTTATGAACCAAATACCCATTTGTCAAATTTTATCACCAAGTCTAAACTTTTCACTAAAAACTTCTTTCTTTTCAAATTTCTGAAGATTGACATTTTCTCAAGTTCCTTTCATCTCTTTATCTTCATTCTACCTTTAACAGTTTTGACTTTTTTTTCGAAGTAATGTAGGGATCTTTTATGTATTTTATCAATTATTTCTCGACATTCTAATTCTATGAAAAATGCAATTAATCACAATTTATTATGATAGAAAAAATGGTAAAGAACAAGGTAAGTTTAAGAAAGAAGATATTTAACACACGAACAAATCTAGTAAGAACAAATAAGCAAACAGATAATTTCAAGGCATATTATTAGGATAAGTGTTTGGATTGTATAACAACATTTGCATAACGAATATTTAAACAATTTTTAACATAAATTCAAAATTTTTTCTCAAAAACTCATTTCATCAACATCTTTGATCCTTTTAAGCTCATCAAATCAAATCTTTCACTTATCTAATAGGATTCTCAAATGATATTAATCTTCTTAATCATGAGCTATCCTTTCATATTTTCAGTATCAATGTCTCTTTTAACCTAAATTGCCCTTTTAGGTTTTTGATTAAGTCTTTTTTTCCCTCATTTCTTATTTCTTATTTTTTCTTGTTTCATGTCATTTTTTACTTTTTGATTATTTATTTCAATTTTTTGTTTCATCCACCATAACCACCATCATTAAACTCTAAATCCCAAAATATGGGAGGAGATTATGTTCTCTCAATCCTTTGACTATACCATAAGTATACCTTTATTCATTTTACGATTTTTCAATTCAAGCATTCATATTTGATTGAAATGGATGTTTAAGGCACGTAATGTAAGCTATGATGAAAGGTTATGAAAAAATTGATAAACTAGGCTCAAAATATGTTTAAAGGATGATAAACTAAAGGATCATTTCTCAGCACCTCAGCATTTTGTCCCATTTCTTATTTTACTTTTCATTTTCACTTTTCATCTTTCCATCGTACTTTTTTTCAAAGAAGGATTTGCACACAAGAGTTTTTATTTTTCCTTTTTTTTTGCCTTGAAAATCATTTGTGATTTTTTCCTTTTCTTTTTTTTCAAATGATCTTTTTCCCAAAATTTGCCCCCCAATGTAAAGGGTAATCCTTTGGTGGGTTTCTTTTTAAAAAATCATAATAGGCCCAACAAGTGTAGCAAATGGATGATTATACTGTTTGTGTAATAAGGAAAGCGTGTCAACTTTAATTTACCTTAATCAATTAGTGGTCCAAATCATTGATCTCATTAAAATGAATGAAATTTTTAAGATTGAATACCAAATTATTATCACAATTGCTTAAACATTCATTATTTGGAATATAGGAATGGGTGAAATATGGAAGGACATAGAAAGGCAAGGATAAAAAGAAGAATATGTAATAAAATGCACTTGCCATTTTATTGAAATGCAACATAAATACAAGATAAACACATAAAAGGCCTCCCTAAAGTTCATTACTTCCTATGAAAACTCCTAAGGTAACTAGTAACCTAAAAAAAATCTCCTCATAATTATGCTCCTATATTATCATGCAAAGGATTTTCAGTGACACTTAGCCCTCTTTTATCATTAAATTTTATCAAACCAGCATTGATGAGAACTTATACCTTATGCTTCAAAGCAACACAATTCTCTATTAAGTGACTTATGATTCCATAATGGTAGTCACATCAAGCATTAGCATCATACCATTTTCATCATATCATAATGCGATTCGATAATGGTAGTATGCAAGTCGGTAATAGATCAACACTCTCAAAACAGCACCATTTTAGCTTGGTATAAAAGCCAAACTTAACTTTTCTTTCTTCAATTTCTTGTTTTTCTTTCTCTTACTAAAACCAAGTGAAATCCCTTCTCTTTAGAAAAGCTCAAACATCAGTCGAATTGTTCATAGTGTCATTGAAAACTTCAAGTTTTCGTTGGACAATCACTAGATTCTTCAATAGCACCTGAAAATCAACACTAAAATCTAGGCATGTCTTGCCATGATCCGAGGTGTAGCCAAAATATCATCAAGATTTGGATAGCCTCATCAAATTCTGGGAATTTCATCAAATTATCATAAAAAAACTGGGATTTTCGCCAAAAACTTCGATAAAAAACTCAAATTTTCCAAAAAAAATTTCAAAAAATAACAAAAAAATACTTGATTAACTCTCACTACTTGCCCCAAATTTTCACATTATTTCCTTTAGACTAAACTAAAAATAATTTCCAAAAACACTTCCAAACCTCAAATTACAACACTGCCAAAACTATGTTCTTTGAATTTTTTTATTCTTGCTCTCCAAATTGTTGTCGATTTTTTCAATGATTAAGCATAGGTATTTATAATGGGAAATTTCTAACCTAATCAGATTCTCCATTGGTTATGGATTAAGCTTCCAAAGATTTATCATCCGAAATTCTTATTATCATTGAATTTACTCCAAAGTTCCCTTACCAAAACCCATTTAAGATAAAACCATAAATTATCACCAAGAACAAATTTTCTTTTTGATTTTAAATATTCCCAACTACCACCAAACCTCTATTCTTTTTTTTTTTTTTCTTTATGAATAAAATGATAGTTAAAAACAAAAACAAACAAAATATAAGGAAAATAAATAAAGGATATAGATAAACAAAGAAAATTAAAATAAAATAAGATAAATAACATACACATCTTAAATTAAAAATGAAATGTAAAGAAAAAATAAAAATGAGGGATAAACATAAATAATAAAAAAGCCAAATTCTGCCAAAGGTCCCTGTACTTTATAAAATTTTTGAATTTAGTCCCTAATTAATTCATACAAAGTTAGTGCTCATATTATTTTGATTTGATAATTTTAGTCCAACCACTAACTCTGTAATTTTTTATCGCTAAAAATATTGACATGGTCGTTGACTTTGTCAATGTGGTGTTGACTTTGCTAATGTGACGCTAACTTGATGACGTGGTCATTGGAATTGATAAAATCAGTTGTTAAATTATATAAATGGTCATTGTACTCACACAAAATTCAAAAATTTGTTCCCATACTATCATTAAATTTAAATTTTAGTCCTTCTAATATAAAAAAATTATATTTTGATTTTTTTTAGTTTTTTTAAAATAATAAATTTTAAAAATATTTTAGTTCCACTGATATAAATAATAAGATTAATTTTAAAACTAATACAGATTAAGTTTAGTAAATTATTTTAATTTATTTAGAATCTTTAATCTAGATTTAATTATAAAAAATATTTAAATAAGGTCTAATTTAAAGGAAAAGAAACATTATTTGATGGATAATTTTACCTTTATGAGATACAATTATAATTATAATTTATTTAATAAATTAATAAAAAATAATAATTTATTAAACTTATATAGTGACATTTGTATCATATATCAACAAATTTAGGATAGATTTTTAATAGATTGGTATAAGATTTTTTGATATGATCACAATATACTACAATTGTGACAAAAAAGTGTAACAAAACTAGTAACAGATTTATATTTTCTGAAGGAATGTAACATGAAATAATGACAGAACTAGTAATAGTATTTTACATGGGTGACAAAAAATTATAATAAATTTAGTGATAGTATATAAAAATTGTAATAGAATATTGTAATAAAATTTTTAATATTGTGATATAATATTATAAAAGAATATTGTAGCAATTTTTAAAATTTAATAATTTAAAAAACCAAAAAATTTCTAAAAATTCAAAATATTTTTATATTATAGGGACTAAATTTCAAAATTTATGAGTACTATGACTAAATTTCAAATTTCATATAAGTACAAGGACCATTTACATAATTTAATAACTAATTTCATTTATCCCAATTGTTATATCAACAAGTCAACACCACGTCAAGAAAGTCAACAACCATGCCATCATTTTTAACAACAAAAAATTGATGAAGTTAGCAATTGGACTAAAATTATCAAATCAAAATAGTAATAAGACTAAATTTGGATGAATTATAATACAATGACTAAATTTCAAAATTGCGTAAAGTGCAATGACCTCTGGCATAATTTAACCTAATAAAAATAAAACAAAATATAATATAATAAAAATAATATAATATAATATAAAAGGAAATTTGGGCTTTGAACCAAACCAAGCCCAATTGGTTTGGATTCGGACAAAATGGAGTACCTACATAGATCTGGTTTGGATTGGGTAAAAGGTAGAAAGATGATAGAATGCAAATATCTTCAATAGATATATGGTTGGATAAAGTGATGAATTTGTCCGAAATGGATAAGGATAATTGATAGTAGTAAAGGAGAGGGACAGTAGTAGCTTGTTGGAAGATATGGAAAGGTAGGTGTAAAGCTGTGTTTGAAAAAAAAATGAGGTAGTACCAATCTCGCTCATTTTGAATATCAATAGACATGTAGCTAAGATATAGGGGACAAGTGACATAGATGCAACTAGATAGGCACAGCAAGGAAGTGTAAGGAAGAAAGGATAGTGTTGCCTATAACAAAGATCGATAAAAGTCAACTTTGATGGGGCATTTGATAGAGAAACGTAAAAAAGGCAAGCTAATAATTGGTTTGGGAAAAAAGTTGAAGGTTGGTTCTAGTGTTGAAGCTGAAGCTTTAGCTATTAAAAAAGGAGTTAAGTTGGCCTTGGCAAACAAATATAATAAAGTCATCGTAGAAACTAATTTAAAGGTGGTACATAAGGATATTTATGACGCAAGTAAAAATGTATGGAGGATATATCCAATAGTAAAGGAAATTAGAAGGAAACTGAGACAATTTAAAGAAGTTAGATTTGTACAGATTGGTAGAAAAGCTAATGCAGTGGTAGACTAGGTCGCTACTCAATCCAAAAGGGAATGCCATAGCATTCAAACCTAAGAACCAGTTATGTAGGTATGATTGGCCACTTATGTAGCCATTTTAAAGTTATCCTAAGTTTGACTAAGGGTCTCTAAAAAGAATAGGTTCTAGTCTATATTAACAAAGTTAAGTTTAACAGTTAGTTATATGCAAGGAAGGCTTTAATACCTCATTATGTCCAAAATTGGTACCAAATCAATCACATGTTATCTTGTTTAAACCCTAATCAAAAATGGTTTTTATTAATTTCAATATTTAAATATTGAAAAAAAGTTTTTAGGCTTTCACCAAAAAATAAAAATTTTCTCACCTTAAGAGTATTCAAGATAAATTTGAAAAGGCTCCGCTATTGGATTTGTTAGATATCTTATCAAAAATCAAATCTTATTATTTTTATTTATTTGTAAAATATTAATTTCAAATAATAATAAAAATATATTTACAATTTTTTAATTACAAAATAATATATTTACATTTTTCTAAAAAATATAATTCAAATTTTATTTAAATTAATTAAATAAATTAATAAGAAAAAACTAAAACCTAAATAAATAATAAATAATAAATAATGAATAAATAAATATAGAAATAAATAAATAAGTAAAAAAATAGCAAAACAAAATAATTTTATAAAAAAATTTATTATCACAAATATTACCCCAAACCACATTAAACAATAAATAAGTGTAACACTACCAAAAAAAAAAAGTGTACTTAACCAATGCTCTTGGACCATCTCGAAATAAAGCCTATTACCACAAAAAATTTTTGCTTGACTCTATTGATTGTTCTTGTGATCTTCCCCTCTAATTACTTATTGATTTTCTTTCTCCCCCTACCTAAAAACTTTTCTCTCAAAACTTAAAACTTTGTGCTACTTGATGATTATGTCAATCACTTCTTGTTTCTTGATCTTGGAATTAAAACTCATTATATAGAGATTGAATCACACTTCAATTTGGAAAATCACAAATTCAATAGAATTTAAAAAAATTTTCCAAGATTTTTTTGAAAATTTTCCTTTATCAAACAATCTTGATGCCCAAGCATTTCCAAAATTAAATTGTATTGATTTTTCTTATATAGATCTTGGCTTTTGATTTTCACATATTGAATATTCCCAAATCGTTCCTTTTTTTATTTCCTTTTTCCTTTTTCTTTTAATCACTTGCCAAAAAAACTGAAAATAAAGGAATAATAATAAGAACAAAAAACGAGAATAAAAAATAAAAATACAATTTTGAGCTTTTTTATTTTTAGCCTAAAATCAAATTTCATAATTAAAACCTTATTAATCTTTGAACCCCTATCAAAGTAAAATTAAAAGTTCATTTAATTTAGAAAAAAATTATAGATAAAATAGGATGTTTACAACAAGATGTACAATTTAAATTGAATGAATATTCTTATCTTCCTTAGTCTACATTCTCAGTAAAGATGGACTTCTAGCACCTCATAATAATTGCTAAGTTTTTATATCCTTTGAGATATCATGGGATGGTGTTCTTTATAAGATGCTAGAAGTCAATTTGATTGATGATCATGTAAGATTGGTTTGGTATCATGACAATAATGTGTTTGGCTAAAAAACCTTTTCATATATAGGATTGGAAAGCTTACTTTTATTTTAGTTACAACAAGTTATAATGATGGAATCAAAATTTTGTATTTTGTAATCAAGTTTTAAAATCAAAATATTCAGTTAAAAGAATAAGATTTCGCCATGTCACTTTTTTTTATAAAATATTGTCATGTTTGCCAACATTGTTAGATAAAAAAGCTAATTATTTTTTATGCTTACTAAATTGTATTTCATTTATTTTAAATTTATTGGTTGTAATTACAATGAAATAGAATTTACAAACTTTAATTATACAAAAAAAAATGATCGAGAATTAAGGTTTCAGTTTGAATAAAGTTGAAGGATATATTTGAATATCATGTCAAAATATATATTTATATTTATAACATACAGCTTAGGTTAATATAATTTAGATTCTTATATAGTTAGCAAAAATTGAATGGATAAGTCAGTTAACAAATGTTATAGACTTCAATTATTAATTGAATTTATTTACATTGTTGGTTTCTATATCATCGTTAGATATAAATAAAACAAATAAAATTAATCTATGTTCAATCAACCCATAATATTGGAATAAATAATGATGTATGCTTAATTAATAAATAATAATATTAATGAAAATATTAATAATTAAATAAAATAATAAAGGATATGTGACATTTTTATCATGTTGAGAATTGATGTTTAATGTAATATTGAAGTTTTATAAAGTAAAAGAAGAAAAAAAAGTGAGCAAAATTATTATTTATGATACAAACAGAAAAAAAATTTAGTAGCGCCATGGTTGGCTAAATTTCATTAATTTATCATTATAATTAATAAGACCAAGAATGGCCAAAAAAATAAGAACCATGTAGCATAAGTTAATTGGGTAAAAATACTAGTGAAATAATATAATGCAAAAATAAAATTACATATAAGGTGATAATTCGATAAAAACTACTTGTAGAAGTATTAGATCAATCAAAATTTTAATGCATTGTTATCATCAACACTAATTGCTTCAGAATATTTTAATTTAAAAAAATATATTAATAGATTAGTAGATTATGGAAATAAAAGTAGCATAGAAAAGAATTAAGTAAAAGTTAAAAGAAATATAATAGTTCATTAAAAAAAGGTTAAACTTTTGAAATATATCATGGGTTTAAGGGTGACATGAAAGTACCCCTTGAAATTTAAAACATGACACATAACCACCCAGTGCTACTATTCTGTTATCACCTATTGAATGCTATTATAAGTAAAATGACCACATTAACAATCATATAACATAAGCCACAAACATCACAGAAGCTGTCAAATAGTTAACAAAAGATTAAACAAAACTTCCTTCATTTTGATCTTCATCTTTAAAACTCTTCTTTCAATAATCAATCCTCAAAATCATTCAATTATTTTAATGTAAAGCTATTTGGGTTGGTGATTAAAACCAAAGATTTTTGTTGGATTTACACTAAATTGGTCAAAAGGTAGTGATTAAAATTTGGGCACGATTTGGAGGTGTTTCATTGGATTTACACAATCAAATAAGGTACGTACAATTCTTTCTTTAATTTTGATATAATTGGTTTTAGGGTAATTGTTAGGGTTAGTAAGTTTTATTAAAAACATTTAGGATTTTTTTATACTTAACTCCATATTAGAATCAATTTAAGGTTTTTGAAATTTTGAAATGTTATTAACATGATGAGGAAATTGTAATTTCACTAAAAAAATTTTCATTTTGCTACGGATGTGGAATGCCAGCAAAACTATTGAGTTTTGTCATGGTGGGTCGTTTATGCATATTTCTAACAAAGTTTAGGGAAGAGGTGATGTAGCATGGGTGGATGATTATCCTTTAGATAGATTGTCATTTTCTAAGTTGCAAGATTAGGTTATTAAATTAGGGTTCAAGACAACTAGTGACATATTTTATTGTATTGATGGGCTATCATTTAATGAAGGATTGAAATATATTCATTCAGATGTCCAATTAAACATATGGTTCCAAGTCATTGAAAGAAAAGAACCATTCCAATATATGTTGTAGCAGGTGAGCCTCTTTTTTTTGTTATTTATACATGTACACTATTTGGGAATGTAAAAAAGTTAGAAACATGGAGGTCTACTTAAGAATTTGTAGCTAAAGATAGTATTGCTAATTTGGTAGAAAATAATGGTGCTAATAAGGTTGATGATAGTACTTTTAGTTTGGCATAAAATAATGGTGTAAATGGGGCTAAAAATGATACTCGAAATGTCAATGAAGATGTTAGAAATGATAAAGAGAAAGATGGTGAAGACAGTGATGAGGATGATAATGACTATCATGCAAGCAGTGAATATGCAGTGAGGGTTATTATAGTAGTGATCCTAGCTACTTTGATGAAGGATTTGTAGAGCTTAATGATATCTTTAAAGATAATGAAGTTGATGGTCCTAAAAAAAGAGAAATGCCTCATACTAGACAACCTAGTCCAAAGTGTTCAACTAAAAATATTGTTTTAAAGGAGGGTGAAATGACGGATGATGGTGATCTACATAGTGATATCTTTGAAGATAATGAAGTTAATGGTCCTTCAAAAAAAGAAATACCTTGTACTAGAAACCTAGACTTGGTAATTTTACACACGACACGATAACACGACTCAAAAATGACATGGAAAAAACCATATATGTGTTTAGTGTAATCATATTTCATGTCTTAATCGTGTTGACATGGTCAAGACACAACATTATTCGTGCCGTGTTTGTATCAACTGGTAATGACACGCTTAAGATATGATACTGTTTATAACATAAAAAAATTTTAAAAATTATTTTAATTTATTTAAAAAATAAATTAATAATCGTATTTATCATATCATTTTGGTGTTTAAATAAATAAATAAATTTTTATTTTTAAATATTTTTTGTTTAAATACTAATTTAAATCATATTTTTTTGTTTAAATAAATGGATTAATCTTGTCGACATAGTTAAGACACGCCATTATTCATGTTGTGTTCATGTCAAACAGTAATAACATGTTTAAGATACAGTATTGTTCATAACATAAAAACAATTAAAAACTATTTTAATTTATTTAAAAAATAAATTAATAATCGTATTTATCATATCATTTTGGTGTTTAAATAGATTATAAATAATTAATTTTTAAATATTTTTTGTTTAAATAAATGGATTAATCGTGTCTAATCTTGTTATTCGTATATAATCATGTTAATTCTGCCATATCGTGTTATATTATTTGGGCAATTAATCATGACTAATCATGTTATTCGTATGTAATCATGTTAATCATGTTGTGTCATATTGTGTTAGTTGGGTATAAATTAATTTTAAATGTATTAATCATATCATATCGCGTGTAACACCTATAATAAACGTGTCATGTTCGTATTTAAGTTATTCATGTCATTCGTGTATTCATGTCGTGCTTGTGTTAAAATTTTTCGTGTTGTATCTAAAATCGTGTTTGACCCAAAACATGATATGATGACACAAATTGCCAAGTCTATAGACAACCTAGTCCAAAGGTTTCAACTGAAAACATTGTTTTAGAGGAGAATGAAGTGATGGACGATGGTGATTAGAGTTGCTCATGGGCCAAGCCGGGCCAGGCTTAGCAAGATATTTCAATATTTTAAGCAAGCCCAGGCTTTACCTAGCTCGATTTTTTGGACCTCATTTTCTACCCAAAATCGTTTTACATGTAATAATAATGCTTAAGCCCGCCCAAAGCACTAATATTTAAAATTGAAAAAAAAATTTTAATTTTTTTATAAATTATTAATTTAACTAATTTAATTAATTTTAATTGAATTTATGAGTCATTTGGGCTTGGATCCAATTTAATTTTGTTGAATGCAATTTAAAATTGGATCATTATTTTAATATTTTGCATAAAGAAACAATTAGGTTTTATCCTATTATAAGTAATAAAGTAAATGGGCCTTGTCCATTATAAAAAATAAAGCAAATGGACTTTATCCCAATATAATAAAAATATTTTTTAATTTTTAAGCCAACGTTAGGCCTTAAATGGTGAAACCCAAACCCGACCTTCTTATTTGATCAAGTCATCATTTATTTGTCCAAGCTCTTTTAATTGACTTAATATTCGTATCCAAGCCCTTTAAAATTTCAGATGGGCTTTCAGGTACGGGCGGGCAATTCGGCCTATAAGTAGGTCTAATAATGATTTACATAGTATTCATAGACCAAAATCTAATGGAGAGGTAGACCGTAGGTAGACTATTGCCCAATGTCCAATGAAGAGGTTGATATGAAGAATCCGTAGTTAAAGGTTGGATTGAAGTTTATTAATGGTACTATTTATAGAAGGGCATTGATGGAGTACTATGTTGGTAGAGGTTATGACTATAAGTTTAAAAAGAACTATGGAGATAAAATTAGTGTTGTTTGTGTTAAAGAATGAGGATGGTAAATATATGCATCTAAGTTGAGAGATGATCATGCCTTCAAATAAAGACTTTTCAACTATAGCATCATAATTCTAGGGAGTTCAAAATTCACCAAGTCACTGCACCTTATTTGGTTAAGAAGTTTTTTTATGATTTGAAGGATAACCCAAATTAATAAACTGCAAAGATAGTGAGAAAGATTTCTAGAGAATTAAAGGTTAAAGTCAGTATCCCTCAAGTATATAGAGCTAAAAGAAAAGCTAGAGAAATGATGGAAGGGGATGACAAGTTATAGTATAGAAAGTGGTTTGATTATTGTGACATGATCCAATGACCAATCCTGGTAGTTTTGCATTAATAAAAATAGAAAACCAATATTTTGATGCAGACATTGGTGTTCCTAGATCCTTTGCTCTTAGGTTTGAAAGGATATTCATCATGTGTGATGCATAAAAAAAAAAGATTCATACTTAGATGTAGAATGTTAATAGGACTGGATGGTTGTCACTTAAAAGGTCATTTTGGAGGGCAATTATTGAATGTTGTTGCTAGATATGGAAATAACAACATTTTCCCTTTTTGTTATGCAGTTTTTAAACAAGAAAATAAAAAAACTTGGTCTTAATTCCTAAATTTGCTACATTAAGAACTTGGAAATTTCACTGAATTAGGATTAGAGTTTATATCTAACCAACAAAAGATATTAATTATTATTGTATTTAGTTGCTATATTTTGGGCTTGTTATATCCTTTATTATATCTTTTTTTATAGGGTTTGGACCAGTCATTTAAAGAAGTGTACCCTCAAGTTGAGCATAGGTTCTATTTGAGGAATTTGTAAACAAATTTCAAAGTTCACTTTAAGGGAAAAGAGTATAAAAAAGCTCTTTGGATGGCAACAAACATAGGGTCAATAAAAGAATGGGAGAAAGCTATATTGGTGCTAAAAAAGCTTGACAGAACATGGGCTGTACATGCTTGAGGTGAGTAGATTAAATTCAAAAACTTGAGCAAGGTCTCATTTTAGCTCTGATTTAGTGGTTAATAATTTTAGTGAATCTTTCAATGCTTATAAATTGAAAGGTAGGGATTTGCTCATGTTAGAATGGATATAAAAAAGATTGATGAAATGTTTCATTCAAATAGGGTTGGTATGGAGTCTTACAATGGCCCTATACGTCAAAATATTCAAGACAACCTTGAAAAGATTAAAAAGACTCTTTTAATTACTTTTTTATTCCTACTGGTAGGTCTATATATAAAATTGAATGTGGTACAACCTCTTATGTTGTAAACTTAGCTACATAAAGTTGTACTTGTAGGGTTTGGGATTTAACTAGAATCCCCTATAAACATATTGTTTATACTATTTATAGTAATGAGGAGAGACGAGAATCCTATATCCATTCTTGCTATCCTAAGGGGACATACATGGTTACATACGATGCCATTATTAATCTTATCTTAGGACAACATGAATGGACCACAGGTAGTAACCCTACTCTTGCCCTTCAAATTATATATAAACCACTAGATAGACTAAGAAAGTTAAGAAATAAAGCATTTGTTGAACTACAAAATCATTAAAAAATGTCACAAAAGAACAAGCCAATTAAATGTGGCAATTGTGGTTAGGTTGGACATAATGTTAGATGTTGCAAGGCATTAGTGATGGGAGAAACTCCATGGCAAAGAAAGATGAGGTTGGAAGGATTAAACAAAGTTCCCCCTCAATCTACCAATCCTCAGGTAATTAGTTTCTTTAAACTAAATTGATTTTCATATATTAAATTTAACATGATAAGGTGTATTTGATAGGTTTCTCGAAGGACAAACTGCGCAGCTTCATCAAGAACAAATATTGGAACAACTAAAGGTGGATCCAAAAGAAGACTTGTCACTACTATTGCAACTAGGATTGAGTTACATTCAAGTACTGCCATAGGATGGGGTACCAGTAAAAGTTCAAGAGGAAGAGTTACTAGTTCAATTTAAGATTTTGGCAAAAGTTCAAAAAAATGTCTTACTAGAAGAGGAAGAACATTTGGCATTGGTAGTAAAGGTAGAGCATCTGGTATTAGTTGTAAATGTGCTAAAAATGTTGGTAAAGGAAGAGACAATGCTAAAGCGAAAGTTGCTCCAATCAAAGGAAGTGATCAAATGGCTAGTTTTCAAGCATCTGACAATAATAATGTTAGCAACCAAATGTTAGCAACCAAACAACCAACAACTAAGTAGATGATAGCCAAGTAACTTGTAGCTAAGGTGTTTGGGTGAAATCTAAAAAAGACTCATACATACTATTATAGGCTGATGCATTGAATATATACTATTTGACATGTTTGACTTATAAACTATGTGATGCATAGACCTTTTATTTTGCTATTTGGCCAAACACTGTTTATGTATTTTGTGATAGTCTTATAAATTGGTGGCCTTTTTTTGTTCAATAGGAATGCTAACTTTTAAACCTATATTTTAAATTATACTTTTATAAATAGATGTAGTAAGTCTTACATATCTATTCTTCAACACCTTTAAAACTATCCAAGTTAGTTTAAAATAGTATAATGCCAATTTGTAGGACAAGAAATTTAGTAAGAAATGCTATTACACAGCTTGTTTCACAAAAGGCAAATGTTCATTTAATAAATCAACAACAAGTTTACATAGACATTTCATTAAACACTTGGTATTGCTACATACTACATCTTAATAACCGTAAGAATCTTGCATACAACTAAACCATGCCCTGTATCCTACCCATAGCAAACTCAAAATAAACTACTAACATCAATTCATCAACTTAAGAAGACTAGGTCTTAAGCTTTTTCTATCTAAATGATCACACAAAATCAAAATCAACAACACCATAATATTATCACAAACTAAAGCAACTACCCTTTTCTTACATCGAATTTGAACTAGCTGAAGCTCTAATTGTAACTCTATTACATAAGATTCAGCTAGTTCATTTCAAATTTTTTG
Source organism: Durio zibethinus (assembly GCF_047325235.1). Classification (NCBI taxonomy): domain Eukaryota; kingdom Viridiplantae; phylum Streptophyta; class Magnoliopsida; order Malvales; family Malvaceae; genus Durio; species Durio zibethinus. Next base: position 15,107,388 of record NC_143183.1, on the reverse strand, counting down.
CTCCTTATTTCGAGTTTCAACAAGTTCTTTATTCAATTTGAGCTTTATCTTTTTTACTTTGAATAGTTGTTGTTGCAAACGCCATTCTTATGCTGAGCATATTGTCAATGCTTCAACTAATTCTTATTTCCTTGCATTTGATCTTGAAATCTCATCTATTTTTTGTTATTATTTCTTTTAATTTTAGTATTTCTTTCTTATAATTTTCACATGGCATCTCATCAACCCATTAAAAAACTTCACATTTTCATACTCTTGTAAATGCAAAAACCCAATGATTAAACAACTTTTTTACCTAAAAACTATATCAACAATTAATGAAATCTTACCTCATATTTTTCATAACCATAAAATTTTTGCCCACGATTACCACTTTTTCCAAAAGTTTTTATTAATGATTCTACTCCACAATAGCATAATTTGACACCATTTGATTCTTTACTTTCTACAAATTGTAGAGAACCCATGCAAGCAAGTTTACTTAATTGTTCAAAGTAATATGGTGAAAAGAGAAAAAAATGAAAGAAATTAAAATGGAAGATGTTAATCGTGGAAGGAACAAGAACTAGAGACTTATTGTGACTGTTTTTCTAATGGCATTGATAACGGAATAATGGCACAGGTGATTATGTGTCATCTTTTAAACCTTAGAGACATTTTCATACTGCTTTTAACCACAGGGTATATTTATGAAGTTTACTCTTAAAAAATGGAAAACTCAAACCTAGAAAAAAAAAAAAAAACCTTAACTTTAGCTATGGCAGGAAATAACAAACAAAAAAACACCTATATATTTAGGACTAATATATCTATATATATATATATAAATACATATGTGTTTTGGACTAATATATATATATATATATATACTAAGTTTGTTTAAAATATGAAATTCTGCATAACTTTTATAACTATATTTAAAAGGTGAGCGATCAAGTTACACTAAAATATTTTTTTATGTTTTTAAATCTTTAATTTTAATAAATTTAAGGGATGATATTAAACTTTTTTTCCTTTTCATTTGTTTCTCTCATTTCTTGAATTTATTGAAATTAATAATAAATAAAAATATAAAACATTTTAATTTTACATTGACAAAAATTGATCCTTTTCCATAGTAAAATATTTAAAAATGCAAATGTTTATCTTCAAAAAATAAAAATATAAAGACATAATTTGTTCACAAAATGTTGGAATCAAAATATTAATAAAGCGATCTAAAATTAATGTTAAACAAGCCAAATTGTTGCTTTTTTTTTTTGGAATATTCCACTTTATCTTTTTTTTATCCCAAGAGAATGAAAAAAAATCAAAATCTTGGTTTTATACACATGTAGCTTAAATGGCATGGTAAGTGAATAGATTTAGTGTGCCAAAAGAATAGACAAATAAGAGCCATTTCAGGTTTAAATCAAAGATTTTTTTTTTACATAGATGAATATTGTCTAATGATAAAGAAAGAGATTGCAAGTATTAAGATTTAAATTTAAAACCTATTGAATATCACTTCTTAAAAATAATTGTATAAATAAACTAAACTAAATTCCTAATTATAAGACTTTTCATTAAAACATTTTCCATCATGAACCAATTTTTAGATTAATTATTAAGATTCTTAAAAGTTAATGACAATGTTGTAACTGTTTGTCTCCATATAAACTATTTGGCTTGAAACAAATTGATAAAAACTTAAGCTTAATTTGCCTCTTAAACCAAATGCTTAAGAATCATATTTAATCGAGTTCGAACATCAATGGTAACTCAATTTTATGAAGAAAAAATGTACTTAATAAATGCATTCTAATAATTTACAAGAATAATAATATAAAAGAACTTTAGAACAAACAGAAGAAAACATAAAGATTTGCTATACTTATCATCCACCTTTTGGTTGAACAATTTGAAGAAAAAACCCACAAAAAATAAAGTAATCTTTTATTGATAAGAAAACAAAAAAAAAAAAAGTTAGACTAATAAGAAAAAGGACTTTAGCTATTCCATAATGTCATAAAGTCTAGGTTGGGAGAACTTACCCATTAGACATAAAACTATGGAGTCGTCACCAATCTTTTTTTATCTAAGCGTGATTGGCCACCTATTTGAATATATCCTCTTTAAGGTTATCCTAAATTTAAACTAAGGGTATCTAAAACCAATAGGTTCTGGTCTACATCAATAAAATTAAGTTTAAGAGTCGATCACATGCAAGGAAGGTATCAACAACCCTTTATGCCCAAAATTGGTACCAAATTAATTATGTGTTATCTTGTTTAAGCCTTAATTAAAGAAGATTTTTATTAAGCTAATCAATCAATTCCAATCCTTTTATTTATTCACACAACATTGTCATACAAAAATTCTATCAAGAATCAAATCATGCAATAATGCTATCATGCAAAATATAAATCATGCCAAAAATATCATGCAAATTTATTAAATATCAAGCAAAAAATATTATTAGTCATGCAAATATATTAATCACACAATATTAAGTAATCATGCAAAATAATCAAACTCAAGCAAACATATATTAAAACATGTAATTAATTAAACTTATACAAAAGTAAATATCATGCAAAAAAATAAATAAAAACATCATAAATAATCTTACCAAATTTTTTTCTTTTTCTTTTCCTCATCACTTTAATTCAATCACACAATTAAAATAACAAAATAAAACAAAGCAAAAAAAAAACAAAAATAAAATAGAAAAGAAAAAATAGGTAATAAAAAATAAAATCAAAATAAAAAATGAAAATAAAAACACAAAAAAGTAAAAACCTACTATCAGGTCTGTTTAGCCACATGTCAACACGTAGGTCTTCGGGTTAGGACATGGATCAAAGCTATTTCCAAAATGGTGTCATTTGATTCAGTTATAAAATGCAAAAAAAAAAAAAAATTAGTTTTCTCAAAATGCCTTGGCACTTTCTCTCTCTAGCTTTTGTTCTTTCCCTTCTTTCTAAACTTCCACCAGAAAAACCAACAAATCCAAAAATTGATGAAGTTTAACCCAAATTTCGATGACTTTCCCAAAATCTGATCACCAAAAAATTCAACCTTCAGGTGAAACTTCAAAGAGCCTGAAAACTGGCCACTGAAAAATTCAAGTCAACCTAGAAAAATTCTAGAAATTTAAACCCAAACACGAAATCAAAACAAAAATTCCCAAGATCTTCCAACAACTTTCAAAAATCAAAACCCCAATTCTAAAAAACCTAAAACCCTAGAATTATAGATAAAATTCAAAACCTAGAAACAAAAACTCCACTACAACTCTAAAATCCATAAATCAAATTAAGAACCAAAATCTCATATTCAGTTGTCACTCTAATAATCAACCCAAAAACCTATAAAAACTTCCAAAATTAAAACCTAAAATCAAACTTCCAAGAAACCAAAAACGTCAAAAGTTAGAAATCTCAAAAATTAATTGGTTTGATTGTCGATTGTTGCCTTTGTATTACTTGTTCCCTGATTGCTTCTTGTGTTCAATTAATAGGTTAGGTTTTTTTATATAAGGATTAATCCCACTTATACTTGGAAAATCCATATTTCACGAATCTGAGCAAGATCTCCCAAAATTATTATTTCGATGATTTTTCCCTTTTCCCACGAATTAAACCCTAAGTTTTCCAAAAAAATAATTAATCAATAGATTTTCATCATCCAATTGAATTTATTATCATGACCAAATCCAAGATTTTTCCCAAAAATAAATTCACACATTTTTTCTTTTCTAATTTCTTGACTTTTTTTTTTACTTCTTTTTTTTACTTTGTTGACTTTAACTTTGACCAAAACAAAATTAAACAAAAAAATTAAAATTAAAAACCAAAATCAAAATTAAAATTAAATTAAAATTTTTGGGCTTTTAATCATTGGGCTCAAAAATTTGGTATCAAGGCACAATTAACAATTGATGTCCATTTTAATTTTGAAAAATTTTCCCAAATAAAATAGAGTATATGCAGTTGCCCTTCTTTGTACATTTTCTATGAAATGGGAATTGTATAAAGACAAAAGATATCTATTTTATTCGGTTCAAGAAAATTAAAAAGAAAATCGCCAAAACTCCCCCACAACTGAGTCTTGAAACTTTAAATGAAAGCTCCCCTACAACTAAGGCTTGAAACTTAAATGAAAGACTCCCCCACAACTAAGGCTTGAAACTCTAAGTAAAAGCTCCCTCACAATTGAGGCTTAAAACTTTACATAAAAGGCTCCCCTGTAACGAGGCTTGAAACTTTAAATAAAAGCTTCCCCAAAACTGAAGCTTAAAACTTTTAAAAAATCTTACCTTAAATTGAGTCTATGCATCTTATCTGAATCATCATTGATCATCTTCTAACGTCTTTCCAAAAGCATTTCATCATCTACTATCTTATCTACTTTTCAAATGTATGCAATGAATTCATGCAATGAATGAAAAGATTTCTCAATTCACTTTGATTTCAAGATTCAAACTTTTGTTTTCTTGTCTTTTTTCTAACATGCATGATGCATGAAATGAATGCAATGTTTTTAGTGTGATTCATAAATGTAATGCATGTGGAAAAATGTAATGCATGCCATGCAATGTAATTCATTAATCTTTTCAATTATGGTAAATCAGAAGGTTCTCAAAGCTCTTGATTTATCTTCTTACCTTTAATTCCATACCATTTATGGTTTTGAACATGGGCTATCATACATTATCAAGCCATCTCATCCATTTTATCATCCAAATACAAAGATTGCTTATCAACATGGGCTATCATGCACTATAAACATGTGCTATGATGCATTATCAAGTAATCTCGTCCACTTTATCATCCAAATATAAATAAGGATCTCAAAAATTTTATTCTGAATTACTAGGGATTAACATTCTTCTAAGCCTTCTTATCATTCTTTATTACCCTTGCTATTCCTTTCCCTTTTCTAAACCAATGTGGAAATCTTTTATGAATTTTTTCATTTACTTTTCATTATTACAATATCACAATAAATACAATGCAACCATGTATTTCCTTAATCAAAATGGAGAGAAATAAGGCAACATGAAAGGTTAAAAGGATATTTATCGAAAAAAATATATTTGGTAAACAAAAGATAATAATCAATCAATAACTGAATGGGTATCAAATATCGAATGAACAAAATTACAATTGTTAATCAATAATTGAATGCATATCAAATATCCAAATAATGAAAGTTCCAACAATCATAAGCAAACTAATCCAAAATTCTTTATTCAAAGCCTATTCCATCAATGTTCTTGATCATAATGAGCTTTATCAAACCAACTTTGCCCCTATGTGATGAGACTTTCATGATGCTATTCCATCGTTATATCTAAGTTACCTTTTCATATTTTCAACTTTGATGCCTCTTTTTTTACTCAAACTACTTTTTTTGGGTTTTCACCTTGAGTCTTCCCTTTTTTTTTCTTTTTTTTTTTTTACTTTTTGGTGTTTTTTTCACATCTTTTTCTTCTCATTCCTTTTCCCCTTAATCCACTGATGATATTTCAATCAAAATTTCAGATAATCCCATTACAAGTTTGCCTTAATTTAATTTATAATTCCCCAATTCGAGTATTCCCATTTGATCAAAAAGGACTTTTAAGGGACGTAACATTGGCTAAGATGAGGGTTTATGAAAAAAATGGATAAAATATGCCCAAAAGGTATATGAAGGGTAATCAAACCAATGATCATTTCTTTTATGTAGAACACTTTGACATTTTACCCAATCAATTCTTCTTCTTTTTCCTTCTTTCTCTCTTTTTTGTTTCATTTCTTTCTCTTTTTTTTCATCATACTTTCTTTTTTTTTTTGTAGTTTTCATTATTTTTCAAAAAAGATCTAATCACAAAGGTTTTTGCCTCTAAAATAAATAAGGACCTATATATATATATTTTTTTTGTGAACAAACTTTTCAAACTTTGCCTTCCAATATAAGGTTGATCCTTAGTTAGGATTTCTTTTAAAAAAAATTTCAATAGGCTCAAATGGAATAGCAAATAGATAATTTTACTCATTGTGTGAAAGGTAGAAGAAATATGACTATTCTCACATTAAATATGAATACTCTCAATGAAGAACATTTACTGACTAAAAGCAAACTTGTGAATAAATTATTACAAAAAATACATACTACATCACTTTCATCTTTCAAACATCAAAACACTTTGCTCATTTCATGAAATTTATCCTCTTTTACTTCAGCAATCTCAATAAATTAAAAGTCTCAACTTTCAATCATATCAACATGAATAATGTTTTCAAAATTAAATCTTGAATTATAGTCATGATTGTCTGAACATTCATTATTCAGAATATAGGGTGGGTGTAATAAAAGGATATGGGCGAATGTATGTGCAAAAGAATAAAGGAATAAAAATTGAAAGAGGAAATGTAATGATAATGCATTATGCAAATCATTTTATTGGAATAATAATGAGCAAATTAACCTATACATAAAAGATACCCCTAATGTTTAGGCTTAAACAATTAGTATTTGACTCACTACATTACTTTTTTAGAGGTTCAAGGATAGCAGGTAACTTTGTCATCTTCTAATTCTTGACTTCATTGCCTAGCAGGGTAAAATACATAAATAACTTCTCTTTTCAATTTTCACTAACTTTATCATTCACCATCATAATAAAAGCCTAGAAAAGATCTTTCCTAAATTCCATACAACATCTTTATTAATAGCTTGAGTTGACTCAAGATATATCCATCCTCAAAACAAAAGGTATCACAAAGGTAAGGAATGACCAACTTTTCATCTTCATGTTCTCATCCCTTTAGATCAATTATTCTCTTTTTTTTTCTATCATTTGCCATCTTCATCTTGTCTATCCTTGTTAGCTTGTATCCCAAACCACTTTTATCCTTGTTATCTAGTATCAGTGGAGGTCATTTTATCCCTTGCAGATTCTTTCCCAATCCCTTCCCAAAATGTCAACCTTTTTGAATCACTTGTTTGATCATTATGCCATTGTTTGCAAACAACTAAGGAGCATAAAGTTTAGATCCTTCTTAGACATTTGTTGCATTGATTATGTTCAAGGATCTAGGTGAGCACTTCAATTTTCATTTATAACTTCTACATATGGAGTGGATAGGGGCTGTATTACTAGCAAATCTTTTTCCCTAGAAATATAAACTAAATAGCTATCAACAATGAATTTGACATTTTGGTGCAAGGATGAAAGAACAACACCTGTTACATAAATCTGTGGTTTTCCTAGTAAGTAACTATATGCTAAAGATATATCCATCACTTGGAACTCAACATTGAAAGTACAAAGACCAATTAACAACAGTATCTCAATATCTCCCATTACTACCCTTCGAAAATCGTCAAAAGCCCTCACTACTATATGGCTAGCTTTTATGTAAGTTGTGTCAATTAGTAGTTTAGCCAAAGTACTAATAAGCATTACGTTTATCAAAAAGCCTTTATTGATCAAGATCTTGGCAATGGTATGGCTTTTACATTTGGTAGTGATGTAAAGGGCCTTTGTGGTTCCTTGTCTTTTAAGAAGTATCTTATCAACATTGAAGGCTATGTAATTTGAAAGCACCAGATTTTTAACAATGTTGCCAATTTCCCCTACAGATATATTATGAGAAACATAAGTTTGGTTCAACATTTTTAATAAGGTGTTCCTATGGGATTCTAAGGAAAAAAGTAGTAAGAGAAGTGAAATCTTTATAGGCATCTTGTTTAATTGTTCCACCATGCTATACTCACTGTGCTTGATTAATTTTAGGAATTTGCATGCCTATTTCTCTGTGACTAGTTTTTGGTATATCAAATCAAGAACTTTAATAGGGTTATTCTTGTCACTTTCTTCACCCTTATTTGCTCTCTCTTTCTTAGTCTTATCCACCATTTTAGGTGAACAACATCGTCCACTCATGGTCATGCCCCCTACTTTAGTTATATTTGTAGAATTAGTTGCAATTTGATTATCACTCAATCCTTGAGTCAAGACATCATAATTGTATTTCCATGGCACAACTTTGTTACTTTGATATGAAAAAGAACTTAGGACATTGATTATCAAGACTAGTTTTGGAATAGCTCTTTCTTTATTTTGAATTGGCTTACAATTAATGGTGAGAGATTTGACCCAAACCTTATAGAACTATGGTTTCTTTCTCAGTCAATAAAGGTTAAACTTAGGCGGGCTATATCTCTCCACCTTTGGGAATTTTCTTTAAAGCTTTCACTAGCCTTTTTCTCCATGCTTTAGAGAGACATATGATCTAACACCATGTCTATAATATACTTATATTATGCAATGAAAACCCTTGTAAGCTCTCTTCATCCACAAATGCAAGATCTATCTAGTTGCACATACCTCTTAGTAGCTGAACCAGTAAGACTATCTTGAAAGATATGGATGAACAAGTTCTCATTATGAGCGTATACAGCTATCTTATGACAATACATTATCACATGTGTAATAGGGCATTTGGTCCCATCATACTTATCAAACTCGAGCTCTTTAAACTTTTGATGGAATGACCACATCAAGGACCAAGCAGAGTCTAGCAACACCTATTAACCCATAAAAATCTATCCCCTTGATATATTCAAATCTTCTTACTCTTTGAGATCATTAAGATTTGAAACTTATGTAGGATCAGATATCTTGATGTCAAGAATAAGTATAATAGAAGCAAAAGCAGCAATTGTTGACATGTTAGTCTATACATAAAGATAACTTACAATGAATGGCATTTGGGGTTGGGCCTTTTAGAACACTTGTATAGTGTATGGCTAAATCCAAAAGGATATAATGAATCAGATTCAATTTGAATCACTACCTCTTTTACCACTTTCTTTCCTTTGCCCATGTTTTTTAATAGCTTAATAATAGTTTCTAACCACCCTTTTTTTTCCTTCTTATGCCTTTTCAAACTTTTGCAAGCAAAGAGTATTTTCTTTTTCCATGATCCTTGCTTGATATCTAATGTTGCAACACCTCAAATTGTTTAAAGCTTAGGCTATACCTAAACCTTGATTTACCATAATTTTAGAATTAGGAAGCATTTTTAGAAAAGTGTTTATGAAACTGTCCAATTATGTATGAGAAACAAATGCATGAATGTGAATGCAATAAAGAGAAAAATATGTATAAATGCATGCAATAAGGAGGATTTACTACAAAACAATTGTTAACAAGAAAAATCTTTATAAAAAGGTTCTAACTTATTTTTGAAGTGACTTCTATGAAAAATCTAAGAACAAATTTTCAACATTGGGCTAAATTCAAAGAAATCTTCTAATATATCTATATTAATCATATGCTTCCTCCAAGAATTCAAGCAAACTTTGTTGATGTGCTTTAATTGGTTGCACTATCATCTTTAACACTAGCCCTTTCTTTCATCTTTTTAGCCTTCTAAGTAGCCATACTAATTTGCTAAAACAAATGCTTCAAATGCTTTTATTTTGCCATACAAGCATTTTCCAATTGTTCATTTCGGTTAGCTTGTTCTTTATTTTCTTTAGTCAAGATACCGACTTGTACTGCGAGCTGATCAATAGACTTTTTAAGAGTTCAATTATGCGTTTGGGTTTTCTTTATTGCCTTTTTCCTTTCTTTTACTCATGCCTGCAATTGTTCATTTTTTGTTTAAAGCTAAATGAGTTCTAGAGCAACTGATAAGTGTGTCTTATCAAGATCAAATAACAATGGTTTCCATTCATTATTTCTTGATTGAGTTTCTGAATTTATCTTTCTTACTGCCTTAAAATATCTTTTGTTTCCATCTTGAGCCTTTTATTTTAGTTCTCTAACTCACTTTTTTCATTTTGGAGCTTTTGTTTTATAATTTCTGCCTTTACAAGCAAATCCTGTGGCTTTGGGGGACATTATCTATCTGGGTTATCTTTTACTATAACCATAACATCTTTGGCTCATCTAGCATGCTGTATAAAGTAGTCAGGGCTAAGATCATATGTATGCTTCCCATGACTAATCCTTTTTTATTACTTCTATCTTTAGACATTTTCTTTGATCTTCTTCATAGCAAATGGCTCACTATAAGTGAACTCTAATTGGTTGAGTCCATGTTTCATCAGAATGAACTATTCATACACAAATTGCACTAGAACCATAAGAGGAGCATAACTGATCACACCCCAAAGGCTTAAAAATGAAACGCTTGGCTTGTCTTCATAACTATATAACACTAAACCATATAGCATCCAAGGTGCTCTTTATACTACATTTTAGTTTATCAAGTTTTGTAATTGTGAAATCCATTGTGCTTCAGACTTTGACCCTGACCACTTGACTTCACAAAATTCTTTAATAGGAATATTGGAAGTAAAGTATGGCTTGTGAAATTTTCCCTCCAAAATATGAAAGTAACTGTTTGTCTAGACAAACAATAGTTGCAAACACCCAGCAAAATGTCTTTTACCCTTCCATCAACAAAAGCTTAGAAATCTAATAGTTTTGCTAAGATAACAGGTGCTAGATTAGCTTGGCTTTTGACTTGTTATAAGAAGTTAACTACTTTCATATCAATGTACCCTAAGGCTTTTAGAAAAACAACTAGCCCATAGATGGCTAAAGCAAAGACATTGATGCTTATATCATTATCTAAGCTTTTAATGATATAGTTATGGAAAAAACTCCACGGAATGCCATCAACTTTCCCTACATGCTTGTCCACCATTTTCGTGCTAATTTTTATCATCATCGCAAGCTTTTTATGATAACCAGTGTTCTTGTTTCATAAGTAAACTTTATATGGATTTGAAGGTCTCAAGCAAAGCATAATAGAGTATTCTTCAATTGTGGGCATCATGTCTACTTCATTAAACATAAACATCTTAATAAGGATCTAAAAACCATGACATAGCTCTAATAAGCTATTCATCCATGTTCACTAAAAGAAGGAAAGCTAGATCTTCGTATACAACTTGAAACTTTTGTTGCATAGCTTTATTGCTTCCAAATGGAAATCAACTCAGTAAAGTTGTTTTGCTTAAGATCAAGATGAATCTTTAACATAATCTCTTCGTAGGCAATCACCTTTTTTCCTTTGGTCTTCATCCGATCTAACTCTAATAGAATTAATATGGTCAATCATGGATTGTTTTATTTTAGATCATTCATGGATGCCATTGAGATTATTTTTGTTATAATTGTTTTGTGGCAATCACTCCTTATGATAAATCTAATGATGTAAATGCATGCACATACAAAAAAAGAAAACGATTAGTAAGCACATAATATATACAATGAACAATATATAAATTTGCAAGCAAAATAGTAACAAATGTCTTATCATATGTCCTATTTCGAATTTTCTAACAAAAGGGGAAAGAAGGGCTCTAACTTATATTCCAATCCTTAAGGTTTATTTAAATGTTGGGTTAAAAGGCTTGACAATCTAAAAGCTCCCAAATTGTTCTTATATCATCGACAATCATAAACTAGTAAGGCACCCTAATCCTCACCGATAATAAGCTACCAACAAAATAAGTTGAATTTGAGTAGGAGTATTTCATTAGCTATATCGAAGGTTAACACCCCACAAAGCACTGATACTTTACCCACTTTTAAAAGGTCAAAACTTAGGTCTAAAGCTTATGCATGAAAGCAAAAGTGGAGTGTCTAAAAGGATATATCAAACAATAAAATAAAATGATGCACATAAAAATTAAATCTATAAAACAAACAAGAAATCATTGAAGACACCCATTTTGTATTTTATTTTTTCTTTTTTTCTCCTTTCCTTTTTTTTTTTTTCTTTCTTTTCTGGCGACTTTTCTACTAGCCGCCTGACAACCACTGACAGTCACCTGACAGCCACCGGTAACCATTCTGGCAGCCACTAGCCATAATCCCATAAATCTCATATTTTTTTAGGATTTTAATCTTATTTTTTGCTCTATAAATAGAGCCACAAAAACCTATAACAAAGGGGACAAAAAAAAGGAAAAAAACTCTACAAAAAAAACTTGCTGAAAAACAAAAAAATTAGCTAAAAAAAACTTTGTTAAAAAGCAAAGAAAACCAAACCAAAAAAAAATACAACCCTTGGTAACGGCAATCCTAGCGCTAAAAACACAAAAGAAACTTTTTTTTCATTCTGATCAAAATTTTAGGCCTTGATCTACGCCATTCAAGGCTGTTTCTCACAAAACAGAGGTTGAATTTGAGTTCAGTGGATGAAAAATAATTTTTTAGGTATTTTTTGGGAATTTTTTTGGTACATTCAACGGTGGCCGACAATGGTGACCAGTTAAAACAGGAATTGTCAAAAACTAGGGAAAGAGAGAGAAGAAGAATTTTGTGCCAGAGGAGAGAGAAAAAAGAGAAAAGGAGAATGAAGGAAAAAATGAGGGAGTGGGATGTTTTGGGGGCTATTTATACTGAAATCAAAACGACATCGCTTTAATTAAAGTGGTAGCCATGCCACCAAGCCAATCTAGGAATAGAGCCAAGCTGTATATCCAAGCGAAGCCAATTAAGCCATTGACTATAGGTTCAAGCCGATTAACCGAGCCGTCTGAGGCATTTCAAAATTTTGAGTAGTGTTACCTAAGGGCATTTTAGGTATTTTTACCGTAACTTTTTTATTTTTTTATATTTTTTGCTCAATTTTTTTATATATTTCTACTATTTAACTTATGATTTTTCTTTTATTTTTATTTTATTTTTGTATAAACTTTACATATAAAATAAAATAAATGGTAAAAAATATAAAATACTTTTAATTTAATTAATTTAAAATAATTACTAAACATAACTTATTAAAATTTTAATGAACAAGAATAAAGAAAAATATACAATAATTGATAAAAATTAATTAATAAAAATAATAATTTAAACTGTAAGAAAAAAAAATTTATTCAACGATGAGATTCAAAGGTACTCCGAGTAGTGATACTTTTGAAATCTCTAGATGAGAAGATTTTTTTTTAACTACTACCAGTGTATTGGAGTATTAATAAAATGTTTTCAATACAATAAAAATTTTTCTATTTTATTAATAAAAAATAAAATTAATTAATAAATTAAAATAAGGTGATAAAAATGAGAAAAATGAAATTTTATTCAATGATGGGATTCTAAGAGTGTTCTGAGTAGAGATACTTTAAGAAATCCCTATGTAAGAAGATTTTTTAAATATTACCAGTGTATTGAAATATTTATAAAAAATCTTCAATATATAAAATTTTTTTTTTCTTCAAAAACTTAAATAAATAACAAAAAGATAATAAAAATGAATAATAAAATGTGTGCATTAACATATTAGCATTTTTTGCAATGTGTGCACAACATGGTTTTTACAAAAAATAAATTTGAATCTCCAATGATGAGATTCTAAGGTATTCTAAAAAGTGATGCCTAAGAAATTTCTAGGTGAGAAAAGGTTCTTCTAATATTACCAACGTATTGGAATATTTTAAGAATTATTTCGATAAAAAGGGTTCTAATTTATTTTTCAAGAATAAAATTTGAGCACTAAAAAAATAAAATAAAATTAAAAAAATCAATTTCACATAAATGAAAAATCAAGAAAATTATTTTTCAAACACCGAAAATAAGACTACTTTTATTAAAATCAATGGATAACACATAGTTAAGTGATATCATTTTAAACGGGTGCTATGGGGATGCTAATCATTCCCCACGCGTAACCGACTCCCAAACTCATACTGTTTCGTAGACCATAAAATTATATTTTTAATAAATTTTAATTAATTTTAAAATCTTATTAAAAGGATAAATTTTAATAGGTGGCCAATCGCACCTAGCCAAAAAAGATTGGTGGTGACTCCGTTATTTTTATTTCGTATCCAAATTCATTAGACGGACACAAAACTGTTACAACAGCTTGGTGACTCTACTGGGGATGCCATTTGTTTTTGAGAGTCAGGCCAAAATTAACGACGCGTTATCTTTAAATTTTGATTTAAACAGTTCTAATTGGTTTCTTAGATTTTTATTTTTCACTTTCAATAAAAAAAGTAAAAAAAAAACAAATCGAAAACAAAAACAAAAAATTCATACACGTTTCTTTTACTGTGCCTCTTATGCTTTATTTTTTCATATATATTACTCTTGATAAATTAGGAAACATATACACACATAATGACATGATGCATCTCATGCATGAGCTCTATACCCTGGCTCTATCCCTTATAGGAGGAAGTAAAGTACCTCCGCAATGGCAAGCGAAATACTTGCCCTCAAATTGAACCTTTTTTCTTTCGTAGCCTACAATGGGTAAGGATTGGGGTGCCTTACTAGTCTAGCGTAGATGATAGTAAGGAATAATTTGAGAACCTTTAGATGCATGTCAACCCAAACCAAGCATGTAATAAGCCTAGGAAACTAACCTTAGGTAGAGCCTTGCCTACCCTCTTGTAAAAAATACCTAAGTCCAAAACGTATAAGTACAAAAGTTGTGTGTAATACAAAATAAAACAAACAAAAAAATCTCAAAACAAAAAAAATGTTTTTTTAATCTCAAACCACATCTTCACACTAACTCAATTTTATTTTTTTTCATTTTCTTTTTAAATTAATCATATCATATAGTTCTGCATCAAGGTATTTACTCTAGGACATCTTTCTCCTAAGAAGTCTTTATGGATCCTATAAAACTGTAGATATGCTCATCCTCTCCTAGGATGATAAATCTTATGTAACAAAAGTTGTATGGAATTAATGAAAATTTTTAGTGCTAAAATTTGTCTAAGAGCAAATATCTCCCACTTGCATTCATGCATCATGTGCAACATTTTTTTCAAAAAAATTAAAAAATAAAATTTTCAATGCATGGCATTTTGATTTTAAAAATTTATGGTAATAAAGGTTCAAGAACAGCTCGCCCACCAAAAATTTTAACTCAACTTATCTGTTATTCATATAACACCAGAGCTCAAACAAGAATCATGGAACAAAAATATGCTAGTCAATTTAAGAGGATGGAGAAGGCTCAAAAAGAACTAAAAGAGGATATTGATGAGATAATGGACATGCTTAAGAAACTTGACAAGAGAAGGCAGTGGAAGAAAATCTTAGCTTTTAAAAGCAATCGCTAGAAATGGTGGATCTTGTGTACCCTTTAGGGTTTGAGCCATGATCGACCCAACCTTCTTAAGGAACTAGAGTGCAAATTCCTATTCCCGGAGGATATTCCAATCTTTATCCAAGAATGACATATGCACCTGCTTCATGACAATTTTAAAGCTTAGCTAATCCTGTTATGGAAAAGCCAACCGAGCCAATCTTGGTTCCTGACTTGGATGATCCTAAAGAGAGAAAAAAGTAAGGGATAAAAATATCTGAAAAAGTGAAAGATATTAGTGCCTAACAGAATATGAAGTTATTGAAAGAAAAACTTAGGGCTATAGAAGGAATGAATTTTTTTGGCTCTACAAATGCAACTAAGCTTTGTTTGATTCCAAACGTGGTCATTCCACCTAAATTGAAGGTCTTTGAATTTAAAAAATATGATGGCACAAAATGTCTAACGACTCATGTCACCATATATTGTCTTAAGATGGCAATAAATGCTCGTGATAAGAAGCTATTGATACATGTATTTCAGGACAACCTTATGAGATCTACAACCAAATAGTATGTTCAACTAGATAGGACTCATATTCATTCTTGGCAAAAGCTCATAAGGGCATTTTTTACACAATATCGACATGTCATAGATCTAGCTGCAGATAGTCTATCTCTACAAAACATAGAAAAAAAGGTAACCAAAAGCTTTAAAGAGTATGCATAGAGATGGAGAGATATAGCCGCACAAGTTCAACCTCCTCTCACTGAGAAATAGATAACTATCTTATTTGTAAACACCTTGAAAGCACCGTATTATGAAAGATTGATAGGCAATGCAACTAAAAACTTTATAAATATGGTGATACCTAGTGAAATTATTGAAAATGCCATAAAAAATGGCAAGCTTGATGCAGAAGAGACAAGTGAAGAAAAGAAAGGTGAAGCTCCCAAAAAGAAAAAGAATGAAATCCAAGCAGTGAACTATATAGGGCAACAGTTTAGAGCTTTCACTCTATACCCCATACCAGTGTACCAAACCCATTACCCTTCCATAAACAATGTTACATCCATCCCTCATCCTTGTCAACTGTATCAGCCATTGCAACAACCAGCTTGTCCACCCCATTTTTTGTCATCTTTTCGAACACCAAGCTATTCATATAGTCGTTTCGCTGCACCTACCAAATCATAATGAAGATACAATCCAAGTAGTGGTCCGAGAGCCCCAAGAAATATCGAAAAAAGAACCATTTTGATCATATTCTCATATCTTACATAGAATTGTTACCTTAACCTATCCAAAATCAGTTTTTGGAACCTGTGCATCTAGATTCCCTTCAACCCTCTTACCCAAAATGGTATGATCCTAATACAAAATGGTATAATCTTAGTACAAAATGTGATTATCATAATGGAAATCAGGGTCACTCGATAAAAAATAGCCCTGCACTGAAATACAAGGTTAGAGATCTCATTAAAGCTGAAAAAATAAAATTTGAAACTAGCAGTGATTATTATGTCACTGAAAACTCTCCACCTTGATATATTGGAAAATAGGTGAACCAAGGGTGTTAAAGCATTAATATGAATAATTTGGGTGCAATGGACAATTGAGGAATTGGAAAATGGTTCTGTGGCTTTGCTAGGAAAATGATGGTTCGCTTGGTGTTGCAAAGAAAAGGATTGCTTTAAAAAAAAAGTGCCCTTTTTATTTCTTTTTTCACTTTTGTATTAAACATGCATACAAACTTCATGACTTCTATGAAAGTTGAATCTGAATGCTAATTCAGAAAGTTTTTTTCTTTTTTTTTGTTTCAAGTTTTGTTTTCATAATAAAAAGTCTCAAAAAATTTAGTGAACGTTATTATGTATCTATCTGAATAAAACATTCTCGTGTCTTTTTATGTCCCAAAATCACTTGAAAAACCTTAATCTCCAAATGATACAATGTTGAACTTTGTGATACCTCTTGTCAAGGCGACAAACACTGAAATGACCAATTTGGAAAAACCTTTTGAATTCTTTGAAAATCAGACAAATATGATACTTTTTTTTCTAGATGTTGGTGAGTTGATAGGTGTCAAGACTATGCTTCAAACAAAAAGTCATAGCCATGAATACACAAATGTACTTTTTTCTCTATGGGCATATTGAAAAAAGAGAATGATTTCCAATTGCCCCAAAATTATCAAGTTTATGCCACTATCCAATTTGGTAATGATGTGCACAATCAGGACCTAAATAAGCCCTTTCAACACGATCCTCATTGTCACACAAACCTTATTGACTTACCAAGATAAGATGAAGATTGCTTGTCATATGAGTTATGAAAACAAGAATAAAAAAAAATATTGATGGGTACATCGTGCACTCTAGATATTCAAATGATCCAAAAAAGAGAAAGTGAAAAAAAAAGCAAAAAAAAAGAAAGAAAAGCAAAAAAAATGATAAAAAATGAGAGATGAGAAAAATAAATTTGGATTTTTCAAGAAATTACTCTTCAGCACAAGTGACCAGGCTTGATATGATAAATGGCATTTTTTTCATCCTTTCATAAATAAGAAATTATCTGTTTGCTACCTTTTTAAGCCTAATGAACTCTTTCTAAATGAACCTTAATCAAGGATCACTTTTTGCATTAGGAGAAAAATACAAATACAAAAAAAAAATTTATTTGGTGAAGTCATGCTTCAACAATAAAGAAAAAAAGCCATAAGTTGTAGGGGTGAATGTCCAACAAATTGAGTTTTAAAAGTTTTGAACATATTTCAGCAAATGTTGAAATATGCAAGAAAGAGCAAAAGCAAAAAAAAAAAAGGAAGAAAAAATGAGATGATTGAATGTTACGATTGAAGAAATAAAAAGGGATGAATGCCCAAAAAAATGGGGATCTTTCACCTAATGTAAAATGATCCTTGGTCTGATCACCTTCAAGCACATGTTTTGGGCCTGTTTATCCATTTCTTCAGAACCTCAAACCCTAACCTACGCTACATACCTTGAAAAGTCCATTTTGATCAAACATGGATAATTAAACTGAAGAGTTTGTTCCTTGTAGAATCCTCATGACCAATTTTGCTTTTTTTTTTTATTTTCTTTACAAAATTTTCTTTTTCACACGAGTACTTAAGTGCATGATGAAATCGTCAAAAAAAAAAGAAAAAAGAAAAAAATGAAAGAATGAAAGAATAAAGCTTTAGGGTGAAAATTCAAAAATAGGCAGTCTAGAGCGAAAATGAGATTGCAACATGAAAACTCATTGCAACCAATGATTGAGATGAGAAAATCTTGGCCTTTCCCAATATGATCTTGAATTTAGCATAGCTGGTCTTGACATCTATTAAAATACCACATTGTGATACTAAAAAGAGTGTCAAATCTAATTTAACCAGAAAAAAACCTTCCAAAAAAATTTGTTGTTAAACTGGATAAAAATTCAATTTTTCATATCAAGTTGTGAAATCCTTTTAAGAATTGATCATTTAAGCCATTTGAAAATATGAAATTACCATTTTTTTCAGATATCTGCATAATAATGATCACCATTTTTTAGAGACTTAACAGTCACGTTGTTTCATAAAGGTTGACTAAGGCAGCTTTTTGTGAGAATTTTGTCACTAAAATAAAATGTTTTTGAAGAGAAAAAAAAACTTTGAGGAAAATAAATGGCATTATAGGAAACATTTTGTAATACAAAAGTATGTTTAATTAGTTGAGTTTCACCACAGTTCGATGGCTTATTTCTTTAATTCACTTTCATCAAGTTCGAGTTGATCATATGCATGTTTGATTTGAAGATGAAAAATAGAAAGAAAAGTTGAGAAATCCAAATTGTGAAGAAAGAAAGCAAAAATTGATGAAAAATAGGCAACAAAGAAAAGTATTTGGAATTGAAATGAGATGAGATGAATGATTCGAGTTTGAAAGAAAAAAACTTTGGAAAATTTAAGAAAAGAAGATTTCGGGCAATTGCATATCTTGACTTGGCTATTTTTGAAAAGAAAATTTCGAGCACTTGAATATTTTGATTTTGTATTTGCATCATTAGCTTGTCCAACATTGATAGGAAAGTATGCATTAGTATTTTTGGAAAAGACATTTGCATTTCATGTACATCTTTTTAAGAAAAGACATTCGCATCTCATAAGCATCATTAAGAAAAGACATTTGTATTTCATTTGCCTCATAATGGTGTTCACCAATTTTGGAAGCATTAAAGAAGAAAGAAAAAAAGAAAGGAGTAAAAACATATTAAAAAAAATCAAGATCTTTTAAAAATTTCAATGAGATGGCACAAGATGAGAGCTTTAAACCTAATCTAGTTGGCAAAAAAGTTGTTAACCCAATGAAATCGACATTAGCCAAGAAACATATTGTGATAAATTATTTTCAAAATCACTCGATAGTGATATCCGAGTTTAAAGTTTGAATTTACATTCTTCTCGATGGTGATATCCAAGTATTAAAGTCTGAATTTCATTTTTTTGAAGGTGATATTCAAGACATTTTCAAAATCACTCGGTAATGATATCTGAGTTTAAAGTTTGATTTCACATTATTTCTCTACATTTACATTTTTTCGGTGGTGATATCCGAGTATTAAAGTATAAATTTTATTTTTTTGAAGGTGATATTCAAGACATTTTTAAAATCACTCGATGGTGATATCCGAGTTTAAAGTTTAACTTTACATTCTTTCTCTACATTTGCATTTTCTTGGTGATATCTAAGTATTAAAGTATGAATTTTATTTTCTTGATGGTGATATTCAAGACATTTTCAAAATCACTCAATGGTGATATCCAAGTTTAAAGTTTGAATTTACGCTCTTTTTCTATGTTTTGAATTTCTCGATGGCGATATTCAAGTTTCCTTCAGTGGTGATATCCAAAATCATTTGCATCTTCTCAATGGTGATATCTAAGTGTTGAAGTTTGAATTGCATTTTTTTAGTGGTGATATTTGAGTAATAAAGTTTGAATTGCATCTCTTCGGTGGAAATATTCAAGTGTTAAAGTTTAAATTGTATATTCTCGGTGATGATATCTGAGTGTTAAAGCTTGAAATATATCTTCTTGATGGTGATATTTGATTTTCCTTCGTGGCGATATCCGAAGTCATTTGTATATTCTCAGTGGTGATATCTAAGTGTTAAAAATTAAATTGTATTTTCTCGATGGTGATATCGAGTTTTTTTCGGTGGAAATATCCGAAATCATTTGCATATTCTCGATGGTAATATCCGAGTGTTAAAGCTTGAATTGTATTTTCTCGATGGTGATATTTGAGTTTTCTTTGATGGCAATATCCAAAGTCATTCATATCTTTTCGATGACGACATCTGAGTTTCCTTCTATGGTGATATTCAAAGTTATTTTTTGATGGTTCAACTTAAAGTTGTTGAGCCTCTGCTTAAAAAAGCTTTTTTAAGATGAAATTTTTAAAACTGTTGAGCCTCTGCTTAGATGAGCCATTTATATTTTTAAAAGTCGTTGAGCTTCTACTTAGAGGAGCCCTCTTAAATTTTCAAAAGTCATCGAGCCTCTATTGAGATGAGCCCTTTTAAATTTGAAAAAAATTTTAAGCCTCTACTTAAAGGAACTTTTCAAATTTTGAAAAAAAAAAAAGAAGAAAAAACTTTGTGTTTAATGTTTTGTCTTTGCTTGAACAAGATGGTTGTCTCTTAGTCTTCCCTTATTCTTGATTCTCAAAAATAGACAAAAAAGGGCAGTTGAAGACACCCATTTTATATTTTTATTTTTTTTTCTTTCTTTTCTGGCAACTTTTCTACCAGCCGCCTGACAACCACCAGCCATAATCCCACAAATCTCATATTTTTTGAGATTTTAATCTTGTTTTTTGCTCTATAAATAGAGCCACGAAAACCCATAACAAAGGGGATAAAAAAAAGGAAAAAAAACTCTACAAAAAACTTGCTGAAAAACAAAAATACTAGTTCAAAAAAAAAAGTCTATTAAAAAGCCAAGAAAACCAAACAAAAAAAAACACATAACCCTTGGTAACGGGGATCTCAGCACCAAAAACACAAAAGAAATTTTTTTTTTCATTATAACCAAAATTTTAGGCCTCGATGTACATCGATCAAGGTCATTTCTCGCGAAAACAGAGGTTGGATTTGAGTTCAGGGGGTCGAAAATAATTTTTTAGGTATTTTTTTGGAATTTTTTTGGCACACTCAACGGTGGCGGGCAACGGCATCGACGATGATGATCAGCGGCAATAAGAAGTGCTAGAAACTAGGGAAGGAGAGTGAAGAAGCATTTTGGTGAGAGGAGAGAGAAAAAAGAGAAAAGGAGAAGGAAGGAAAAAATGAGGGCGTGGGGTATTTTGGGGGATATTTATATTGAAATCAAAACGACGTAGTTTTGATTAAAGTGGTAGCCAAGCCACCAAGCCGAGCTAGGAATAGAGTCAAGCCATATATCCAAGCCAAGCCGATTAAGCTATTGACTATAGGTTCAAGCCGGTTAACCAAGCCGTCTGAGTCGTTTCGAACCTTTGACCAGTGTTGACTAGGGGCATTTTAGGTATTTTTGCCATAACTTTTTATTTTTTTATATTTTTTGCTCAATTTTTTTATATATTTATATTATTTAACTTATGATTTTTCTGTTATTTTTATTTTATTTTTGTATAAACCTTTCATATAAAATAAAATAAATGGTAGAAAATATAAAATGGTTTTAATTTAATTAATTTAAAATAATTACTAAACATAAACTTATTAAAATTTTAATGAACAAGTGTTATAATGTATAGATCCGTGAAACTATTGCTAGACTTGGAATGAAAGGGAGTCGGCACCAATTTTTTTTATTTAAGTGTGATTGGCCACCTGATTGAAGTGAGACTGCAAAACAGAGGTTAGATTCGGAAGTCGATTACGCCTGGAGAAGGTTGTAGGCCCCCCCATAACGTCCATCCAAGTATGGTATCAGTTTCGATTTCAAATTATCCAAACCTTGAATTATTACTTTTATTACATAAAGAAAACAATAAAACCTCAAAAAAAATTATATATTTTTTTATTATTTCTTTTTATTTTGAAAACTTTTTTTATGAAGATTTTTTTTTTTTTTTGAAAAGATTTTTTTAATACTCGTAAGCTTCAAGATCTTTCCATAGCTAATAACAAAAAACAAGAAGAAAGAAGAAATCAAAATTAGAAAAACAACTTTCGTGGAAATGACCTGGAGGGGATGGTTGAAGAGGTATGACAGAATCTTCAATATCATATTCAGCATAATTGAAGGCCTGCACGTTAACCAGATCAATAGAGACCTGATCTGTCGAAATAGCAAAACCAAACTCACCAAGCTTCCAAACTTCACTTGATGTAATCAGGACATTCTCAAGTGATAGAGTCAGATGAATAAGACGTGCATTGTTATGAAGAAAATCCAAGGATTCTGTAATCTGAAGCAACCGATGCTTCAAATTCATTTCCATCTTTACAAGGTCTTTAGGAACCAGGGCTACATTCTCAACATTCCCATGCGCATTAGCCACCGACGCAAACAATGGTTCGGTAACCATCGTCATCGCGTTCTTATTTTCATCCAAAGCCTGGACCACGTATATCACTCCTGGATGCCTCAACCTCAAAAGCCTAGCCGCATCTGATCGTATCAAATCTAAGAAAGAATCCTCTGCCACCTTGGAAAGGGCCGCATGCGCGCATGCCTCTGAAAACACCTTCTTGTCCACAATCCAAACGCAAATCGTAGGATACTGGTGGAGACGCGTTCTGTCACATGCCTTGGCCGAGTATAATTTCCAGGAAGACCCTGGAAATTATATCCGATCTGGTCAAGGAGCTTATAGTCCTGAAGAGCTTTGGGTCCAGTAACCTCCTGAACAGTAGTTTGGACGGTTTTCTCGATAACCACATAGTTACCTGCTGCGCTTATACAGCAATCCGCCTCCTGGAAAACGAGGCAGCATTTCTTGGCTGTCACCATGAGAGTTTTCCTCCCCTATTATCATTGAATGGAAAACGATCCCCATTTCCAAAATCAGGAAAACCAGCTTCTGTTTTAGCTTCAACATTTCCTTGTTCGAAACCCTGGCAACTGGGCCACCCTGGAGCAAGAAATATAGAGATAAAAGGCGTCAGTAGTGGCACAGCTGCTGATGTTAATGGTGGGAAGTTATACTTAGTCCATAATTACGTGGTTCACTGTCATGACTATGACCGTGGTCATGGAGGTCATGATCCTTCACAGCATGGCCATGATTATAACCCAACAAGAGAGCCATAGCGACATTAACCAGTAAACCAAATGCAGAAGCCACGAACATGAGAAAGCCTTAAACTTCACCTATGTCATGCTATGGCTTCATAAACAAGAATGTCGTTTAGAAGCCATATTAGCGGGATGGAAACAAAGGAACCAAGAATTTCAATATTAAAGGATCCATAAGATTGACGTGGATTTGCCTTCCACCCGAATGCCCAAAGGGAGAACAAGGGGATTGTAAATGCTGCAACGTCTGACAAGAGACGGGCTACATCAATTAAGATTGCAAGACTGTTGGCTTTAATTCCTCCAGCTACTTCTACCCTCCTAAGGACAATGCAAGGCAATACTGCCATCAAAAGTTTCTGCATAGAGGTTGCACTTTCCTTTGCTTCTTTATAAGTGGTTTGAGCGTCAGAAAACCCACATGCTACGCCTCCACAAGTCATACTTCCACCCTGGCTTGTTTCTGCGGCTGGCACACCTCTACGTATTTCAATCATATGCCCTTGCTCAGAATTTTACACTTCCATCTGATTAAATGTCTTGCTGTTATACATGATGATAATGCTTCCAATCATTTCAGGTACAGTGATCATATTGCGCATATGGGTTCTGATTGGTTCAGGCTTCTCATCAGATGGGGCCTCCCTTTTTCGCCTTGCAGAGTTTCTTGTTTAAAGCCATAGGCTTTCTCTTGATACCCCTCTCGAAACCTTCTGCTAGCACGAGCAGGGAAGAGCTTGGCGAGTTCACTAGTGGATATATCAAGAAGGGTATCCAAATTAACCCCTGTGAAGCTAAACTTACTGAATGTTCTCTTGTTCGGCACTCCAGCCATAGTCACCTATGTCTTTTTTTATTTTTTATTTTTTTGGATTGGGTTTGATTGTTGAGGACGTAGAGACATTAGAACTTCCTGGTGATGAAGACAGAGCAAGCTGGCATATTCATTTTATCGTCTCGAACATCGTGAAGAGGATTTGCTGAAGAAAGAAGTTGAACCAATACTAGTTCGCCTTCAACGAGTGTCCGATGCCAGGTATTCAGATGACTATACGCTTAACAAAGCTCTCCGTGGCAAACTCAGAAGTTAAAAGAAAAGGGTTTTTGAAGAAGAATCTACCTCCAGGAAGATATTTAGCACTCGATTCCTTCCAAGAAGCAAAGAGGATTTTCCTATTGCTGCAGGAATCCCCTCATCTCTTTTTTTTGGCCTCTTGTCTTTTATCCTTTTTTCTTCCTCCCTTTTTATTTTTATTCTTTGCTCTTTATCGCCGGCTGTATATGCTTGATTCTATGCATGAATTATGCCCACCAAATCTGGGATTAAATCACCAAGAATCACGCTCCAACGGATCCATGATTAAGTCACCAAGAATCATGCTCCAACGGATCCGAGATTGAATCACCAATTTCCTTCTTTTTTTTTTTTTTTAAACTAATAATAATAATAATAATAATAGTGATTATATATAACAATAATACCACAATATATTGCCATATAATATATTATGTTCATATACTATAATAACATATAAAAAATAAAAACAATCTTAAAAATAATCTTATTAATCCCTCGAACACATATGAGTATTTACAGTTTTTTTTTTTGTACTTTTTTATTTGATAGAGATGGTGCAAAGACCTAGACACCCATTTTATTTGAGTTAAATCAGTGAGCAAAATGACCATGACAAAATCACGAGTCATAAGAAATGATCTGGATTAAGCCATTATTAGGTGACCAGGATGAAACTACAAGTCGAAAATGGAGCAACCAAGACCGAGTCGAGGTCGAGAATAAATGATCGAGACGAACCATGAGTCAGAAATAAGTGATTAAGACCAAGTCAAGGTCGAAAATAAATGACCGAGATGGAACTACGAGTCATAAGGAATGATCTGGACTAAGTCAGGATCAAGTGACCGAGATGAAACTATGAGTAAAAAATGAGAAGACCAAGACCAAATCTAGGTAAAAAATAAAGGATAGGGACGGAACCACGAGTCATAAGGAATGATCTGGACTGAGTCAAGATCAAGTGACCAAGACAAAATCATGAGTCAAAATGAGGCAACCAGGATTGAGTTGAGGTTGAAAATAAATTACCAAGATAGAACCACGAGTTAAAATGAGACGATCAAGACTGAGTTGAGGTTGAAAATAAATAACTAGGACGAAACTACGAGTCATAAGGAATGATCTGGACTGAGCCAAGATCAAGTGATCGAGACGAAACTACAAGTAAAAAATAAGGCAACTAGGACTGAGTCGAAGTCAAAAATAAATGACCGGGACAAAACCACAAATCATAACGAATGATCTGGACTGAGCCAAGATCAAGTGACCAGGAAGAAATCACAATTCAAAAATGAAGTGACTAGGACCGAGTCGAAGTCAAAAATAAATTATCAGGATGGAACCACGAATCATAAGGAATGATCTGCACTGAGCCAAAATTAAGTGATCGGGATGAAACCACGAGTCAAGAATGAGGTGACCAGAACTGAGTCGATGTCAAAAATAAATGATCGGGACGAAACCACGAGTCAAAAATGAAGTTTGAAATTTCACTCTAAATCCAAAGATTTCCAATTTAGACAAAAGTTGAAAAGATCCCACAATCGCAAGCATTCAAAATTTGCAAAAGTTTTCAAATTCTCAAGAATGGAATATTCGCAAGATGTAAAATTTGCAAGGATTTTCAGGTTTGTAAAAAAAAATCGTAAGACTCCAAATTTTACAAAGGTTCTAGATTCGCAAAGAGGCAAGATTCACAAGGTTCCAAGTTTTGCAAAGGTTCTAAATTTGCAAAGATGTAAGATTCGCAAGAATTTTTAAGTTTGTGAGAAAGAAAAATTTGCAAGACTCTAAGTTTCGTAAAGGTTCTAGATTCGCAAAGATGCAAGATTCGTAAGGCTTCAAATTTTGCAAAGGTCAAAAAAATGATCTAGATCGAGCCAAGATCGGATGATTGGAATGATGCTATGAGTCATGAAAAATGACCTAGACTCAGCCAAGATCAAGTGAGTGATAACAAAGCAATGCAAGTGCATGCCCTATGCTAATGTAATGTATGTAGAGTTGATGTTATGAAATTTCAGTTGTGGTGACAAAGTTCTCAAGATTTCACCTTTTCACGTATTCTTCTTCAGCTTCTTAGCATCTCAAAACAAATTCTATCAATTAACTCATGTCATTCTTTCATCTGGTCATAACTCATACGTCATGTCAACCAACCTATTATTGAATTCATTACTGGGTCGACTTGTTTGCTCTTTTTTGTAATAATTTTCTCAGGCTTTTTCCACTTTTTTCATCTTGGATTCCTTTAAGAAAGGGTGGAAAACCTTTTTATGAACATTGTTATTCATTTACTTGCCATCATTCAAATCAATGACAAATATGATGCATTTTTTAGTTCATTCAGAGAATGTTCATTTGGTGAAAGGTAGGATAAGGGATCTTTATTATTGAAAGAACAAAAGGTAAGGTCAAGAACAATTTAAGGGTGAACAAAGGTAAAATGCTGTGATTTACTCAAACAGGACAATAACATTGCAAAATAATGAATGCTCAGATAATTTTGAACTCAAACTCAGGATCATCCTTTAAAAACACATTTCATTAGTATCTTCAATCTTTGAGCTAATCATCATCCCCATTTTGGGGATCTTGTCAAGTTTTCATCTTCACTTAAACAGCCCTTTCGGGTTTTCAGTTTAAGTTTTTCTTTTTCCTTCTTTCTCTTTTTCTTTTCTCTTCCTTTTTCTTATTTTTTATTTTTTATTTTTTGCTTTTTATTTTTTTATTTTGCTTTTTATTTTTTTGTACATCTTTTTTTATTTTTATTTTTCTCATTTGCTGACACTTTGATCAAAGCTTCACACAACCTAATGACAAACCTACCTCAGTTCAATTCATAATTCTTCAAATCAAGTATTCATATTTGATTAAAATAGACTTTCGAGGGACATAACATAGGCTAAGGTAAAGGGTGCCAAAAAAAAGGATAGAATAGGCTCAAATTGTATTTGAAGAGTAATCAAACCAAAGATCATTTCTTCTTATGGAGCACATTGGTGTTTTGCTTTGTCATTTTTTTTTAGGTAGAGCACATTGGCATTTTGTCCCATTAATTTTTTCTTTTCTTTTTGGTGGAGCATATTGACATTTTGCCACATCAATTCTTTTCTTTTTTGTGGAACATATTGGTATTTTGCCCCATTAATTTTTTTATCTTTTCATTTGTCAAGAAAACTTGATCACGAAAGGACTTTGCCTCTAAGGATGAACAAAATTTTCAAACTTTGCCCCCAGTATTGGGGTGATCCTTGGTTAGGGTTTCTCAAAGAAAATTTTCAACAGGCTCAAATGGGTAAGGGATAATTTTATTTTTTGAAAGATAAAAGAAAGATGGCCATTTCTCATTTTGAACATGAATACTTTCAATGAAAAACATTCATTGACTAAAAGTAGACTTGTGAATGAATAATTACAAAGATCATGTGTTACATCACTTTCAAAATTCATCACCAGATTTTTCTTTTTATTCAGCTGTCCCAACAATCTCAAATTTATCAATCAAACATCAAGAATAGTGTTTTCAAAGTCAAATCCTGAATTATCATCACGAGTGCCTAAACATTCATTATTCGGAGTCAAAAAAATGGGTAGAGAAAAAGGGTATGAGTGGTAAAAGTAAATGATGGGTATTAAAAAAGAGAAAATATCATGAAAATGCATCAAATCTGTCATTTTTATTAAAATGATGAAAAATAAAATAAAATCTAAACACATAAAAGATATCCATATTCTTAAGAAATTCTAAGATGATAATCAGTTTCAATCAGCCTTTTCAAAGTCATGCCCCTAGATCATTAGGCAAAGAGTCTTTGTGGATATTTAGCTCTCCTGATTCATTAAAACTTATCGAGCCTGCTCAAATCAAACTTTGCACCTTATGCTTGAAAATAGGGCAAGTTCTATGACGTGACCCATATTCCCATTATGATAGTCACATGTGACATTAACATTTTACCATTTGGGATAAGGTGGCTTCAATGGTTCCAAAAAGACTAGGGATACTAGGTCATTTTTGACTAGTTTTGGAAACAGCTCAATATAGATTATGGGGATATGATCAATATAAGCTCTCTCTTGATTGCCCCTAGATCTTTTTAAACCACTCGCTTGATTGTTAGACCTTGAAATTGGTGTAGTAACAAGATAAGGCCTATATGCAGGTGCTTGAAAAGCTGGCTAATGAAGACTTATAGTGGCATTGTTCATGGTTGAGAGATAAAGCTAATAAGAAACTTGTGCAACATTATTGGCTATTGGATAGTAAGCAAAATGAACATATGACGGATGTGGAGCATAATTTCTAGATTGCTATGCTCCAAAACTCACCACTTGGGCTTCATCCTCTTCTCTTTTAAGCATCCCACCTTCCTTGGCACTATCGATCTTTCCCTCTTTAAGCTTACCACTCTTGATGGCATTTTAAATAATTTCTCTTGAGATCATCATATTAGCAAAATTCTTGGTTGCATTTCCTATCATATTTTCATAGTATGGTGACTTTATAATGTTTACAAACAAAACCATTGTTTTCTTTTCAGTCAAGGGTGGTTGTACTTAAGCAGCAACATCTTGGCATCTTTGGGCATATTCTTTGAAAGACTCAGATGCTTTTTTCTCCATGCCTTATAATGAAAGGCGATCAGGGGCATATCTATGATGTGACGGTATTAGTTGATGAAAACCAAATCAAAACCTTCCATGACTTAATGTGAGTTCTATCCAATTGGACATACCACCTTACAGCAGACCAGGTTAAGCTATCTTGGAATACATGCATTAGTAGTTTCTTATTGTTGGCATGTGTTGTCATCTTATGACAGTACATTGTGATATGCATAATGGGGCCCTTAGTACCGTCATACTTATCAAATTTTGGTACTTTGAATTTTGGAATAATCACAACATCTGAAACTAGGCAAAGATTGGCAGCATCCATAAATCCATAGAAATCAATGCCCTCTACAGCCCGTAATCTTTCTTCAATCATACTCATAGCTTGATCAATCTTAAAGTCTTCTGAGGCTACAGCTATCTGTAGCTTTTTTTTCTCTTTAGTCTCATCCATTTTGGGAATTTGGATTAGCTCATCTGCTTTTTCAGTGAAGACAAATTTGGTATAGCTTTAAACATTCCCTTGATTGAAACTTGGGAAAGTGGTCTGTTAATGAAAGCTTGGAGTGGTCTGAGTCTGATGTGAATCGAAACCAGGAGGATATGTTGATTTAGTAGCTTCTTGTGAGATATCTTCTTCTATTGCCTTTTCTCTATTTCTTTTTTCTAGAGCCTCCAGGATTTTGCTTAATTTTCTTTCAAGTATCTCCTGGGCCTTTTCTATTCTTTCAAGCTAGTCTACATTGTCCTATTCCATTTTTTTGGCTCTAACTCGAGTGTAATACTGGTGTTGATTTATCCTTGAACCTTGATTTCTCACAATTATGGTGTAAATTTAGAATGATGTTTATGGATCTATCAAATTATGCATGAGAATGAATGCAATGATGCATGAAGCATGCATACAATAAGAAAAAGAGTTAGTAAGCATAATATTTAACTTGCATGTATGTGTATGAATATGCACAAGAAAAGAAATAAAAGAAGACAAGAAAATCGGTTAGTCACCTTAATAAAAAGTAAACACTATAAAGAAGCAAAATAACAACATGACCCTAGATTTGGGTTAACTACAGAGGGTGAGAAATAAGGCTCTATTTATGGTTGGGCTTTTAAAGTCAACTATATGTGGTTTAGGCCATTTCTAAAAGGTTCCCAAATTGTTTCCTATATCATAATCTATTATAGACTAGTAAGGCACCTCAATCCTTACCCATCATAGGCTTCAAGCAGAAAGAGTTTAATCTGAGTGAGAGTGTTTTGCAAGCCCGTGCGGAGACATGAAATCTCACAAGGGCATAGGTACTTCACTCTTTCCTAAAGGTAGAGCCCGGGAGGAGGGCTTATGTTATGCATATGCAAATAAATATAAATAGATAATTAGGCAAATATCAGCAACGAAAAATAAGTAGGTATATACAATGAAAAGGAAAATAAATAATAATGCAAATATAAGCAATAAAAAAGGAATAAAAATAATTTCAAACTTTTTAAGCAAGACTTGAATAATAAGAAATTATTTACTAGCTTGACTCTCAAGGACCCCAGTGAAGTTGCCAAGTTGTCATAACGTATAGATCTGTGAAACTATCGCTAGACTTGGAATGAAAGGGAGTCGCCACTAATCTTTTTTAGTTATGTGTGATTGACCACCTGATTGAAGTTAGTCTGTAAAATATATGTTAGATTCGGAAGTCCATTACGCCTGGGGAATGTTATAGCACCCTCACAACGTCCATCCAATGATGGTACCAATTTCGATTTCAAATTATCCAAGCCTTAAATTATTACTTTTATTACATAAAGAAAAGAGTAAGACCTCAAAAAAAATTTATATATTTTTTTATTATTTTTTTTATTTTGAAAACTTTTTTATGAAGATTTTTTTTTGAAAAGATTTTTTTTAATACTCGTAAGCTTCAAGATCTTTACATAGCTAATAACAAAAAACAAGAAGAAAGAAGAAATCAAAATTAGAAAAACAACCTTCGTGGAAATGACCTGGAGGGGGTGGTTGAAGAGGTATGACAGAATCTTCAATATCATATTCAGCATAATTGAAGGCCTGCACATTAACCAGATCCATAGAGACCTGGTCTGTCAAAATAGCAAAACCAAACTCACCAAGCTTCCAAACTTCACTTCATGTAATCAGGACATTCTCAAGTGATAAGTCAGATGAATAAGACGTGCATTGTTATGAAGAAAATCCAAGGATTCTGTAATCTGAAGCAACCCATGCTTCAAATTCATTTCCATCTTTACAAGGTCTTTAGGAACCAGGGCCACATTCTCAACATTCCCAGGCGCATTAGCCACCGACGCAAACAATGGTTCGGTAACCATCGTCATCGCGTTCTTATTTTCATCCAAAGCCTGGACCACGTATATCACACCTAGATGCCTCAACCTCAAAAGCCTAGCCGCATCTGATCGTATCAAATCTAAGACAGAATCCTCCGCCACCTTAGAAAGGCCCGTATGCGCGCATGCCTCTGAAAACACCTTCTTGTCCAGAATCCAAACGCAAATCGTGGGATACTGGTGGAGACGCGTTCTGTCACATGCCTTGGCCGAGTATAATTTCCAGGGAGACCCTGGTCTTGCATATCCGATCTGGTCAAGGAGCTCCTAGTCCTGAAGAGCTTTGGGTCCACTAACCTCCTGAACAGTAGTTTGAACGGTTTTCTCGATAACCACATTTCTTGGCTATCACCATGAGAGTTTTCCGCCCCTATTATCATTAAATGGAAAATGATCCCCATTTCCAAAATCAGGAAAACCAGCTTCTGTTTTAGCTTCAACATTTCCTTGTTCGAAACCCTGGCAAGTGGGCCACCCAGGAGCAAGAAATATAGAGAAAAAAGGCGCCAGTGGTGGCACTGCTGCTGATGTTAATGGTGGGAAGTTATACTTAGTCCATAATTATGTGGTTCACTGTCATGACTCTGATCGTGGTCATGAAGGTCATGATCATTCACAGCATGGCCATGATTATAACCCAACAAGAGAGCCATAGCAACATTAACTAGTAAAACAAATGCAGAAGCCACGAACATGAGAAAGCCTTAAACTTCACCTGTGTCATGCTATGGCTTCATAAACAAGAATGCCGTTTAGAAGCCATATCAGCTGGATGGAAACAAAGGCACCAAGAATTTCAATCCTAAAGGATCCATAAGATTGACGTGGATTTGCCTTCCACCCGAATGCCCGAAAGGAGAACAAGGGGATTGTAAATGCTGCAACGTCTGACAAGAGACGGGCTACATCAGTTAAGATTGCACGACTGTTGGCTTTAATTCCTCCAGCTACTTCTACCCTCCTAAGGACAATGCACGGCAATACTGCCATCAAAAGTTTCTGCATAGAGGTTGCACTTTCCTTTGCTTCTTTATAAGTGGTTTGAGCGTCAGAAAACCCACATGCTACGCCTCCACAAGTCATACTTCCACCCTGGCTTGTTTCTGCGGCTGGCACACCTCTACGTATTTCAATCATATGCCCTTGTTCAGAATTTTGCACTTCCATCTGATTAAATGTCTTGCCGTTATACATGATGATAATGCTTCCAATCATTTCAGGTACAGTGATCATATTGCGCATATGGGTTCTGATTGGTTCAGGCTTCTCATCAGATGGGGCCTCCCTTTTTCGCCTTGCAGAGTTTCTTGATTAAAGCCATGGGCTTTCGCTTGATACCCCTCTGGAAACCTTCTGCTAGCACGAGCAGGGAAGAGCTTGGCGAGTTCACCAGTGGATATATCAAGGAGGGTATCCAAATTAACGGCTCTGAATCTAAACTTACTGAATGTTCTCTTGTTCGGCACTCCAGCCATAGTCACCTATGTCTTTTTTGTTTTATTTTTTTTTTTTTTTTGGGTTGGGTTTGATTGTTGAGGACGCGGAGACATTAGAACTTCCTGGTGATGAAGACAGAGACAAGCTGGCAGGTTCATTTTATCGTCTCGA
Organism: Durio zibethinus; assembly: GCF_047325235.1. NCBI lineage: Eukaryota > Viridiplantae > Streptophyta > Magnoliopsida > Malvales > Malvaceae > Durio > Durio zibethinus. Next base: position 15,074,402 of record NC_143183.1, on the reverse strand, counting down.
ACATCATGAAGAGGATTTGCAGAACAAAGAAGTTGAACCAATACTAGTTCGCCTTCAACGAGTGTCCGATGCCAGGTATTCAGATGACTATGCGCTTAACAAAGCTCTCCGTGGCAAACTCAGAAGTTAAAAGAAAAGGGTTTTTGAAGAAGAATCTACTTCCAGGAAGATTTTTAGCATTCGATTCCTTCCAAGAAGCAAAGAGGATTTTCCTACTGCTGCAGGAATCCCCTCATCTCTTTTTTTTGGCATCTTGTCTTTTATCCTTTTTTCTTCCCCCCTTTTGATTTTTCATTCTTTGCTCTTTATTGCCGGCTGTATATGCTTGATTCTCTGCATGAATTATGCCCACCAAATCTGGAATTAAATCACCAAGAATCACGCTCCAACGGATCCATGATTGGGTCACCAAGAATCATGCTCCAACGGATCCGAGATTGAATCACCAATTTCCTTCTTCTTCTTTTTTTTTTTTTTTAACTAATAATATTAACAATAATGACAATAATAATAATAAATATAAATACAATAATAATAATAATAATAATAATAGTAATAATATATAACAATAATACCATAATATATTGCCATATAATATACTATGTTAATATACTATAATAACATATAATAAAATAAAAATAACCCTAAAAATAACTCTATTAACCCCGGATACATATGGATGTCTACAACAAGAATAAAGAAAAATATACAATAATTGATAAAAATTAATTATTTAAAATGTAAAAAAAAAAAAAATTTATCTAACGATGAGATTTTTTTTTATTCAAAAAGGTACCCCAAGTAGTGTTACTTACGAAATCTCTAGGTAAGAAGATTTTTTAAAAAAATACTACTAGTGTATTGGAGTATTAATAAAAAGTTTTCAATACAATAAAAAAAATTTTATTAATAAAAAATAAAATTAATTAATAATTAAAATAAGGTGATAAAAAAGTGAGGAAAAGAAAATTTTATTCGATGACGGGATTCTAAGAGTGTTTCGAGTAGATATGTTTTAAAAAATCCCTATGTGAGAAAATTTTTTAAATATTACAAGTATATTGGAATATTTATAGAAAATTTTCAATATATAAAAATTTTTCTTTTCTTCAAAAACTTAAATAAATAATAAAAAGATAATAAAAGTAAATAATAAAATGTGTGCATTAACATATTAGCATTTTTTGCATTGCGTGCACAATATGGTTTTGGCAAAAAATAAATTTGAATCTCTAATGACAAGATTCTAAGGTATTCCGAAAAGTGATACCTTAGAAATCTTTATGTGAGAAAAGGTTCTTTTAATGTTACCAACGTACTGAAATATTTTAAAAATTATTTCGATAAAAAGGGTTCTAATTTATTTTTCTCGAATAAAATTTGAGCACTAAAAAAATAAAAAAATAAAAAAAATCAATTTCCAATAAATGAAAAATCAAGAAAATTATTTTTCAAATACCGAATATAAGACTGTTTTTATTAAAATCAATGGATAACACATAGTTAAGTGGTACCATTTTAAATAGAACACTGTGGGGGTGCTAATCTTTCCCTACACGTAACCGACTCTCGAACTTAAACTGTTTCGTAGACTATAAAATTATCTTTTTATTAAATTTTAATTAATTTTAAAATCTTATTAAAATGATAAATTTTAATAGGTGGCCACTCGCACCTAACCAAAAAAGATTAGTGGCGACTCCATTATTTTTATTTCTTATCCAAATTCGTCGAGCGAACACAAAATCGTTACGATAATCATAAACTAATAAGTCAATACACATGAAAAATCACAAATAATTACAAAATAAAAATCATCAAATGAATGCTTAAGATAACACATAATTAACTAATGACTTGACTTTTTAATGTCCTCAGTAAAGTCGCCAAACTGTCATAACGCTTAAGTTGGGAGAACCTACCCATTAGACACAAAATTATAGAGTCGCCACCAATATTTTTTATCTAGGTGTGATTGGCCACTTATGTGAATCTATCATTTTTGAGGTTGTAAACTAAGGTCTCTAAAAAGAATAAGTTGTGGTCTATATCAGCAAAACTAAGTTTAGAAGTCGATTACATGTAGGGAAGGTATCAACACCCATTTACACCCAAAATTGATACCAAATTAATTATTTATTATCTTACTTAAACCTTAATTAAAGATGATTTTTTATTATGCAAATCAATCAATTCCAATCTTTTTATTTATTTACAAAACATTGATATGCAAAAATTCTATCAAAAATCAAATTATACAATCATGTAATCATGCAAAATATAAATCATACCAAAAATATCATGCAAATATATTAAATATCATGCAAAAATTATTATTAGTCATGAAAATATATTAATCACACAATATTAAGTAATCATGCAAATAATCAAACTTAAGCAAATATATTAAAACATGCAATTAATTAAACTCATGCACAAAAATAAATAGCACGAAAAAAATAAATGAAAACATCATTAATAATCTTACCAAATGTTTTTGCTTTTTATTTTCCTCACCACTTTAATTCAATCACACAATTAAAATAACAAAAAGAAAGAACAAAAAAATAAAAATAAAATAGAAAAGGAAAAAAAGATAATAAAAAATAAAAAAAATGAAAAAATGAAAAGCATAAGAAAAAGAAAAGCAAAAACCTACGATTGGGTCGAGTTTAGCTATAGGTCAACATAAGGGTCTTCGGATTGGGACGTGAATTAGAGCTATCTCCAAAATAGCGTTGTTTAATCCAACTATAAAAGCTAAAAAAAAAAATCAATTTTCTTAGAATGTCTTGGCTCTTTCTTTCTCTAGCTTTTGTTTCTCTCCCTTCTCTTTAAACTTCCACAAAACCAACAAATCTAGAAACCAATGAAGAAACCTAGATTTTGATGACTTTCTTAGAATCTGATCATCGAAAAATTCAACCTTCACTTGTAACTTTAAAAGAAAAATTCCCAAGATCTTCCAACAACTTTCAAAAATTAGAACCCCAAATCTACAAAACCTAAAACCCTTAAGATTACAGATAAAATTCAAAACCCAAAACCAAAAACTTCACTACAACTACAAAATCCAAAAATCAAATTAAGAACCAAAATCCCATGATTCAACTGCCACTCCAAGAATCAACCCATAAACCCAAAAGAACTTCCAAAATTAAACCCAAAATCAAACTTCCTAGAACCTAGAAAAATCAAAAGTCAAAAATCTCAAAAATTAATTGCATTGATTTCCAATTACTGCCTTTATATTGCTTGTTCCCATATTGCTTCTGGTGTTCAATTTAAAGGTCAGGGTATTTTATGTATGAATTAATTGTACTTCTATTTGGAAAATTTGTATTTCACGATTCTGAGCATGATATCCCAAAATTATGATTGTTGTGATTTTTCTCTTTTCCCATGAATTATGCCCTAAGTTTTTCCAAAAATAATTGATCAATAGATTTTTATCATTCAATTGAATCTAAGAACACAACCAAATCCAAGATTTTCCCAAAAACAAATTCTCAAGTTTTTTTTCCTGATTTCTCAACTTTTTTTTAACTTTTTTTGTTTTTTTTTACTTTGTTGACTTTAACTTTGACCAAAACAAAATTAAACCAAAAAATCAAAATTAAAATTAAAATTAAAACAAAAATTAAAATTAAAATTAATTTTTTTTGGCTTTTAATCATTATGCCCAATATTTTTACATTAAGGCCCAATAACAATTAAAGTCCATTTCAATCTCAAAAAATTTTTCAAACAAAATGGGATGTCTACACATATTGTTAGAAAGTATTCAACTCATTAACCAAATTATATGACCATGTTCACCATCTATAACCTTGATCATGGCAAACCTAAGTTTTGATTCCATTTCGACACGAAACGACCAAATTTATACCATTGCCTTTGGCGTCAAATTAGGGGTGTTCATTTGGTCAGTTCAGTTGATTTTGAACTAAATTATCTAAAACCAAATGAATCGAATTATATTATTTTATTTTTACTAATTGAATCAAATTTTTTAATTTTTAAAATTAATCGACCGAAATTAATTTGATCAGCTCAGTTAATTTTTTCAGTTATCTCAACAATAAAATACATTAAGTTCCATTATATTTTAAGTTTTTATTTTCTCATATATGAAACAAATTAAATAAAATCATCCAACAAAAATATTCAAATAACAAAATGTTAAGTTAAAAACTTTAATAACTTCAAATGAAATAGACAAATCCATATATTTTTAGTTTTATATATAGGTTTTACAATATTTCGATAAAATTTTGGTTAATTTGATTAATTTGATTCGAATTAATCAAAAACTGAAATTTTTCTAAAATTATTTTCAATAATCGACTGATTAATCTAATTAAATTAATTTTTTCAATTAATTCGATTAAAACCGAATTATAAACACCTCTACTTCAAACCATGAGCATTCTTCTTCACAACCTTACTCCACTGAGACCTGAAAACATAGGAAGTGGTCACTCCGATTTGCCACTTGATCAAGCACAACTCAGACCCCACAAGACGTGGTTCGACAAATACAACATCCTCCATTGGTTCTTTATTATCTGACGTTTCCTTCTCAGCTTCAGTCAAAAACTTGGTCCTAATCTGGTTCGTTGGCATTGACAAAAGAATTTGTGACTTATTGAAATCAGTAACCTGAACAAACTTTTGTATAATTAAACAGCTCTATTTCAGTCCCCCCCCAAGTTTTCAATGAGTTTCTTGAACCCTTGTGGCATATTAGGAGGCGGTTCTAACCCTAATGCAGTAAGTTCTACGATTGGGTGGAATTCTTTTTCTGATTCTGCTTCTTCTTCTTCTTCCCGTTGCCTGTCTTTCGCTTCGGCGTCTCCCCATTGTTGCCTGTCCTCTGCTTCTTTAGCTTCCAGATCAAGTATTCTTTTTCTCCTTCAATAGAACCTTGGCCTTCACTTCTATGACAACTTCGTTCGATACCCTTTTTCTCAACGATCATCATCCTGTTCTTCCCTGGCCAACCGACTCAAAAACCCTAGTAGCACTATCCCAGTTAGTTTATTTAACTTCTGGGTTTCATGATCAGTCACTGCTTCAACCTCTTTCTTCAGTTTCGGCCATGAATTACCAACATCAACATTCTCTTAGTCTTTTAATGTCAACATCTTTGATATTAATTTCTCAACTTCAAGAATTCAATAATAAAAGAGATTTCTGAACAAAAACAAAGAAAGAAACAGTTGGTGTATTAACCCTAGTTAACATGTATATATAGAGAGAGGTTTTATTTCCTAATCCTTATTAGAATCGAATTTCTTGGTAACGAAGTTTGATAGTTTTGAACTTTTTACGGTGCTATGGGTTTACTAAGCTTAATGGAAGTAACAAAATCTATTCTTCAATTTATTTTTGTTATAATTTATATTTATTCAATTACTTATTCTTTTTTTTTATAATTATTACACCATTACTAATTAATTAATTTCATTAATGTCCATACATATACTTAATTAATTGCACTATATATATACTTAATTACCACAAAAAATTTGAAATTTTAAAAATTAAGTATCTTCACTCATTTTAAATCCAAATATGTGGCTATTAGAAAAATAAAACTCAAAAAAAGAAAAAAAAAAAAAGAAAGAAAGAAAAGTTTGGGATAGAACAACTAGACTAGATTAGCAAATAAACTAGGTCCATAAGTTGTTTCCATGTGAGATTTTTTTTATTTACTAATATTTTTTTAATCATTGCAAGAAAATTGTTCAATACCAATAGATTTTGTCGACGAAAAATTTTCGCCAATAATTATCGATGAATCATAAATACAAATTTTTCATGAAACTACCAACAGAATCTATCAACGAAACAAACTTTGTCGTATTCAATAAGTGATGATGGCACGAGAAGCTGGCAAATTGGCAGGAGAAATATTGATGGTAAAGACTTTATCAACGAATTTTTGTCGTCAATAAAAATTTTTTGAAAAAAAAAATTGAAAAACTAATTTAGAATATAAAGTTGAATGAATTAAAAATTTTGGATTATCGATAGAAATCTATCGATAATCAATTGGTGAAAGTCATTAAAAATTTTGGATTACTGACGGAATTCCTAAAAACCCCACCCGACTTTTTCCCCTCTCCCCTCTCCTTGCCGCCATGAAGCTAGGCCGCTAGTCCTTCGCCCTTCGTTGCTGGTTATTTTCCCTTGTCATTCCTTGTCATTCCATCGATGAAAACAATCTGTCTCTCCCACGTTGCCTTGCTCTCTTTGTGGTTCCTACCTTCCTTGCTTCCTTGCATAGGTACTAACTTAGAAAATGTGAATATACATTGAAGTTTTGTTTTATTGGACTGAATTTGTGTTGAAATTTTATTGCTTGGCTAGATATGGGCATTTTCTTTATTTGTTTATTTGAACTAGAAATAGGCATTTTTGTGCTTGTGTTGGAGAATTTGTGTACTTGTGTTGGAAAGTAAAATCTCAAATCTCTAACTTTAAACAATATATTATTGCTTATGTAGTTATGTTGGAGAATTTATGTTGAAATTTAATATTCTTGTTGCTTACTTTCTTTGGACTGAAATGGGCATTTTTTTTATTTGAACTTGAAATAGGCATTTTTTTTTTATTATTACAATAAAAGCATAATCTCAAAATAAAATCTTAATGTATATTCTCAAACTTTAAACAAAGTATTATTACATATGTACTTGTGTTAGAGAATTTGTTGAGAAAATCTCAAATTGATAAGGTTTTTATGGCTATATAAAAAAAACTATTAATTTAAATTATGTGACTTTGGAGTTTGTTTGTGTACACACCACTAAAATATACGTGTATGCATGTGTGTGTTAAATAATAATAATTGCTTTTTAGGACTTTAATTTCTTATATTTCAATTATAATAAGATTTATATTTTTTGGACCTTTATGATGATGCAATTATGGTTGAAAAAATGGACAAAGATCGCTCTTGGATATTTTCTCATTTAGATGTAAATGGATACATTAGTTAAAATTTTTGCAAAGGTGTAGAGGAATTTATTGGAAATGCTTATTATCAATCATACTTTGTAAGGAATGAGAAGATTAGGTGTTCTTGTACCCAATGTTAGAATAGATGGTTCTTAAAAGCAGATGCTATGCAAGGGCACCTTTATTATAGGGATTTACTCTTGGTTATACAAGTCAGGTCTCACATGAAGAGTTAGAAATAGGATAATCATCAATAAATAGAGATACATTTAAATTGATTAGTGAAGTAAGAATAGAAATTTTGTATAATATAATGGTTATGAATGCTATCTATCCTAATTTTAGGGTGGATGCTTCTCATACTAGTAAGACAAGAGTTGACAAGAAAGATTCAATTACAGACACTGTAAACTTTTATTATTTGTTGAATGATGTGGATGAATCATTATGGTTAGGCTATACGAAACACATAATCATCTATGCTATATCATAACTTTTAAATTGTAAATCAAAATTTAAAATGAGTGAGTCATGTTTTTGTTGTCTGATGAGAAAAGTGAAAGATGACGGGACCTTCGGTCTAGCCTTTGTTCAGGTAAGGGATCGACCTCTTTTGTTTGTAATTGGACTTGCCCGAAACCTCTACGCCCCTTTGGTCTGTTATTTGTATCTTGCTTCCTCCTTTCATTCCCCTTCTACTGGCTCTGCTACTTACTAGAATCCCAATAATCCCATCTGTCTTGATAGTGGATTATAAATTACTAGAAAACTTCTATAAAATGAAAAAAAAATGACAAAACTTAGACTTGAAAATAAGAAAATTCATGTATGTGAAATCAATTGCATGTTGTTTTATAAGGAAGAAACAAAGTTGACATATTGCTCAGTATGTGGTCATTCTCGATATTTAATGAATAAGTCTAGTGGTGAGAGTAAAAAACAAATTTTTTATAAACTCTTACATTATATGCCACTGATATCGAGACTTCAAAGACTTTATATGTCAACTAAAACTATTAAATATATGACATGGTAAGCCAATAATCAAAGTCATGATTGTGTGCTTCAACATCCTGTTAATGGTGAAGCTTTGGAATATTTCAATTGTAATTATGAATCATTTGCACTTGAACTTTGAAATGTAAGATTAAGATTATATGCAGATGGTTTTTATCCATTTGGTCCAAATGCAAAACCATACTCTTGTTGGTAAGTAATAAGAGTAGTATAGGTGTAAATAGTTATGTATGAAGCAAGAATATATCTTATTGAATATGGTCATTCTAGGAAAAAGTAGTCTAGGTTAATATAGCAATTTTTTTCTTGAGACTTTTACTAGATGAGTTAAGAATATTGTGATCGAATAGTGTTGTGACTTATGATATTATAAAAAAAATAAAATTTTTATTTGAAGGTAGCTCTTTTATAGACAATTAATGACTTTCTTGCATATGGTATGTTATTTAGGTGAAGCATTCATGAATCTTATCATGTCCTTAATGCATGGGATAAGAAAATTTTTTTGATTGCTTCATGGTAAAAAACCTTGCTTTTTGTATTATCATTGTCAACTTATGCCTTTCATTCATCCTTTTAAAAGGCAAAGAGATAAATTTCAAAAAATAGTTAAGTTTGACTCTCCTATTATTACAATGATTATAAGCATGACTTTTATGGTATCTTGGAAGATATCAAGTTAGAATACTTTAAAGCAAAGAATAAAGTTATACTTTTTAAATGTCGCCAGTTTGACACGAAGAAGAGGGTAAGGGTAGATCCTCATCATGGATTTATAAATTAAACACAATTCAATACTTGTTAGTAATGAACCATTTGTCTTAGTTACACAAGCACATCAAGTTTCCTATACAAGCTATCCTTCTAAAAAAAAGAGATCAAAATGATTGGTGGGTAGTTTCCAAAATAAACGTTAGGAGTATATATAAGCTAAGGAGTATTGATAGAGATAAAGAACAAACAACTAATTTAAATGAAGACATGTACCAAGAAGTTGAAGTTTTTATTCCACGAAATGTTACTATATTAGAAAATTTTGATAATCCTTCAATTTTTATTGCTGGTGATTACGAAGAGATAAATTTATTACAAGTAATTCGAGCCAAAGAACGAGAAGATGACGATCATAATCATGATCATGATCATGATGATGAAACACATGAGTTTGCTTATTCTAGCAGTGATTGATGTATTTAGTGTGACTTTTAATGTTGTGTATAATGTTTATTCAATATGGTCAATATATGTAATATTAAATATAATTCTTTATTTAGCTTATTTTAAGTATAATGTTTTATATATTTTTTTTATATTTTTTGTTTGTTTCATCTAATTTTGTAATACTAAAGTAATATTATATATGTTTATTTTTTCTTTGTGCTTCTGGAAAACTTATGGAATATTTTTGTTCTATATGATAGTTATGATGGGATGTCATGCAAAGAGTATTTATTAAGGTGGTTTTATAGCAAGATCGATGAGAGGCAGTAAACGTACCAGATCATCTTTAGCACCAATATCGCATGATACTCTATACGAGTCATTTTTCGCATCAATACAACATGATCTACCATACAGGCCATTTTTTACATCGATGATGGATGATCCATTGATAGAGCATAACATAAATCCGTCGTTCATCGATAAACCACCATTTGGAGAAGAAGAAATGACAACAACAAAGCAGAGGACTAAAGGGCAAACAAATGCTTATCGATTCTTACAAATCTAGATAAGCAGGTGTGAATTATTCCACTAGAAGATAGGTATGACATACTTTTTACTACTCATACTTTTCTTATTTTATTTGTTTTTTAAAGAATTCAAGCAATTTAACTAATTTTACTAACAAATGGATATTGGTAGTTGTTTTAAGCAATCATCAGTTAGCTTAACAATTTTAAGAATAATTCAAGTGACTTTTACTGGTCTTTGGCTGATATAAGGTAAAGTTCCTATGCTAGTGAAGAATTTGATGTTTAATAAATTTACGCTAGTAATTGAATCTTTATTTTTTTGTATAGATTTATTTTATTTGAATGAAAAGTTCATATTCTTGTCACCAACTTAATGTATTCCTATTTTTTGTGTTAGGAAAAATGTTAGTGGCCAGAGTCAAATAATGCTCTCGTTCAACAAGTATGGAACAATATTTTTAAAAATTTATTGAAAAGATTTGTTGTCAAACGAGAGGAAATTGACAACAAAAGAGCGTGGAATTAATAATATCATGCACTACATAAGGATGGAGTGAAGGTGGATCACAACTTTGATTTAGGATGCTCTTATTAAGAATTTATCGAGCACTCCCTAATGGTAAACATTTTGACAAAACCAAACAAAATTGTCGAACACAAAAAAAAGAAGTATTATAAAGCACATTAGTGGCTCTATTGCATTTCCTTTTCATAAAAAAAGAATGATATCATGTTTTTTCACAAGTTATTTTTATCTCAAATGCCAATTTTATATAAATTGCATTGTTACATTTCATTGAATGTCTTTAAATGATTTTTTTATTTACAAGTATTTTTTTAATCAATGCAAGAAAATTGTTCAATACCAATAGATTTTATTGATGAAAAATTTTCATCGATAATTATCATCAGATCATAAATACAAATTTTTCATGAAACTACCAATGGAATTTATCATTAAAAAAATATATATAGGTATTCAATAAGTGATGATGGCACAAGAAGTTAGCAAATTGGCAGGGGAAATACCGATGGAAAAAATCCATCAGTAAAGACTTTATTGACAAATTTTTGTCATCGATAAAAAATTTACTAGAAAAAAGATTGAAAAACTAATTCAGAATAAAAAATTGAATGAATTAAAAATTTTGGATAATCGACAAAAATCTCTCGATAATTAGTTGGTGAAAGTCATTAAAAATTTTGGATTACTAACAGAAATTCCTAAAAACCATGCCTGACCCTCACCCCTTTCCTTATTGTCATGAAGTTGTGCCACCAATCTTTCTCCTTTTGTCATTGGTTGTTTTCCCTTGTCGTTCCATTGATGAAAACAATCTGTCTCTCCCACATTGCCTAGCTCTCTTTGTGGTTTCTACCATCCTTGCTTCCTTGCATAGGTACTAACTTAGAAAATGTGAATATGCATTGAAATTTTGTTTTATTAGACTGAATTTGTGTTGAAATTTTATTACTTGGCTAGATATGGGCGTTTTCTTTATTTGTTTATTTGAACTAGAAATAGGCATTTCTGTGCTTGTGTTGGAGAATTTGTGTACTTATGTTGGAAAGTAAAATCCCAATCTCTAACTTTAAATAATATATTATTGCTTATGTACTTATGTTGGAGAATTTATGTTGAAATTTTATATTCTTGTTGCTTACTTTCTTTGGACGGAAATGGGTATTTTTTTTTATTTGAACTTGAAATAAGCATTTTTTTGTTATTGCAATAAAAGCATAATCTCAAAATAAAATCTCAATGTATATTATTAAACTTTAAACAAAACATTATTACATATGTACTTATGTTGGAGAATTTATTGAGTAAAATTTCAAATTGATAAGGTTTTGATGGCTATATAAAAAACTATTAATTCAAACTATGTGACTTTTAAGTTTTTGTTCGTGCACATGCCTTCAAAACATATGTGCATGCATGTATGTGTTAAATGCTAATAATTGCTTTTTAGGATCTTAATTACTTATATTTCAATTATACTAAGAGTTATGTTTTTTGGACCTTTATGATGATGCAATTATGGTTGAAAAAATGGATAAAGATCACATTTGGATGTTTTCTCATTTAGATATAAATTAATACATTAATTAAAACTTCTGCGATGGTGTAGACGAATTTATTGGATATATTTATTCTTAACCATACTTTGTAAGTAATGAAAAAATTAGGTATCATTGCACCCAATGTAAGAACAAACGATTCTTAAGAGCAGATGCTATACATAGGCACCTTAATTATAAGGGTTTACTCTTGGTCATATAAGTTACATCTCATATAAAGAGTTAGAAATAGGACAATCATCAATAAGCAAAGACACATTTAAATCGATTAGTGAAGTAAAAATAGAAAATTCATATAAAAATGGTTATGAATGCTATCTATCCTGATTTTAGGGTGGATGTTCTCATGCTAGTGAGGCAAGAATTAACAAGAAAGATCCAAGTGCAGACATAGTAAGCTTCTATTATTTGTTGAATGATGTAGATGAATCGTTGTGGTTAGGTTATATGAAACACGTAATCCTTTATGCTATGTCATAATTTTTAAATTGTAAATCAAAATTTAAAATGAATGAGTCATGTTTTTGTCGTATGATGAGCATAATGAAGGATATGCTGCTGGTGGATGATAAATTACCAAAAAACTTTTATAAAATGGAAAAAAATGATAAAACTTGGACTTGGAAATAAAAAAATTCATGTATGTGAAAACAATTGCATTTTGTTTTATAAGAAAGCAGCAAAGTTGACATATTGTTTAGTATGTGGTCATTCTTGATATTTAATGAACAAGTCTGATGGTGAGAGGAAAAAAATAAATTTCTTATAAAATCTTACATTATATGCCACTGATACCGAGACTTCAAAGATTTTATATATCAACTAAAACTACTGAATATATGACATGGTACCCTTATAATAAAAATCATGATTATGTGCTTCAACATCCTGTTAATGGTGAAGCTTTGGAATATTTCAACCATAACCATGAATCATTTGCACTTGAACTTTGAAATGTAAGATTAGGATTACGTGCAGATGATTTTTGTCTAGTTGGTCCAAATGCGAAACCATACTCTTATTGGCTAGTAATGAGAGTGGTATAGGTGCAAATAGTTGTATATGAAACGAGAACATCTTTTGTTAAATATGGTCATTCTAGGAAAAAGTAGTCTAGGTCAAAATATAGATGTTTTATTGAGACTTTTAATAGATGAGTTAAGAATATTGTGATCAAATGGTGTTGTGACTTATGATATTATAAAAAACAAAATTTTTGTTCGAAGGCAGCTATTTTATGGACAATTAATGATTTTTTTACATATGGTATATTATCTAGGTAAAGTATTCATGAATCTTATCATGTTTTTATTGCATGGGACAAGAAAATTTTTTTGATTGGCTCATGGTAAGAAACCTTGTTTTTTTATTGTCATCGTCAATTTTTGCCTTTAATCATCCTTTTAGAAGGCAAAGAGATAAAATTTCAAAAAATAGTTAAGTATGACTCCCCTATTGTTACAATGATTATAAGCATAACTTTTATTGTATCTTGGAACATATCATTGAGTTAAAGTATTTTGGAGTAAAGAATAAGGTTATGCTTTTTAAATGTCGCTAGTTTGACACAGATAAAAGGGTAAGGTTAGATTCTCATCATGGACTTGTAAATTAAACACAATTCAATACTTGCTAGTAATAAACCATTTGTCTTAGCTACACAAGCACATCAAGTTTCTTATACAAGCTATCATTCTACAAAAAAGATCAAAATGATTTGTGGGTAGTTTTCAAAATAAAAGTTAGGAGTATGTATCGGCTAAGTAGTATTGATAGAGATGAAGAACAAACAATTAATTTAGATGAAGACATGTACCAAGAAGTTGAAGTTTTTATTTCACAAAATGTTACTATGTTAGAAAAACTTGATAATCCTACAATTTTTTATTGTTGATGATTATGAAGAGATAGATTTATTACAAATAATTCCAACCAAAGAAGAAAAAGATAGTGATCATGATTATGATTATGATCATGATCATGATGATAATGCTGATGATAAAACACATGAGTTTGCTTATTCTAGCAGCGATTGATGTATTTAGTATGACTTTTAATGTTGTATATAATGTTTATTCAATGTTGTATATAATGTTTATTTAATGTTGTCAATATATGTAAAGTTAAATATAATACTTTATTTGCCATATTTTAAGTATAATGTTTTATATGCTTTTTTTATATATTTTGCTTATTTCATCTAATTTTGTAATACTAAAGTAATATTATATATGTTTGTTTTTTCTTTGTGCTTTTGGAAAACTTATGGAATTTTTTTATTCTATATGACAGTTATGATGAGATGTCATGCAAATAGCTTTGTTTACCTAGATGGTTCCATAGCAGGATCGGTGAGAGGCAATATACATACCAAATCATCTTTAGCATCGATATAGCATGATCCACTATACGAGTCATCTTCAGCATCAATATAACATGATCTACCATACAGGCCATCTTTCACACCGATAATGGATGATCTATCGACAGAGCATAATGTAAATCCATCATTCATCGATAAACCACCATTTAGAGAAGAAGAAGGGACAATAACAAGGCAAAGGACTAAGGGGCAAACAAATGCTTATCGATTCCTACAAATCTAGATAATTAGGGATGGATTATTCCACTAAAAGATAAGTATGACATACTTTTTACTATTCATACTTTTCTTATTGTTATTTGTTTTTTGAAGAATTTGTGCAATTTAACTAATTTTACTAACAAATGGGTGTTGGTAGTTATTTTAAGCAATCATCGGTTAGCTTAACAATTTTAAAAATAATTCAAGGGATTTTTACTGGTCTTGGGCTGATATAGGGTAAAGTTTTTATGCTAGTGAAGAATTTGATGCTTGATAATAAAGTATTATAAAGCACACTAATGGCTCAATTGCATTTCCTTTTTATATAAAAAGAATGGTATGATTTTTTTTCACAAGTTATTTTTATCATCAAATGTCAATTTTATATAAATTGCATTGTTACATATTTCATTGAATGCCTTTAAATGAATGTAGTCATTTAAGTTGCAATGAAAACCCACATTACAGAAGTTTTCAATCGCACTCACAGATGTTCAGGAAAACATAATGATTTCATTAACAACAAGTCCAAAGTTGTCAGTGTATGTGACTTTCCAATGACTTTGTGAATACTTTCAAATTGCTACCTTGCTTTATTGAAATAAATAATATCTTGTGTGTTTTGAGATGCAAAGATTTAAAAGTGAAAAATGTTACATAACTTGCTTTGTTATTCTGGTTGTGTATTGTGATTCATGGGTAATGCAAATTCTGAATCAGCAGATGTTGCAGCACGTGACGTATTTTTCAAAACTTGTATGATAGATTTTACAAATTTTAGTACTATATTTTATGGATCTTATGGATGTTAACTTTATAATTTGGATTAATTTAGAATTTATGTAGATAAACTTTATAATGTGGATTTGATCTTTTAATTAATAATAATAGACAAATAATAGACTTTTAAAATAAGTACACATGTTTTATTTTTAATTTATAGGTTTCTTAAATAATTATAAATGGAATTAATCAAATTATCAATGAAATTATAATGTTATCTATAGATTTCACTAATGGAATTCAAGTTTTAGCAATAGAAATCAGAAATTGCCGATAGATTTACTGACCAATTATCAACCAATTAATGATGGACCATCGATGCATTTCAGACGCAATTATCGATAGAATTTTTACCGATGAATTTTTGATGCAATTACTG
Source organism: Durio zibethinus (assembly GCF_047325235.1). NCBI lineage: Eukaryota > Viridiplantae > Streptophyta > Magnoliopsida > Malvales > Malvaceae > Durio > Durio zibethinus. The sequence continues at coordinate 15,058,894 of NC_143183.1, read as the reverse complement.
ATGAAATTTTTATCAACAAAATATTTATCGATGATAAATTTTGTTGGTAATTACTAACGAAATTTTATATTTACTAACAGATTAGTATTACCAACTTGCTTACTATCGACAAAATTTTCTATCGGTAAACTCTGTCTGTAAATGTATTACCAACAGAAGTTAAACTATTGATGAAAAATTCTATCAATAAAATCCTATTTTCTCGTAGTGAATATATAAAAAAAAAATCATCAAAAACATATATTATTAATTAATATATATATATATATATCTATCTCCAATAACTTATGTCCAATTAAAACTTTTATTTATTTATTTAATAATTGAAATTCAATTAATCCTTACAATCGTCTTTTAAGATGTGATATCTAATATGTTAGGAGTTTGAATCCTTACACCTACAATCACTTTTCCTGTCCTCTATGAAAAATTACCATATCTTTTTTTTTTTTGTTTTTTTAAAGAAATTTGCATATATCCTAATGTTTGCACCACGTATTGATAAATTAACTCATAATAAAAATTATAATAAATTTAGAAGATCAACATTTTGAATGGAAAGAAATTTTTTTGAATATAATAACATATCTAAAGAAAGCATTTAAGAAAAAAAGAAGAATATATACAGAAGAAAAGAAAATGGTGAAGGTTTCATACTTCTATTATTTTTCTTTCTCATTTCTCCCTATATCTTGTTTTGACAAAAAATCTATAAATGTTTTTACTTAAGTTTAAATTAAAAAAAAAATTAAAAGTTAAGACAACAAAAGAAAATAAAAAGGAAAAAGGCCAAAACCTATGTTGAAAAAAAAAGGTAAATCCATGAAAAGTTCAATACATGCCATTTTCTTTTAAATTTTAAAAGATCCAAATTCATCTTAAGACTTTATTCTATTTAATATTAAAAGCTTTTCTAAGTTATATATAGTTTTTATAAAAATCAATAAAGAAATAGAATAAATTCAAGAATTCAAACCACATTGACATACCATATTTCGTTGTCGATCAACCATCTCTTCCTCACTTTTCCTCTATCTTATACTAACCAACACATTTATTTTCATTTTTCTCTCTTTTCTCAAAAATAAAAAAAAGATGAAAATATCTAGTGATAGAATTAAGATTTTTTAAAAAATATCAACTTATAATATATATAATTATTAATGAATTTACCAATTTTAATGACGAAAAAATTATTTAGAAAATTTTGAAAGTGTTTAAAAAAATTTTTCCTTAATTTTTTTTATTTTTTAATTTTTTAAAATATCCATAAACACCCTATCCATATAAATCCACCTCTAAAAGTATCATCATAAACCTCGAATTTCTTTTTAAAAAAATAAAAACCTTCAATCCTTTAATCTACTATGATGGTTCGAATTGGACATTGTAGCCATTATGGTTATAGAATAGAATAGAAATAGATACGCCTACTTCATGTTAATTTAAGACCAAATATTTGGATGCAAGGCCATGTCTCATTCAATGGGCCTTATTGGGTCTCCCACATTTACAAAAGGATCGTGGTGGCCCAATAGCCCTCAGTCCTTCCCATTTTTCCCCTTTAAGAACAGCTTCTTCCTCAAGACAGCTTCCATTAAATACAGAAAACAGAAAAACAAAAGCGAAAAAACTCAAATACCTCAAAAATCAAATCCAAGTAAAAATGGAGTGCGTGTTCGGTTTAGTAGGCAATGGCTTCGCCATAGTAGCGGCCGACACATCGGCAGTTCACAGCATCCTCGTCCACAAATCTAACGAAGACAAGATCATGATCCTCGATTCTCACAAACTCATCGCCGCTAGCGGTGAATCGGGCGACAGGTTCCCCTCTTTTTCTTTTTCTCCTTATGAATATACTCCGTATTTATTCATCCTAATAAACTTTAAATGAAAAAATTTTTAACCTTTTTTGTCCTACAGAGTACAATTCACGGAGTATATACAGAAAAACGTGGCTTTGTATCAGTTTCGAAACGGTATTCCTTTGACGACTGCTGCCGCCGCCAATTTCACTCGCGGTGAGCTTGCGACTGCCTTAAGGAAGGTATAAATTTTTCTTTTTACAGTTTCAATTAAGGGATTTGACTTCAAATTAGGGTTTTGACAGTTTTGTATCTATGACTAATTGCAATTTTCCGTGACATTTGTTAGGTTGAAATTTTGTAGAATTTGTTGAAAGGGTTTGAGGAGTTAGAGCTTGTAGGCTTCTAGAATTGCAGCAATCACTAAATACAATAAAGCTTTACCATGCCCTAAAATGTGAAGGATGGGTGTAGCCTAATATATGATTTGTTCCCTCTTTTAACAGAATTGGTGGCATCACTTCTTTGCCCATTTATAGCATAACACATTGAACTAGAGATGCAACATTGTTAATGATTGCTAAACCGTGACTATCAAACTGAAAGCCTTAAGTGGAAAGAATTGAGCTCTTATTACGCCTTTTATTTGGAGCTGCATATTTATTTATAACCATTTTTAGGAGATTCCTGGGTAATATTAATTAGTAACTACTTTCTGCAACCAGTTGATTGAAATGCTTAGCTAACCCATAGGGAGGTCTGAACTTGCTTGGAAACAATTTTCTCTTCTTAGCTGAACAAATTAATTTTGACCGCTGGATTTTTTTATATTGCTTAAGGTTACTGGGTGCGGAGTCATCTTGACCCCAGGTTTTATTTTGCCTTTTAGCTGTACATTTTGGAGATTTTGTGTCTGATTTGTGTGACTTACTAGAATCATATAAAATTGTGTGGTTTCCTATTCCATATGTTCTTGTATGAGATTCTTGTAAATGTATTCTTTTCGGTGGAAAAGAAGCAATTAAACCTGGTGTTATCTGTGACGGGTGGGTATTGGAACTTGGTAATCAGAACACTTGCTCCAGGGACATGCTAAACAAGGCTAGAAGAAATATTCCTTGAGTGTTTCTACAAGACAATCACCTCTGCTTGCTTAAACTAGAATTGAGAACTGGAAAGTTATAATACCATGTAAGGTTGATATACGGTTCAATATAGAGTTGATACTTTTATGGCATGAATCAATGACACTATGATGCCTCACTTCAATTAAGTAGGATGTGGTTTCTGGTTGAACATCTTGTCAAGCTTTATGGCATTAATCCTTGTTGTTTTGTTGGAATTAGGAATTAGGTTAGGAACAGGCTAAGGAATTTTGAAGTACAACGAAAATATTTTGTTATCTTTTGGAGTTCCAATGATGACTCTTAAAATATTTAGTTCTTTTTCATGTCTCTGTTTCTTCTTTATCTGGTCAGCTGCTGTGTCCTGGGGTTCAGTGCGCTTATTGGTCTTTGTGGTCTTGGAATCTTGCAAATTCTATTTCTGAAGAAGTTCCTTCTTAGGTTGTGTCTATGTTTACTTTACTTTACTTTTAGCTGTGAATTTATTTTTATGACCTTTGTTCAACCAAATTGAACTAATTAATTAATGAAGAAAAGGTAAGATGTAGGTATTTAGTCTTGAGCCTTGCTGTGGATATGTCATGTCTTTTTGTAGAAATAAAAACTATCCAATAACACGTCACTGAAAATTTTGATCTTCAGCTTCAAGTGGTTGGTAATTGCATAAGGTATATGCATTCTTGTTGCTTTTTAATTACATTTGAATGCACCTAAGATATGCACGTGTCCATGCATGAGACAATTTTTTTTTTAATTCTGTGCTTGTGCCAGGAGAATTCTGAATTTAGTCTCCTGCTCACCTGCTTGTTCTTATTTCTACTATAGATAACAATGACATTTGGTTTTTCCAGAACCCATACTTTGTGAACATCCTTCTTGCTGGCTATGATAAAGAGACTGGCCCATCTCTGTACTATATCGACTACATTGCCACACTTCACAAGGTTGATAAGGGGGCATTTGGTTATGGATCCTATTTTTCTCTCTCTATGATGGACAGGCACTACCACAGTGGCATGACAGTGGAAGAAGCCATTGATTTGGTTGATAAATGCATAATGGAGATCAGATCAAGACTGGTTGTGGCACCACCAAACTTTGTCATCAAGATCGTCGACAAAGACGGAGCAAGGGAGTATGCCTGGCGTGAATCTGTCAAGGATGTCGCAGTTGCTTCAGTCTGAAGATTTTATCATGTACTTGCACTTCCGCTCTGGATGTTTATTTAGCATGTACCATTACGAAACAATGTGTCTCGGCAGCCAAAACTTAGCATAAAAGACTATTTACCCTCCATCTGTTGCTTTGATTATGTTCTGAAGTGGAAAATATTGGAAATTTGATGATACTTTATTTTGAAATGGAAATCTTTGAGCTTAGGGGAGCCAATCTTGTCTCTTGAGAGTATTGGTGGCTTCTTATGCTGGGAAGTTTGTTCCACTAAAGTAGATAAGATGAAAGCATATGACATGACCTTTTCGGGCTTGAGTCTTGGCTCGTCTCTAGTTTGCTTGCAAAGCTTAATCAAAAACCCTTAACGCATTAAAAATAGATTTGGGAAAAAGCAAATAAATGGTAAACAAAAAGATTGAATATAAACGGTGCAGGATTCACGGGAGAGGATTCCAATCCAAACCTTCAAATCAATTTCTGATCCTCCCCAAGAACATTTCACTATGTTACTGTTCTTATCAACTTAATGCTTTATTTATTCATTTTATATTGCCGTTACAAGTTTTCACTTACAGCTCGAGAATCCTAAAAGATGATTAGCCTAAAAGCCCAAAGGTTCCGAAACCATCGAATTGCTGATCACCAAAATATGCCAAAAGAGAAGCAATATTTTTTAATCAAATTAAAAGTAATTTTATAATGTTAAATTTCATCCATTCCAAAATTAATGATAAATTGGTCCATCACCTTAAATAAAAGCGGTAAATTTGGATTTTATTCTCATTTTATTTAATAAGTTAACTTTCATGCAACGGAAGTCAGAAAAAGTAATGTTATTTCATCTTAAAATGTTTTATCATTTTTTAAAAATAATATTCAATAATTTTGAGTTTTAAATTTTAATACTTATTTTTTTTTATTTTTAGATTGTTGTTTCTTTTATTAAAAAATGAAAACCCTATCCAACACTTTTATTTTGTCTTCGTTTTTAGACTTAAAATTTTCGTACACTTTATATATCCCTTCTAGGAATTGAAGGAAAATAAATCATAGGGCAATAGTAAGCACACAAAAGGAGAATTGTAAAGAGGAAGCTAAACGGAAGGGTGAGTAAAGTGTTCTAAAGTTGGATGCCGTGAGCCACCAAATCTATGAAACCACCAAGGAATCCTTGAAGCCAGCTAAGTACCTTTCGAAATAGCAGGAAATGAGGTATGTCTTAGGCTTTCAAAAAAAAAAAAAAAGCAGCTGGCAAAGTAGCAGGAAAAACTTTGATTGATATCTCATATACCACAGCTGTACACATTTTATTTTTGAGTTCACCAATTGTTATAGTATTGGTTTGTGATTTAATGGAGTCTGCGGCTTATGAAGAAAAAGAAAGTACATGAAAAAAGTGAAGTTTGGCATGTGATTTGCCTTACTATTTATGTCAAGCAATATTGCCAACAAATATATACATGACCTTTTGATTTTACCATTCCACTGTTTTATAAAGCTTTGGACTTTCAAATTAGGGGTCCCACTCCCTTTCTTTATATATTTTTTCGTTAATTACTAAATTTGTAATATAACTTGATTTTCACAATCAATTATTTGATTTTATGCCTAGAAATAGTACTGATAAATGTATTCATAAATAATAGACGGAAAAGTAAAAAAAAAAAAAAAATCAAATTACATCATGGGATGGCCATTGTCTACCGAGCTATTGCTATAACTCATCTTTTAACTTCCATTTCATTCACAATATAAAATGTCTTTTTCTTTTTAAAATTTTAATTATGAGAAATTATTATGCACTTAATTTTTTTAAATTCACAACTTTCAAAAATTTTAATTAATAATATATTATGTGAGATAATATTCAATTGTTTTCAAAAAGTTCACTTAATTTTCATTTTAATTGCAACATATTTTTGTGAACCAAAAATTTAAAAATAAAAAGTGAAAAAACATGGTAGTATAACTCAAATCATGTCAATAACTTATTAGTCTCCCATTAAAGCTGTACATTTTTAATGAATTTGAGATATATTTTCTCTACTTCATCAACAAAAAGTTTAGGAGTCAGTTTCGATTATTCTTAATTTTTTGTTTTAAATTTTTTCAAAAATTTTACTTTTCTTTATAAAACTTGTAATCATTGTAATTTTATATTAAGGGATAAACTCATATCAATTTGCCAATAGAAACTGGAAAAATATAAATAAAAATTCTCAAAATATAGTGAGAAAAAAAAAATTCCAGGTGAAATCTTTTCTTCTCTTTCATCAAAAGAAAGCAAGAAAAGATTTAATAGGCCCCACTGTACGGAATCTGCTGCTTTCTCTGCCTAAAATCCAAAATCTTGGAATCCTTATGCCTATTCATTCTGTCAATGTTTTCAAGCCAATTGGCCAAAATAATCGTACAAGCCGATAGGATTCAACCACGTCAATCTCTTTTCATAGTTGAACCAAAATAGGAATATTAATAGCCAAAATAAAAACTACTAAAAGATAAATATTTTGAATATATCAACATTTTAAGAGGGGAGGGAGAAGCTTATACTTTCCTCAGTTGGGTCTGTGTACGTTCGTCAACCACTCGAAGGAACCTTTTTGCCAGGAAACAACAAATGTTTACGTATTTGCGGGATCAAACATACTGATTGATGGGTCATACTTTTTTTTTAAATTTCCTTTAAATAGTTAAAATTTGTCTCTTTCTTTTGGTTTTATCAAGAAAAGTTATTCAAGGTTTGTTATGTTTCCTCCCCAACTCTCTCAATACACTGTGTATTCTTTATCTACATTGAGTCTTGACCCTTTTCTTCTTTCGTTACCTTCTCTTTCACTGAATTTTCTAGCTTTGGTTTCTGCTGAGGTAGGTTTTTTTTTTTTTGTTATCTCTGATCTCAAGCTTTCTTTCCTCATTGTTTTATACATTTATACATGTTCACGTACTCTAAATTTTTGTACTTTTTGCATTGTTAATTTGAAAAAGGTTGAGATTTTATTGTCTGATAATAATGGAAATGCTTAACCTTTGATTATATTTATGTTTTTGTTTCCCTTCTTTTCATTTCTCTATCTTCTTGTCGACTGCCATTGTCCTGTTTGTGGGTTTATTAGTTTCTGCTCATAAAGAGCTCTGGTGATTAGAAAAACCTCATCTTTATCGTCTTGCTTTTCCTTCGATCCTGAATTCTACATGATTGTTGTTGCTGATGATGTTGTAATTTGATTCTTTCCTCTTTGGTTCTTACACAAACTCAAGCTTACGCATTGTGTATTCTTGTATTAATGTATATGATTTTTTTTTTTTTCTATTGCTGAATTTGAAAAGTTGGGATTTTTTTTTTTCTTTTCCGGTGATAATTAAAATGCTTAAACTTGATTTTTCTGCTTTGCCATTGTCCTGTTAATGGGTTTATTGGTTACTGCTCATAAACAAAAGTGGGTGTTTAAAAAAATCTGTATCTTTAGGCCTTGCTTTTGCTTTAATCCGGAATTCCACATCGTTTTTATTGCTAATAATGAGGAAAATTGGTTTTCATTCTTTGCAATTGTAGTGTGCTTTATTTTTTATGTGTCTGCCTGCTTTGATAAGTGTCTAACGATTGCATATTATGAATTTTGTTTCAAACCAGTGTCTGCCTTTCTGGTTAGTGATGGGAACAACAGGTCACAAGTTGGATGATGAATATTCCGTCATTGGAGACAAAAGAGAAATTGATTTCATTGATTATGAGTATGATAAATCTGTTTGTGATTACAATCAACTTGAGGAGGGCCGTGTCATAATTTCTTCACCATTTCCATTTTTAGATGGGAAGCCTCAATCTATAGTTATGGGAGAAACTGCCTTTGATTTGATCACTATCAAAAACACCACTAGTGAACCAATTGATTTGTGGACAAAAATTTATGCATCAACACCTGAGAATTCTTTCACTCTTTCTTTGATGAAACCTCCATCAGCAAATTCTGATGGAAATACAAGCCAAGGTTTCATTGAATTTTTTGATTTAGAGGACAGAATGATACAGCCTGGAGAGACTTTAAGTATTTGGCTGTCTTGCAAAGCAAAGGAAATTGGCTTGCACACTACAATACTGCATTTTGATGTGGAGGCTGATAGATTAGAAAGAGTGGCCTTTCTCTTGGTCGAAGATAAGATCGCACAATCGTTGGCATCTAAAAAGCCATATTCTAGAGTTCAGAGAAGGAAGCAATTTTCTGTGGATGCATTTGTCACTGGATCACGCCCAGCAAGGGCAACGGATCGAAGTGTTAAAAACAGGCTTCCTTTGTATGCCATTCCAAAGGATATTAGAGAACTGTTTGAGAGTAAGCAGACTCCTGATGCTATTAAAGCAGGTCTATCAAGAGATAATTATGCATCTTACTTCAAACATCTCTTAATCTTGGAAGAGTTACAACTAGAGGTAACTAAAATTTTCAGCAGTGAAGAAGGTTAATATTCATGATATGGATTATTGTTTATTTTCAGCTCATAATTCTTTCATTCTTTTTTTATTTTTTTGGCTTCAGGAAGACATGAGGGCCTATAACATGGAGGATGTTAACATGAGGAAGAAGGGAAAGTTTTTATCACTTCAGGTCCCAGGACTTGCTGAAAGAAGGCCTTCACTTGTCCATGGAGACCATATTTTTGCTAAGCTTGCATGTGAAGATGCAAGTGAAACAGCTCGAGTTTATCAGGTCTGTTCACATGCAAAATACTATATGTTTTTTTCCTTTTAGCATTGAAGTACTTCCGGCCTGTTTATGTGAAGTGTGAATTGTGATTTTTGAATGATTCTAGACAGCCTGAGTCTTTTATAGCTGCCATGTCATTTAGGCCTATATGTGACTTGATACTTTGATGCTTAACTTCATTCAAGATCAAGCATCTTGGATCACCAAAAACAGAAGACCAAGGTATTTTCATTTTTAGTAGGTAATGCATACTTGTAATTTAATACCTGTGATCAACATAATCTGTATAAACAGGCATGCATCTATCCATGACTGCATAATATTAACTGGGTTAGAGGGTTGTCTTAATATGTGAATCTCAGTATCTATATATATGGTATGAATATTCTGATATTTCTCTTACTCTTTCCTTTTCCATCATTTTCATTTTAGTCTTTCCAGTCATCTGGCACTTTTATTTTTTTTCCTGAATCTTCTGGCCCTTTTACCAGTGAATGTGGTGATTTTCAGGGTTTTGTTCATCGGGTAGAAGCTGATGAAGTGTATTTGAAGTTTGCAACAGAATTTCATATGTTCCACATAGATGAGAATCTTTATAACGTTCAGTTTACGTATAACCGAATCAATATGCGTAGGCAATACCAGGCTATTGATGCTGCAGAACGCTTAGAGTTAAATCTCCTTTTTCCATCTGAGTCCCCAAAAAAGAGGCTGATTAAAACCACTCCACTAGTGCCCATATCTTGTACACTTAATGAGGAACAGATGTGCTCAATTGAGATGATCCTTGGCTGCAAAGGAGGACCCCCTTATGTGATTTATGGGCCTCCAGGTACAGGGAAGACCATGACATTAGTGGAGGCAATCCTTCAGCTCTACAAAACTCAAAAGTGTTCTCGAATTCTTGTGTGTGCACCTTCAAATAGTGCAGCAGATTTTATACTAGATAGACTCCTCAATGAGGAGTCTGTTGAGCTTAAAGAGAATGAAATATTTAGACTAAATGCAGCTGCGCGTCCATACAATGATGTCAACCCTGATATTCTTAGGTTTTGCTTCTTTGATGAGTTTGTCTTCAAATGTCCTCCACTTTGTGCTCTCACCTGCTACAGAATCATCATATCAACTTACATGAGTGCTTCCCTTCTGTATGTAGAAAATGTTAGTAATGGTCATTTCTCTCATATTTTCTTGGATGAAGCTGGTCAAGCTTCAGAGCCAGAAAGCATGATCCCTATAGCCAACCTTTGCCAAAGAGAGACTGTTGCTGTGCTTGCTGGAGACCCAATGCAATTAGGTCCAGTTATATACTCAAGAGAAACGGAGACTTTCGGACTGGGAAAATCATACTTAGAAAGGCTATTTGAATGCGAGTTTTATTCTGTAGGGGATGAAAATTATGTAACAAAATTGGTTAGAAACTATCGTTGTGATCCAGAGATTCTATATCTCCCTTCATTGCTTTTCTACAACGGTGAATTAATCCCTTGCAAAGATGAAAAACTTTCATTCTTGAAATCAGTGAAGTTTCTTCCTAATAAGGAGTTTCCTGTCTTTTTCTTTGGTATCCAAGGCTGTGATGAGAGGGAAGGTAGTAATCCGTCATGGTTCAATCGGATTGAAGCCAGCAAGGTTGTAGAGATTGTCACGAGTCTGACAGCAAGTGGGATTGTGAGCCATGAGGATATTGGGGTCATAACCCCCTACAGGCAGCAAGTTCTCAAACTAAACAAGGCCTTTGAGAATCTTGAAATACCTGATATCAAGGTTGGAAGCGTTGAACAATTTCAAGGACAAGAACGAAAAGTTATTATCATATCTACTGTCCGATCAACAGTCAAACACAATGAATTTGACAGAGCCCACTGTTTGGGATTTTTGAGCAATCCGAGAAGGTTTAATGTTGCCATTACCCGTGCAATAGCTTTGCTTGTTATTGTTGGAAATCCGCACATAATTGCCAAGGTACAACATTCACTTGAGGTTGTCATTTACTATCCAGTAGTTGTGAATAAAACCTTGTGAGACTAAGAAGTGAGAAAACAAAGTTGAGGATCTTATTTTATTGTTACTATATTTTTTAATTCTTGGGAATAATGCAGGAAAATTTTTGCTTGTGCATCATATATATCCTCGAAGTACCTCTTTAGGAACTTATTATATATCTGTATTTTAAGCTAGGTGGGTGCCTATTGAAACATTTTATTGCTTAGTTCTTTATAGTTATAGCACACCCTGTCCATGCGCAAAACTTCTGAGATGAAGGCAACCACCTGAAACTCCAGTTCATTGGTAGATTATCTACCAAAAGCATAAACTTATTTTTCATGAATGTTAGAGATAGATGGCTTTTTAAGAATGAAAATAAGGGAGTTTGACAAAGGTTATGGGAGCTTTACCAGTTTTTCCCTGCATTTGCCATTTGCACAATCATGTTAAAACTGCAAATTTCTGGTTTTTCACTCCTTAGTCCTTTCTTTAGTTGTCTCTGAAAATTTTAGCAGTGTTTGAAGTTGTCTAACTGACGTCTTTGTATATTGAAAATATGTTGCTACTCTTTTTTTTTTTTTTTTAAACATACGTACGCTTTTATGTGCTATTCAAAAGAAACAGTATTATGGAGAGAGTGAGTGAGGGAGAGAATACTAGAAGAATAGTATTCATCAAATGTAAGGTTCATGTGTTATATCTAATAATGTCATCTACCATAGAAATATCATAGGCATTTTATCATACCTAAGGCCTAAAATTCAGTTTTTATGTTTCGCTGACTTTTGAATTAAAAATGAATGGCAGGATCCATACTGGAGCAAGCTTATATGGCGTTGTGCAGATAACAACTCTTATCTGGGTTGTGCTCTGCCTGAAAGGCAAGAGTATATTGATGAAGTTTCAATGCAGGATGATTGCTGGAACCAGGATGAAAGTATCACTGCTGAAAGTGGATATGGTGAAGACACCACGCCAACTGAAACTATCAAACCTCTATCAGATGAAGTTGAGTGGGTCTGACGGCTAGAAGTGAAACACTAATCCTTCAAGGGTTCTTTCACTTCTTTTTTGCCCTTCTTTTTATAGGATCTTTGCCTGCTTTTGTTTCACAGTGAGAAATGTGATGAATTAAGTGTTCACTTCAAGTGAAAATATGAATTTAACAATGCTTTGCTAATAGAAACTTAGTCACCATACCAGTTTGCTGATTACAGAATGTTTGTTCACATTAGTAATATATTGAATGAATTGGGAAATCTACACTACTGTGAGACTAGAAGTGAATGTAGTCGAGCAAAAAAATCTTCATTCCAATTAGAAACCAAGAGCTGTGCTTGTAAATCAGGTTTGCTGCAGAAGAAACAATGGCTGGTTCTACAGAACTAGGAAGTGTTGGTGATCTGACAGCAGATTCTGGTGGCGAGTATGTCAAATCAGATGAGTCATTAACTGAACCTGTAGAATAATTTTAGTAAGGCTTCTGCTCTGCTTCAATTACAGTTTAATGCTAATGCTATAGGCTTCATAGGCTTCTGATATCTGCCTATTATCAGATTCGTAAGACTGGTAATAACCTTTGTCATATGACTAATCTTTTAAACAAAATCTGTAACATTAGATCATCTATGAGGGGTCTTTACACACGTAATTTGGGCTTATATTTGGTCAATATAATCATTTTGGAAGAAAAAAGAAGAGAGTTTTGGGGTTGCTTACCAGAATTGGAAGGTTTCGATCTCCCTGAATCTGTGGTGCTGTGCAAAGGCGGCAGAGCTGGTACACCTGATGCATAATCATAATTAAGAATTTCGTAACTATTTTTGGTTGTCAAAAGATTATAGGCCTGAAACCGGATGAATTCCTGATCAAGAATTTATTCATTTTGATAATCAGGAGTCAAGATTACTATTTTTCCACTCAAGAAAACAATGAATAAAGCGATTGGATAGAAAGAAAAGAAAAGAAAGATGAAAACCTGAAGAGCAGAGCGAGTCCAGAGAGGTATTGCCGTTGTTGGCCATACAAAACGAAGACAGTGAAGCGACCCTGGTTTTGTTCAGTGGGAACCCAAAGATCAATGGCTGCCGGAGAATGTAACAGAAACAGAAACCATCGCCGGATTCGAAAGCAGAGGAGAAGGCTTCGCAGCATTGTGGAGCAACAGAGTTAGTGGCGTTGTTTGGTGGGGTTGACACAAATGGCAGGCAGGGCGTGAACGCCACCAGCTCCGCCACGCAGCCCAACTTCTGAGGTGGTGATGGAGGAAGTGAATGTGCCTTCAGAGCAAGGAGGAGCAAGTGGAGGAAAGCTATGAAGATGTTCGTAATAGCCATGGCTGAGAGAGAGAGAGAGAGAGAGAGAGAGAGAGAGGTTGGGTAAGGTTGTTAAATCTCTGTTGTGGTGAGGGTGTTTAGGTAAATTGGGAAGGAATGCGGCGGGAATGGCGCTTAGCCAACATTTTAGTTAATTATATAGAAACATTTTGTAATCTATGATTCAATGGAACAATCTAGTTTCGAGTATTGCTGATTAATCTAAAAAGCAGCTTGTATTGAAAAGGGAAAACAAATTTGTTTCTTGGTAATAATCTTATTAAGGTTTAATTATGTCATCATTTACATCATCATAATCAGAATTTATCATGTATTTTTTATCAAACATGGTTTTTTATGGCAAATAAGCTTGATTTAATTCTGTAAAAATCTATATATAATATAATATAATATAATATAATATAATATGTGTGTTAAATATTGAGATTTATCGATAAGTGGTTGATTCAATCGGTTAAGTTCGTCTTTTTTATGAAAAAATTTTTGATTTGAATCATGTCGGTGATCACTTGTTGGGATCATCTCGAATGCACGACTTACAGTCACCTATATTAGACTGTCAGATACAGCACATCTTATCTTGACTTAAAAAACTTAGCAGCCTATCTACCCCTGAATTTTTCTAATAAAAAAAAAAGAAATATTGGAATTTTAACAATAAAAACACTCATTACTTATTTAATTTTTAATATATATTTATATATTAAATTATATTTTTAAAGTCTAAAAAATATCTTTAAAACAATAAACGTCATTAATTTTTTGATTAATTTAGAATTAATAATAAAATAGAATATGAAAACTTATCATATCAATTTCAATATTTACATATTTATAATTTATAACCATGTATAATAACAGTCTCCAATTGTGATTTGCCCAACACCTTTTAAATGTCATAAAACCATATTAAAAGACAACTTTGAGAAGAGAAAGATTAAAACTTCTCCAAAAGCTTCTCCATTTCGTTTCTTCTCATGCTTTCTTTTCTCCTTCACGTTTTCTTTTCCTCTCATTTTCTCAATTTTTTTCATTTTCATATTTATTTGATCTTGATTTTTTAGCTCATATCAAAGCTTTAAATTATGGGGTTTTTATAGTCCTCGTTTTTTTTCCTTTTAATGGCTTGGATGTTTAAAAATGTTGATTTTTGCGTTGAATTCATTGATTATTGGGTTTTAATTATTTATACGCAGGATTATTGAAAAGGAAAAAAGGTCCCAAGAAAAACATTGAAAAGGTGTCCTTAAAATAACTTCGAAGCTTCTTCGTCAAAGCCTAACCAAAATCAATACAACCACCATTATCCAGTTGCTTCCTCACCAGAGTATGAGGACCCAATAGGAATTACCATGAAAGGCATGAAAATTGCAAGCCGTCTGCTTTACCTTGACATGCATGCGACTTCCCCGATGGAGCTGTAACTGAAATTGTTATCCTCGACATGCAAATTGGAGTTCCTATCCCTACCTTCACAGTTACCAGCGACAGAAAATAATCTCGGAATAGTTTGTCCATTCAAGTAAATTACTATTTGGTTGCCAAGAAAATTCAACAAAGTTAAACAAAATGGGAAAGTGTATTAATTAGCTTGCCTCTTTTACTTAGTTCTATTTGTATTTGGCTCATTAGAGTTTTTTACTATATTTTGGCACAGATGGTTAGTGCAATATTTAAGAAGTTTGAATCTTTTTATTTACGAGTAGGTTCTCTTTGTTGTTGAAATTTGTTAATTCATCTTCACGTTAGGCTTCCAATTGCATGCGTTGACAGAGATTCATAGAAGGACTTTTGCGGCGGATGCTGCTTCCAACCCATGACCTGTGGTATTGACTAATGTTGTATTTTCACTTGTTGCTACATTACGTCCTGTAACAAAGGTAGTGCTACCCTATAGACCTTCCATGTGAAGTACAATTATAGTTCTTTATATTAGGTCTGTACTTCATTTTTCTATGTTTCTGTGTTTTATTTTCTCATATCATAGTTCATTTCATGTATAGTTTCAACATTAATTTCAAAATGCTTTTCCTATTAGACCTTCCATAGTAGTGGAATAACGTGCTTAGTTTTAAACAGGCTAGAATAGCACTTGAACGGAAGATATTTTTGAAAAATGCAGATACAACAGTGCAGAGACAGGCTATGTTGTCAAATTTGGCTCACGAAATGACTGCAGAGTTTCGTGGTCTTTGCGCCGAGGAAGTTAGTAAATAATATTAATCACTCATTTGGATTTAGTTGTTTATTCTTATTGCTTACATTTGGATGTGTTATGTTTAATAATTATTCCATCCAAGATTGAAATATTAATATTTGGTTCTCAAGATTACGAAAAGTTTTTTATTACTCATGATTTTTGTTTTAACAGGAATATAGTGAAGTTTAGTTGGCATTAGCCCAATGATAGCTATAGATATCTTATTTAGTTCGAGGTTCAAACAAATTGGACTCATATCTAATCCAAGCCAATTGTCCAATTTATTACATTTCTCTTTTATGTCTTGTTTATCTTATTTATTTATTTATTTATTTTTATGTTTTAGTCTTTTATTTATTTGATTTTAAATTTTTATTATAAATCATATTAATGAAATTTGTGGAATAATTTGAGCACTAATCAAAGATGTTCTCGACAATTAAAACTTAAACATGATTTCTCCAAATATTAAAGGAATGTTAAAAAATAATCAAATTAGATAATTAAAGTCAGATTTAATTTAAAAAATTTTGAGAGATTTTAAAAATAAAAGAAAATCAAGATAATTTCATAAATTAATTAAACCGAATTTAAAAAAAATTAAAAAAAAAAACAATTCAGAGCATAATCAAATCTATAATTTTTTTCATTGAATACAAATCCCTAAAATTCTTTGCAGAAGATTCTATATAAATAACAATCAACTACACACACGAAAAAAATGGGGGGGACCCACCAAAAATGGATGAGTAATAATTTATACTTAAGCTCTTTGGTTGGAATTGGTGGCAAAGCTCTTTAGTTGGATTTAGTGACTATCTGCCATTACAGATCAAAGAATACTTTCACCTAGACGTGTCTCCATCCATTAAGGTAATTTACACATTTTGTTTTTTTATATATTTATTCATTTATTTCACTTTTTTTTTATGTATGTTTAAAATAAAATTTAAAGATTGTAGTTTTAAATTATGAATTTTTTATTTCATAGGTTTAGAAATTTTAAATTATAAATTATACCAAATTATTTGAAAATTTCATAATGAATTTTTTGAAAAAAATAATAATAAAATTTTCAATTCTACCAAACTATTGGAGGATTTAAATATTAAATTAGATCTTACTAAATTATTAGAAGGTTTAATGAATTTTCTTACAATAAATTTCATACATAATTTTACTATAAAATCTTATCAAACTATTAGAATATCTGCATTAAAATCAATTTTACCAAACTATTAGAAAGTTTTATTGATGATTTCTTTAAATAAAATTTAAATAAATCTGATGATGGAGCCTCTTTAAAGTGAAACACTAGTCTCTATGAATACTGTTATGGTAAAAAAATTATCTTAAATTATTACTAAACTAATAGAGTAATTTTAGGATTAATTTCGATAATTAAATTATTTGACAAATTATAAATATGTTTTTAAGCTTAGATAACTTAAAATCAAATTGAAACCATTCTTTGGATGGATGTTGTGAAGGCATTATAACTTTTCTCATAGGTAATTGTACTCCAAAACTTAAATCTGATTTCGTAAACTATAATATGCTATTTAAAGATAATTAAGTGAAGCTTGTGACTTCTATTTAATAGGATAAATTCAATTAGATAACCAAACGAATCTAAACAAAAAATATTGATAACGATTCCTTTAATCTATATCTAGCGATAGATCAACAATCTATATTTTATGATAACTATTGCAATTCTGCTTAGAAATACCTTAGATGGTCCAAATTTTTTGTTTGAACAGTGAGGCTCTCTCATTTCATCATTGTTTACTTCTTGATAAATTTGCTTATTTTTAACCTCTCAGTTGGATTTCGGACTTCGTAGTTTAAAAAAAAAAATAAAATCTTTTTTACAAGTATAGAGGTATCACTATCTCCCTCTATCAAAGTGTGGTATATTTGTTTTCTATTGCCAATTTTTGAAAACAAATCAAAATGCAATTTCAAGTCCTTTACAAAGTGGAGTAGGAGATATGTGAAGTAGTATGGGGCTAATGATGTAAGGCAACCAAAGAAGGCATTTAAGATGCAAACTGCTATTAAGGAACCTTTTTTTCCCAGTTTTGATTCTGATGGATGACCAAATACTCCTGTACCCAAAAATGTATGTCGAAAAATTGAATTATAGTCATGAATTCAATCATCTGATATCTCTTACAATAAAGTAATAAGTTCTTTTATTCAATGTTATTTAATGTTGAGTATATTTTTACATTAATCCATGGTACAATAATTATAACTTGAAACATTCAAGAAAGAGAGCTGGCTTATAAGTGCTGGATCACTCATTAACTTAAAAGAGTAGATGATGTATAGGAACAATAGAAAAATATGTAAAAGGTGCTTAAAAAGAACAATAGAAAACCAGCATAAAGAGATTCGAAAGTGACTATGATGATAATGATTGGATTGGTGGAGCAATGTAACAATTGTTCTTCTACTATGGATCCTGATATGGCCTATTTCTTCAATATATCAACTAATTATATGAGGCATACATAGATATGTGTTGGTTAGCAGAGTAATGTGATTTTATATTATGGTTGAAACATAAGCAAGAATTAGACATGTAGGATAATTAGAAATGTCCTTATATTACTTGCTTTTTTTGTTGCTCTTCCCCATTTATCAATGATTTTTTTAATAATTAACTAAGTCAAAGGATTCATCTATGTTATTTTCTGGATCAAAGTCTACGTGTTATCTACTAGGTGGTCACTGCTTTGATCCGACTCCTGCTACAGCTGATTTATCTGAGTCTATATGGCATTTTTTCATAGTTGAGGAATTATCTATCCTTGGTTGGACTACACTTTCAGAAGACTTAGCTTGGTTGTATTGCCGCTTGTCAGTGGACAGGTCTGTTGGAATAATATATTGGTAGTTATAACCAGTAATTTGATTGGTTAGTTTGCTATTGGCCAGACTAGCATCCTATTTATTTTCATACAAAAGTCAAAAGATGTTTTTGAGTTGATAGTAATCTCATGATCTATCTTTAATCCTGCTATTCAATTGCTCTTTATAGATCGATAAAACCACATTACTTGGTGAAATAATTAGACAAGTGAAAGAGTTGAAGAAGAATGCAATTGAAGCCAGTAAACTTTTGCTTCTCAGGAGGTAAACAGTTGTTGGATATGGAAGAACCTTCCTCCTTGCAGTAGAAAACAAATGGATGATTGAAATATTGTAGTGGGGAAGAAAAAGAGGAGAGCTAAAAAAAACTGTCTCCTAGAGAAAAACTTTTTTAAGTTTTTGTTCTAATCATTTCTATAGTTACAAACATTTTCTGTTATGTTGATCTCAATATCATATGATTCTTTTACAATTATGGTATCGAATAAATATTACTAATGAAGCTATTCTTGCTGATAGGTGCTTGGCCATGTAGAGTTTGGCTGCCAAATTTGTAAGGAAGTGATGACTTCACGACTTACAACCCTTTGTGCCCACCATTTTTACAAAGCATGTTTAGAGGGTGCTTTAGCTAGTTAAAGTTTCACCAAACAGAGGACATGTGAGGGCAGAATAACCGTACGAGCACAAAAGAACATAATGAAATACCTTTCCTGTTATCAAAATAGTTAGTTCAATCGGTTAAGGTTCGTCTTTCTCAACGAAAAAGTCTTAAATTCGAATTCTTTCGGTAACCACTTGTTAGAGTCATTTAAAATATACGACTTGCAGCCACTTATCTTAGGTTATCAGATACGACATATTTTATCTTGATCTGAAGAACTGAATAACCTATCTACCATGAATTTTTTTACAAACAAAAAAAATAGAAATACCTATCCTATTCAAATGATCTAGCTGAATTTCTTCATAATCCTTAGGCATTAGAGGCTGTGTCACATGTAATCTTGATATAAGAGAGCACAGTACATCATCTCGAATGTACGATTTATAATTACTTACTTTAAGTTGTCAGATATGATATATCTTATTTGAGAGACTAAACAATCTATCTACCTCTGAATTTTTTTGCAACCAAAAAAAAAAAAAGAAATACCTTTCCTATTCAAATGATCTAGCTGAATTTCTTCATAATCCTTAGGTATTAGAGGCTGTGTCACACGTAGTCTCGATATATTAGAGAGCACAGCACATGTAACATGTGAATTTCATCTATGCTGAAGTGTTCTAAAGGAAACCCCTTTTTCAAGATACTTTTTTATTTTAATAATATATAATATTTATTTAAGAAGTCAGGTTTATGGATCTAATAAAACTGAGTACTACAAAACAAACATATTGAATGATGCTAGCTTTGTTCTTTTATGCCAATACTAAATTGTAGCCATAAATGTCTCCTGATGACATCTGTTCTCATGGCAAGTTAACAGGGAACTAATGACAGTGATAGAGTAACCACAACACCTTCAAACAAGTTTCAATCTTAGTAAAAATCTGGTAATCTAGAAATTACATTTTGTTACTTGATAAATAATATTTATTATCATTACAAGTCTGCATTGTAAACGAATGAATGTTTTACCAATTTTTTTTCTTAAATTCTTTTGTTAAGTTCACTTTTCTTAGTAAGTTCCTGAATATATATTTGAATTATATTTATCAATTTACAATGCATCATTCACTTTCCCAAGAATCACTAAAATGTTTAAATTATCTAATTATTTTGTTTTTTTATGTAATTTTTTAGATTAATTTCTTTATAACTTTTTGTATTTATTTTATTGAATTAAAAAATTATTAATTAATTTGTGTTAAATTTTGTAATTGTGATGATCTGATATATATTACTTATTTTATCACTAATTAACTTGAAATCTAATTATCTTTGATGGTTTCTTATTTTTTTTATTATTGTGTATCCACTCAAAAAAATTATAAGTATTTATATTTTATTGATATAAAAATTTTTTCCCTTTTTTTTCAACAATTTTAATATCAAACTTATGGAATAATTTAAAATTTTAACTATAATTTGATACAATTATCTTTTATTTCAATAATTAACAATTTGATTAACATGACTAAAATAAATTAGCTATATCACGTTGGTTTTCCCTCTAATACTATTAATTTTACTCATTTTGACGATCTGCCACGTCGCCACTTTTTTTTCCTTTCTTATTTTTCTCTAAGTTCTTTCTTACGTAAACGCACCGTTTATGTGCAATACAAAAACCACAAATTTTTTTGTTTCATTTTTTATCTTTTAATGAAAATCCCCCAATCTCTGACTATCCTCTCAAAAGAAAATCCAACCGCCCCTCTTCCTCCTCTCCTCTACGACTCGTCGACATGGATTTTCATTAAAAGACCTTTCAGCTCCGCTTGATTCCTTATTTACATCTATCGGCTTCGATTTTTCAAAATTTGATGCAAGTCTTACATATGTTGTTACAGTAGCTCGTTGGCTATGCTTGTGTATACAGCCATTAGTGGCAATGCTGTCATTTCATTCATAATTCTGTTATAGGGAGTTAGTTTAAAAAGGCAGTTGACAATCATTTGGGAAATTAAGAAAATAAAAAGCAGAATTCTGGAGATTTCTCTCTCATTCTCTCAAGACTTCTTCTTCCCTTTTCTTGGTTCTTTTCTTTCTTGAATCAATTCTGTTCTTGTTCTTCATTCAATTACTTTAGTTTATTGATTGAATCCAGAGGATTATAACAAAAGTATCAGAGCTACGTTCTTGGCAACCATGGCAGACAGTGTGACTTCCAGATTACAAAAAGATGTTTTGCAGCTGCAAGTTAAGATTCAACAGACTGATAAAAAAAAAAGGGATGAGAAGATTGATGTGTCCAGAAAAAAGCTTAAAGAGGAGCTTAAGAACTTTCTTGATCTGTTGGCTGCACGAGAGGAGAATCCGAGGACAGAAATGGAAGGGATCTCATGTTGGTGCATGGAGAGATAACATCGAAAAAGGTGACACAAGTAAGAATGCCTACTTTTGAAAATTTTTGACATTTTAAAATGGAATGCCCTGAGTTTAATGGGGATGACTTTAAAGGGTGGGTTATGAAATTAGAGCAATATTTTATGGTTGAAAGAGTGCCTAGCTCTAAGGTAAGAGTTGCAATGCTTAGTTTAGAAAGGAAGGCACTAAAGTGACATCAACATTATTGTAGGAGGCAAGGGGGTTTTGACAGACTGGAGTGGAATTCATATATAGCTGAGATGCAAGATAGATTTGTGTGTGGGGAATATGAAGATCCCATGGTAGACCTAGTTAATTTAAGACAATTTGGCAGTGTCGAGCAATACCATGATGATTTCATGGGGATCCTTAACCTACTGTAGTTGAGTGATGATCATTCTGTTAGCATATTCATCAGTAACTCGAAGCCTGATATCTCACAAACCTTTAGACTCTTCAAGCCAAAAACACTTGACTAAACATTGCACCTTGCCAACCAGATTGAAGGTATACTCTATCCTGCCTTCAAGAAAACCATTTCACCCACCAATTTCCCATGACCAATATCAATTCCCAAGTAGCCACAACAAACTTGAGGAACCCGCAGTTGCCACCCTTATTGCCTAACCCTAAAATACCGTTTAGACCAAACCTCTTGAATCTGCACAATCCTAAACAACCAACACCCTTTCCAAAATCAAACACTAGTATAAACCAAAACAACAACCAAAGGAATGGTCCTAGAAGGCTTACTCAAGCTGAAATGGAGGAAAAAAGGGAGAAGGGACTATTTTATTGGTGTGGGGCTAAGTATTTTCTAGACCACAAATGCATGAAGTCACAATTGTACTAGTTGATAACAGAAGGGTGTGAAGAGAAGGAAGACGAATCTGACTGCATTGATAGCACAGAAGTGTTAAAAGTTGGATAATGCTGGTGACACTCATGCAAGTATCTCTTTACATACTATGATGGAAACAACTGGGTATTAAACTATGAGAGTTAATGCAATGGTTATCTTGATTGACTCAAGAAGTACACACAATTTTGTGGACTCCAATCTTGCCAAGAAGTACACACAATTTTGGGGTTACAGTGGCTAATGATCAAAGTATAAGTACTTCGGGTATTTGTAGAAATGTGAACTGGTCAGTGCAAGGGCTTGATTTTCTCACAGATTTCATGGTACTACCATTGAAAGGGTGTGATGTAGTCTTGGGAATTCAATGGCTAGTGACACTAGGTCCAATCTTATGGGATTTTACAGCCCTTGCCATGCAGTTTTAGTATTGTCAGAATTGGAAAAACAGTTGAGGGCATTCGACCTGGAGCAATACAGTTGCTAGATGACAAGCAAGCATTGAAGGCCCTATAAAATTTAATGACTGCTTCTGTCCGGTAGCCTTACACCTTGATGATGATTGAGGGAGCCCAATTGTTAATAAAGAAAAACGTGGAAGGACAGGGGTTAGAACCTACTGAAAGACTAGAGTTACATAAGCTATTGAATAAATATAAAGAATTGTTTGCAAATTCTAAAGGATTACCTCCGAGTAGACCCTGGGATCACACGATTCCGTTGGTGGATGAAAAGCAAACAGTTAGGATCAAACCTTATAGATACCCAGCTATATAAAAAGACAAAATAGAGAGGATGATCAAAGAAATGTTAGAGGCTGGCATTATAAGAAACAGCAACAGTTCTTTTGCTTCTCCTTTTGTAATAGTAAAAAAGAATGATGGTTCCCGGAGGCTGTGTGTGGATTATAGGCAGCTCAATCATTTGACCATTAAAGACAAATTTCCCATCCCTATCGTTGAAGAATTGTTAGATGAGCTTACTGGTGTTGAGTTCTTTACTAAGCTAGATCTGAGGTCAGGGTACCACTAAATCAAGATGCATGAAGATGACACACACAAGACTGCATTCTGAACTCATGATGGTTATTGCGAGTTCCTGGTAATGCCCAAATTTTACTTGGAAAGGGCTCATGTCAGGATGAAGAATATGGCCAATCGAAGAAGAAGTGATAGAGTGTTTGAGGTAGGACACTGGGTATATGTGAAGCTTCAACCCTATAGACAGCAATCTGTTGTCAATAGAAGCTGTCTCAAGTTAGCAGCGAAATATTTTGAACCTTATCAGATTTTGGAAAAAGTTGGGAAGGTGGCATACAGACTAGAATTGCCTCCAGGTTCCAAGATACATCCTACATTCCATGTCCACAACTTAAAGGACATGTTGGCAAGCACCCTATGCAACAGCAGCTAGGGGAAGATAGAACCATTGCAAAGGAACTCTTACAAGTCATAAATAGGAGGTTGGTAAAAGAAAAAAAAAGGGAAATAAAGCTGTTACGAAGGTAGTGGTGCACTGGACAAATTCCTTCCCTTAAGATGCAACGTGGGAGGTTCTTTATGAGTTGCAGAACAAATATCCAGATTTTCATCATTGAGAACAAAGATTTTTGTACCAGGGGAGCATTGATGCAAGTCTTACATATGTTGTTACAGCAGTTTGTTGGTTATACTTGTATATGCAGCCATTAGTGGTAATTCTGTCATTTCATTCATAAGGAGTTAATTTAAAACGGTAGTTGACAATCATTTGGGAAATTAAGAAAATAAGAACAAAATTCTACAGACTTATTCTCTTTCATTCTCTCAAGACTTCTCTTTTCTTGGTTCTTTTCTTTCTTGAATCAATTCTGTTCTTGTTCTTCATTCAATTACTTTAGTTAATTGATTGAATACAGAGGATTGTAACAAAATCAAGCCCAAAAAGTCTAAATCCAAACCTAAAACCTACGGTTTCAAACCTGAAAAACTTCGTTTCTTTCGCTTCAAACCGCCTGAAATTTGAGTATGTTACTTCCCTCCAGTCGCTCTTCGTTTCCACCGCTTCAGATTTCTCAACAACTTCAGGATCTGTTAATAGATTTGGGATGCTAGGGTCGGTTTTTACATATTTCCTTTTCATCTTTCATTTCTCATTTTTGCATTTAATGTTTAAAACCTTCAGTTTTTTTTATGTTTTTATTTTTTTCAGGTATTGGAGTGAGGTGAAAGCAGAAAACAATGGAACCTTTGGGATTTCGAAGGTAGAGATTTTCATCCTCAAATTCTTTGCTATTACCTCTTTAATTGCCTCGATAAATAGTTACTTTTACTTTAAAAGTCTAACAGAAAAAAGTATGAGTTAATTGAGTCAAAATGGTTATAATATGTTTAGATTCGTTTAACTTTGTAACTCTATTTTCTAAGTACAAACAAAAAGAAAAAAAAAGTTAGAATCTGATGAATGGAGTAAAAGGGACAAAGCATAGAGTTATTGAGAGTTATGTGGATTGGGTTTTAATAAAAGGGAAGAATCTTCAAGGAATGCTAGAGACTAAGGGAGACAGAGATTAGAGAGAGTTAAGAGAGAAGTAAAGAAAAAAAATGCAGGAATCAAAAAAGAAGAATGGTGGATGAGGTTGGAATGAAGATTCTAATAAGAAGGTGCATCACACAATGATGTGGATTCAACGGGTCTTTTTTTTTTTTTTTCGTCTATTTTATTTGTTTATTTATTCTTTATTTTTGGGTTCTATTTATTTGATGGGTTGTTTTATATTGGGGGTTGCAGAAGGTGATATCTTTTGTGAATTAATTAGTTTAAATAGAACTGAAAAGCGAGCTTTTTTTTTTTTAATTTAGTGTTTTTTGTTTTTCTTTCTTGAACAGTGTTTGCTATTTTGAATGATGAATGGAACTGAAGGGTTTTTTTTTTTTTTTTTAAATCTTGGAGTGTAGCTGTGTTATCATTGCCTCTAAATTCGAGGATAAAACCATAAGGCAGTGCTTGAAAGAGGTTGGTGAAACCATGATGATGATATTACTTTCAAAAAGTTTACAGATGATCAAAATTTTTGGTCCATTTGATCATTTAGTCTTTTTTGACCTTTTGTTAGTAATGGTTTAATCTAATGTAATGTCTTTGTTAGAATAAATACACAGATAATACACTTACTTTAATTCTGATTTTAAAAAAGGAGGATGGTCACTAGAGAAAAATTTGCTTTTATGTGTTTTATATCCTTTTTATTCCTATAAGGTTCTTTTTCGGAATTGGCCATCACATTTGGTGCATATTCATATTTTTGGTTATGTTTTGGCGCAAAAAGACCTTTTTTGAACTGATGCTTTATATGTCTGTGTGTGATTTGATTGCATTTTATGTCCCTTTAATATCTATGAACTTTATTGGGAGATGAGGATAGGTTGAAGCATGCACCTAAGTAATATAAACCCTTTCTTCCCTTTTATATTAGAACCAGCCTTTGATTGTTTATAAATGCATTGTGCCCTGATCGGTTGTCATTGTTTTCCCTTTTTTTTTCATCCATGGTTGTGTCGTGGCTTTCTGTTTTATGAGGATTCGGTTCATCTATGACTGCTTCTTCCTGTGTTTGGGACTTGGATATGTGGCAAGTGTAAGAAGTGATGTGCTAAAGTGCAAGAAACTATGCAAGCCAACTATTTGCAAAACTCAGTAAACTGTTTACCGGACTGAAAAATACAACAATTGTTTGAGATTAACTGCCTTTTGTAAGTCTGCTATATGACCTTAAAGACTAAAATGACCCGAAAAGAACCCTGCCTATAACTTGTGACATTATTTACCTACACATGGATAATGCTTTGGGCTGCTTGGATCAGATTTCATGTTCTGGTTATTAGTTTCCTGGAATAAGATTGCTTGAATATTACCAATTATAAGTTAGCCTAATACTGGCTTAGTCAAATTGTACTTACACATCAAACTATAATCTGATTATTTTTTTTGTGTATGTGAAAATTAGCAATGAAATTCTCATTCCTGGATAAAAAGTCAAATAGTAAATATATTCTGTATTGCCTTGCTTTCTTCCTTTATAAGTCTAGGCTTCTTTTACAGCTGGAAATGTTAGAGCCCAAAACCTGCAGTCATGCTAAAACGTGCAAGTCTAAATAACCAGGCATATAAATATCCTATTTGTTCTACATGGAAAAATGAAAGAAATAATTTTGCATTTAGCTTTGCATTAACAGAATCTTCGATTTATTTAATGTTGAATGCTTATGAGTTATGTCAAGCCTCGGCAATGCAAGATCAGAACCTCCCACAGGAATGTTATAAAAATGAGTTTCCAAAAATGAGATTCGTCTCGCAGCCTAACAAAACTCAGAGAAATAATAAAATTTATCTCCAAATCAATCTAACTTCTACCTTAAAACTAAAAAAAAAAAATAGTTATCCCATTACTTGCTAATAATAAGAGTAACAATTGCCCATGCTTCATTTACCTTCTTTTTCTTTTTTTTTTTTTTATGTTGTGATTTATTAGATTATTCTATTTTATCAGTTTATTTTTTTTACTTTATTTACATACCTGGATTGTTAGGATTGTTTTGCTGTCTTCAATTTTTTTTTTTTTTGGCAAATTAGTTGTAAGCAAGTTTAAATCATCCCTAGGATAGAACTTGGATTAGGTTTCCATTTTGCCATGATTCATAATTTCTTTTTCACTTTAAGTTGATGTTTAGTGGTTTTAGAAGTTCGTGGATTTGAATTACATCTAGGATAATGAACTGTGTAGTCATGTTTTCATTCTGTAGCTCTTTTATTATTGTTTCTTAGTAAGCTAATTAACAAGAAAAAAATTTTCTATGTTTTTTTATTGAGGACTTAAAGAATTTAGGAAAGATTTAAGGTTGAACTAGATGTCAGGTGGCCTCAAAAAGAAATTTTTCTTTCTCAATTCAAAGAAAATTGTCATCATGGATGTTCATTTTGTCAGAGGTGACATTTGTGAGGGATCCCTAACCGAAACATTTGGAATGGAAATAAACAAAGTGGGCCTTAATGTCAAAGGTCCAAAACCGTTTTTATCTATTAAATCATATCGGCCTAATGGCCATGAAATGCCTTCCCTAACGTCTAAACATTGATTAGGTTATCAAAACATCATTAAGGCAATAAGTTACGATTAATTTTTATGATTATACTTGCACTTTCTCTTTTTTTGTAAAATAATATATATATATTTAAACTTTTATGGACTCATGTAATCGGTAACTATGAAATCTATTTTATTTGCTTAAAAATGATTGGTTGTTGATTGCTAGAATATTTTTTGTTGCTTATGGTAAAAGATTTATTATTAAACAAAATACTAAAAATGTTTAACTTCATCTTTTATATAAATAACAAAATTAAAAAATTCACTATTAATATATAAATATGATGACTGATTTTGTTCTTCATTTATATCAATAATTATTAAATCATGTAAAAAACATAAATTTTATTTTCTAAAAAAATTGAAATGGCAAAAATTATTCCCTCATCCATGCGCCGGTGAAACTCTAGTTTATACAAATAGAAAAGAACAATATGAAAAGTTTAACATGTATTAAAAATTTTTTAATAAATTAATTAATATATATTATTAATAAAGTGATTGATTGAATTTGGTGTAACCGAATCAAGTGACACAAATTCGGCAAATTGTCCGAAAACCTCAACTACGTCATAGTAAATATTTACAATAAAGAATTTAATTATCATTTAATATAAACTTTAATTATTTCAATTAATATTATTTGAAGCTATTCAAATACTTCTATACTTAATATAACTTTTTTTAATCTATTTTTTCATATTTTTTATTCACATAGTAAGTGTGTCAAAATTTCGTAGGTACGTGTGTGTGTCACGGACCTAAGGAAGAGTCTTGAATCTCACATCGAATATAATAGGAAGGTCACTGGGGTATATAAGGGTTTACACCACTTCCGTCTTGTGAGACGTCTTTTGTAGGACAAAACCGTGAGGCCAGGGGGGCCAGAGCGGACAATACCTCACAAGGGTGTGAACCGTGGCGAGAAGGCTGATCTGGGACACCGGAATGGTGAATGCCCGGGTCCCGGAGCCGTGCGGGTTCGGAGCTTAAGTCTCGACCCGTGACATGTGTGCTAGGTAAAATTGGATTTTGAATAACAACTACAATCATTAAATGCTTAATTTTTTTATAAAAGTTTATTTCTATATAAAAACTAAAACAGCCATTGTGATGCTTTTTTAAACAAATTAGTATAAATATAAAATAGTGTTAGTTCAAGTTTAAATAACAATCCAAAATGAGGGTGGATTAGATAGTTTTTTTTTTTTTTTTTAAATTGACTTTTAATAAATTTGAATAAAAATTTAAAACAATAAAATCTTTTATAAGAATTTGATGAGATTTATAATAAATAAATAAAATTAAAACGCATATAAACAATAATGAAAATAAAAAATAAGAATAAAAAAATCAAATACAATAATTTATAAAGATTCAGTGTTTCTTCAAATACATATATCCTCTCTCTTATTTTTCGTAGCTAAAAAACAATCCATTATATCTTAAATCTTACAAATAGTCTATTTAAGACCAAGAGTTCAACAAACAAACAAAAAATTAAGGTTTTTTATAAGTTAATTTTATCCTAAATTGTGAAATTTTTAGTGATTTTTGTTGAAATTCTAATATTTTATTCCCTAATATACTCAAATTCTTTTTTTTTTTTTTTTGGTTTACATGAAGAACTAAAAAATTCTAGCTAATTTGGATCGAAAATGCTTACAAGCTTGTACACCTTGCATGGTTTTGTATGAAGTAAGGAATCCATGCAAAGGTGATGGACTAGAATTCACCCAAGGAAGCCCACATGTGGAATCGACCACTCATGCTCTCAAAGGCCTAAAAGTGTTTGGCCATGCATGCAAAAGAAAGAGATGAATTTTAAATTAAAAAACCATGCAAATCTAATTTGAATTTGAAAGAGTTTGAAGCAAATCAAGTAAGATTAAGGGAGATACACAATCTTGGACGAATCTTCTCCCACTCTCTGTTCAAAATTCAAACGTTATGACATGGTATGGACACACAAGCAAGGGTGACTAATTGGACCAATCAAACTCAAGAACCAAACCATGTTATCAGCCACATAGATCATTTTCTATCCTAGTAAGCATTAAAGTCTCTTTAGAACTAGAAAGCTTTTGAAATTTTTAATGTATTTTCAACTAGAAACAAAATGTATAGATTCATCCCTCTAGCTTGGCTCTTCACCTATAATAGCTTAGCTTTCAAGAGGAAAAGCACACCTTTTTTCTCTTTTCTTCTCTTCTCCTTAGACACCATTAGGTTTTTCCTTAGCAAATTTTCTTTTTTTCTTAGTATAGGTTCAATTAGTGTGATAGACTAACCTTAAACTTTTGTTTTCAAGCTTTGTTTTATTTGAATTCAAGTTATTTTAAGTTTTTTTCAAGCTCTCTTTAAAGTTTTGTGCAAGTTAATTTGAAGCTTTCATTTCTAAGTTTTATTTTTTTGCCAATTTACTTTCATAAAGCTTTTACAATTTTAAGTTTTCTTGCTTTTAATCTCTTTTTAATTCTTGCAACATTTTCCTTTCTTGTTCTTTTCACATTTGGCTAACTCTAGTGCTAGCTTTGATCATCTAGTAAAGCACTCCAACTGGCCTTTAAAGCATTACTTTATTTGGTTTTTTCATTCTGCTAAATTCATACAAGCACCATTTGACCATTGGTAGATTTTGGCCTAAATCTTATAATTTCATCTACCTTATACAAGTTGTTTATGATTGTTGCTATGTTCATTTTATGATTCCATGTTTTAAACATCCTTTACAAATCTTATGTTCTTAGCATCCAGCCTCGTATTAATTTTTTAAGTTGTTCATTTTAATGCTTAAGTACATGTCTCTTCTTTATATGTGGTTATCTATTCACTTGTCATGCATTTAATACATGTTCCTCTAGTTTTCACACCTTTAAGATCACTAATTTAAGCATTTGATCATCCAATAGTATGCCATCATATTTGGCTTTATTGTTTCCTTTTGCCCATTACATTTCAAATTGCCATGTCTCATGCATTTCTAGATTAGTTTTACATTCAAAGCTTACTGCCAATTCATTTATGCCATTTATATAACTTTTTACTGCCAATTTGTTTATGCCATTTAAATAACTTAATAATTGTTGTATTCATCTTGTTACATTTTTGCAATTCTTAATCAATCATATTCACATCATCTAATATATAAGGCTTAAATTATCCATTTTGGTACTTGGTTATCTATGGACCACTTATATAATCTTTGAGGCAATGATCTCACTCATTATTATTACTTGATATGATCTGTGCACTTGTAAACATAAAAGCTGCAATCATTCCCTTAAGCTTTAACCTTTTCTTTTCTTTTTTTATAAATATATATTTATATATAAAATTATGAATTTCAAAAGTGTTAAAAATAATAAACTAAAATACTTTTAATAAAATTTTATTTTCAAAAGAACTAAAAGTGATTAACTAACATATTCCTAGTAAATTTTTTTTCTAAATTTTAATTTAAATCATTTTTATTATTAGATTTTTTATTATTATTAACTTCTATTGAACATAAAATATGATTTTCACATGAAATAAAAATATAAAAATAAAATAAAATTATCCAAAGCAAACCTCTTTAACTTTGAAATATTATTTCTTCAATAAAGGCTTTTTTAAAAGGAATTTTAAAGTTAAATTATTCCTTTTCTTTTACCATATCATGAATACTTTAATTTTAAGGTAGATTAAAATGACACTTTTCATGATCAAGAGGAATAAACTATATTATTATGGTTTAAAAAGTTATATTTAATCACTTAAGGTTTTTTTATTAATTTTAAAATGAAATCATTTATTTTTTTTCTATATATATTTTTTCACATTTTATTCTTTCTTTTAATTTTGAATCATTCCAACTTTAACAATATTATATTCAAGCAGGGAATAATTATCACAACGTGTGAATTCGAAGACATGATCGCATGATAAAAATTTTAAAAATCAAATAAGAAATTATCATCAATCTTTTTTGGTAGGTGTGATTGACTACTTAAAAAGTTTATCTTTTTAATAAAACCAAAACTGAGTTTAAGGATTATCATAAAAAAGACAATGTTGGTCTTCGAAAACAAAGTTAAGTTCAAGTGCAAGATTATGTATGAGGAAAAATTAGCACTTATACAGTGCTTGTTTAAAAAATAGGATTAATTAATTATATGTTATTTTTTAGCTTTAATAAAAATAGCCTTAGTTTTAATATTTAAAGATAATTCTTTGAATTTCATTTGTTTTTATAAAATCTCATTTTTGTTGTTTTTTTGTTTTTAAAAAGCGAATCATTTTTATTTTTGGATTTAATTAAAAACTTTTGATATTGAAACATTTTCTAAACTCTCCTATATTTAAGCGAAATTTTTTAAAAACATCTATTTACTTTAGGATTTTCGTAATAATCCATTAAAATGAAGACAATATTCTTTATCAAGACAATTATTGAGAATCTCTCTTATATTTAAGTCAGGTCTCAAAGACTCAAAATTTATGGGTCATGAAATTTTTTTAAATTTGGGTAGTTTCATATTCATGTTTTCTCAAATTTGGCTGTTTAA
Organism: Durio zibethinus; assembly: GCF_047325235.1. Classification (NCBI taxonomy): domain Eukaryota; kingdom Viridiplantae; phylum Streptophyta; class Magnoliopsida; order Malvales; family Malvaceae; genus Durio; species Durio zibethinus. Next base: position 15,027,113 of record NC_143183.1, on the reverse strand, counting down.
CTACTTTGATCAAATCAAGTTCAGAGGATTTGAATTCAAATTTTTTTGAGCAAATTTTTGGATTCAAGTTTATTTTGTTACCTTTACTAAAAGGTGAGATTAGATGCTATTTAGTAAGAAATAAAAAATGGATTTAATATATCGTTCGAAAATAATAATATGTATTTTTTTAAATAATAACTTGATTATTGGTTCTAAATACAAGGAAAATCTAAAAAAATAAAATAAATCATAATACTTTTTTAGAGAGGATAAAGATGTTGCACGAAAAATTGCGAATGCTAAATAAAATTGATATGATGAGTTGGACTCTTTCAGCATAGGATGGATGATTGAAAGCCTAACCATTAGTTCATTGTGATATCTTTGCGCCTTCTTAATTTTCCTAGTTATGAGAGGTACCTAAGTATTTTCACTAGTGTTAAATGATGTTATTTTTGTTGGGAATATTAACTCAAATCTCATAAGAGATTTGTTTGAGATTTATTAGAGATTTGTTTGAGATTTGTCAGATATTGCTTGATGGACAAGAAGACTTACAAAAGAAGAATTCTAAGAGAAAGATGATTCTTAATATGTAAGTTTGACTTGCAAGAGAAGAATTCTAAAAGGAAAGGGATTCATAATAGGTAAGTTTGACTTACAAAAAAAAAATTCTAAGAGGAGATGGATTCTTAATGGGCAAGTTTGTACGGTTATAAATAGGTGAAGTTTCTACAGGGTTAGATATGAGAAAAAGATGTAAGAAAGTTATAGGGTTTTGTGGGATAGATACCTCATAGGAGTATTGGGGCTCTACGTCTTATGGGTGTGTGTTTGTTTGTGAGTGGACTAGAGGAGATTGAGAGGATCCACATAGGTATGATGTATGAGAGCATATAGGTATGTGTTTGGTTATGTTGAAAGAGTGCACAAGGGTTTGGGTTTGTGTTTGTTTGGGTTTGTGTTTGTGTTTGTTTGGGTTGAGAATACTCTATAGGACTAGAAGAGATTGAGAGTGTCTTATGAGTATTGATTGTTGAGTGAGATTGATGATTTGATGTATGTTTGTAATTCTTTACAACTAGTGGATCTTGTTTCTCATCCGTGGATGTAGGTCAGTTGGATCGAACCACATTAAATTACTGTTTCTTGTGTGTTTGATTTTGCTTTCGCTGATGTGATTGGATTTGAGGCTTTTAGCCCAACAAATGGTATCAGAGCTGTGGTGTTCCCCAACAAGTGGTATCAGAGCTAAAGGTTTGGAAAGTGCATGGTTTGAGACATGAAAAGAAGCAAGTCCAGAAGAGCTCGATTCGAGAGAAGAGTTTGAGTTTAAGTTTTGAAGATTGAGGATTGGTTTGTATGAAGCATGAAGACACAAAAGAAGAGAAGATGATTGTGAGACTTTCATTACAGGTGGAGCCAAGCATGTCTAGCATGAAAACAGATGATTGATGAAATTTAAGTTAAGGTGGAGATTGTTGGGAATATTGACTCAAATCCCATAAGAGATTTGTTTGAGATTTATTAGAGATTTGTTTGAGATTTGTCAGATATTGTTTGATGGACAAGAAGACTTGCAAAAAAAAAAAATTCTAAGAGAAAGATGATTCTTAATAGGTAAGTTTGACTTGCAAGAGAAGAATTCTAAAAAGAAAGAGATTCTTATTAGGTAAGTTTGACTTACAGGAAAAGAATTCTAAGAGGAGAGGGATTCTTAATGGGCAAGTTTGTATGGTTATAAATATGTGAAGTCTTTACAGTGTTAGGTATGAGAAAAAGATGTAAGAAAGTTGTAGGGTTTTGTGGGATAGACACCCTATAGGAGTATTGGGGCTCTACGTCTTATGGGTGTGTGTTTGTTTGTGAGTGGACTAGAGGAGTTTGAGAGGGTCCACATAGGTATGATGTATGAGAGCATATGGGTATGTGTTTGGTTATGTTGAAAGAGTGCACAAGGGTTTGGGTTTGTGTTTGTTTGAGTTGAGAATACTCTATAGGATTAGAGGAGATTGAGAGTATCTTATGAGTATTGATTGTTGAGTGAGGTTGATGATTTGATGTATGTTTGTAATTTTCTACAACTAGTGAATCTTGTTTTTCATCTGTGGATGTAGGTCAGTTGGATCGAACCATGTTAAATTACTGTTTCTTGTGTGTTTGATTTATTGTTTGATTTTGCTTCCGCTGGTATGATTGGATTGGAGGCTTTTAGCCCAACAAATGATATCAGAGCTATGGTGTTCCCCAACAATTTTACCTTAAATATTTAATTTTTTTATGATTTTATATTCAAAGTGAATCTCTTAAGTTATTTATCAATTAATTTTAAGCTAAATACTTAATATAATACTAAAACTCAAGTTTTGTTATGTTATTTTTAGTTATTATTTATTTCAAGTTTGTCACATGATAAAATTCTATCATTGCATACAAAAAAAAGGTTTATTAAAATGGTGTTATCTCATATTTATTAAATATTAAGTTTTCTATAATTTTATATTCAAGTTGAACTTCTCTATCTATTACCAAATAAATTTTGGTTAATGCTTAATAACAATTCAACTAGAAAAACCAATAACTTCTTTGATTGCAAATAATTGCCTTTTCATAATCTTTTTACTACCAATCATTTATAATTTTTGTAGTTGTTATACTAACTAGCAAAACATTTAATTAGTTTTCAGTGTAATTTATCGTGGGTCAAAAATTTTTTATTTTGTCATATCTACTTAATTGGTTTTTTATTGCAAAATTCACCTAATGTAAAGAAAAAAAAAAAGAAGGCAAAAGCTAACCAAAATAAAAGAAGGAAAAAACAAATGGAGATGAGATGCAATTATTTTGATTGACCTTATTTTATCACGAAAGTTATCCAATTTAAAAATAAAAACAAAACAAAATGAAAAGGAAAAAGCAAAAGCAAAGAAATAATAAAAAAAAAACTCATTTAGATATATACTTTCATTAAGCTTAAAATATTAAAATTTTAAATTAAAGTATCAAATAATCACTTTATTAATATAATATATAAAACAAAATTAATAATAAAATATATACTTCCAAATTGGTTGGAACAGAATACTCTAAACATGTTTATGTCTCTAATCTTCTACCTTTTTTTTTTTTTTCAAAAAAAGAGACCTATTTCAATTTGACTTTGATCTAAAAAATTTTGCCTCCTTATTGAATCGAGATGTATTAAACATGGCCCATACAAGTTGTTTTGATATCTCTATCAATTGATATCATTTATTGAAAAATTGATTCAATTAAAAAAATAAAAAAAATAAAAAAATGAAGTTGCAATGTGGATACTTCAATCGACCTCTTTTTTCTTTTAGTTAAATGAATTTAATAAAAAGCAAAACAAAAACAAACAAAAATTAAAAAGTGGATCAATTAAATTAAGGTACTAAATAATGATTTTATTAATATAATATACATATATAAATATAAATATAAAAAGAAATGAAATAATAAAAATAAAGTTATGCAAAGGATTTAAAAAAGATTAAAAAAAGAAATAAAAATCAAATACCGATTGATGACAAACTTTCGTAATATCTCTTTTAAAATTATCAAATAAAAAAAATATATTAAATCAATATATTCAATGGACCCCACTTCTTTAAAAATTTTTAAAAATTTATAAATATTAAAAAATTTTGAAAAAAAAAAGAAATGATTGGATATGTGATATACACTTTAGCATCAAAGAGTAAAAATAAATAAATTCATTAAAATATTTATTAAATATATAAATATTAAATAATAAATAAGAGAAAAAAACAAAAAAGCAAACAGGAAACATACACTTAATGTAGGTCTCAAAATAAAAAAAAATTAAATTTGAAAGAAAGAACAAAAAATTTCAAATTTTGATGTGACATCAATATATTCGTTAATATCTTTTTTGCAAAAAATAAAAAGTTAAAAACAACAACAAAAAATATATTTTAATAATAATATAAAATTAGTCCTAAATTTTTAAAAAAGATTTTAATTTTTATTAAATAAATAAAATAAATAAATAAATCAATAAAGATTAAAAAGGAAAAGAGAAAAAAAAATCAAATAACTTAGATATGTGACATACCCTTGAGATTAAGTCACTCATAAAAAATCAAATCTAAAAATTTGTTTATTAAATAAATAAAAATAGAAAAAGAGTAAAAAGTTAAAAACAGAAAAAAAAAAAAAAAACCACATGGCATACTTTGCATATAAAAAAGGTAAAAAATGTTTAAAAAAATTTACTGAATCTTCTAAAAAAAAAAAGAGAAAAAATAAAACGGATAAAATTTGATACAAATATGGTTACTAAAAAGTAATTCAATGGTTCCCACACCTTAAAAAAAAAAATGTAAGCCCCATGCTCTTTAAAAATTAAAAAAATATATATAAAAAGCATGTGAACCCCGCAAATTTTAAAAAATAAAAAATAAAACCAAAAAAATTATTAAAAAATCGAATAAGAATTGATATCAAGGTGTGGGTCCTACATAACAAAAGTTTTTTTTCTCTTTTAAATGTGAGCTCTACACTTTTAAAATTTTTTAAAAATTAAAAACAAGTGAGCTCTACTAATTAAAAGAAAAAAAATCAAGGTGTGGATTCCGTAAACAAAATTAACAAAAAATATGTGATAGTCATCTTTTAAAAAATTTTTAAAATAATACATGAATCCCACCCAAAAAATATTAAAAAAAAAAAGAAAAATCAAGGGATTACCACGTATCAAGCCACATGACCGACACATGACAGCCCAAAGTGCAAATCTACAACATTTATATATAAGATTTTTATAATTAGTTATTGATTGATGTATGATCTTTTATTTCTCTCATTTAACATACAAGTTCATTGCAATCAACGAGTGAAACTAGGAGGAATGACAGAACCACGTCCCCCTTTTAACTCCCAAAAGTTTCCTCAGCCATTCATATATTTTCACCCAAAAATTGTAAAAATCCTATTTTGGTCCCTTCTTTAGGAAATATTTTTATGATATGGTAAATCTGATAAGTTATTAATATTTTTACTATTAGTTTTAATAAATAACCAGAAGGTAAACCCATGCTACGTTGCGGAGAATTGTAAAAATATATATTTTTTAATGTCAAAGTCAAAATATAATAGGATGTAATGAAATGTATATGATACTATAAAGTTCAAGTTTAAGAAAACTCTATTAGTTAAAATGTAAATTTAAAACTTGCTTTTTTAGTTCAAGTGAATGATAGTAAAAATTTCAGATCAATTCATTCAAGAATCATATAAGTTGCAAAATCAAGTTAAAGCAAAGAGGTGCTTCCCACTAATCTGACCACAAGTTTTTCTTCCTCCTAAGAGAAACGAGTGAGCTCGGTATTTACAATAATAATATTTTGAAGACATCATAACCCAATTATATGACCAAATCTTTGAATTCATAAAGTATTCATGACAAAAAATTGTCTCAAACCATTAGCGGCAGTCTAGCAAGTCAAGCCATGAAGTTTTAGTCCTTGACCATTTGTAGTCAAACGAATTGATCTATCCTAAATCTTCCATCATGTGAGTAAAGCAAGAATATCAATGCATAATAATATAATATTAAAAACATAAAAGTAAAAGGAAAACAGTAGCAAACAAATGCATATCATTTGACAAAAAAAATTAAATTAAATATCAAAGTATTTAGCTTTTCCACTTCATTTTATTTCAATAACAAATAATAAAAAGATCAAATGTTAACACTTAATCATGTTTTGATTTCATACCAATTCATATTCAACAACAATTCTTTTTTGGATGGTTTGCAATTCAATTTATAGCTTTGTTACCACTTCTGAAATTTGCAAACTTATGAACATTCGGTATGCAAACATATTAATCTATCAAAACCTATTAAAATAATTTATGATATACTAAAAGAATTTAATTTTATCAATAATTATTGGCATATATATGTATATATATATATATATATGAAAAAAAAATACACTCGATATTAACGTTGAAAATACATTGAAATGGAACTAACAACGTTATTATAACATAATTTTTTAAAACAGGGAGTTTAGAGAAATAGTTGAGATTGATGCATTTAGTTTGGAACCGTTCAATATTAATGGATTGTGTTTAGCCATAACACCTACTTAAAGCACTAATCCCATGGACCTAACATCATTAAGTAAGCAAAGCAGTCACCCCTATTCGTATCACCTGTGTTATGAACAACTAAAGCCTTTTCGATATAATGATATAGGTATTTTGGCAAACACTTCTCATCCATAAGCATTAAGTGTAAAAATATATTATAAATGAAACAAAATCAAATAAAAAAAAAAGACCATTCCAAAAATAAATAACATCAAGGAAATTATCCAATAATGTGCCCACTTTTTTCCTTCAGCTTTGAATCTTTAATTTAAGGTAAGCAAGACGCCATGCTGAGATTGCTGCATCTTCTTTGCAATTCCTGTAGTAATATAGGACCCACTATATTGACATCACCTGTTGATTGGAAAACTTCTCAATTTAGTTAAATTTTCCATTTAAAATAGTTCAATCGGATATCTTAATGAGATCTATCACTTAAGGATTGATTTCCTGCTCCAAGGGTCAAAATAACAATTTGACTAAAAGGTTCCTTGGATATCAAGTGCTCGTTTATCAACCACTTCCTCCTCTAAAATGCCAGGGAACATGAGTATCAGACCTTATAAAAACAAATTTAGCTAAGGTAAAAAATTGTTCTTCGATTAGTTAATAATCTTAGACTGCATTTTCTAATAGAATAGCTTTTGATTTCACTAGTTGAATCGGTTTGCCATAATTTAGCAAGCAAAGCTAAAATGTTCATTTTTCATTCTTTTACAATTACATATATACTACTACTTTTCATATTTAGATTTGGGTACTTGTAAATTTGTCAACCAATTCTGAAAAAAATGAATAGAACAAACATCCACCATCCAAAATTATGTATGAGCATAATTCATGGATATATGAAAGGCTAAAGTTTGGGTCACTAGATCTGGGATATATTCAGATGGGGTACCAATTATGAAAGCAGCTAAATCTTTTCCACAAATATCCCAAGCACCGACTTCTCTGACAGAATAAACCTGACATAAGAAATCATAATGTTTTTAGTCCCTTGTAACAAAAAACTACAACTATGGTGGTTGAGATGCTATACTTCTGTAACCACAATGTGATCTGTATAACTTAATGCAATGAAAAATCATTCTCTTCCACTTTCCAACTCTCTCTTCATTTCCTTTGCTCTGTTGCTACTCATTCTGTTGTCTCCTTCCTTCCTCGCCCTTCCTATTAGTTTCAGCCCCTGTCCATCCTTTTTTATTTTCAGCTCCTGAAAGTTTCAAGCTCAATCCCTTTCTCTCTCCCGGGAAATTTTCATTCCAAGTGATAAAGTGAGAGAAAACCTAAAAATTAAACCTTTTACCAAAAAAAAAAAAAAAGAGAAAGCATGAATTTTGTTGACAATTAAACCAAAACTATTTCACTTAAAAAGAAGAAGAAAGAATAACAAATAGTGAAAAGGACTTTAGACTTTAGAGATTCGTATAATTACTCAGAAGTGTTTGGAACAAAACTGAAAGTAGATCAAGTGCATTTGTTGTCTTTAGCTTTCAATTACAGGAACTGATAATTGCTTCTGATCTGATAAGTTCTCTATTTTCTTGATTTTTTGTTTTCTTCTGTAATTTACTTTTTTCATATAGAATGGAGATAAACAGAGATAGAAAGAGAGTGTTAAAAATAACAGAGTTTAACAAAAATTCAATTTCAAAATTACCCCTTAAAATTATCCTTTTACATAAAAATATACGTCCCAATAGATTTGATTTTTTTTCTTTTTTTGATAAAAAATTTACACTTTTTTGATATAATCATTATTTCATTAAATTAGATACGGTAAATACGATGAGTTATCAATATTTTTACTTTCATACTCCTCTACCCCATTTTTTTTTTATGGACTTTTTGATATTTCAAAGTTATTTTTTTTAACATTTAAAACTTTTATTTTTTTATATTTTAAAATTATATTTTATGATTTTTTTACTTTTTGACATTAAAAATTATAAAACTTTAATTTTATAAAAAAATATAATTTTAATATTAAATAAATTAAAATAAAAAATTTTCTTTTAAACTCCATAAAAGTTAATATCGTCCAAATATTTTGAAATGAAAAAAAATATTTAATAAGTAATTTGATTTTTTTTTTCAATAAAAAAATTTTCGCCTTTTTAATGTAATCATTATTTCATTAAAATTTTTAATATTTTTAAATAAACGTATCTTTTCAATTAGTTAAACAAGCATATTGAATTTAATTATTATATCAAACTTTATTTATATAGACAAAATATACAATTAAAAAAAATTCAACTAATTATATTGTGCCTAAATTGTACTTCTAATTTGATTAATTATATTCCTATCTAAAATTACCTCGATAAATATGCCAAAATTTGAAAATGGCAATGATAATGGAGTGCTAAAAAGAGGAATAGACGTTGACAAACAGTGAGCACGAGCAATTGTATTGGGTTTGGACAACTTGATTATGGCCTTTGCAACATGAAATATCAATGGAAGAGTTAATAATACCTCGATTGAAACGCTGTCCAAACTCCAAAGTCGCAGCCTTGTTTTTAGCTGTTCGCCATTGGGGCAAGCTTGCAAAGCACAGTCGCTAATAGCCAAGTAAACCCAAATGAAACTTGCAGCCCCTTAGACACTTAGATTGTAAATTTGAATGCGAAGAATTCTTCTTATATTTGTGCCTTAAATGAGAGCAGCATTATTACTATTGTGATTAGGGATGTAGATAATATATTAATATTTATCAGTTATTGAGATTCGATTTGAATATTCGAATTCGATTTAATTATTATCGAGTCGAATTCGAGTTCGAATAATTTAACTTATTGATCGAATAGAATTCAAGTATTTTTATATTCGATTCGAGTAACTCGTCAGCTTAATCGAGTTTTTATATTTAAATATATTTTTATTATTTTAATTAATAAAATATTTCGAATTTGAGTTCGAGCATAAATAATCAAACTCTTATCGAGTATACGAATCAAGCTTATTTTTATATATTAATCGAGCTTAATCGAGCGAGTTCGAGTAGCTCAAATTCAATCACGAATCGAACTCAAACTTGAAAAATAAAACTCGATCGAGTTCGAACCGAATATCGAACCTCGAGTTATGAGTCGAGCTCGAGCTAGAACTTCTCACTGTATCAGCTCGATTCGGCTGAATTACATCCCTAATTGTGACTTTGACAATAAGATCCCTCAAATAGTAGAACCGAAAAAAGAAAAGAAAAAGGCTTTTTTGAAGAAGCCTGCATAAAAAAGCGTGCAAATTTTAATGGGTAATTTGGAAAATTGAGATTAATCATGCCCATTGTGAGAAGTAGATATGTAATAGGTGAATCAAACAATATTTCTCTTAACTTTAAGGCTTTAATTTGATGACTAGAGCGAGAATTATGACCAGGCTTTAATTTCTTTTAACAAACTATGAGGATGAACATGAATTATGATCAAGTTTACCAAGACAGAAATTCAGTCTTACTCCCTCCATGTTTGCTTTGTTGAAATTAATCATAACTAATGGATTAGCTGATTTACCAATCATTTTTTTTCTTTTCTTTTTTTTTTTCATTTTAGACGTCAAATTAACCACTGGATGAAAATAACTGCCATCACAGAAATAAAACAAATTTTCTAATTTTATTACTCTAAATAAAAAATACACTAAAATATCATTTTATGTAGAAATAATCACCCAATATGGCTCTCAAAACAATAGTTTCACACTACTAAAAGAATATACTGCTCAAACAATCGATAAATACATATAAATAGAGATATCACCGCCTAGTAGTACTTGAAAATGACAAATCCTGATGTCAACAGCACAAGGAATGGTGAAAAACTGTAAGATGGGTTGGTAGCCGATGGGGTAAGATCAGGGCGGCTCCCTGTAGTGGATGTTGGGGATTCAGGACCCACTGTTGAAGATGGTGAAGTTAGAGCCGGTGTGGTGTCGGATTCTGGTGCCTCAGCTGATGGTGTTGGTTCTGGCACAATGGAACCTGTTCAGAAATACACAACCAGAAGTCAAATTTGCAATAAGCTTAGTGGTAACTGCTAAAGTGCTTGCTTTTGAATTGCATTAGCATTGACAATTGAGCTGAAACAGCAGTTTAGTTACCTTCTGGGCTTAAAGTTGGTGAAGCTCCTGGAGAAAGGGCGGGTACAAATGAGGTTGGACCTGCCAAGGAATAAATAAACTAATCAACACATACTAAAGTAGTTTTGTTTAGGGGAGAGAAAAAAATCAAGAAAATTAAAAATTAATTTAAAATTATAGTGTTCGGTTTAATTTAATTTTTTATTTAATTTGAATTAAATTTAGATATTAAATGTGTATATTAGGTTCACATCAGATTTTATATTAAAAAGTGAAAAATAAAAATAAAAATAAAATCAAACTGAATTATACATTTTTATTAGTTTTTATATATATGTTAAATATTTATAAAATAAAATAATTATTTTATACTTAAATTTATTTAAATATATTAAAAATTATACTAAAATAATATATGAAAACAAAAAAAAAAATTTTAAAACCACTGAATCGAACTGAACTGATAAATTTGGTTTAGTTCAGTTTGATTTAGTTCGATTCGGATCATATGGAAGTTTGATTTAGATTCATATCAAATTTTAAAAATTCATAATTTTATGTATTATCTAAAAAAATCAAATTAAATCCCATCTGATCCAAATTATTATCACCCCTAATATTATCCTTTATGTGTTTGAATTGCTCAATTTATTATCATTTTAAGTTAAACACTTAATATAATATCAAAGTCTATTTTCTTTATATTGAGTTTTTGTCTATTTAGAAATTTGTATCTATTTTTTCAGTCTTACACAAACAATAATGTCAGCTCTTGACCTGCCATATATTTCGTCACGGTATTTTTGAACCTATCATTTATATTGACCGGGAAAATAAGAGAAACAACTATGCAAATTGTCAGTTTTGGCCTATTTGAAGTAAAATTCGAGTCAAATTAAGCAATTTGTAATGGAATCCTATGATCATTTCCAAAATATGTTAGTCCAACCTTACCTGGAGCAGGAATAGGTACACCAGCAGCAGCTGCAAAACACGAAAAATTCTCATATTAGTATTTTCATTAGACTAATGGACAGAACATGCACGAATGTAATCTTTGATATGGTATAATTGAATATATTTCTTGCACCTTTGCATTGGACGGGGACACCGGGCATGTTACAAGCCCGGGGAAGAGAGATGGCTAGAGTTCTGTTGATTGGTATACGAAAGGGGACACTTCCAGTCACAATGAGGCAGACACAGTCCATGCTACCATTTGTGAGGTTCTTAAGAGAGTTGCAACAATCTGCACTTGGTGAAGTACCATTGGCACTGCTATTGGTAAGGAAACTCATACAAGGGGTGAAGGTGCTAAGCATCGATGGACTACATGGAGTATTGGTCTGCCCATAAACTGGCAGCATTAATGCTGCCAAAGCTACCACCAGAAGTAGAACAAGGCGAGAAGATGGATTGCAGAACTCCATTGGATTGTGGTTTGGGCAGACTTTGGAGCAGTTGAATAAGGGAATTAATGTTGGTGAAGCAAAAGAAAAAAACAGATGGTTGGATGTTTGAGTGTGGTGTTTGAATTGGAATTTGATGATTGGAAGGCAAAGGATAAGTGAATTTATATGGAGGGGTTTAGGTAAAGAGATGTGGCGGGTGGATTTGAAGTTGGTTTTGAAGCTCAACTACCTTAACCAACATTGAGTGAAACCAAGGAGATTGGTTTAGCCAGTAGCCACGTAGTTGGTCTAATGGAACCTAATTTGACCTGAACCTGCCCCAAGATGGAGTGCCAATCTTATCAATTGGAGGCTTATCGAAGTCAAAGCTACCAAGCAATCAGCCAATAAGAACCATTAATATCTCACTGCACGTTTTTCGCTGAATTTACTAAGATATGATAGACAATCCTACCTAAACCTAACAATTTGTATATCTTATTTCGTATTTAATATTAGTAAAATAATAAAATTATTATGTCATATTTTATTTTAATTTTTACTAAATAATTTTTTTTTAATTTTTGTCAAAATTATATACGATTTTTTGTAAAAATTTTAAACTATTGTTATATTTATTTTTTGTATCATGTCATGTATTGTATTTAAAATTCCCGTATATAATCTTAGTTAATTTGACCTAACCCACTATTCTTGAAGCAGTTGGCTTTCTATTGTTACTTAACTACCTTCATCTCATGCTTCAAGTAACCGCAAATGATAGGCAACATAGTTGTTCATGATAGAAATTTATATTCATTCTTGAACTCTTTCTTAATGGTTTGGAATATTTACTTGAATATGATATCAATTGTTTTCTTTTTATCTTAAACTTATCAATTTAGTAGGATAAAATGATCTTACCCTTAATTCAGTGTTAAAAAATCTATCAAGAATGTCTTCTAGAGACTACTATACCCCTAAATGGAAAATAACTTCAAATACTTAAATTTGAAAAAGAAATACTTCATCATTTATAACTGTAAAATAAATTAGAAAATTAAAAAAAAAAATCTTAGAAATGAGTTGAAATTGAGGAGATTTATCATGAAGAAAAACTAGCTTCTATTTTGTTGGTTGAAATTGATATGAGATATATTCATTTATAACTGTTCACCTAGTGCTTGAAAAAAATTCTCAAAGAGTACGAGTAATCAACTAATTAATATCCCCGACATATGATATTTTCTAGGCAATTTTCTTATTCTTACTTAGATTATTATTATGAATTATATTTTCATTAAACTACTTTATATCTTTAAAAACACCCATTAATTGAAATTTTAAGTAACCAAAATATAAATTAAACTGGAAAAGAAAACATAATCAAATTCCATATTATATAATAACCAAAGGGGCACAAGAAAAGCTAGAGTTAAAAAATGAAAAGCTGAAACTTGATAGCAAAAGTTGGCCAACAAGCACAAATATCAAATTTGAAGATTAAAAAAATTATTAAAATAAAGCATAATTATAGATTCAATAATAAAACCCAATGGGAGATGAAACAAAAACTATTTTCATTAGCATATTTAAATACGATAAATTTTTTTAAAAAAATTCAAAAAAACTAATTTATTTTTACGAAGTCTCACTAAGAATTTAACACAACTCAGGTGTAAATTAAAAAGTAAGAATTGTTTGGCTTTCATATATAAAGGGCGTTATATTGGATAGAGGAATGTGCTCATTTTCTCAAAAACTCTTGTATATGCAAAAACATTCTTAACTAACTGATGAAAGCTATTTACTTAAATTTTTTTTTTTTCAAATATCAATAGCCTATATATAAAAATGACATCTTTGAGCTAAACTAAGGATAAATCAGAACTAAAAGATAACATTTTACTATATTATCGTTATTTTCTTGCATTTCCAAAGTAATCAAACAACAACTTAACATTATTTTTTATTTATTGAATAAAAAAACTATCATGAAAATGAACAAATTCACTCACTAAAGAAAAAAAAAATTATGCATGCCTCATTTCTAAAATCAAATGAAAAATTTGAAATTATCTTTGATTTCTAATGTAAAAAACTTCTGCTCCAAAGCTTGAACAATTTTCCCTGCTTTTGCCTTCAAATCAAGTACCAACTCACCAACTCTAAATTACGAAACTAAAAAAAATCAGTGAGCTTAACCTTAAATTTCAAAACTAAAATCACGGATTGTGTTTAGGTTTAGGCCACGGGATGACGAGAAAGAGAAAAAAATCAGTGCGCCTAACTGAGGAAGAGAAACGCTGATGAAAAGGTGAGGAAGAGAAAGAAAACGATGAAGAGCTGTCAGTGGTGTTGTCCGCTATACACATCTGGGTTTGGGAAATTATGTAATTGCCCAACTTCTGTTAATGCTGTTAACATCTTTGGGTGGAATGTCCGTTTTCAAAATTAATGGGCTTGACTTGAATTTCACTCAAAACTCAAGGATCTCTATGGAATTTACTCTTTAGTTTTCGAATAATCCGATTTCTCATTTCTTATATAAATCAGTCACTTTATCAATACACTAGAATCCAACTCAAACAACACAATCTACAACTTCAATTCAAGGTTTGTAGGGCATTTTAGCCGTTAAATGGCGTCAAGGAAGACCACCTCGCAGGTTCTGGTCATGGTCATGGTAAACTTGCTTTGGGCAAGAAATATGGCTCAATCAGATTGCAGCAGTGTGCTGATCACGATGGCTCCATGCCTTAATTATGTGACAGGGAGCTCCTCAACCGCATCTGCTTCATGCTGCTCACAGCTTGCTAATGTTGGTCAATCACAGCCACGATGTCTTCGCATGGCGCTCAATGGCGTTGGCTCATCACTGGGTGTGTCAACTAACCAGACACTTGCTCTGGCACTCCCTGCACTTTGCAATGTGAAAACTCCATCCATTATCAAGTGCAATGGTAAAAAGCCAATATGTTCATACTACATGGGTGGCTGCTGATGGACCTGCAACTTCAATATCTCCTTCTGATTCGCCAGCCGGTTCTCCTCAAGGTTTACCACATGGTTCCGATGACACCGCAGGCAGTTCATCAAAATCAGGTACATGTTTGTTAATGATCATTCAGCTATCAGCTTAAACTCTAGAATTCTGAGTTCAAATCTCGTCTACTCTGATAATTAATTACATACACTTTTGTTGCTAACTTAATACTTTGCCCTAAAAAATGCTTCCTTGGAAGCACAAAATGTGTAACTTATAAATACAAAGCCAAAAAAAGTTTGAATATTGTAACGAAGATCTGTTGTAAGAGCTCAGAACCACGCAAGAAATACAACTCTAATCGTTTCGATTCTCTAACTTCATGCTATAAGCTATATTGTTGGATTTCAAATTTTACTAGTTTAAGAAAAAGTTGAAACAAATTTTGACATCCCTGTAGGAGTCTTTTTCCCATGAAAGCAAACTCAATTAACAGTTTCTATTTGGAAATAAGGTTCGCTTCAACCTTATCTTCCCCAAAACTACGATGTATACCAAATAACATTAGTATTATATAATTCATTTGATTTATGAAGTCACATTTAAGAAGTGACATGAAGTCACATTTAAGAGGTGACATTTGAGAATTCATATTCTAACGTTTATAATCTTTTCCATTTTTCTTAAGTTATGACCTCTTTTGTACCAAAAACTAAACATCATAACACTACTTTCATACATAGCCTTATCATATAAACAATTATTGCATTTAGGCAAAGCAGTCAGCTGCCTTGGAATTGAATTTAATATATACGCATGAAACTGTTATAATTATCATATAAATGACTAATTCGGGAACGGTAGGGAAAAATAAGAAAGAATGAATAAAATGAAGTTTTAGAATTGAGAATTGTGTAACAATCCCACGGAACCATGCACATTATATTCTTGATTGAATGGGTGCAGGTGGATCTGAAGCAGTGCTAGCTACTTCCCATGCTGTTATCTTCACAATACCGCATCAGCTCATCCTGTTCTTGCCTCCCATAGCTTTCTATGCTTCAACTTCGACCAGCACCATCTAAGGCTCTTACGGCCATGGGATATCTTTCATGCTTCTATCACCATTTAGGATCCTATATAGTTGTGTTTTATTCAGAATTGTGTTGTCGTTTTAGCAAAAAGTTTGTATGGTTTGCTTTAATTGATATCTGTTCTACAAAGTTTGTATGGTTTGCTAAGTTCATGCGTGAGTAATATTCAAAAGTTTCTTCATATTAATTCCCTTCATGCTTCAACTGTAATGTCTTTCAATTATAACAAAACTAATGTCTCATCTTTCCATTTTCTGTAAATATGCATGTATTAAATTTTATTCATGTAGGGAAATAGCCAATGATGGATGCAGGATTTCAATCAGTGAAGGCAAAATTATGTAAAGAGAAATTGCAAATTGGAGTGCCACATGAGCATATACATTGCTTTTTTATAAATTTATTTAAATTGAAAATAAAATATAAATTTATCTAAATTGAAAATAAAAACAAAAAAAGTTGAAAAAAAAAAGAAAAAAAAAAAATAAGGTGGTATGTTGAAACCTTAAATGAGGATCAAACAAAAATGGCTAAATGCTCAAATAAAGATCTAACATTTGTATGTTTTCTCAATTAAATATCTCAATTTTAATTTAGTTCAATGTAGGATATAATATTTTCGAATTTATTCAAATAAGGACTAAGTTACAGGTATAACTTACATAGGCCATTAAATCTACTTTTCGTTAATATTTTCCATTAAAACTATTAACTCCAATCCAAAAAAGCACCAAAAACTCAAATAATAAAATACTGTTCATAACAAAACAAAAAAACCATAAAATAATAATGTTGCCTCTCTAGTTATTGGTATTTTTTTTTTCTTTTTCTCACAATTCTTAACATCATATCTCTTCTTATGTCTTCAAATAAAGAAATAATAGGTTTTCTTCTAGCATTCAATAATATTCCATTGAAAGCTTCACACAAGTTGTTGCCTACCAAATCAATTCTAAAGTTAGTATTGAAAAATGCTCTACACCATTGTTAAGGTGGGACTTTGAGTATATCTTTAGCTGTTTTTACTTTCTTAGCTATTAATTCCTTCAAACAGTATTCAAATGTTGTAACTATGTTGGCCTTAGTAATCTTCCAAAAGCATTGTCTTATGTCTTAACCTCTATGATCATTATTAACCCAATTAACATATACATGTCTAGCATAATATGTATGCTTAGCATCTGGAAGCAACTCATTAATTGCTTTATCAAGGCCCGGCGTTGCAATAAAGGATTAGATTCAATAATATTAAGAAATAAATAATTGAATACATTTAACATATAAATTACTTTTTGTTGGTCTGTCATTATAGTGCAACCTATTCCATTTCCAAAAGTCGTGATATCTTACTTTAAAAGGTTAAGAAATCACTTACAAGAAGATATGCATTTCACTTCCACTAATGCCGAAGCCATTGGAAAACATATGATTATTTCCATCTCTATCAATTGCATAAAGCAACTTACCGTTTGTTAAGCTTTTCAAGAAACAACTCTCAAGCCTTAAAAAATGTTTGCAACCATTCTGAAAACCATTTTTAAGGGCAGCAAAGCATATGTAATATCTTTCAAAGATAGTTGGAGAGTTAGGCATCTGTTTATGCATTTGCATCTTTACTATGCAACTAGGATTAGTTTTTTTAATTTCACGTTATAATCCAACAAGTGGGCAAATTTTTCCTTATAATTGCTAATCACTTTATAATCCACATTCTTTTTTATCCTCCTTACTATGCTTATTTTCACCCCAGTCTAATATTCATTCTTAACTATTTCATGTATCTCTTAATTCTTTATAAAAAAGTTCTTCATAAACTTTTTAGTACACAATTCAACTAAAATAGATTGAGTCATCTTTGGATTGCTAAGCATCTTATTGCAATCATGATTGTTGTTGTAAGTCTTCACTTGAAATAATTGTAACTTTTTATCAAAAGATGCATATATCTACCAAGGATACTTAGATGCAGCACATTTACCTCTCACAAAATTCTTATGATTTTTTGCCCAAATTATAACCTTATTTGTATGAATAGCCAATAATGACAAAGCATGCTTAAATGTTTTGAGTTCTCAAACAATATGTATAATTATATATAAAGGTACCTATAGTTAGACTTTAAATTGGGAACTTACTTTTTCTCACAGTAGGATCATCCACCATGTCTTTTTCATCATTAAAAGGGTTTTTATATTCATCAGAGTTATAATACTCACTATGGTACCTTTTATCAAAAACTTTTTTTGGACCTTGAAATCAACTCCAATCATATTATCATCTATATTCACTCTATCACCCATTCTTTTTTTATTATTTTTTCCTTATTGTTTCTCATTTTCTTAAAATTAAACCTAGCAACAACAATTTCTTCATCCTCATTACCATTCATAGCTTGGAGAGGAACATCATGAATAAAATCTCCACATTCATTATCAATTTTTACTTGTACCTCACTATGACTATTAGCTTTTTCTACAACATTATTAGGTTTTTCTACATCACATTGAACCCTATGTCCATCATTCACATCACTAGAAACAACAACCTCATTAGATGGTTCATTAGTAATAAGAACCTAATGTAATTCTGTTGATGGTAAACTTAATATCTTAGGAACAACTTCAAGCATATCTATTCCATTTTTTATATAGACATTTACTATTTTATTATCTAACAAATATCCTATCATATTAAGAGTAGTTTCATCATCCCAAACGCCTCTAAGTCCATCATCAAGTTTAAAACTAAGCTTTAAATAAAAAATTCTCCTAATGTTCATAAATCCAGCATTTTCACAAACATTTAATAACTCATAAAAAGTAACCTTGTTTGGGTTAAATGTTAAGTTTTCAATAATTTCATTTATATATATCAAATTAGGACCATTTTCCAACAAATGTTCCTCGATAGTGAAATCTTATTGTCGCTAATTTAAAACTCATATCTGTAAAAAAGAAAAAAAAAACATTTCATCAATCTTATAACATTTCATCAATTCAAAACTCATATCTATTAACAAATAACTATTAACTAATTGTTTACGATCACACATTTGTCAAAACTTATAAGAAAAAAAAATTAACTTGAAATTGATGGACACTTAAGCGTGAATCATGATTGAAGTTGATTCCAGTCGATTTCTCCTTAATCTTGCTTTGGGGAATCATAATTGCTTTGAGAAAATTTTGTTTTCAAAACCCTAAATTCCTTTTTCACAATTGATTTGGTTTTTTTTTTCAACGGCTATTTTTAGTTTTAGTTAAACCATGTTTTTATTATATTAGTATGTAGAATAGTGATTCACGTTATTTTTTTACACATATAAGCTACAACCATAATGAAAGCCTTATCTAAACAAAGTCAAAAGCATAATATCTTACACTAAAGTAATTTAAAACTGAGATCCTTAATTGAGAAAACAAGCAAGCATTAGATCCTTATTTGAGCACTTAGCTAATAAAAGTAAAAAAAAAAAGTAAAATTTATATAATGAATGGATGGATATATTACATCTTAATCATATATAAATATGATATTTTTCTAAAATTAAAACATTAAATAAAAACTTATTAATATAATACATACATAAATATAAAATTAAATAACATAAAATATAATTTAATATATATAGTCAAGACGAGATATAATACCATAAACTCGCGTCCAATTTGATTTTGATTTTCGAGAAAAAGCATCAATTCAATCAAATAAAAAAAATGTATATATCATATTTGGATGAATCAAAACTCCTTAGATATGAGTTGTTTTATTAAGCATACCTCAATTGACATTTCTAAAAAAAATTATTTCTTGATTTTTTTGTTGTAAATTATCTAATTTAGACAAACTAAAAAAGAAAAAAAAAAAAAAAAGGAAATAGAGTGCTACTTTTATACATTCATTTTTTTTTCAAAAAAAAAATTATCTAATTAAAAAACAAAAAAAATGAAGGGAAGTAAAAAAAAATTTTAACAAAGTAAAGGCAAAAAAAAAAAAAAAATGGAAGAAAGTTGGGTTGCCACAAAACATAACAATGATGAGCTTTTCTTGTAAAATTATATCACGAATTTATATCTTTTGTTTTTATTTTAATTTACTTTTCTTTACTTTTTCTTTTTTATATTAATAATTTTTTAGATAATTTTTATTTCTGTGTAGGGCCAATTTAATATAATTTACCAAAAAAACTAAAAGCAAAAAATAAAAATAAAAATAAAAAGAAAGTTGTATTGACATGCAACATTAATAATGAAAAATTAAAAAGAAAATTTAATATAATGAATTTAAAAAAAAAAAGATGAAAAAAATCAAATTTGAATGTGATATCTACACATTCGTTAGCATACATTTTTCAAAAAATTATCAAATTAAAAAAGAAAAAATAACTAAAAAATATAGATTTTTAGTAATAATATCGATGGACCTAACCTCAAAAAATTTTAAAATATTTAAATTTTTATCAAATAATAATGATAATACATGACTTACATTTCATATCAAGTAAGTTTCCCAAAAATAAAATAAAAATTATTTATTAAATATATAAAAAAATGAAAAAGAGTAAAAGTTAAAAACTAAAAAAATAAATATTACATACTATTAATATCAAGTGTGTCGAATACAAAAAGTACATACTAAAAAAATATTTATTAAAAAATTTTATAGCTAGTGAATGCGAAAAAAAAAACAAAATACACATGAGACTCGAGAAATAAAAGCAAAAAAAAATTAGAAAAAAAAAGAAAAAATGAGTTGTACTAAAAAATTATTTAAAAATGAGTTTGATGGAAAAAAGAGTTATTAAATAATTAAAAAAACAGGAAAAAATGGTTCTACTAAAAAACGGATCCTATAATATAAAAATTAATAAAAATATTATAAAAATACATAAAAAAATAATAAACTGTAGGTCCTACGAATAACATTAAAAAAAAAAAGACAACTCAAGAAAAAATTTTAAAAAAATTTTGAAATTTGAAAAAAAAAAAGAAATTGAATTTCAATAAAAATAAAAATGGGCTCACAACATAACAATTAATTAAACATGTTATGAAAATATATAAAAAAAAAAAAATAAATTGATGGTGGGTCCCACGAAAAATAAATTAAAAAATTACATGTGGGCCCATGCACAAAAAAAAAAAACAAATCTAAAATATGAAAAAAAAAAAAAAAAAAAACCACGTATTAGTTAATGAAAACAATTCAATAAACAAAAAAAAGTTAAAATTGACTCGTGGCACGCAATGCAAACTATACAACTGCAGTATTTATATATAGGATTTCATAACTTAATTCCTTTTTAGGGTTCATTTGGATACCATCACACTAGGGGTGCAATGGTATCCAAACTACTTTGTGGCCTTAACCGCACAATGCGATGCATTTGAATATTTTCAGCAGTGTATTTGAAGCCATTGTCGCCCACTGTTGGAGATGGGAGGGAGACGCGTTCAATGGTTTATTGACTTTAGAATACTTTAACTTTTTTGTATAAAGCATATGATTGTCTTAAGATAAAATTGAAATAAAAATATTTTTCAATTATGATAATAGATTGTATTTTATCAGACATTTAATTATTTTATTTTTAAATGAAAAAATAAGGATGAAAAATTTATAAATTTAATTGTTAATTTACAAAATAAAAAAATTATCATAAAATTATGAATTTTAATCATCGAATTATCAAATTTTTTATTTTTACCTTTTTTCAAAGTGAAGCCTAATGTTTTAAATTTAATCTCATCATATATGAATTTAGTTCAATTTTATTTTGATTTATCTGTTTGATTTTTTTTTTCATAAATTAATTTTTAATATCTAAAATTTATTATTGAATAGATATTAAAAATTAATTTCATTATAATAACATTTTTTGCTTTGTAATATGTAAATCTGATTTTTATCAAAGAATTAAACTTTTACAAAAGTCCATGCACCTTGAAAGTCTGCTGAAATTAACACTTTAAACAAGCCCCCATGAAATTAACAATGAAATTTCAAAGAGTTGCCTGAAACTCTCCATATTTGAGAGAATTTTAGAAAACAAAAAACCTGAACCGATGGGCAAATGTGTCCTCTTTGCCATGTTGACGAATGACTTGATTACAATTTTGTGTTTTCAAAGTCTGCCCTTGGTCCCTAGGACATCTGTCATGTCCTAAATCATCAATGAAGGCAGTCCGTTTTCTTTGGTCCGAAGCAATAAAACAGAGATATCATTTTCAGAGGAAACCAGAAGAAGCAAGCAACGACCTTCTCCAATACACAATTTAGCTCATTGTCTTTTTAACTTTGCAACGAATTTTCTCCTTCTAAACCAGATTCAAATTCTTGAAGGAGAGAGTTTCACAAGGCTAAATTCTGTGGAAAGGTGGAGTCAGAAACACGTTAAGCTTTCTTCACAGTTGAGGTTTCCAGGAGTGTTCAGCTTTGAACGCTTTAAAAATCCACGCATCCTGCATCAAAGATTCATCAGTTTGAATATAGGTTGGTCACCCACGTAGCTACCCTATAAAGTTCTCCGTTGAAACCAAACAATATATAATTCCATTGAACACTTCAAAGATATAAACCTGTAGTTGACTATTGACCCTGTTAAAAACTAGGAAAGTTGGTCACCTGCAACTGCCATCATCGCATAGTCTCCCTACAAAAACCTCACCATTTTGCCGTTACTGCTTTGATACCAACCACATTTCAGAGTTGCAGGAAATCAGCTCAATTTGCAGGAATTCTCTGCGATTACCATACCGAGAGAACTAATGGCAAACAGGAAGATGGCAACATGTTTTGTCCTGGTTCTAGTAGCTATGCTTTGCGCAGGAGCTACAGCTCAGTCAGGCTGCACTGGTATATTGATCAGCCTGTCACCCTGCCTAAATTACATTACCGGGAACTCATCAACCCCATCTCAACAATGCTGCACACAGCTTGCTAATGTCGTGCGTTCATCACCACAATGCTTGTGTGAAGTCCTTAATGGTGGTGCTTCATCACTTGGGATCACCATCAACCAGACTCAAGCTTTGGCCTTGCCTGGCTCATGCAATGTTCAGACTCCACCCATTAGCAGCTGTAATGGTAAGGATGCAATTACATATGTATTAAATTTTTTAATCTCAATCTTGCATAAATGTCAGCAAAATTTTTATGCATATTCCCATAACTTTTTATGCAATGATCAATCAAGAAATATTTGAGAGATGAAAATAATAATAATAATAGTAGTTTAAAAAAGTTCAATTAATTAAGAGATGATTGGAATTTACTCAAAATTGTCTGGTAGTCTACTAAAACCATGCCCGCCTGTTATCAGCTGCTTCTCCAGCTCCAGCAGACTCTCCGGTAGGATCACCAGAATCTGGGAGCATTATTCCGACAGGTATAAAATAGTTATCTACTTCTTCCATCGTCAGGTTACTCCCATGTTTAGTTATCTAGTTGACATTGAATTTTCACATAAAAGTTAAAACAATCTCAAATAGCAAGAAAAACAATGAGATATATTTCCCCAAATCTTGTTTGTTCTTCAACTTTACTCATTGTAAATGTTAAAAATGGATGCAGAAGGTGGATCTAAAACTGTACCATCCACACAGGAAAAAGGCTCATCAGATGGAAGCACCACCAAATTGTCACTCTCTCTGCTCACCTTCCTTCTGTTGGCGACATCATATAGTTCACTCTTCTCATCACGCTGAATCTTACCTAGTTTGCCTTACCTCTCATGACACTATCCTGTTAGCAAACATTTTATGGTATTCTTGATTATATATATGTATATATATATATGTAATATTTAGATTTTCATCCACTCCACTCCTCCAGGGGCCGATATGGTTTTGTATTGCTGAAGAGAGTTCTGGCTTCTCTTCCCTTCTCAATAAAGATTTCTCATGATTACTTATTGAACATATATATCTAACGAGGGATTTATAAACGTATGGCACTTCAAAATGACAAAAAGTCAAATAAGAATCAAAGCAAGAAGACAATACCAACATAGAGAAGTGAATTAGAGTTAAAGCTCAAATCATTCAGAAGTCTATACACTCAAGAAAAGAATATTACAATTCTGGCATGTGTTGGGGTCAAACAACAGTGACAAAGAAGCAGAATTGATAAATCAATAATGTAATTCATAATGCTGTTTTACCATTTACTCACGCAAAAGCCTAAGGAAATGCATCTTGAAGCAGCCCTGCGCTGCTTATGTTAGTATTCCAAACAGAGGATTCCTTGCAGCAGAATTTCAAAAGGTCACAGCCATTATAAACCTTTTGTGTGCATTGGCACTCAATAAAATAAAACCATTGGCCAAGAGTAACCATCTTTAGTGATGTTTATTAAAACAACCTAGGTCTTGGATCTCATCATAGCGATCCCAACTTCATTTCATTCCAGTTCCAGAGAGCAAATTCATTAAATTAAGCTATAAAAGGCTTTCACAAGCTGTTAGGAAGTAATGTTTTGAAGCCGAAACTAGAAGGCTAAAAACCACCACAGCAAAGGAGAGAGAGAGCAATCAAAAGAAATCAGTATGAACAAAACTGTCTCAAAGTAACCAAATCAGATGAGAGATAAGAGCAGTACAACCTTTATATATGGTTTAGTCATTTATCTAATTATCCAAAATCACCTCTCCCTGGTAATGCAGATAAAAAAGCAAGACAGAAAACATATAAACTTAAGCTAACAAAATCTGCGACAAGGAGATACAATTAAGATGACAAAAGGATCTAGACACATTCCCTTCATTTGCAGAACACCTGATTTGCAACAACCTTACTAAACTAACAAAACTTGAAAAGGTTAAATGCTAGGGTAACTTGAACCATGTGTAGCTTATTCATGTTACAAACCTACACTAAAAAAATGGGCCTGTACATTGGAAAGCAAAATAAACAATCCATCTATAGATGTTTTACCCTCAAAATTTTAACCTATATCAGCAAACAACTCCACCCTAATATATCCACGTATTTTGTCCCGATATCTACCCTAAATGATGTAATCAACAAAGTCTACTTCACTCTTACATTTGTTCAATGATTTACATTTATCAAAAACAAAAAGGTCAAGGAACATCCTGTTGTCTCTGCAGACATATGATAACTTACAAATAAATTACAATTTTGAAGCTGCCACCCATAAACCGCAACTTAATTGGCAATGCACCCCTCACAAGAAAAAAATAAAATGAGATCGCCGATTGTCATAAAAGGCTTATCAATATTCTTAAACACTTCAATAAAATTCAAAGATAAATCTAGGAAGAAGGTCATAGCTCAAGAAAATCAGACATGTACATATAAATGTTTGCTAAAAGCTGCACAATTTATGAATGTGATTGTCCCCGCACAAATTCTTGTACTCTGCCCCAGACCTCCAGAGCTGCAGCCCTATCTTGGTGTATCTTATTCTTGCTAATCTGCACATTAATGGCACATTGAGAAAAACAGAAGCAGACAAATGAAGATTTCTAGGTTCCACCAAAAGTTGTTGAACTAAGATGAAAATAGTACAGCAGCTGAGGAAAATATTTCTTACGGAGATAATTTTCACATTCCATTGCTTCACAATCTTGGCAGACTCTACCGTCATCTTCAAATCGCATAAAAAATCCAATAACTGCATAAAATTAAAGTATGAGTATTTGTTCTAATCAAGAGTATAAAAACAAATTAGATACATTCTCTACTTCCACCCACCCAAATAAACAATCTTAAACCAGCACTAAGATAATAGATAATAAAACACAAACAATCCAGCTAAAGCTCAAAAACCCCATTTACTCTAATTAAAAATCTCTACATGATCCTTGAAAGGCCAATCCTTGAACTGCCACTCTTTCCCCAACACAAATGCTGCCACCACGTGATCCCAATCTTCCGGCTTCAAAGCAGAAAGCTTGTCCCTCACTTCATATGCCGTTCCTATCCTATCTCTGACTATCCCTACTAAACGTCTACTGCACAGTAACAAACTCCGATCTTGAACGCTTCATCTGCTTCACCTTCACAGGATGTACAAGTTTGAATGCCCAAAGCTTAATAATGAAGACTTTAAGGGTTGGTACATGAAGCTGGAACAGTATTTTGAAGCTGAGAAAGTGACAGAGGAGCAGAAGGTGAGAATCAATATGCTTAGCCTAGAAGGAAAAACACTCCAATGGCACCGGCGTTATGCCAAATCTCAGGGAGGGTTCGATAAGTTGAACTAGGGCTCTTATCTAATCATTATGAGGGAAAGGTTCACATCAGAGGAATTTGAGGATCCTATGGCAGACTTGGTGAAACTCAAGCAAGTTGGATCAGTCAAGCAGTATTATGAAGATTTTATAGGTATTTGGAATCTATTACAATTGCCTGATGATTATGCATTGAGTGTATTCATTAGCAACCTGAAATTTGATATCTCTAAATCCATTAAATTGTTTAGACCATCAAACCTAACCCAAGCGTTACACCTTGCAAATCAAATAGAATCCATTAACTACCTAGCCACAAAGAAATCTGCAAACACCTTAGAACCTGTATTACCAATATCTCATACCTCACTGACCAATACTTATAGTAAGCCCCAAGTTTTACCACCCTTGTTACCCACTCCAAAAGCCCCCCCAAATTCAACCTCAACTTAAATCCATCTAAACCCCATTCTTATTTATACCAACCCATCAGCCATTACCCCAACTACATTAACTCAATTACCCAAATCATTTACAAAAATACCAACCCCTGCAGAATTGAAGGATCAGAGGAAGAAGGGATTGTGCTACTGGTGTGGAGTCAAATACTCACCTAGGCATAAATGTATTAAGTTCCAGTTATTCCAACTTCTAGTTGAAGGAGGCGAGACAAATACAGAAACAGAAACAGCAGAATTCTCATATTGTATTGACAATCCTGAGATTTTGATGAATGAGACTAATGGAGGAGAGGTACCAGTAATATCCTTGCATGCTATGTTTGGAACTTCAGGGTTTCAAACTATGCGGTTGATTGAAGTTATCAACTAACATGAGATAATCATGCTGGTAGACTCCGGAAGCATTCACAAATTTATTGATAGCTCAATCGTTAAAACCTTGAGGTTAAAAATGATGGCGGCAGAAGTAAGGTAACTGTTCCTAACGGGAAAAACTTGTCGATTCAAGGAGTGTGTCAAGATGTTAAATGGGCAGTGCAAGGTGAATGGTTCAGGTCTAATCTCAAGGTGTTACCCTTGAAAGGGAGTGATGTGGTTTTCGGAGTCTAATGGCTCGTGACATTAGAGCCAATCTTATGGGACTTCTATAATCTGACAACGCAGTTCAAGGTTAATGGCATATGGGCAACTTTACATGGTATACGACCGGGAGAGATACGCATGGCTAATCAGAAGCAAACAGTGAAGTTGTTGCAATCTCTACTAGTTCATAACAACTATCATCCTTATGCACTCTTGATTTCTGAAAAAGCTCATAGTTAGCTCAAAGTGATTACCTGTGACCAGCAGAGTGAGGCAGATTTTAAAAGAAGGTTAGGCTCATTGTTGCAAGAATATGAGAAAATGTTTGAACCTCCTCAGGGCTTGCCTCCCAGTAGGCCTCACAACCACAAGATTTGTTCAAAGGTTGAGAATCAGTCGGTGAGAATTAGACCCTACAGGTATCCCGTTATACAAAAAGATGAAATAAAGAAGATGATATGGGAAATGCTGGAAACGGGAGTTATAAGGAATAGCAGCAGTTCATTTGCTTCTAAATCATCGTTGTATGACCAGTGAATAATGGAGAAAGTGGAGTCTTTGGTTAGCCATGGCCGAATGGTGGTATAACACTTCTTATCATACTGCTACTCATGCTACTCCATATGAAATTGTATATGGCCGGCCAGCTCCTGTCCATTTGCCTTATTTGGTTGGAGAATCAATTGTAGGACAAGTAGATAGGAGTTTAAAAACTAGGGAGGCTACTCTCAATAAGCTTAAGTTTTATCTGCGAGGGCTCAGGTCAGAATGAAAAACTTGGCTGATAGAAGAAGAACGGATACGGAGTTTGTGGTTGGAGACTGGGTGTATGTGAAGTTATCGCCTCACAGGCAAAAATCAGTTATTAACAGAAGTTGCCTTAAGTTGTCTGCTAACTACTTTGGTCCGTTTCAAGCGGTTGAAAGGATTGGGATGGTAGCGTACAAACTGAGACTTCCTCCAGGGTCTAGAATACATCCTACATTTCATGTTTCTCAACTAAAGAAACATGTTGGAGTTGTTTCTACTCAGCCTCAGTTGCCTTTGGTCGGGGAAGATGGTACATTCAGTAAAGAGCCACTGAAGGTCATCGACAGAAGAATTAGCAAGCGAGAAAATAGGGCTGTAAATAAAGTTCTTGTTTGGTGGACAAATACATTTCCTGAAGATTCTACCTAGGAAGTACTATATGATTTGCAGCAAAAGTTTCCAACTTTTAATCCTTGAGGACAAGAATTCTTTGTAGGGAAGGGGTGTTGATATATGCAGAATTAAATAAATAGATTAAGTCATTAGTTTTGTTAAGAAATTGTAATCAAGTTAGTTAATCATTGGGTCAGGGATGTTGAGGTAATTTCAGTTTCATAGGGTCAATTATGTTTACTCAAGATAACCGTATTATCAGTACAAGAATGAGCGCTGCAATGAAAATCGGCAGTCTGGAATATAGCAAATTCTGTTATTCTCTCTTTTCTCTCTTATTTTTTTCCTTATTCTCTATTTCTAAAACCTGCGCTAATCTTTGCGGGAATACGATTATCTTCTGGTTAGCACCTACATCATATAAACAGTAATCAAAGTCCGAAACGCACTCGGCACTAAACTAATAGGCACTCCTTCCCCACGTTTGCTCCCTTTTATATGCATTTTCGGTTTCGAATCATATCCTACCATTTTATCCCCATAACTTAACCCTAATCCCTTCTCTTCTGCCCCCGTTAATCTGCTCTTAGCAACTAACCCATCTTTCCTCTGCTGAGACTCAAGCCTCTGCTTTTCTTCTTCCCTTTTCGTAGAGGCAACAAGAACACTATAAAAATCCCTATTTTTCCATTCCAAAATCCCTACTCTATTCCTCAAGGGTTTCTCAATTGATCGAATTATTCCCATATAATCCGCAAATTCAATCTCTTTATCTTTAATATCGAAATGGGTATCTCCTATTTCATCCAAAACAACATCATTGGTATTGACTTTGGGTTTACAGCTTTCCGGGTAGAACCCAGACGGGTTGGGTCGAAACTCGTCAGGGAACTTCAGTGGATTGTAAACGATGGAATCGGAAGTAGACACTTTTTCGGTGAGCTAATCAAGGTGGGGTTTGCGGTTGGTGAAAGTGACAGCGGGGACGCAAAGAGAGAGAGAGAGAGAGAGAGAGAGCTGTGCATGTAATCCGTGTGCTTGAGATGGTGATTTTGGATGTAGAAAACCAAGGTTCCAGAATGTAGAGATTGCCTTGTTAGGAAATGCAGGCGGTTTCGACGGAGCATGAGAAGGAATAGTCGGTGCCGAAACAGACCTCGTCGTTAACTCGGATGATTTTGTCCAGCTCGCCCCGGATTGTTAAGTGGCGGAGGGCGGAGAACAGGTCCATTGCTTTTCGAGGGTTTCCAGAAAACGGAAAAACAAAGACAAAAAGGAGGGAAACTCTTACAGGGTCGATGGTTTTAAAACATACTAATGTTGTTCAAGTGGCTTTGGCAGTGATCTATTCCAGCCAGGGGAAAAAACATCCTTTGCTCAGTGCTGACTCACCCCTTTTTTTCTTCATTTTTTCTGTTGGAACTTGAGGGGGTTTTATTTTATTTTTTAAAATTAAAAATTATATAAATCATTTGTTTCTAAGTAACTCGTGCGAATACGAATTGATTTGATGCAAATTAATAATTAGCATTGTTTACTTAATTATATTAAAGTTTTTAATATTTATAATATATATATATATAATTTATATATTCAATTGATATCTCAAAAAAGTTAATCTTTCTAAAAGAAGTTTGACAAAAATATATAAAAAATAAAATATATATAATTTACATTCTTTAAAAAAAAAAAAAAACTACTTATATTCTAAATTTCTACAAGTAGATAAGAAGTTTTCTCTTCATTGAGCAACTTTTGAATTTGTGTGATAATCAATTTTGAACTCAAAAATGATTTAATACTTGATCCACAAAATGATAAAAAAAAATTCAATAAACACTACTTTCTTTGGCTTAAAGGTATAAATTAGATGCATTTTTTTTTCTGAAAATATGAGCCATAGCAATGTTTTCGCTTTCAATGATTGTAAAAAAATATAACACACCATCACTATTATGATCTTGCTCAAATCTTGGAGAAAAAAAAAAAAACGTACATAATATATTATATTTTATAAAGAAACAAATATATATATATATATATATTATTGATTAATTAATTAAATCATAACAACATAAATATTCACATTCGCTCATGTGTTCTTAATTTGTAAGGATGAATTAAATCATCAAATAAATACTAATCTAGAGTTAGATGCTATTAACTTAGAAGTGTAAATGATATATTAGTACTTATAAGTTATTCGAATTCGATTCAAATAAAACTCAAATTGAATTTGATTATTATCGAATCGAGTTTGAATATTTTTATATTCGGTTCAAGTTGTTCATTAGCTTAATTGAATTTTTATATTTTAATATATTTTAATTATTTTAATTGATAAAATATCTCGAATTCGAGTTTAAGTTTGAGTATAAATAATTGAGCTTTTGTCGAATATAAAAATCAAACTTATTTTTATATTTTAATTAAGTTTAATTGAGTAAATTTAAATAGCTCGATTTTTATCTCAAGTCGAATTTGAACTAAAAACATAAAATTCGATCGAGTTTAAGTCGAGTTTCGAACTTCAAATTTAAAGTTGAGCTCAAACTCGAGTTTAATATTATGTTAACTCAAACTCAATCAATTATATCCCAACACTAATCGCAAAAGAGGTTTTCAACTGCATGAATTTTAACTATAGTTTTACTCCTTGCGAAGAACCCGAGTCCATCCAAATGCCAAGTATCTGTGACTTCTAAGTCATTCTTGAGCACAATCTCCATCCACCCTTTGTGGATCCCAGTTGCCATAAAAACTCCATTGACAATTTCAAGGTTCGAAGAATTCAAAATCACCGATGCCACCATTGGCATATGCATCAGCAAATTTTAGTCAAATATCCGGTGTAAGGTAGGGTACATTGTTGATTGTGTGATGAGGTGTTGCATTGATCTCAGTAGCTGATCTCTGGAGAATGAATGGAGGCTTGTGACGATGTCACATTTGAAACCCTGAAGGTTCCCTGTGTTAGGCGCCTAGCAGCACCAGTGGTTGAGTTCCACCTTAACACAAAACATAAGAAGGGTGTATTTATGAGGATTATAATTAAGAAAATTCATAAACTTAAAGTCATATCACAAATATTATTTTAAAAAGTCTTTATCGAGTTAGTTTGCAATACATTCGGATTCAAATTGTTATTATTAACTTAATTTTGATTTAATTCAAAATCCAAGTATAATTATCAAATTTATCCTGAAATTTGAGTAATTTATTATAATAGTTTAAATTCAAGTATTTTCAAATTTTGAATTTAAACATTTGGTATTTTTTTTGAATTTCTTAATTATTTAATTTTATATATTATCTTATGTGTAAAAAATATAAGTTGTCCAAATAAACATTCATGTGAAAAATTTTATCAAATATTTATATATTTTGTAATATAATATATATATATATATGATATATATGACTTGTTAACGTGAATTTTATTTTTTTTACTTAAAAGAAAAAAAACATTTTTTTATATGGAAAGATCAGAGAAAAGAAAATTGTTCCACAAGAATACTTATATTTTCACAGCTCTTGTGGCAATACCTTTGCCCCACTTTTTGAAATCTATAGACCTGAATTTGCTGTGACTGCAATGGCAATGGCACCAATTGGCTTGTTGTCAAGGCAAATTGCTCTCAACCAAGGCCGAGGCAGAACTTTGCTTTTTATGAAGTTTAAGGCATCCTCTTTGTTGGTACAAGGTTCCCAACCACAGTACAGAGGCACTCTCTTATCACTAGCCCAGACCACGAAATCATCTACATGTGAGAAAGTTCTTGTGGCGATAGGAACAGCTTGGAAAATTCATCCCCTCCCTCGCTTATCTATGTAAAAACATTTTGAACAATTTTATGATGTAATTTGCTCATTGCTCAATTGCCATTGTCCATCTCAATCTTATATTAGATGGAAATTTGATGATTGTTGAAGTCTATATGGAGATAAGGATTCAAGTCATCCAAACAATCGGCTTAAATTTAACATGTTGAGAGCTCATATTCGTTCGAGTTCAAAAGCTTGCAAATCTATTTGACCCCCAAAAAGATATCAGATCATTGTGAAATTTTGATATCCAATTACATTGAATGTAAATGTGACTGTTAAAACCCTTAAAAAAGATTGAAGAACTTAAATTTAACCACTTGCCATAGCCATTGGCATTAGGTAAGCCTATTTACCAGAAGCCTATAATTTACATACAACATATAATCAAGAAACAATTCAACAAAACGTTTGAATTTTTACAAATAATCGTCAAATTTGACGATCAGTAGAGAGAAGACTGAATATAACCATGTCTCTAGACCTTCCCTTTAGAATGATGTACTTCCTTAAAACACCTTCCCTCTGAAACCCAGCCTTTTCCAGCACCCTTTGAGACCCCACATTTTCCACATCAACCAGAGCTTCAAGTCTCTCCAAATGAGGCCGTTCAACAAATATGGTCTTGGCCACCATTTTCACAGCTCTTGTTGCGATCCCTTTGCCCCAGTAGTTGGATGCCAAAACATACCCAAGTTCACCCCTGCATTTATCATTCCCTGAATTTGCTGTAACGGAAATAGCACCAATTGGTCTGTTGTCAAGGCATATTGCTCTGAACCAAGGGTGAGGTAGAACTGTGTTTTTGATGTAGTTCAAGCCATCCTCTTTGTTGACGAAAGGTTCCCAGGAGCAGAAATGAACCACTTTCTCATCAGTAGCCCATACCATGAAATCATCTATATCTGAGAGATCAAGTAGCCGAAGAGACAGATTGGAATATCCATCCTCGGCTTTGCTTTGATCTAATTGAACATCACGGATTTCTTCCATGATTTCTTCGAAGAAATTAATTCGAAAGTAGGATAAGAATTAAGAAACTTAATTGGGAAGAGCAATAAGATGCAGATTTAGCTTTGCTATATATCTATATACAACACAAAGATAATATAGCCTCAAGAACTTGCCAGGAACCAAGGTATGGTCAATTCCTTCATCTTTTGAATTGGGAGCAAGAGCCAATAGTGCTTTGTCAGAGGCGAAGACCGGATATGAAAATGAAAAGAAGAGGCCAAAGGTTATAATTACGTGAGATTCATCACCATATCATAAGGTAATAAAAACTTTTGCGGGGCCGTGGCTCCTGCCTCCCCCTTATCTTCGCCCTTGTGCTTTGTATAGCCGCCCTGTTTGACTTTTGTGTCAAGGGGAAACCAGTAGGCAGCGAAGATTGATGGCTAAAATTAATCTTGTATATTAAATGAAATAGAAAATAAGTACCACTCAATTTTTGGTGATTACAATTTGCACAAGGTATTTTTAATAAAGTTTTTTGGTACACTTTTATTTAGACAAAGCATTGGTTTTTGTAACAAAGACCAAACTCAATTATGGTGGTACTTTGCATGAAAACAAATTGTGTTCACTTCTCCCTTCGTCTCAAACTTTAATAAGAAAAAAGAAATTGATGTAAATAAAATTATTGAGAAACTTTACAACGTAATTTTCTTATAACTGCATTGTGAACTTACTATATCCAATAGATGAAATTATGCTTGATTGTTAAAATCCTTCAAGCAAACTCAATTATAAAAAAAAAAAATTATTTTAAAGATAAACTCATTAATTTAATTTTTTTTAACTTTTAATGTAGGTTGTGAAATTGGTACTTAAAAGTAGGATAATAAATTACAAGTCTTTGAAATTTAAAATTTAAAATTTAAAATTATTAAATATTAGTTTTAAAAAATAATTACATTAATTAATTCAATAACATCTGAAATATAAAAAAAAAAAAAATTATTCACCTGAATTGCCTGCTCCTTGAATCACAATCATTGCCTACTTCTTACCAATTTTTTAACATTTTAATAAAAATAATATTTGATGCATTAATAAATAAAAATATTATATATTATTCATTAATTATATAATAATATCTAATTAATATTACAAGTAATTAAATTTTTAAAAATAAATATTAATAAATTTATTTAAATTTTTATTTTTAAAAATTTAATTATTTTTAATTTTACTTATTAAAAAAATATCATCACACATAGTTTGATAGAGTGAAGTAATTATATACTACCAAATAATTAACTCTTTTAATAATGAACATAAAATGCACCAGCAAGTAGGCTGAAGTCAGAGTTCTTGCCTAGGCTTGTAAAGCGACAGAGTAGGTGTCAAATATAAACACCTCTAGGCTCTAGCTGAAAAGGACCAAAAATAAGAATAATAATAATAAAACAAAGGGACCAATGCGTGGTGTGGTGGGTGGGTAATGGGTGGAAGTATCCATTGCTGAAGTTGTTCATGTGACCTTCGCTTGTATTACGCCCGTCTTGGTTGACCACCTAGCCATTGGAGTGACCCCCAATTAGTTTTCATGCAAAACTGCACATATAGTCATTTCTTAGATTGAGTTTAAAATATATAATTAAATTAATAATAAAATATATTTTATATATATTAAAAAAAAAGAAGGAAAAAGCCCTCTTACTTGCCTTTGAAAAAGTATTCAAAATCAGTACACTAAAAGGATTTCCGGCAAATGGAATTGAGACAGGTTAGGTTCCTATGCTTTGTAAAATGGATCATAAAGTATTCCATTAGGTAAGCTAGGCCGAAAACAAACTCAATCTAAGGCTTTGATGCAAAGAAAAAGTTCTCAAAGGCTTAAAAGATATCATCAATGGAGATCAACCTAAGGCCCTATGAACTATCCGATGTGGACGACTTCATGAAATGGTCGTGTGACGATGAAGTGATAAGTCGAAGTAGATTGAGGCACTTCACATCAAGAGATGACGCATTGAGTTACTTAAAGCAAGTTGTCATTCCCCGCCCATGGTGCCGTGCTATTTGCTTGGAAGATGGCAAGCCAATCGGATTCATAGCATTCAATCCAGGTTCTGGCAATGATAGATGCAGAGGATCAATCAGCTATGCTTTGGGATCAAAGTACTGGGGCAAAGGTATTGTCACAAAAGCTGTGACAATGGTTGTTTCAACTGTGTTTAAAGAGTTCCCAGATGTTGAGAGAGTGCAAGGTCTTGTTGATGTGGAGAACAAGGCCTCTCAAAGGGTATTGGAAAAGGCAGGGTTCCAAAAGGAAGGTATTCTCAGGAAGTATCTCATTCTCAATGGAAAGACTACTGATATTTTTGTGTTTAGCCTATTGGTCACTGATCTAATGGCAAGCTAGCTAAAGGATTGTTTGATTTGTTTTCCATATTTCATTTTTCTTTTAAAGAAAAACTGTTATTACTAAACATTAGCAAGAAAAAGAGAAACGAAGAACCTATTAGTTCAATTTAATCATGTATTCATCTTTCAAAATTTACATTTAATAAGTTTGAAATTTAAATATTTGCATTTACAATCCCTTTTACTTTCCCAAGTTAAAGACTCTTTTATTAAAAAAAAAAAAAATCAAAATGCGAACCTTCTTATAGCTACACATTTGCATTAATTGTAATTCACAGCTTGTAGTTGCGAAACCCCGTGCCCCAAAGCTTGGAGACCAAACAAAGGCCAGTTCACCATCGATAAACAATTGTCTGGATTTGCTGCCAGCTATGAAATGGGGTGGATCAAGTTTTTTATGACATTTCTCTGCTACAAAAAGTTTGCAAAAAGGCCAGCAAGAGACACTCTTATCAGTCTAACGCAGAAGAATGGACAATGCTTGCTGCAATCAACTATTAGTGATCTATATTTTATTATATGTTTGATAGAGAGGATTAAAAGGAGAAAAAATGGAAAAAATTTTAAATATAATGAGTGAAATGAT
This sequence comes from Durio zibethinus, assembly GCF_047325235.1. NCBI lineage: Eukaryota > Viridiplantae > Streptophyta > Magnoliopsida > Malvales > Malvaceae > Durio > Durio zibethinus. Next base: position 14,991,263 of record NC_143183.1, on the reverse strand, counting down.
CTTTTTTTCGTGCTTAATTTACTTATTAGTTTGAGTCTTCCATATCCCATGGCCAAAGCAATTATTCAAGTGTTAAATGTAAAAATAGTCCTTCTATTATATATTTTTTTATCAATTTGATATCTAAAATAAAAAATTATCAATTTGATACTCGACTTTTTATTCCGTCATTCACTTTGATACCTTGAATTAACACTGTTATCAACCTGTTAATGTATTATAAATATTCGATAAGATACTAACACATATAAAAATAAGTCTAATAAACGTCATATCATCAATTGTCTCATTAGTATTGAAATTTTTTTTAAATTTAAAAAATCTAAAAATTTTGAAATATTTTAAAAAGTTATTAAAAAGTTTTAAAAAATAAATATTTTTAGAAATTATAAAAATTAAAAAAAATGAAAAGTTAAAATTTTTTAAAAAATTTTAAGAAAAAATCCAAAAAAGTTCTAAAAAATTCAAAAAATGAAAACTTTAATAAAAATAAAACTTTCTTAAAATTAAAAAAAAAAAAAAAGATTCACAACATCTTTAAAATTTTGAGAATAAAAAAATCTAAAATTTTTGAAAAGATTTGAAAATTATAAACATCTAAATTTTTAAAAAAAATCTGAAAATCTATTAAAAATTCTGAAAAATTAAAAATTTTGAAAATTTTAAAATTTCTAAAAAAATTATAAAATTAAAAAAAATTTTGAAAAAAATAAAAAATTCAAAAAATCCAAAAAATTATGCAATTTCATAAAATGTATAAAAATTAAAATGGTAAGATTCAAAAAAATGAAAAATTTTCATAATTTTAAAAAATACATTTTTAAAATATTCATATATTTTCAAAAAAATTTATATTTTTATATTTTCAACTTTTTAAGTTATAGTGAATTTTTTAATTTTAAGAAAATTTTATTTTTATTAAAACTTTCTTTTTTTATTAATTTTTCAGAATTTTTTTGGATTTTTAATAAAATTTTGAGATTTTTTTAAATATATATTATTTTTTAAAATATTTCAGTTTTTAATTTTTTATAGTTTTTAAATATTTTAGAATTTTAAAATATTTTTTAAAATTTTTGTGAATTTTTATGAATTTAAAAAAAATTTTCCTTTAATATGAATATAAAAATTTACGATGTCACGCTAACTAAAATTTTTTTTGGGCGTCTCAACGTATTATTGAATGTTAATGTCATTTAATGTTAAGGCTATGTTAGTAAATTGACTGATAGCATTAATCTAATAAATCAAAATAGATGATAAAATAAAAATTAAAATATCAAACCAAAAATTTATTTTTTAAAATATTAAATTAATAAAAACATATAGTACAACAGCAATTTTTATATTTAACCCATTATTCAACAGAATAAACTGCGCAAACTTTTCTCAAAATGTCGCTTGCAGCTTGGAGTTGGATTCCTATCTTATGGCCCAATCAATTGCCTGCTAAGAGGCTGGTTCAAATTCAATGCACCAAATACTACATTATTTGACCAGGTTGTCGTTTCTGACTACAATTGACATAGATTTGTGGCTTTCAATCCTTTTCGGGCTTTGCAAAAGATAAGATTAAACTCCTTGCAAATCATAAGAACATAGTTCATATCAAAAGCTCCTGGTCCTTTTAACCATTTCAGCCTTCATTAATGGACCCATCAAGAATCTCCCTCCGACGGTTCCAGCTCTCCGACGTCGACGACTTCCTGAAATGGGCTAGTGATGATAAAGTAACCCGTTATCTCAGATGGAACACCATCACTTCCAGGGAAGAGGCCCTGTCATATCTTGAGAAGGTTGCCATACCCCAACCTTATCGTCGGTCCATATGTTTAGATGACCGTTCGATCGGATACTTTTCAATCAAGCCAGAAGCAGGTGATGATAAATGCAGAGCTCACCTTGGGTATGCAGTGAGTTCCGAGTACTGGGGACAAGGGATTGCTACAGCTGCATTGAAGATGGCGGTTTCCAGTGTGTTCAAAGAGTTTCCAGGCTTGGTAAGGCTTGAAGCTTTTGTAGAGGTAGAAAATCAGGGGTCCCAAAAGGTGTTGGAGAAGGTTGGGTTTTTGAAAGAAGGCCTGCTAAGGAAGTATGGGTTTTGCAAAGGTGAAATTAGAGACATGATTGTCTATAGCTTCTTATCAACAGATATAATCAAGTGATTGTTCCAAGCCCAAAAAAAGGGACCCCAAAATTTCAAAGTTGATATTCTGCTTTGGGCAACAATGGGATTGAAATTTTTAACAAGGTTTTATGTCCCATCTCTTCGGCCTAAAAATCAGGTGAATGAAATGGCATTCTGTTACCTAAAATTTTAAATTACGGTCTTTCTATATAAAAAATAACGTAAATGTAACACAAAAGCAGTGCAGAAAGGCAGTACTACAATACATCCGATAAGATATTTACATATATAATTTTCCCTGGATGACCATGAATTTCCAAGAATATTTATACTTGTTTCCAAATGAGGAATGTGCAACGGGGTACTTCATTTTATTTCATTTGTGCTTATGCTATGAAGTAGAAGTATGGAGAATGGACCATATCCCTCCGGTTTTGTCTGCAACATGTTTTACATAGAGTTTAAATTACTCACTGCATTCGATATAACTGAATATGTTGATTATAAAATTGTAAAGTACAAAACGAAAGGTTTTTGTCTTAAAATTATTTCGTTTATCAATGATACGATATTTCAATAGTATTGGAATTGATTTCAAGATTAGAGATCTCAAATTCAAACTTTAATTCTAACCCAAATTTTTTTTTAAAAAATCATTTTAGTTTCTTAATTTATAAATGATAAAAAGTTTAAAATTTATAGTTTTACAATATGATAAGGCAAACATTGAAAAATATAGGCAACTTTTTTTTGCAATTATCAACCTGCAAATGAAACAAGTCAATGAATATGAAATCAAACTATGACACATCATATAAGACACAAAATTGATTGAGAATATAACATCTTGGCTCTTTTTTCAACAAATGGTGTCACCTAATTCAACATTCAAATAAAGTGATGGTTACTTTTAGATTAGCAACAGTCCCAGCTTTAACATAAGAGAAAATTATCTTTTCATTCATTACAATCAATGCAATTAATCAACTTATATTTATACTATAGTTTCAACAAAATTTAGAGATCAGTAGGTTGTTAAAAATTAAATAAATGAAATGAAAATTTAAAATAAATAGAAAATCAAAAACAAATTACAAAAAAAAAAATAAAAAGCATTTATGATAGGAACATAACTTTAACTTCATTACAATTTCACAAGGTCTTGAATAGTTTAAGTTTGGATTTTATTTGTTTATTAAATTTAATAAATAATTATAAATAATTTTTTAAAATTTATTAATTATTTGAATTGATTATAAACATAATGAAAATTTCTTCATATTCGATTTATTGACATCCTATTTATTATAATCTTTTTCTCTCCATTTAAATGAATAAAAATTGTGAATCAACAAAAGTTTTTTATGTGAAAATTACCATAATATATTTTAAATTTGACAATAACCTAGTAGATCCTTTTACTAAGACACTACTTAGAAATTTGGTAAAAAACACCACAAATGGAATTTGTTTAAAATTCCTTTTAGACACCAATAATGGGAACCTAACTTTGAATTAATAATCTCTAATTACAATGTTTAATAAGTAATAATAAGTTATTATTATGTGTCTATAAACACTAGTCAACCTATTCTAAATATTTGAAATACCAGTGTGAACCATGATGTAAATGGAGATTGAGATTAAACTTTTAATAGATTCTATAATTAAATGTCTTTAGCAATGGAGACATAAATAAAAAAAAAAAACTCCACCTATATAAACATTGAAGTGGTGCCCGCTTTAACGAGAAAATTGAAAACTTTCTTGTAAATGTTTATGAATAAGGATAAGCACATAGCCATAATAGTGTTAAAGTGGTTATAAACTTCTAACAAAAGATTAAGTAAGTATTATGTGTGTTGTATTTTTAATTTTAACACTAGGAGAAGTTTAATCTATAGACACTATCAATTTCGTTAGAATTTTAAGGTATATATGTTAATTGAAGGTTTAAATCGAAAGATACGTTTATGTATTTATAATATTTATTTGTGTGAAAGATTAAAGACTAAGCATTAACATTCCAAACTAGTGGAGGATTGTTGGTTGTTTAGAATGTGGTGTATCCCTACGTTGAATAGAAAAATCATTTGTTTGTAGTTAAAAAGAGACTACTTGTATTGTTTAAGTAATTGAACTAAGTGTTGAAGTGAATCAAGTCATTTAGGCTTATTAAAAAATTTTCTAGAGGGTCAAACAATTTTAAAAGTAAAAAATTAGGCATATGGGCCCTTGGGCTTATTTAGTAAATAGATTTTTTTTTTAAATCTTTTACTTATTAAAATTTTGAAATATTAATAAAATTATTTTTTTTTAAATTCTACATAAGCTTGTTTGAACAAGAAAACAAGACTATATATATTGTCATAATTTTTTGAATAAAAATTTATGAATGTTTATTTATTATAAATAAATATTTTTACATGATCAATTTCACTTATTCTAATTTATAGAGTTTTAAGATTTTATTATATCTTATAGGTATAATTACCTTTAAGATAGTATTTTTCACATCTCAAAGTCATATTTCTTCTTTCTTATTATTTTTGTTTTTTCAAAATTTTCTAACAATAATTGTAGTTTTTATGGTTTAGGATTTGTGATAGATTTGGGTGTATGGAAGAGAAGAGATAAAGAAAAAGAGAAGAAGAAAAGAAATTGGGAAGAGAAAAAGAAGAAGATCTAGAAAAAGAAAGGAAATTGTGTCAAAATGGTGTTTTGAAGGGCTAAATGATAATTTGATAACGGTTAATTATGTAATTTGTTAGCAACTTGGTGTCTCAAATGTTTTAATAAAATTTTACCTTTCAAAAAAAAATAATAATGTAATTTTTTATGAGGATATTTTTATAATAAAAAAATGAGAGTAAAAAAATTTTAAGGGTGCCAAGGCTCCCTTTCAATTTGTTGGTGAAAACTACGTGTCTTTGCATGTAAATAATCTGTTGATCTAAGAACAGATTTAAAACGTAAACCAAATAATTAGGTTTCAACAAGCTTTGCTTAGTGATTGAACCTAATCCCCATTGCATTGCTTATGGCTGTCTTTTTCAGCTGTTTGTTATATTGGTACTCTAGAAGAGCTGGAGTGAAGTAACATGAACCTAATAAAATAAAATTGACGTAAAAACGACTTCCCAACATGCTAAAATAAATTTCATATCAAACAAAATTTAATTCTTTCTGAACATAAAAAAAAAAAAAATCTAGAAACACTAATCTTTTAATAAAAGTTAATTGGATGTCATCATCATGAGAGTTAGGAACAAGTTTGATGTTATAGAGATGTGGTTCTCTTTTCTCATTATCTTTTTGTTTTGCTTTATTTGGTTAGGTCTAGCTCTAGTGTTGGATCTGAGATTCCACTAGCTTGAATTTTTTTTTCTTTTTTTTTTTTTGGTTTAAATTAACACAAGAGTGAGCCAAGCTGCCTCATCATCATCAAATCACCTCAAGCTAAGAACTGAGGACATGGGGCACTGAAGTTGCCATCTCTTTTGTTGGATTCAGTAGCTTCAAGTGATCATCTAGGTTATTTGGAACATAATACAACTTGGAAACTAATTCTCTAGCTAGTGCAATGAAATTTGTTCTTAAGTGATGATGTCTACTCTCTAGTCTTATCAAGTCTTTCTCTGGATTACTTACCTAAGCATTAATGCTAGAGGCATCCAGGTTATCAAGTCAATGTAGGTCCCCTTGGTTTGGAGTTTGATCAAGACTCGACTCGAAAGGTTTTTTTTTTTTTCTTTGTCACGATAAAAATAAGAGAAGATATTACATATATTTGGATTGGAATCTCACATTTATTGAATGTAATTTTTTAAGAGTAAATGAGTGAACCAATTGAACTAAAATTTGGATTTTCCATGACCCCTTTTTGCTTCAAAATCCCTTCGAGAGGACATACATTTCAACAGAAGTAGACAAGAAAAACCATAGACAGAGGAACTAAGTACCATTACATTCATCTTTTCCCTATCTGATTTGGTTAATTATATGTCTGATTTTAACATTTGATCATACAACCTATTTTGTCCGAATTGGTTAAATATGCTATTTTTTATGGATAAAACTTAAAATTTCATTTGTAACTTTGCTCATATAAAATTTTGGCCAAACATACGATAGAGACATGACTGTCTAATAAAGGAAATATATATATATATATATATGGGGTCCCTCTCTTCAATCTTAACCCTATTGCATCGTCATAAAGCTATCAAGATCAAGGTTACATAATGAAAGAAAAGTAAATAATTCGCACTTGCGCTAACTATATATAGGGTTAGGTTTTCAGGTCACTTGATGTCGACATTGTATTCTTACAATTTCACTTTCATTCTTATCTATTTTTACCCTTTTTTATTACTTTACATCATGCGTATTTTCCTTACTCATACTATTATTCTTTTCATAGCATTAGTTTTACCACTGTCGTCATATACAAATTTCTAGTGATAGAAATATTAAATATCGTAAGCAAATCTATTGTGTATATAGATTAAAGTTAAGCATTTTTAAATTCATATGTTTTGGTATATGAAAACATTCATATATATATCAAATTGATTCAAATTTTTAAAATTATTATTGTGGATTAAAACAAAATCCAACTTAAATAGCAAATATATTCACGGCATAAGCTATAAAGATAAATTGATATTATTGATGCATAATCGAGTAATTTTAGTAAATTAGTTTTCAACATTGTAATTAACATCAAAAGCCACATTAAGAGATTAGGTGATATTCACCAAGACCCATAATTTGCTACTCCATTCAAATATTTAAGGAGTAAAATTGCATAACAATGTTTAAATAAAAACAAAAGCTTTTTTGGCACTGTGGTAAAGAACAAGTTAAATTTCTTTCTCACAGCTCTTAGACTTTAGATTTTGTCAAATTCTTTTCCTTTGGTATATTTTTCATTAAAAAGCATGAACTTTCATATTAAAGCCTTAAGATTGTTAAAAAAAAAAAACTAGAGAATGAAACAAGGAAAAGAAAATAAGATTAAGAAAGTACGTAAACCATTTTTCTTGAGGCATTTATATGCCTCTAGGTTACAAGCTCTAAACAGTCCTAGCATAGTAGTAAAAATTATTCTATAGAAGTTCTTTATATATGTAATAACATATAGATTTGTAGATCTATTATTAGATATGGATCAAAAGAATTGCTATCAATCTTTTTTATTTAGGTGTGAATGGTCACTTGACAAAATTTGTCTCATTTAAAGAGTAGTCTCAAGATTGACTTAGATATCTTTATAATAAATTCAAGTCAATAAAATCATATTTTAGTTCGAGAGTAGAGTTATGCATGAAAAAAGTTATAGCACCTTTGCAGTGCACATTCAAAGGATGATACTAGTTTGATTTCAAATTATCCAAGTCTTAAAATATTCTTATAATTTTACAAAATCATTTAATTATTGGAAACTAATCCTAAATTTACTACAATAGTTTTGGTAACAATTTAAGATAATTTTTTCACCTCAAGAATATTCATAGAGACTAGTGTTTCACTTTAAAAAAGCTTTATCATCGGGTTCATTAATATATTTTTATTCAAGAAAATAATTGGTAAAATTCTTTAATAGTTTGGTAAGATTCACTTTGATGCAAATCTTTCAATAATTTAGTGAGATTTCCTTGTAAATTTATTTTTAAAAAATATATTAAATCTTCTAATTGTTTAATAAAACTTAATTTAATATGCAAATCCTCTAATAATTTGATACGATCAAAACAAAATATTTTATTAGTAATAATTTTTTATAAAAATTTATTAATGAGATTCTCTAATAATTTGATAGAATTCATAAAAAAATTAAATTCATAAAAAATTTTCAAATAGTTTAGTAGGATTTATGAATTTATGTTAGAAATATTTTTTTGGTTATTATTTTATAAATAAGTAAAATGAAATTTATAAAGGCATTTAAAAATATGTATATAATAATAATAATAATAATAATAATAATAATAATAAATTGCTCAATTTAAAATAAGTACGATTAAAGATAAAATGATGATGATGATGATGATAATAATAATAACAACAACAATAATAATGAAAATAATAATAATAACAAGTAAAACAAACAAATCTAAAAATAAAATGAAAAAAGAAAAAAAAAAAACCTACAATAGGGTCGGATCCAGAGGTGGGCAAATTCGCAGATCCAACGCGGATTGAACGGGTTAAACCCATTACCAAAATGATGTCGTGCAAGGGCCGTATAAAAGCCAAGAAAATTTTGTTTTCTTTAGAACCAGCCCTTCTTTCCTTATTTCCAAAACCCTTTTTCTTTGTCTTTCTTTCTAAACCCCAAGATTTGACCATCAGAAATCAGGTTCAACCATTGATTTTTGGAAAATCTTGTCAAATTCGATCGAAAACTTTAAGTCTGGTTGAAAATTTCAATCGAAAAATTCAAGTGTTCATCCAAAAATCCTGATTTGCTAGATTTTCCTAGAAATTCAAGTTAATTCCAACCTTTAATTAAAAGCCCAGAAATCATAAAAGGATCAAATAAATTTCTTCAAAAGCACAATTCTAAAAGCCAACCTTCCAAAAAAAAACTTAGATTTGTAAAAGATAAATCCAGAAAGAGAACAAAGCATTTCATGCCCCAAAACTTCAAAAACTTTTCCCCCATTTTGTATGATTTGTGGCACCATTTATAGGGCTCCTATTTTACCAAAAACTTAGAGATTTTATCAATCAAATATCCCAAATTTATTTAGTAATCTATTAGATTTCATTAAGGTTTCAAAAAGAAACCAATCCTACCAAATATAATCCTATTTACTACATAAAATCTATTCATTCATTTGCCCTTTAAAACGTGATTTGATCTAGGGCATTTTGTTTTTAATCTCTAGCTTTTTACAAGCATGATTTCAAGGTTAACAAAAAAAAACTAATTTCATTTCCTTTTCTTTTTCTTTTTTTGACTTTTTAAAATTTTTTAATTATTTCTATAAAGAAATAAACAAATCAAAAAAATAAAAAAAAATAATAGTAACAATTAAAAGTGGGTCATAGCCCATATTAAAGCAAGTCAAAGGTTTAGGTTCAAAATCCAAACAAAATAAAGCCCTCAGTTGGGCTCAAAATCTAAATCATTTACTAGTGTAAGTCTACCCAAAATCCGAAATGCCCAATAAGCCTCTTTCGAGCTTGACGATCAAAAATAAAAAAATGTCATGTAAGCTTAGATGAAAAAAGATGTTTACAGTTATCCCTTTTTGCATCATTCCTATTTTTTACACATTCCTATAAAATAGGAATGATGCAAAGACAAAAATAACCATTGAGTTTGGCTTAAGAACCTTCTAAACAAAGGCATGTATTTTTTTAAAATTTTTTTTAAAAAACTCCTTTAAACAGAAGCTAAACAACTTTAAAATGAGAAATATGTTCATTTGAACAGAGGCTAAATGACTTTAAAATAGGAAATGGGCTTCTCTATTTGAAGGCTAAACTACTTTAAAATAATCCTCTTACTAGAGGAACTTTAAAATGATCCTCTGACTAGAGGCGAGGTTCAAAGATTTAGAAAAGCATACCTCAGAGATTCTTTTTTCATCATGATCAAAATCTTTGCATTCGTATTCTTTATAATAGATTTGAGATGTTTTTATATGGAATGAATATCCATGTATACAATGCAAATGAATTATCAATTGTGGTACATAGACTCTCAGGATTTTTTTTTTTTTAAGTCCAAACCCTTCAAGTTTCCAACAATAGAAATAAAATCAACTCCATTCTCAAAAATAACATTTGTCTTTTGGAATCAAAGTTCGTACCAAGCTTTGAAAGTTTTATCTTTTACCTATGTACCTTTCACTCTTTCGAAGTAATACATAATCTTTTATGATATTAGTCAATTACCAATCATTATCCCAAGTTCATGACATATAAGATGCAAATCATGCATTTTTTCTATTCATTGCAAAACATTTAAAAAGAAAAGGCATAAATTGAAAGTGAGATATAAATAATGAACATTTTTATTTAGAAAAGAAATCAAGTTACAAATAATGACCATTTGGGATAATTCTATCATTCAGATATAGTAAAGGTAAACAAGGATTGTTGTTTAGGACAACAATGCCCCAAGATAAACATTCAGATAATCATGATAACAAATGTCAAATTCTTTCTAAAGACTCAATCATACCATGCCATCAACACTTTAGAATTCCTTGAAGTATACTTGTTTTCATTTTAGGTTTTGTGATCCTTAAACAATGCTATACTTACTATATCCAAGTTACTTTTTTTAGTTTTTAACTTAGATAAATTCTCATTTAGTCCAAACTGCCCTTCTAGGTTTTTTGTTTGAACTTTTCTTTTTCCTTTTCTTTTTTTTTTTAAGCAAAAACCTTCTTCACAGCATCATAATTTATGGGATTAAGAAAATCATCTCCATTCATTTCTATTAAGATCAATATTCCACTTGGAAAAGCCATTTTTATTAAATACAGCCCCTCTCAATTTAAGGTCCACTTTCTTCTACTATCATATTGATTCGGGAGAATTCTTTTTAACACCAACTTTTTTTTTCAAAATTGATGAAATTGTACCTTTATATCATAAGCTCTCATCATTCTTTTCTAATATGATTGACTATGACATAAGGTTGCTAAACTCTTTTCTTTAATGAAATTTAGTTGCTTATAGCAGTCTAAAACCCATTCAGCTTCTTCTAATCCCGTTTCTTCTAATCCTACTTCTCATAAGACCCTCAGATATGGGATTTTTATTTCTTCTGACAATATAGCCTCTATCTTATAAACCTAAGAAAATAAAGTTACCTCAGTAGAAGTACGTACTAATATTTAATAAGCATGTAAAGTAAAATGCAATTTCTTATACCAATATTTATACGTCTCAATCATTTTCTTTAAAGTCCTTTTGATGTTCTTGTTCATAGCTTTTATGGCTCCGTTCATCTTTGGACAATATGGTATTGAATTATGGTGCATAATTTTAAACTAAGCATATATTTCTTGCATCATCTTACTATTTAAATTCTTAGCATTATTTGAGATAATCCTCTCAAAGAGTCTATATCTGTAAATTATCTCTTTTTTTATAAACTTACAGATTACTGATCGTGTCACACTTGCATAAGCAACTGCGTCAACCCATTTTATGACATAATTAATCATTACAAAAATGAGTGTATGGCCAAAGTAGTGCCAAAACATATAAAGCAATAAGAAAAGCATGTATTTTGTTAGCATAAATCTGACATTTATAACACTTCCAAGCATAATCAATGTAATTAGCTTCTATTGTTAACTAGTAATATTCGACTCTCATAATCTATTTCCCCAACATATCTCTATTTGCATATGCTTTACACACTCTATCATGCACATCTTCGATAATCTTCTTTGCTTTAGCTGCATTTATACGTCATAATAATACTTAATCTCTACTTTTTTATAAAAAACCTCTCCATCTAATAAAATCCCATAGGCAATCTCCTCAAGACTTTCTTATCATTTTTTATTGCCTGATTTAGGTATTGCTGACTCTTTAAGTACTGTAGGATATCATGATACCAAAGCTTTTATCTTTTTCCTCATCCATAATGGTGCAATGTATTGGCATGTCATTGACATTTAACTTGATGGATTGAACCTCAGCATTGTTATAAATCTGGATTATTGAAGCCAAAATGGCCAAAGCATCCGTAATTTAATTTTTTTTATGAGGTAAATGTTTAAATTGGACTACTTCAAACTATTTATGCAACTATGAAATGTACTTATGATACAAGATAAGCTTTGAATCTCTTGTCTCTTATTCCCTTTTCAATTTATAAATAATTAATGTTGAATCCTCGAACACCTTTAATGTTTTAATTTTTCTATCCAAAGTAGCTTGTAAGCCTATAAGACAAGTCTCATATTCAACCACATTATTGGTGTAATTGAAGTTTAATAGGATAATAACATCCCTCAAAAGATATCAAAATTACCTCAATTCTATGTTTCAAGACATTAACAAACCTATCGAAGTATATTCTCTATAACTTTTCATTATCTTCTTCTTCTAATTCTGAGATGGCCATTAGTTCTTCATCCTAAAAATTAAATTTCATTGGCACATAACTATCAGAAGCACGTTCTACAAGGAATTATGTGATAGCACTTCCTTTAATTGTGTTTTGACTCATGTACACAATGTCATACTCTGAGAACATTACTTGGCACCTTGCAATCATTCTTGATAATGATGGTTTCTTAAAATATACATGATTGGGTCTAGTTTAGCTATAAACCAAGTGGTATAGTAAAGCATATACTGCCTGAGTCTCTTAGCTATCCAAACCAAAGCATAACATATTTTTTCAAATAATGAATACTTTGACTCATATTTTATGAACTTCTTACTTAAGTAGTAGATAGCCTTTTCTTTTCTACCAGAGTCATCTTGTTGCCCCAACACACCCCCTATTGACTTCTCATGTATAATTAAATATAGAATTAATAGTCTCTCTAGAACAAGTGATACTAGCATTAAAGGGTTTGACAGGTATTGCTTAACCCTATCAAAAACTTATTGATGTTCTCCATTCCATTCACCAGGGTTGTTCTTTTAAAGGAGCTTAAAGATAAGGTCACATCTAGAGGTCAGTTGAGAAATGAATCTAAAAATATAGTTTAATCTGCCTAATAAACCTCAAACTCCTTTGGGCATACTTGGAACAGATAAGTTTTGGATGGCCCTTATTTTATCTAGATCAATTTTGATTCCCTTTTCATTAACCATAAAGCCTAGCAATTTCTCTGACTTGACTCTAAATGTACATTTAGATGGATTTAACTTAAGCTAAAATTTTTTTAATTTTTTGAACAATTTTTTATGGTTAGTTATATGGTCTTTTCTTTCATGAAACTTTATGATCATGTCATCCACATACACCTTGATCTCTTTGTGCATCATGTCATGAAAAAGTATCACCATAGTTCTTTGATATGTTGCTTTAACATTTTTTAATCTAAAAGACATGACCTTGTAACAAAAAATATCCCATATAGTTATAAAAATTATTTTTTTCATGTCATCTTGGGCCATTTTTATTTGATTATAACCTGAAAACCCATTCATAAAAGAGAACATAAAATGTCGAGTTGTATTATCCACCAATGTATCAATATGACATAATAAAAAATTATCCTTTGGGTTAGCCCTATTCAAATCATAATAATCCACACATTCATACATTTTCATTTTTCTTAAGAACAAGTACTACATTAGCCACCTACTTAGGATATTTGGCCACTTGCAGTAAGCTTGAATCAAATTGTTTCTTTACTTCTTATTTAATCTCCAACAGTATTTTATGTTTCATCCTTCTCAACTTTTGCTGAACAGGCCAACATTCAAGCTTCAAGGGTGGCCTATGTTCTATTATTTTAGTATTAAACCTAGGTAAATCCTAATAAGACTAGACAAACACATCTATAAATTTTTGAAGCAGATTCTCTAACCTTCATCTATCAGTAGATGGATGTAACATGCCAACCTTAACTTTCTTTTTGTTCTCATTATCTTTTAAATTAATCATCTTAGTAGTTTCCTGATAGGCTTCAATAGATTTATTCTCATATTCAATTAATCTTATCAAATCTGAAGGCAAAGTATATTCTTCAAAGTCTTTTTCAATGTTAAGTTCATCAGCATTAATTGAATTTTCAAAATTAAATCTCTAATTGTTATCATGATTATCCTCACATTCATTTGGGGACTTGAAATAAAATGAAAAATATTGGCAAAATGATTTAACTAAAAAGGAAAAATGGAAATTGAATAGGAGAAATGAATAGAGATGCATAACCCTATGCTTTTATTGAGATAATAATTAACAAGAGGCCCATACATAAAAGATTATCCCAATGCTTTTGGGCATAAGCAATTGAGAATTATAATTACATTGGAAGGGTATCAAGGATAACAAGCATCTTGATAATGCTCTAATTTGTAAGTTCAAAGCTTGGTAAACATGAATGAACAAACACTTCATCCTTTTGGACTCATTCTCCTGCCATCTGGATGGACATCTCAATGAAAGTTTCTTCCATACTCAACTCATTTTCAACTTTTCTATTTTTCTTGAATACATACATCTTCCTTACCTAAAAGTCTCACATAAATGTGCTATGACTATTGGCATATTTCTTGTTGTTCCTCTTTATCTCTTATTATCCCATATCTTCTTTATTTTAGACTCATTCTCCTGCCATCTGGATGGACATCTCAATGAAAGTTTCTTCCATACTCAACTCATTTTCAACTTTTCTTTTTTTCTTGAATACATACATCTTCCTTACCTAAAAGTCTCACATAAATGTGCTATGACTATTGGCATATTTCTTGCTGTTCCTCTTTGTCTCTTATTGTCCCATATCCTCTTTATTTTTTATTCTTTGAATTCAGATCCCAAGCTTAATATGTCATTATTATCTATTATTTTTGGAAGCTCTTTAATTTTTTATAGGTTTTTACTCAGCCCAATTTTTGGATACCAACCCTTGTTGATAATTTAGCTTATTATAATTCTACTGAACTTTAGTTAATATAGCTTAGATCATTTACCCACAATACTGACAGGTTCAAAAAATCGATAAGAACATTTTAAGGATTCTTCTGTTACCTCCACATAAGAAGCATTTATAGGCTAAGTCATAAATAGGTCCTCCTTTCTAGCTACAATCACAAGTTGTTCTTCTACATTTAACTTGACTTTTTAGTGTAAGGAAGAGGGAATAACATCTTTCATATGAATCTATGGCCTACCACGTAGACAATTATATGATGGAATGATGTCCATAAGCTAAAACTTCACATTAAAAGTGTAGGGCTTAATTTGTAATGACATATCAATATCCCCTAATACCTCATACCTAGTCTCATCAAATGCTCAGACGAATATATGGCTATTTTTTATATGGGATACATCAATGGGCAACCTTGTTAATGTGGACATAGGCATAACATTTATAGTAGAGCCATTGTCAATAAGTACTTTGGCTATAATCTAACTTTTGTATTTGATTGTAATGTACAAAGCCTTCGTGTTTTTTTTTTTCCTTCGAGTGAGATCTCATCATCACTAAAAGCTATGTAGTACGGTACCACCAAATTTTTTACTAGGTGATTCACATACTCTACAAACATATTATGTGTCATATAGACTTGACTTAACACCTTCAACAAGGGTTATGGTATAACTCTGAATTCAATAGCAATGACAACAAAGAGATTCTAGTTGACATCTCTTTTAACCGCTCCACCACAAAATATTCACTATGTTTTACCAACTTTAGAAACTCATAAGCTTTTTTTTCAGACACAAGCTTTAGGTTGTCCTTTTTTAAGGTTAGCTTCGATTTAACCTATTTTTTTTACCACTATCATCTTCTCGTTTCTTGCCATTTCTAGCATCTTTAAAGTATAACATCTTTTACCTCTAGTTATGCCTTTACACCAGTTATGTTGGTGGCATCTGGCTTAGGTGCAGTCTCTTTCTACCTTTGGATTGTCACTTCACAACCATACCTCTATAATATAGCCTTTTCATCTTTGTAGAAAAATAGACTCAGGACCTTAAAAGTCACTAACTTTAGAATACGATTGTCCATTACTAACTTTAGCTTTTTGTAGCAATATATAGTTATCAACTTTGGAACCTTTTTTGATTTGTTAGTCATAGAAACTTTTGATTTTTTGAGGCTTATCCTTCATCGTATAGCTCAATCTAGTATGAATCCATCAATTTTTATACTTTTTCGTGAAATTACGAGCAAGTCTCAATATAATGACTTGGAGCCCCATTATAGTACTTGCACTTTTGATTTGGAACACATCTCCCATGATAGGTGCGTGGGTTTATTAGTTGTATCATCCTAACCTCATATAGGGCATGAGACAGCTGATTAAATGGCATCTTGATCTTTTTCACCTTTCTCTTCATATGCCTTTTGTCCTTATTCAAAACATTGACTACATGATTTGGTAATAGATTACCATTAATATTGGGTGTTGTTTTTTCACTAGTATCAAAATTAACCAGCCCCTTTTTGATTAGACCTTGCATCATGTATTTCAAAATGATGCAATTTTTAGTGGAATGGCATGTGATTCCATAATAGTAATCACAATGAGCAATGAGATCATACCATTTGGACATGGGAGTTCAAGTGATTTTATAAAAAAAAAGAGTAATCAAATGATTATTATAGAGTTCTCGATACAACTCTGTATAAGTCATAGGAATGGGTTAAAAGTAGGTTTTTCCTTATTATTTCATGATTTTTTTGAACCACTTATTGAGTTGTATGAGTGTATAAAAGGTTTTGTTATGGGAGTAATACTAGGGTAGTAAGTGTTGGTAAGTGGTCAGAATGATGGTTGATAAGGGGGTAAATAAGCAGATTGAGGCATTAATTAGTATGGGAAAGTTGAGACATTATTTATGATGGGATAGTATGTGGGATAAAGAGTTTATGGATAAATAGTGTAATTTTTAAATTATTACCCTTTGAAACTCACAGCTTGAGTTTCACTTTATTTTTTCTTGGGCACCTTCTTGATTGCTAAAAATTCTCTTTTTTCAAGTTTGTCATTTTTTATGGCATTTTCAATGATCTCACCCTAGATCCATATTAACAAAATTTTTATTCGTATTTCTTATTATCTTTTCATAGTAAGGTAACTTTAGAGTACTCATAAACAGAACCATTATTTTTTTCCTATTAGTGGTGGCTGGACCTAAGCAATCATACCTCATCATAAGCATACTCCTTAAAGGACTCAGTTGTCTTTTTTTTCATACTTTGTAGAGAAAGGTGATCAAGAGCCATGTTTATAATATAACGGTATTGATTGATGAATGAACTAGTCAAGTCCATTCATGTTTGAATATGAGTCATGTCCAACTAGGCATACTATTTTACGATAAACCCTATTAGACTATCTTGAAACACATGCATAATAGCTTTTCGTTACTGACATGGGCTACCATTTATGATAATTCATCGTGACGTGAGTCATAAGGCATTTAGTGCCATCATACTTCTTAAATTTTAGTACTTTAAACTTTGAAGGTATCACCACATTTAGTACCCACAAATCCCAATAGCATCTATAGACCTATGCCTTCTACCGCTCGTAACCTTCCCTCAAGCATATTCATCACATGTTTAGCTTTAGGGTCTTCAGCCACCTTCAACTTTAGTATTTCTTTTAATTCATCTAGATTACGAACTTGGATTGGTTCAACTACCTTTTTAGTTAAAGTAGGATTAATGTAATACTAAATATGTTTTTGGCTAGGCATAAAAGGCATTCTCGAATAATTATAGCTTGGGAATGCAGATTGTTGTGGCAAAAAGCTTTGAGTGGACTAGGCTTGGTACGAGCCATAACTCGGAGGATATAATGGGTCAATTACTTCATGTGAAACATTTTCCTCAATTTTTTTTTCTTTTGTTTAGCTTTCTCAAAGCTTTAAGGATCTTACTCAACTTTTCATTGATTTTTTCTTAAGCTTTTTTTAACCTTTCAACACGGCTCATATTGTCTTGTTTCATTTTTCTTGCTTGAGCCTAGGTATGATACTGATGTTGAGCTATCATTGAACCTTATGTACCATAATCTAAAATTAATGATCTTATTATGGACTAACATGATAAGAATTAATTATGAATGAAAAAATGCAATGCATGGAAAATGAAGAAAGAAAAATATTTACCCATTTTAAAGATTTCAACAAAAGTGAATTTTCATTTATTTCATAGAAAGTTTGTTTTACATCAAAGCTAATATTCTTCATTTGTAAAAGCGCTTAATTTGCTCATATTGATCTTTGGCTTCCTCAATGAAGTTTAACAGTTACTGTCCATGCTCTCCTATTAGTGCAACCAAAGTTCTTAATGTTTTAGCCTCTTCTACCATTTCTCCTACCTTAATCACTGCTTTACGTATATGGGTTGCAAGATGCTCTATCCACCTTTGCCTTTCTGACCCTTCTCTTTTGTTAAACCATACTTGATAGGATAAATCTCTATACTCTTTTATGAGTGCCATGATATGATCCTCTTACTCATTCAATTTTTACTTTAGTGTCTAGATATACCTTCTAAGTATCTCATTTTTTTGTTGAGCTTCCAGATAATCATATTTCATTTAGGAACATTCTCTTTTCAGTTTTTCATTCTCACAAGTCATATAAGTGATGTATTTTTCTTTGGCCTTGTATGTATAGTCTTTTGTGCTCTTTTTGTAGCTCCATCAATTCTTTAAGGGCATTGTCATGCTCTCTATCAACCTTTTGAGCTTTGCTCTCAACCTCTAATCTTTTGTGTTGTTGATTAAGTTTAACCAAATCATTGACTATTGTATCTCGCTTTTTAGAAATCTTGTGGATTTCGATTTCTAACTTTTTTGCTTTATCTTTCCATTGCCTCATCTTTTTTTAAAGCCTTAAAATCTCTTGTTTCATTTTATCTTTCTCAACTTCAAATTTTTTCTATGCAAACTCCAAATTTAAAGATACCTTATCTAACTCTTGATTCACTAATTGGCAATGATCATTAAATGTAGACACAACCTTCTTACCTTGCTTGGCTCTCCACATCAAATATCCATGAGTGACTTTATTAGTAAATCATCTAAGGCTCACTTTCTTAGGCTTTTTCTAGGCCTTAATCATACTATCAAAATTTTGAAATGTTTTAGGTTCCCTATATAAACAATCAAATTGGTTGAGCTTGTGTGTCATAAGAACGAGCTGTTTAGCTCCATATTATTTCCTAATCATTAACGGTGCATAACTTGTTGACCCCCATAAGCCTAAAAGTGAAACCCCTATATCATATCTACATTGATACAGCATGGGTTCTCAATTCATCCATAGAACAAACCATTTCACTTGACAAATTATGAGCTTCTACAGCAAATACTTCCATTCTTTCTGGGTCTTTTCTTTTGGCTATTCACTTTTACAAAATTCCTTAATTGGATTTTGATTACAAAAATAAAGTTTAGAGAAAGTGCTTTTCTTACATTCAAAATGGCTCTTCATCTACAAATATAATAGTGATGTGCAACCCAGAAAACGTGTTTTATCATTCTATCTGCAAAAACTCAAAGATCTAATAGTTTTCACCAATATCTTCGATGAAAGATTACATCCGCTTTCAATTTGTTCAAATAAATCCACCACCTTAATCTCAATATGACTTAAGACTTTAGGAAAGATCACCATCCCATATAGTGCTAGAATGAGCACATTCATTCCTTAGTCATCATCAAGGTGTTTAACAATGAAATCTTGGAAAAATTCCCATGAAATACCTTTATGCCTAAACAAGGCAATCTAACCTACATCTGCGGGTTCTAACCCAACTCGACTCGACCTTTTAGGGTTAATTTTTTTTTAATCGAGTATCGGTCAGGTCAGGTCAGGTCGGGTAACATAAAAAAAAATTTGGGATCAGATTTTGGTCAGATTTTAGGCAAACTCAACCTAATATATATATATATATATAAATTATTTTAAACTTTTAATTTTATTTATATATTTAATTTTATATTTATATTAAAAATAATATTTTATATTTTAAAAATAATATTTTATTAATTTCGGGTCGGATACGATTTTATACAATGTCAGATTAGGTTGAGTTTGAGTATAAAAAAATAAAAAAATTATTGGGTCGGGTTCAGGTTTTATATATATAAAGTCAAGTCAGGTTCGGGGTAAGCAAAAACTCACCCTAACCCAACTGTTGCCATCATTATTTATACCTATTTCTCTTGAACATGTGAATCTATGAGCTTTTTTTCTATCCCCAAAATGTGGGCTAACTTTTTGTGATACCTCATGTATACCCTATCTGGATAATAGAGATGCATATCTGCTAGAATCGAATACTCTTTTATGATCAGCACCAAATCAACTTCATTGACAATGAAACAATGATAGGAGGGATCCCAAATTGTACCATAGCCTTAATGAGTGAATTTTCAACTTTCATCGATAAGAGATGTGCAATATGCCCAAACTTCTAACAAAAAACTTATTGTCTTAAAGGAACCATGTTATTCCATATGTCTGCTAGGTCTTTCAAATCATTTTGTTTAAAGAGCAATCGAATCTTCTTAGGTAAGGTAGAAGCATAACCAGATGGCAAACAATCTTCTTCCTCTCGTTGTCTTATTTCTGACTCCACCTTCACATTAATAGGTGACTCACACTTGAAAAATACAAACAAGGCGCAAACTTGATGTTTTATAGGTTCCATGAAAGCTTTTGTTAAAGATAACTTTAAGGTATGAATAATATACAATCTGTATATATGTTTATGAATATGCAAGAAAAGAAAAATAAACAAAGAAATCAATTAATTATCTCAATATAAAATAAAGAATAAACACAATAAACCAAATAAAATACAACAACAACATGACTCTAAGTTTCGGATTAATTTTGAAGGGTGAAAGAACATGGTGCTACTTACAAGTTAAACTCATAAGGTTAACTATATATAGCTTGGGTCACTGCTAAAGGATTCTCAAATTGTTCTTTACATCATTATCCATCATAGACTAGTAAAGCACCCACAATCCTTGCCCATTATAGGCTATAAGCAAAACAAAGTTCAATTTGAGTAGGAGTATTTTACTAGCCCATATGAAGACATAAAATCTTATGAATGCATAGGTACTTTACTCCTTTCTAAGGGACATAACTCAGGTGTAGAGTTTATGTTATGCACATGCAAATGAATGATAGATATATAAATAAGTAAATAAAGAAATAAAATACATACAAGAAAAATATCTTGAATTTATTAAGTTAGGCTTGGATAACTAGAAATTATTTATTGACCTGACTCACTATTTTTCCAGTGGAGTCACCAAATTGTAATTACGTATAGATTCGTGGACTATCACTAGATATGGATTAAAAGAGTCACTACCAATCTTTTTTGTTTAGGTGTGATTGACCACCTGACAAATCTATCCCATTTAAAAAAAAGTCTTAAGATTAACTTTGGTATCTTTAAATAGTACATTTTAGTCCATGAAATCAGATTTTAGGTTCAGGAGTATGGTTACGTGTGAAGAAGATTATAGCACCCTCATAATACCTATCCAAAAGATGATACTAGTTTGATTTCAAATTATCCAAACTTTAAAATATTCTTATAATTTATCAAATCATTTAATTATTGGAAACTAATCCTAAATTTATTCCAATAGTTTGATAGCAATTTCAGATAATTTTCTCACCTTAAGATTCATGAAAACTAATGTCCGACTCTAAAGAGGCTCCGTCGTTAGGTTCATTAATATATTTTTATTTAAGAAAATAATTAATAAAATCTTTCAATAATTTTGTAAGATTTACTTTGATACAAATCTCTTAATAGTTTGGTGAGATTTCCTTGCAAATTTATTTTTAGAAAATATATTAAATCTTTCAATAGTTTGATAAGAGTTAATTAAAGATGCAAATCCTCTAATAATTTGATAGATTCAAAATAAAATATTTTATTAGTAATAATTTTTTATAAAAATTGATTTATGAGATGCTCCAATAGTTTGGTAGAATTCATAAAAAATTTAAATTCATAAAAACTTCTCCAATACTTTGGTAAGATTAATGAATTTATTTTAGAAACATTTTTTTAGTTATTATTTTATAAATAAGTAAAATGAAATTCATAAAGGCATTTAAAAAAAATATGTGTATAATAATAATAATAATAATAATAATAATAATAATAATAATATAAATTGTTCAATTTAAAATAAGTAAGATTAAAGATAAAATGATGATGATGATAATAATAATAATAATAATAATAATAATAGTAATAATGAGAATAATAATAAGTAAAACAAAAAATAAAATAAAATAAATAAAAATGAAAACATAAAATAAAATAAAATAAGAAAAACTTGAGATACGGTCAGGTCCGAAGGTGGGTAAATGCATAGATCCAACACGGGTTGAGTGAGTTAAATTAGTTGCCAAAACGATGTTGTGCAAGGTCCGTATAAAAGCCAAGAAAATTTTGTTTTCTTCAAAACCAACCTTTCCCTTATTCTCTCTAAAACCCTTTTTCTTTGTCTCTCTCCCTAAACCCTAGAATTTGACCATCAAAATCCAAGTTCAGCCACCAGTTTTTGAAAAACCTTGTTGAAATTCGATCGAAAACTTTAAGTCTAGTAAAAAACTTCAATCGAAAAATTCAAGTACTCATCCAAAAATCCAAAATTCTCAAATTTTCTCAAAATTTCAAATTAATTCCAACCTTTGATTTAAAGCCTAGAAATCACAAAAATATCAAATAAACTTCTTCAAAAGCATAATTTCAAAAGCCAATCTTCCCATAAAAAAAACCTATATTAGTAAAAGATAAATCCAGAAAGAGAACAAACCTTTTCACGCCCCAAAACCTAAAAATCTTTTCCCCATTTTGTGTGATTTAAGGCACCGGGCTCCTTTTCTAATAGAAACATAGGGATTTTATCAATCAAATATTCCAAATTTATTTAAGAATATGTTAGATTTGATTAGGGTTTCAAGAATAAACCAATCTTGCCAAATTTAATCCCATTTAATTTGTGAAATCTATTGATTCATTTGCCTTTTAAAGCATGATTTGATCCAGGGCATTTTGTTTCTAACCTCCAGCTTTTTACGAGCATAATTTCAAGATTAACCAAAAAAATTTGATTTCATTTCCCTTTCCTTTTCGTTTTTCATCTTTTTTTAGTTTTTAAATTATTTCTAATAAAAAATAATAAACAAAAAAATAATAATAACAATTAAAATTGGATCGTAGATCGTATTAAAGCAAATCAAAGATTTGGATTTAAAACCCAAATAAAATAAAGCCCTCAATTGGGTTCAAAATCTAAATTATCCACTAACGTAAACCTATCCAAAACTCGAAAGATCCAATAGGCCTCTCTTGAGCCTGATAATAAAAAATTGAAAAATATTGTGCAAGGTGTCTACAAAATCATGTCATTTCATAAGACAACCTTTATTAAACAAATATAATATTTCATCAATGATTAAACGTTACTATTCATGATGAACAATTGTAATATTTCATCAAAGACTAAACATTACTCTTCTTGATGAACGATTGTAATATTTCATCAATGATTAAACATTACTATTCTTGGTGAGAAAATACAACTTTTTCACTTGATGCACAAACATAATTTTTATAATCTATACTTTTAATTTATGAAAACTAGCTAGAATAGTTTGTCACCACTATCAAGTACTTAGGTCCACCAAAATTATTTCATAAAGAACTTTTCTCATCTAATGTGGAATAATAAATCCACCAATAATCTAAACTATCGACAGTGAAATTGCTTCCACTATTGAAACCATTTGTGATTTTTTAAAGTGATTTTCACCATTAAAAATAACTATTTCCTTCTTTAATCTCTTTATTAAATAACCCTGGCTGAGAAACATACCTACTTCTCCTTA
This sequence comes from Durio zibethinus, assembly GCF_047325235.1. Classification (NCBI taxonomy): domain Eukaryota; kingdom Viridiplantae; phylum Streptophyta; class Magnoliopsida; order Malvales; family Malvaceae; genus Durio; species Durio zibethinus. The sequence goes on along the minus strand of NC_143183.1, from coordinate 14,967,570 downwards.
TTGAGAATATGACTAAACGAGCAAAACAAAGTGGCTAGATATAGATAGATAGACAATTTTAGGATGAGCAAAAGAACCCAAAAGTGTTATAGTATTTCTTGTGTATCTGTTTACACTATAATACAAGTCTATTCATACATATTCAATTTACAAAGCATGGAAAGAATATCTACATTTATAAGCATAGTGGCTGCCTAAATTTTGCCCCATAACTATGGTAGCCGCTAGCTACTAGTCATTGCCACTTTGATCTCGTTTACACTTAAATCATTTTGCCTTCCATTTGTTACATGATTTTATTAATTCAAGCTCTGAATTCTTCTTTGTAATTCTGGGTGATACACCGGCTAATTATACTGGTTTACCCAATAAATAAATAATGATCTTGGATCTCAATCAAAAGGAAGCTACCCACCAAATCTGTCAAGATTGGCATCTAATTTCAGTCCAAACTCAACATCTCTGATTCTTCAATTTCATCTCAAATGAAAGTTCTATTTGGCTTAGGTTACAGAATCTTGAAATTTTTTCAAACTAATCTTTTCATTTTATAGATCTTTTAACCCCGGCTAGTTTTCCTTCCTTAATTTTTCTTAGAACTTGGCCTCCTTAGTAAGAAAATCAAATGTGTTGAGTTATGGGTTTATATTTTAACACAATTATTTAGTCATTATAAAATGTTTCACATACATATTACAAATATCAAACTACATTAAAACACAAATTTCAAATAATACTAATTAAAATGATCATAACACCAACATTGTTTTTGCAAAATTCAAATCCTATTCACTACTTATTTAGCTTTAATGATAGAAAAGATGTCAAGATTTTGACACTATAAGTTAACCAATAACAATTCTATAGTAGACAATTGAATAATTTGAGACAAGAAACTCCATCAATTATCACTAATTTCTTTTAATTTAAATTCATTCTATCCATTTTAGGACCAATCTTGTTCCCAAAACTTTTGAAAGCTATTTCTTCCCAATATCTTCTTCCTTTTTTTTTTTTATTGAAATTTCCTCCCACTGTCTGCCTCTTTTGGATAATGGCTTCTCAGCCCCTTGCTCCTGGAATGAAACGAAAGACAAAGGCCTAAAAGTGGGTCAAAATTAACCCAAAAATGTACAGTCTACTGCTCCAGAGTGGTTGGGCAAATGAAGGTCTGGTTCGGGTTAAGTGGTAACTCCGTGATCAGTGTAACCCTCTCCAAACTATCATTCCCATATAGGGTGCCTCCGATTTTCTTCCCAACTGTGTCTATACTTATAAATTTCATTAATAATTTTCACAAGGATATTTCAGTAAAACCGGTTAAAATTCAGTAATACAATTTATCTGTAATGGTGGGTCCGGGTCAGGAATCGGGCATTGCACTGGAGTTGGGTAGGGCCCACTATGAGGCCCATCCTGCTCTTTGATTATGATGACGATGATGTATGTACGGGTGGTCCATGATTTACAATTATATATATTTTTTTGTTTTCCCAAATTCCATTTTTGTTAAAAGAAAAAAAAAACTATGAAGGGCCCCACCTCGACCTCGACACTGACGAAGATATCAACTCACCCCGAGTCCCCGACCATGACTGCCTGAGCTTTGAGTCAGTGCCCTTAATGTAATTTTACTCAAAAGTCGATGGCTATGGCTTCCAAATTCTCACATTGGTCAAGCTGATCACTCGGCTAGCTCATCAAAGTTCAGGCACCTAGTCTGGGGTCTGTCTATATATATATATATAATATAATATATACTATATATTATATTTTAAGCACAAAAATTGAAATTCGATTCCTTGGAAAGTTTAATCATCGCACTAACTCTTTTAATTAATTTACTACATACTCCGATCTAATAGATTAAAAAAATTCTAAATTCAATTAAATAATCAAACTATCAAAAACATAATCAAATTATACAATTAATGAACAATAGATAATAATTTAATATAATTTAATTCAATTTACTTACATATACAAATAAAAAAATTTTATTAATTATAAAAAACTATAAACATATTAAAACAATCAACATTTACTTATAATTAATATCAATGAATCTCTTATTCTTTTTTAATTTTATGAAATACTTTTAATTAAAACAAACACATATTTATATAATTTATCATATTTTTATAGACTCTTTAATTTTTCTTTAATCCACTCAAACATATTAGTATGAACTCTCTCATTCTTTTGTAATCTACTCAAACATACACTCATAAAAACCATGTTAATCTCTTCAATCCTTTCATTTTTTTTAATTCACTCAAATATACATACTCATAAAAATCATTTTTCTTTTAATTTTATGGGTTTTTACCAAATAAAATCTTATAAATTTTTATATATATTTTTTTAATTTAATCTTACGTTAACTCTTATTATTTATAAGTATATAAATTTATTTATCAGTAATCTTTTTCTTTTTAAAAGTTTTAATCCAAATCTTTTATGAAATTTGAATGAATCCAAATACCTTATTATATTATTTAATAAGAGTATTTTTGTGATATAAATAATTTTAGTAAATATTGTGATAATTTAAAAATAATTTTATCAATTTAATATAGTTTTAAACTAAAAAAATTCAAACTCTAAAGCCATGAAAATTAGCTAAGCCAAGCCAAGCCACAGATGGGCTTTGGCTTTGGTTAAGCTAATGTAGATTGAGTAGTCCCGTCTGCTTTAAAAGCCTTTGTGCTTTTTATTTAACGAGGCAATCATCGACGCCAAGAAAGAGAGGAGCAATCGAAATTCGACTGAAAAAAAAAATCATAAGCAACGGGAGGAGGAAGAAAATTAAGTACAGAAAATCTTGCATATATATAATATATATATATTTTTTTTGGTAAGAAACTTGCATATTAGGACATAGGAGTTACTGGAGGAGGTGTGGTTTTAGCCAAAGCAAAATAAAAAAAGCTACTGATTCTCATGCACACGCGTCTTTATATTCACGGGACAACTCCTCCAATTAACAAAAGAAGGTTTCTCTTTTATATATTTTTTTTCTCTCACAGTCACTGTGCTTCTCGCATTCTTTTTTTTTTTTTTCCTGTCTTTCCTCTGCAATTCCATGCTTATTTTTCAGCACGGTTGATGGAGAAACTGAAATAGTAGGGTTTCAAAATAAAAAAGCTTAGAAAAATGGTAAACCCATTGAAGAAAAAGAAGGATAGAAAGAAAAAAAACTGATCACCCCACTCTTCAGAATTCACTAGTCCTTTCGTTTTCTTTTTCGGCCTTGTTAGGTACTAAATTTGTATTTGTTTTTTCTTTTATGTGAAGGTTTTTTGTCTATATCTATTGAATCTTTTGTTATAGAAAAAACCAAACTACATTGAAATGAGATAAAAGGAGGTGAAAAAAAAAGAAAAGGAAGAAGCGAAAGCAAAGCCAAAAAAGAAAGCTTTAATACAGAAAACAAAAATACAAAACCTTCTATCTTCTGATTCATTACACGTCTGGTCTCTTTGATGATGACCCGGGAGGGTCTCTATGCATGTCTGTTCTGAAGTCTTCACCAGAGATTCTTGCTAAGAATTTGAGGTAGCAGTAGCCGAGAATCAAGGGAGATAAAAGTGAAGCATTTATTCTTCCTCTTTGTTTTTACTTTTTTTTTTTTTCCTTTTTATGGTTTTGTAGTTCACTGATCAGACATGGAGGCCACAGAGTTCTAGCAGAGAGAGAGAGAGAGAGAGGGGTTTCATGGGGCCTTTGGTTTTGTTTTCTGGTTTCTGGATTTTGTAAAGGTAGTGGTTTTGACTTTGTTGATGATTTGCCCTTGTTTTCCTCATTCTCTAATAGTAACCTCAAAAAAGGAGAAAAAGAAAATCCTTTTTTTCTATCTTTAAAACTCAAAGTTGCCTTCAAAGGTTAATTCTTTCAATCAACAGCAGTTTCTGGGTAAAAATCCAATCTTTGCAGGTGAGTCTCTATCTCTTCTCTGTTAAATTGGTCTTCTCCATGTAATGATTTTATTTTATTTTGTTTATTTTTAATTTCCATTGTTTACAGTTAAACAATAATACCTATTTTGAGACTGATGGACTAAAAGAGATCAAGAGCAAGAATCTGCAAGTAAAGGTTTAGATTTTAATAATGGCAGACTGTGACACTACTCTTCAATCTCCCTCAGACAACAAGGAGCAGAAGAAGCCCATTTCATTTCCTAGGTTGTTTACTGGTTTTACTTTAAAAGCCTTTTCTGATAATACTGAGGCTGTTATGAGTCCAACTTCTATACTTGATAGCAAGCCCTTATCAGCTTTCAAAAACCCCTGGTGGTCAGAATCAAGGACCCCCAAAACCCCAGAACCAGAAACTAGACACAAACTTGACTCTAAAGGGATTAGTCTTGGCATTTTTGATGCTCTCAGAGATGATGATTTAGATTCCAACTTGTCAAAACCTGTCCTGTTTGGTTCACAACTTAGGATCCAAATTCCATCTCTGCCTCCTATTTTTGCTGCAGCAGAATCTCCTAGAACACCTCCTGAGTTTGGTCTCAAGACAAGGAGTTCTCAGTTGAGTTCATTTTCTTCTGGCTTGTCTCCTTCTCCTGTGAGGAAAAACATTGAGACCTTGAATTCTCCTAGGGTCATCCCTGGGAGCCTCTCAGCGACTGAGATGGAACTCTCAGAAGATTATACATGTGTAATATCTCATGGGCCTAATCCGAGAACCACCCATATTTTTGATAATTGCATTGTTGAGAGCTGTTGTGGGGTTGTTGGCTTCTCTTCTTCCAAAAGGGGGAATGGATTTTTGAGTGATAGATCAAGTTACCAATCAGAGAGTTTTCTCAGCTTCTGTTGCACTTGCAAGAAGAATCTTGGTCAGGGAAAAGACATCTACATGTACAGGTTAGCCTCAAGTTTTCCTTTTATGGAATTGTTTTTTGCTCTCTTCTGACATGATTTTGCTTTTTTTGGTATTACTTTATCCTCTCTTGCAGGCCCATATAATATATATATATATATATATATATATATCTGTTTTTTCAGTTTTCTATTGTAAAAAGAATATACTCTTTGATGCAGTATTTGATGAAACTTTGATCCGTCAATAAATTGAGCTTGATTTGAATTGTATTTTTCTTCAATTAAACTTGATTCATTCAAGTTCATCTGTCTCTGGACTAGTAATTTGTGCTTGGTTTCATGTATAGTGGAATAATTTCAAGCTTTATGACTATCAAAATCTAGAATCTCATTTCCATACTGTCTTTCAGAGGGGAGAAAGCATTTTGTAGCAGAGAATGCCGATACCAAGAGATGATGCTCGAGGAAGGAATAGGTAAACTGGAACCTGATGATATCTTCGGGACTTGTTCATGACAGTTGTTCATGTTTTCATTTTGGTCTTTTTTCTTTCCTTTAAAGAGCCAGCCAAAGATAAAGTAAAGCAGCTCAACAACTTTGTTTGCAGACCATCAACAGGTCGAAGGAGTAACAGGCTGTGATATTTGTAGAATTCATTTTCTTGCTAGTGATAATGGGGTGATTGCTGTTGGGTTTTTTGTCCACAGTGTTTGGTTGTCAAAGTTGGTGGCAAATGGCTATGATCATCATTCTGATTTGTGACTTAAAGCATATACGATATATTATCTTTGCTTATATAATCATCTTTTGATTAGGCACTAAGAGCCAATTACTTCAATCGAAGTAGATTCTTTTCTTTTCTTTCTTTTTCTCCTGCTCATATTCATTATTCTTTTTTTTTCTGTGTTATTTTTATACAACCCTGACGTCAGGCTAACCATTTTTAAGGAACAGATCAGTGAATAACTCTGGGTAATAGTTAAGAACAGGATGACAAACAAAAAGAATATAAAATTTTAATAAAAATCAGATTTAGTAAAATTAAAAAATATATTTTATAATTTGTACATTGATATGAATTATAATATATTTGTTATTTATGCGTATTTAACGTAATATATATATTTATATAAACCAATTGACAAATCTAGGAATGGTTCTCCCTTGATAATTTCAAAACAAACAAATAAGGTGTAAATTATAGCCCCCTCTCCACCCCACTTTCAGCTGGGCTGGCCTAGGGAAAAGAAGATTGCCATATGATTTTTGCTAGTTGAAACTTCTCATCAATTATGCATAATTCTCTCCCTTGTGTGAGCAGTAACACAAAGGTAAATAGGGTATATGTCATTTTCTTTAAACTTTGCATAGTAATTACATTAAGAAACTTATTATGTTTTCCAACTTGTATGCCTTTTAGCATGGGAGATAATGGATCAGATTTTATTTAATTTTTTTAAATAATACATAAAATTATGAATTTTTAAAATTTAATCTAAATTCAAACCAAATTTTTATATGATTCAATTCGAACAAAATTCTATTGATTTGGTTTGATTAGATTAATTGATTTTTAAATTTTAATATTTTTAAATAAATTTAGTTATAAAATAATTATTTTTATTTTATAAAATTTAAAAAATATATAAAAATTAATAAAAATATATAATTTGATTTAGTTTGATTTGTTTTAATTTTTCACTTCCTGATCGAAATTTAATATATATATATGTATTAATATCCAAACGAAATCTGAATAAAAAAAAATTAAATCGAACAGAGCCAAATATAATATATATTTAATATTTAAATTTAATTTGAATCAAATAAAAAAATTTGAATTGAACAAAAAATCACGATTTTAAATTAATTTTTGGTTTTTTCAATTTTTTTTTCTCATTCTTACTTTTTAATCTATATTATTTTATGTTTTTCATGTGGTCAAGAATTGATAAACTGAAAATTTATTACTCAAACTGAAAGAAACCTGAAGAATGGAGTGACTACTGCGAACTCCATGTAAATTAGTACTTCTGTTGTGATTCAGGATACAATTTGAATCCAATACAACAGAAAAGTTGGTGATTGCTTCTAAATTTGCAGTTGATTCCTGTGTGATATTGCATCATCTATAACTCACAGAAGTAAAACTTACTACTAAAACTAGAATCGAGAAAGTGTATCAAAAGGGAGAGAAATGATCTTTGGGTACAATTATGATGACCCGAAGTCATCAAAATCAGAAGGACAAGGGCAGACAATGGGGTCCTGCCCTGACCAAGAAGTTGTACCGCCGTGCCCACCACAATCCTTTCACTATGGCGGATCTATTGGCTAGTAGCCATGTGCGAATCAAAAGGTTAGGAACAGTTAGCAGTCAGCACAGGGAAGGGAGAGACCAAGCATGAAACATAACAGAATTTGGGACCATTTTCACTGTAGAATCATCTTCCCTTTTTGTTTTCCCTTCCCGGCTCTTTACTATGCACATGGTACTGGTACTGATGCTTCACCGCACGATTTTTTTATTCTCCCTCTTTTTATTTTTATTTTTATATTTTTACTTTTTGAGAAGGATATTTAGTTTCATTAGTACTTGCGTACTTCACATTGATTTAAAAATTATTACTAGCACTTAATGCATTTGATTTAATAAAAGATATATGTATCTTTTAATATTTTATTTAAATAATAAAATTATGGATTTATTCACTTGCTACATGAATTAAGTTATTGTACTCTTAGGGTGAACATGTCGAATAAAAAAGTGACAGGTGGAAAAGTAACAAGAAAATGAATTTTGAGTGCGTTGAATAGGAAAGAAAGGTGAGAGGAAAGAAAGTAGAAATTATTATTATTTTTTAAATTTATTCACAAATACAAATAATTTTAAATTGGAAAGCAAAACAAAAAAAATGGGAGAGGTGTTAATGAGTGTTGCATTATAAAATTATCCATCACTTTTATTTTTTTTTCTTTTTATTTAATTTTAAAAAGATTATAATAATAAAATCGCATAATTTTTATTTTTTTTATTTTTTGACTTTAGCAAACAATGAATGAAAAAATTATATATATATTTTAATTTTTTTTATCTTTCCATCCAAACAAGAAAGAAAAAACATATATTTTATATTTTCAAATTTTTTCTCTTTTAATTTTTCTATCCATGGTATCAAATAAAATTTTAATTTCATTATCAAAATTTTAATCTGACAACTTTAATTTGTATAAATAAAATTACGCCTCAATCGTGGATCTAAAGATAGTGAGACAACAAAACAAGTTGGCCCAAATAATTTGGGCTGAACCATAGGCACGAAGCCGATGTCTGGCTGCATGTCGACCATATCTTCTTCATAACTCATCTTTCTCCCTGTTGCTAATAATGGTTTACTCATTAAATGAAGTTCTGAAAATGGAAAATTTGAAATCCTTCCAAGGATACTTTTGTAATTTCATGCACAACAATTCCTCTGAACTTTGATGCTTTAATTAAAATAAGGAAAGCCGGATTTAATGGCTCCAAATTCTCTCTCCTCAATCTTAATCTTACCCTCTCAGAATCCAATTTTGTCCTCCATCTCCTTTTCTCCTCTCCCCTCTCACCATCAAATCCGCCACCGTAAAACGATCGCTCCCGTTGCCTTCTCTCACCGCCACAGACTTCGCCGTAAATTTCGCCGGAAAAGAGACGACATGTCCGTTACCCTCTCGCTTTCCTCCATGGAAAACGAGCCGTTTTTAGATTCCAGAAATAGTAAGTTTTATTTTTTCCATTTCTTGAAAAAAGAAAATAAAGAACAACTTGAACTTAATTTTAATTTTATTTTTTCCTTCAAGGTGCTAGAAATGGAGACACTTTAGCGACGGAAATGGAACAAGAGACGAGTACTTCGACGAGTTCGAGGAAGAAGAACAAGTACATCAGCGGCACCGGCAGATTGAAATGTTTCGGCGTCGATTTGTCGCCGGACAATGTGGCAGTTGCTATGGTGTATTTCGTTCAAGGCGTTTTAGGCCTTTCGAGGCTTGCTGTTAGCTTTTACTTGAAAGACGATTTGCATCTTGATCCTGCGGAAGTATGTTTTTTTTTCCTTAATTTTCAAGCTTTTTTTATTGATAATTGGATAATTTGGCACTTGTTTTAGGTTAAGTTAAGCTGAACTTGGCTAATGAGAGCATGATTTTATTATTTATATGAAATGACTGGTGGTAAAATCAGTTTTACGTCTTAGTCATTTGTTCATTTTAATCAAGTATGGTTTTATTTTTGTTCCGTTTACTTTTGCTTCATAGCAAAACTTAAAGATGTAAAATGTTTTGGTTGTTGCTTTTGTTACTTGCAGTTTGTTATCTGCATTTCGCTTGCTCAAAATCGTTAAAAGTAAAAGCAAATGGTAGAATGTAAAATCAGAATTAATTAAAAATGAACAAATGACTTAACATGCAACACTAATTCTAATGCAATTGTTTTATCAAGTAAATTTGTACATATTGTTTCCTGAAAGATTTGCAGTTGTGATTCTAATTTTTTGGAATTTAGTTATAAAAGCAGAAATGTTGAGGATTCAAGCATTGGATTATTTAGCTCTATGACCATGTTAAGTACATGCTTCATTTGATTATTTAGATTAGCTTAAGAAGGGTATTTTAATGAGTTTGTGTTTCATTTTATTGGATATTTATCTTATAATCTTCTTAAAGGACTGACAAGTTATACATGGTTGACTAGACAGCTGTGATATCTGGTTTTTCTGCACTGCCGTGGCTTGTTAAACCACTTTATGGGTTTATTAGGTGCAACTCTGTTAACTGCTTCCTCTTTTTTCTGATTATAGCTGAGCATTTTGAAGTATTTATGTTGTCTTTGGATTTGATTTGAACAACACTTGTTTTTGCAGTGATTCAATCCCACTCTTTGGTTATCGAAGAAGATCATACTTAGTTCTATCAGGGCTTCTTGGTGCTCTCTCATGGAGTTTGATGGCCACCTTTGTTGACAGCAAGTATGGTGCTGCATTCTGCATACTTCTTGGCTCTCTTTCTGTTGCCTTCTCAGATGTTGTAAGTTTCTGCTATTCAGAATTTTTTAACTTATTCACTTACAGATGATTATTTCTATCAAGGGCTTTTTAGGGTTCTATGATTTCTTATAGCTGCACATTTCCTGTGATGCATGTTTTTCCCATGATAATGTTGTTATGTACTCTAAGTTGGTTACATTTGAAGTCAAAGCTTTCTATACAGCCAACATTTTTATAAGAGAAATATTGCATGATCTTCTGCTGATATTTATTAACCTAATCATGAATCAATGTCAAGCTAAGGTGTGCTTGAGAATAAAATAGTAAGTTAATCCGTTTACAAGTCTTAAAGGAGCTGAGCGCCTGAGACTTTCTCTATGCATGCTTGGTTCACATGTAAAGCACAAAAATTCTTAAAAATCTTGATTTAACACATTTTTCAAACCAAACAAAAGAAAATTTTAGCAGCTTTTGAATTAGTTGTGAATTTGATTGTTAGGATGTCTCTTATTATATCAGACATTATTTTTAGTGCATTTTCTCTCTCTCTTGGCAATTCACACATGATTGCATGAGCATGTACATACCTACACTACTCTCAGAAGCATTCTAATTGTTAGTCATAAAAATTTATTTGTTCAGGTATTATCCAATTGATATTCTAGTCATTTTTCTGAAATTATGTTGGAAATTAATGCATGATGTAGGTTGTAGATTCCATGGTTGTGGAGAGGGCTCGTGGTGAGTCACAAAGCATGTCAGGATCTCTTCAGTCTCTATGCTGGGGATCTTCAGCTTTTGGTGGAATTGTGAGCTCCTATTTTAGTGGCTCTCTGGTGGATGCTTATGGTGTGAGGTAATTAAGGTGATTTGTATATGGACATAATTTGCAAGGACAAAAGACAATTCTGGCTAATCATTTTGTTACCAATTTAACGTGTCAGGTTTGTTTTTGGTGTCACTTCATTGCTACCACTGATAACATCTGTTGTTGCTGTTCTTGTGAAAGAACAGCCTGTGCTTGGCCCAGCAAGGGTGCAGAGTATTCTTTTGGGCAATCCTAGCTTTCTTGAAAGCTCAAGAGAGAGTATTATTCAGTTGTGGAATGCTGTTAGACAGTCCAATGTATTTCTTCCCACAGTTTTTATTTTCTTGTGGCAGGCAACACCACAGTCAGATTCTGCCATGTTTTACTTCACGTAAGTTGTATTACTTTGTTTAAATTTCTTTGTTATCAACTGATTTTTATCTTAATTTTCATATCTGCAACAAAAGGTTCCTTTCATTTCAGCACAAATAAACTTGGTTTCACCCCAGAATTTCTAGGACGTGTCAAGCTTGTTACTTCGGTCGCATCACTGGTTGGCGTTGGACTGTATAATGGATTTTTAAAAAATGTTCCATTGCGGAAGATATTTCTTGCCACAACAATTACTGGTACAGCTCTTGGAATGACTCAGGTTTGTGTTTGGATTTACTTTTGCTTAAGATCGGTTGCATATTGTGCTTATAGGCATTTTATTTATATTATATTTTTGTCTTTGTTTAGGTCTTTCTTGTCACTGGATTGAACCGGCAGTTTGGGATAAGTGATGAGTGGTTTGCAATTGGGGATTCTTTGATTCTAACTGTTCTTGGTCAGGTAACTAAAGTTTAATTGTTCCTACGTATTTGCTTTAGCCTGTAATAGAAACAAATGATTTCTGCCAATGGCAACCATTATCTGTACTTGGACAGGCAGGATTCGAGAATATAAAGTGAAATTGATAGGGCTTTTTGAAGTTACTGCCTGGTAGAAGGTTCCTTTTAAGGTTTTCATTTTAAATAAAATTGATGCTGTAACATAAAAGGAATTTCATTAGGTTCAGTTTTAAATGTGGCTTCGATAATTTGAAGCCTTTTTCAGAAGTCACAAACACCAAAATGATTTTTTCTGCACTAAAATGTTGCAGGCTTCTTTCATGCCGGTTCTTGTACTTGCAGCAAAACTATGTCCAGAAGGAATGGAAGCAACACTATTTGCAACTCTGATGTCCATATCAAATGGAGGCAGTGTTGTCGGGGGTCTGATAGGTGCTGGTCTGACCTGGGTATTCGGCATAACCATGGATAAATTTGATAACTTGGCCACCTTGATAATCCTCTGCAATCTCAGTTCATTGTTGCCTTTGCCACTACTTGGTCTCCTTCCCCAGGATGATTCTGACACTGTTTCTAAGGAGAATTTAGATATCGAGATGAAATCTAATTGAATTCTGGCTGTTTGCGTCAGTGTCCAAAAATGTGTCAAATTCTCTCCCACAAATTTCTTTGGAAATCTCCTTTTCATAATGGAAATGTTGGCTATAGATTACTCAATACAGTTTAGAACATAGAGATAAGGGAAAGAGGGAGAGGGAGAGGGAGAGGGAGAGAGCTCTGTAAATATCACGGGTGGGGATCATTGCAAATCCCTGTTGAATGTGATATTGACAAATTCAAAAAAATAAAAAAAGAAACATAGACGATACAACAATTTCATATTGTTCTCGATTGATATTGATAAATGATTTTTGAAGTTGCAGGTTAGTGATGTGTAATTTCTGAAGTAATGAAATCTAGTAATACTCTTTTGATTAAGTTGAACATTTGATGTTAAATAAATGTAAGAATAATAAAGACTAGAATGGTTCTTGCCTGTTCTCGGTCAAAAATTTTTTTATCTTTTTTTTATTTAATTGTAAAATTTACTTAATTAAAACAGAAAAGGCAAAATGTCAAAATAGTCAAATGAGTGTGTATGATATTTCAATTTGTCTCTTTTTTTTATTATTTTACGGATTTTATTTAATTAAAAAACAAAAAAAAAATGAAAAGGGTAAATATGAAAAAGAAAATAAAAAAATAAAAAAAGAGCTTGGGTGTCCATGTAACATCTCTACTAAGCTTAAAATATTAATTCTTTAAATTAAGGTATCAAATAATAATTTTATTTATAAAATATATAAAATATATAAAATAAACTAATAGTAAACATATACTTTTATATAAGGGTAGTAATAAATTAAATTTGATTCGATTTTTTGGATAATGTTAAGTATTATTAATTTAAAATTTTCAAATTTAAACCAACCTTTTATATGATCCAATCCAAACTAAAATTTACTGGTTTGGTTTACTACATCGATTTCTTTGCTATTAATTAAATTTAGGTGATTAGTAAAATATGAAAACTTATTCAGATGAGAATATTTTATATTTCTTTTTTTTTTCAAAGATATATTTCAAATATTTAAATAAAAAATATGAAAACACGTAACAAAAAGGGATGTATTTAAACATATATAAAACCAAATTAGTTTTACATCATCTTATATATTTTTATATTATTTATATTTATTAATCCAATCATTTAATTTTATGCTCTATTCTTCAAGTAAATCATGTATATGGAATATGCCACATGGTGCTTCCTCTTAAATTTTTTTTGTCTTTTCTTTACTTTTTAAGATTTTTTAAATTTTTTACCAGAATTTTTGTACAATTTTTTTAAATTTTATAAATATTTTATAAATTTTTAAAAATTTTTAAAGTTGGACCCACTTTACCAAGCTTTTTTTCTCTATTAAATAAATTTTGCTCTCATAAAGAGTTGATTCTGCGTGTTACGTTGCACCCCCAATTTCCTTCTATTTTACTTTTTTTTTTTTCGTTACTTTTTATTTTTTTTTTCCAAGATTTCTTTATATTTAACAAATTTTTTACTTAAAATTTTAAAGATGGCACCCATTTTATACTAATTTTTCTTTTTTTTTTTTTAGCTTTTTTATTTTCTTTTTCTTTTTAAAAATTTTTTGTCAATATTTTTAAAAATTTTAAATTTCTTTTTGTATGGGATTCACTTGATATTAATGGTATGTAACATGTATAACTTTATTATTATTATTATTTAATAAATATTTTAAAATTTTTAAATAACTTTTTTTATGAACCACTTGATACTAAAGGTATGTCACGTGTTAAGTAATTTATTTCATTTTTTTACTCAAATTTTTTTCTCACTTTTTGCTTTTATGCTTTTAAATTAAATTAATTTTGTGAAAAAAAAAAGAAGACCAATGCAAGTGTGTACATGACACCTCTATCTAGGTTTTTTCCTTTCACATTTTTTATTTTAATTAAAAAAATTTTATAACAAAATGTGTCAATTAATAGGAATATTAAAATATTTGTATTTGATAGATTTAGATTCATCTTGATTCGATAAAAGATAACATTTTAAAAATAAAGATAGAGTTAGGATTGATTGAGGGCTTTTTAGAGAGATGAGATCGTGATGAAAGTGTGTTTAGAGTATTTTGTCCAGCTCATTTCGAGGTATAAATAAAAGTAAATATGAAAAAAAAATCAAGTAAACTAAAGGTAATTCAAAATGTTCGGTTCGGATCGGTTTTTTCTTTATTCATTTCAAATTAAGTTTGGTTATTATATATATTAAGTTTAGATCGAAAAGTAAAAAATAAAACAAATTTAATTATATATTTCTATTAATTATATATATTTTAATTTTTTATAAAGTAAAATCACTATTTTATATCTAAATCTATTTAGGTATATTAAAAATTACATTAAAATAATATTCAAAAAATAAAAAAATTAAATTTCAAAGAAAGTCACATATCATTATTATATTAATTTCATTCCATACATATTTCATAAATTAATGATTTGGAAATAATTCTTTAAAAAATAGAATATAAAAAAATTTTATTGGTTTTTCATTTTTATTTCTTATGTAGATTTTATGATTTTATTTTTCTTTCATGGTAATGCTTTTTCTTCAATATAATTGTTATTTTAATTTTTTTGGTTTTTTTTTTTTTAAATTTAGTTTGTTTTTTGTTTTAATTTTTATTTCAATAAAGTAATATGAATAGATTATTTTTTAAAAAATCTTATATATATGTGCATGTGTATACATATGTACATTCACATATTTATGTACATATATATTATTTAAGTATTTTTTAAAATGAAAAGAATCGTGTTAAGCAATGGATAAAAAACCTAATAATATCAAGAAAGGAAAGAAATCAAATTTAAGATTTTTTTAAAAAAATGATAAATTCACTTAATGTCAAATCATACTTAGATTAAAAAAAAAGAATCAATGATGACTTCTTTATATTGAGCAGTTGGATTTTCAAATTTATATATGTTGACACATTTTAGATTTTTAGTTTTTCATAATTAAAAAGCAAATAAAGATTACATTATAATAAGTAGAAAATTCACACATCACAAAGTTTAAAGCTTCTAATAAAATTAAAAATACAAATATGTTTTAATTTAATTTAATTAAAATATTAGATAACTCAATTAATTAAAATATTTAATCAAAATTAGTCTATGATAATCAAAAGATAAAAAAAGTTATTATCATAAATGGTTCCTAAATTATAGTAAAATATTAAATATGATATCTGAACTTTAAAAATATTTAATTTAGTATTTAAATTATAAATCTGTTAAGTTATATGATATTTAACCCTAAGGTGGTTAATTGTAAATGATGATATAAGAAGGATAAATAATTCTTCAAGTATTACATTGATTAACAGATTCATAATTCAAATAATATATTAGAAATTTTTAAAATTTAAGTATTATATTACATATTTCATTATAGTTAAGAGAGATTAAAAAAAACTTTTGATTAACGATCAAAATAATTTTGGTTACCGACCCAATTACATAATTATTTTGTTGGATGGAATAATTCGATCACACACACCCCTATTGTCTCCCAATTAAAGATTAGGCTAAAGCATAGCCACTAGCCTATCGCACAACAAAATTTGACAAAAATAGTGAATAGAAATGTTTTACCTTTGCTATTAGAAAATGGGTATCTCATTTCTGTGCCTTTGAAAACAAACCCAAATCCATTGAGACAGAGATATGATCCAAATAGCAAATGCAATTTTCACATAGGACCAATTGGTCATTTGATTGAAAACCGCAGACAGTTGAAAGAAATGATTGAATATCTTATCAATGGTGACTTTTTCACTTCGGAGCTCATAGAGCAATAGCAATTTACTTTGTCTTGAGTCTAATTGCAAAATTTAAGGAGTTAAGAGATGTAAAGGAATTTTGGGTCTTAGATGATTAAGGAGTAGTTTTAAAACTTTTGGAATTTTTGTTTGGTACATATGCATGACATGCACATGATGTTGCTAAGTTGTATCTGTTGCATAGAATCACTATTGTTGGATTTTTGAATTAGTTATTTATTTATTTCAAGCAATTATTCAAAAATAAAACCTACATAGCATACTTTTCAAATCAAAAAAGAAAATAAAATGGTTTTCAAATTCATCATGATGGGTTTCAAAGAACTATTGATCACTATTTGGAATAAACTTTTCTCAAAAAATACCTTTTGCCAACGCTTTCATGAAAACCACTAAAAGACTTAATGTTTCAAGAAGACACAAGTTTCAGTCCCATCTTCACCTAATCATATCATGACATATAAAAGGGGATTTTTTTTAGGTGATGATCGATGAAATAATTACTTTGAAAAAAGTTTTTTGGTTTTCTTGAAAATCTTGCAAACGTGATGTATTTTAGATTTGATGTTAGTAATTTGATATGTGTCAACATTTCACCCAAATCTCATCAATTGGCCATAGACACATAATGTTTCAATTCCCTTCGTAAAGTGATTAGTGTTCAATGTCTTGGGGCAAATTAACTTAAAAAGCAAGACCACTCTTTGCCCTAAAGACAACCTGGCTTATACCATAACTATTTCTTTTGATGGGATGATATGAACAATCTGAAAACCTTTCCGGCATGATTCCAATCATATGGACCTTTTTTGAATGGTATCGAACTAGAGCACCTTTTAATGAATTGTGTATGAGTTTTGTGGGTATGAAAAAATGATAAAAAAAAGAAAAAAAAAAGAACAAACATGATTGTGACATCATACACTAAAGAAGTTTGAATAAATCCAAATAAAAACTTTAAAAGTTTGAAAAAGAAAGCCAAATCTTTGAAAAAAAAAAAACCAAGAAGAAAAATGAAAGAACTTAAAAGTTAAGGAAACAAAAAAAAATCCCAAGAAAAGAAAAAAAATTCTTTAAACCCTTTTTCTTAAAGAGAATTGCTCTTCAATTTAAATGATTGTGCTTGAGATGACAAATGACCATCTTTCATTATCCTTTCACAAATAAAAAAAATTATTCCCTTGCTATCCCTTTGAGCTTGATGAATTCATTCTAAATGAACTATGACCAAGGACCATTTTTTATATTGGCGGTAAAAGAGGGGTGCATTTAAGGGTTAAGTATGATGAAGGCCATGATGAAACTCTCCATGTTGAAGGCAAATGTTCCATAAAAAATTCCCCAAAAGTTTAAAATCCATTTAATTAAAAGAGAAAAAAAAAGGGAAAAAAATGAAAAAAGAAAAGAAAAATAAAAAGAAAGAATACAAAAAAGGAAAAAGAAATGATGAAATAAGAAAATAAAAAGACAAGTATCCTAAAATGATCCTTAGTTTGATCACCTTTAAGCACTTATTTTGGGCCTATTTATTCTTTTCTTTGAAAACCTTGAACCTTAGCCTACATTACGTCTTTAGAAAAATCCATATTGGATAAGGTATGGATGCTTAAATTGATAAGCTTTTCTTTGAGAAATTGTTGTAAAAGTTGAGAATCTCTTGCTCTCTTTCATTGCCAAGCCACCCATTTTATCGATCAACCCACTGTGGATGAAATTTTAATTTTTAAGTGCATGATGAAACAATAAAAAAAAAAGAAATTGACATGGCTCTAGGGTGAAAAACCTTAAAAAAGCTTAGTTTATAGCAAATGTAAAAGACTTTGAAGCTAATCTTAATGTTTAACAAAATAATAGAAGCTAGTTTAAAGTAACCCATACTTTCGACAAATTCAAGAATGTGATGCTCTGAAAGTTTGAAACCCATGAAAGAGATGAAATTTAAAAATTTGAGCCTCATTCTTCCATTCCTAAATGACCCTCTAAAATCTTAGCCCCTTTAAATTGGTTTTGACATTTACTTAAAATGCCACATTTAGATACTAAAGAGAATGTCAAATATGTTTAGCTTTCAAAAAATTCATGATTTTTAGAGAATTCATGTTTCATTCATGAGCCTAAATGAAAGATTATTCATTTCTCATCAAGTTGTGAGGCATTTCCTAATGAAACAAAACCTTGATATGATAGATTGTTCAATCTATTCGAAAAAGATCACCTATTTCTTTCATAATAGTAAATGCCAATTCTCGAGAAATTTCAATGTCATGTTTTTGGTTTCTTTGATCATGAGATTTAGTTATGTGGGGTAATTTTGTTAGCCAATTTTGAGCTATCTATTATACACTTTTGTAAATAATAAAGAGATCAATTTTGATAAGAGAAAATTTATTATTGATGAAAATTTCGTCAATTTGAAATGAGTTTTAATTTATGAAATTAAAATTTTTTATTGGATAATTAGTTTTCTGTTGTAAGAATGAATGAGGTCATTTTTCAATGGAAGGTTGAATAAGTGCAAATAATATTGGGATAAGAAAACATGAAATGAAATACATTTGTGATTAAATAACAATAACATGATTGAATGTGAAAGTATGAATAAAAAAGTGAAAATGAAAATTAAGTAAGAGAATCTTGGTCAAGAAAAAAAATTAAGAGAAAAAAAATAAATGGGGAAATATGAAGAAAGATAAGAAGGAATAAAAAGGAAAATGATCAAATGATTTAGAGTTGAAAAGAATTTTGCAAACAAAAAGAAGGTTTTTTTTAGCATTTGCATTTTGCATCATAAAAAAAAAATTTTTTTAGGATATTTGTGTTTGCATCATTAGAAGGGCTTCTACATCATTTTTTGTTCATGCATTCACTCATTTAGTGAGCATTTGCATAAAATTTATTTACATCTTTTGTAGAGTGTATTTGCATTTATATCTTGGTAAGGACATGCACATTCACATTATTGAAGTAGTCATTTATAGATTTGTACTTGTGTAATTGTGATTAATCATTGTAGTTATCATTTCGTAAGTTTTTGGAAAAAATGATGTCTTTCTAAATGTCCATGAAAAAGAAATTTTTGAAAAAATGATTGAAAAAATGAAAGTGAATTTTAAATGAAGAAATTTTGAAAAGATTGAAAGATTTGAAAGAAAATTTCTTTAGATAAAAATAAATGAGATTTTTTTTTTAGATAATCAAGATAAGAAAATTTAAAGTCCTCTAGACAAAGATGAGAAAGACTTGAAAGTCCTCCAGGGAAAATGTTTAAATTTCAAAGTTATCGTGCCTCTGTTTGGATGAGCATTCATAGGTATTGAATTTTTAAGACCTCATGACATAGTCTTTAAGTCCTCCGAGTAAGATTTATAAGTCTTTCAAGCTGAATTTATTTTCATATCAAGATTTGTAAGACCTTCAAGTATAGTTTCTAAGTCCTCAGGGTAGGATTCGTAATTCTTTTAAGCTAAATCTGTTATAGTTTCGAGATTTATAAAACCTTTGAGTATAATCTCTAAATCTTTCAAGTAGATTCGTAATTCTTTCGAATTGCATTTGTTTTAGTGTTAAGATTTGTAAGATCTCCAAGTATAATCTCCAAGTTATCCAATCTATTTTAAAGATATGAAGCCTTTGGTGAAAAGAGTTTATGTTTTAATTTATTTTCAAAAGTTATGGAGCCTCTAAGAGATGAGTTTTTCAAGAAAAATAAAGAAAAATAAAAAATTACAAAGAAATCCAAAAATAAAAAAAATAAAAAATAAAAAAAACCCAAAAAATACAAAAAGATCAAAATAAAAAAAAAAGTTTGAGGTCAATGGGCCCAAACAAAATTGTTATCTTTGCCCTATTTTTGATTTTTAACAATGCGCAAAGAGGGGTAGCTGTAAATACTTAATTTTATCTAGGTTAATTACGATTTTGTTCAAAACTTTTATTTTCAATTAAAAATTAATCCAAAAAAATATAATAATAAAAATAAATTTAAAAAGAAAACCTATAACCTAGTGCCTTACACGGTACCACTTAGGCTTTTACCCACATGCACCAACAAGCCTCTTTTGTTGCCTAATCCTTTTCTAGCCTTATTGAGTAGCCCCCATTGAGGCCAAGACTTGCCTTGCACCTCATACACGTACCTTGCACCTTCCACCATTGCAGCTAAAATTATACCTTAATTTTTGGGATAAGAGGTAATCAACTTTTATAAACCTAGTTGAATTCAACATAAGAGGGGAGGCCAATTTTCTGAATCAAGAACACTTTACCAAAGAAATCCTAACAAATATTCTGTAAAAAAAAAAAACCACTGCCATACTCTATAAACCACCAAAAGGCCTACAGTAGGCCGAACTATAACCTCAAACACTGACCCCTAAATTGTTAGCTTTGACTACCTTAAACCCATTCAAATTGAGACCTCTCCTACAACAAAAAAAAACAAAAAATGAAATGCCTAAACTATTCGAGACCTACAACCCCAAAAATAAAAAAAAGGCAAAAAAGACCAACAACGCAAAAAATATCCATATTCCTTTTGAGAAAGCATAGCCAAAACAAAAAAAAAAAAAACGTTTTAGTTTAGGTATTCTGAGGAGCTTTGAAGCTAGATGCTTCCTAAGAGGGTTGGTTGAGGCTTGAAGAAGGGCATGTTGAAAGTAGGTGGTGTTTGGCGTGGTGGAGAAAGGATATTTTATTTTGAAGTCATGGGGTTCAAGGTTAGATTTAGGATTATAAGAGGTGTTTTGGTTTAAAAAAAGGCTAGATTCATTATAAGGGCATTAAGAAGAATGTACGCTAAAATTTTGGGTTGCAAAAGATGTCGGCAGGTGACAGCTTATGATGGACAGTGCGATGGGCCAGCACAGGAATCTAGGTAGTGTGGTTGTTGGCCATTTGGTTTTTTTTTAGAAAAGTTTAAAATGAAGTAAAATTTTTTTTTGGTTTATATAGACAAAAAACCAAAAAACAAAAAAACTTACCAAGACCCGCTCGTGGACCCGTGGCCCAAGGTTGATGCACCCAACTCAAGCCAAGAAGTTGTTGTTAGCCTTAGTCTGATCCAATTGGATTGGTAGCGAACCCGTCAAATCGCTGAACCACCTACGAGATTGCCTATGAACCACCAAATCCTTTTCAACACTTGAACTGGTTTAATGAATCGCTGTACTAGGCTAGTCATCATTAAACCATTGACTAAGCTTTGACTAGCTTTTTTAGTATTTTTTTTAATTTTTTTAATATTTTGGTTAAATTATTACTTGTTTATTTAGACATATTTAAAATTTAAGTCTTTAAAGTAAATAAAAAAAAAAAGAGAAAAAGGAAGAATACAAGTGTAAAAAAAAATATTTGAGTAAATAAAATTTTTTTTCCAATGATGAGATTCTAAGGTAATTCGAGTAGTGATGTGCAAGAAATTTCTAGGAAAGAAGATTTTTTTTAATACTAACAACGTATTTATAAAGAAAATTTTCAATACAATAAAAATTTTTCTTTTCTTTTAAAATTTTTTTCTATAGAATAAATAAATAATCAATAAATAAGTTTTTAAAAATAAAAAGATAAATAAGGCATACACACTAATATTTAGTTATTTGCATCGCCTACATATCATTTAATTTTTGAAAAATAAATATGAATCTCTAAGGATGGGATTATAATGAAATCCGAGTATGATTCTTAAAAAATCCCTAAGTGAGAAAAATTCTTTTAATGTTACTAACGTATTGAAAAAATTTAAAAGTGTTTTGGATAATAAGGTTCTAATTTTTTTTCTTAAATCAAATGGATTAATATTTAAGTAAAATAAAATAAAATAAAAAATAAAAAGAAGGAAAAATAGGTGAAATAATAAAAATGAAAATGAAAATAAATTAATAAAAATAGTCAAGGGAATTATTTTCTAAATACCAAAATTAGTTTCCCCATCGTAACTAAACCAAACCCAAATTGTTTTCGCGAACCCAAAATTATCTTTTTAATAAATTTTAATTAATTTTAAAATGTTTTTTAAAAGGTAAAGATTTAATAGGTGACCAATCACACCTAACCAAAAAAGATTGGTTGTGACTTCATTTGTTTTTAAATTCGTCTAGCGAACGCAAAACTGTTACGAGAGTTACGCATAACTCTATCTTCTCCATATGAAAAACAAGGTTAGTATTTTATAGTATTTCAATGAAAAATATACAAATGTATTAATTTCAAAGTTTTTTAGGGTTAATATGAAATTCTTTTATTAAGAGAAACATTAGATACTCCTTTATTTTTTCCATTATATTGGCTGAAAAATGTTCACTATTATATCAAAATTTTGAAAGTTAGTATATTAGGTAATATTTGCTTAAAAGCATTAAAATTCATCAAATTAATTATCACTACTACATTTAATATAAAAATATTATTATAATTTAACTATAGTTAAAAGTGATTTAGGGGCATTCATTAGCAAAATTCTTTTGATTTATTTAACTATGTGTTTATTTATTTCAATCATTTTAAATTTTGACTTTTCATGATTTTGAGTAGTGTTTTAGATTTAAGATCAATAACAAATTAGGTTGAGTTAAGTTTTATCATCAACTTCTATTCGTAATATACTCAATTATTCACTAATGCACTTAAGCAAATTTGACTCAATAATTGATGCATACTTTTCTTTGTTTAAAAAGATGAATTTAAATCATCCTAAATCCAAATAAAAAAAATATACTCTATTTTTATAATTGCAATTTCACTTTAGAAGGTGCATTTATAATTTTAAGAAATTTAATTAGAATTATCTTAATATTTTATCTTAAAGTGTATCTTATTATTGTATTTATTATTTAGAATTCTCTTAGAATAATATTTAATTAATTATTTATCTTTTAAGATTATTTGTTAAGTGATAATAATTATTTATATTTATCATTATCACTTAGGATTTGTTTGCCTTATGTAAATACCAGCTCATAATTGTTATGAGGTAAAATTGAATCAAATAAAATCACAAAGGTTGAGTTTCCTTTGGCAAATCTTTTTGCTTTCTTGCATATTAATTTGGTACATAAGAAAAATATTTTTAAAAATTAAAATTCAATCACAAAGACGACGAAAGTGAGACACTAAAGATGAAGGAAATAAAAACTTAAATAAGAAAATTTTAAATTATTATAGAAGATGAATAAGAAATATTAGATTTTATTGGATTATTATTTCAATTTGTATTTTGGTTATGTTCAATCATTTCATTTTTTAAATAACTATTCAATTATTGACTTTTTAAAATAAATTGAAATCAACTCAAGCTACTTCATTTTTATAATTATGTGTATTATATTATATTTAATTAAATTAAAATTTATGTATACTTAATATGAGTTTTAAATTGTTTCATGTTAGAGTTTATTAATCATGTTATTTTTAGTTATATTTTTATGATACTAGTAATAAATTTCAAAATAAAGTGAAAACCCAACACAATAAAAATTTAAGTGTAAAAGTTATGAAGATACCAATGAAAATTCTTTAAGAAAATCTTTATGTTTAAGTTTTGCAAAAATTAAAGAATATATCTTGTTTTAAGTATTTTGAAATTCATATTGTAAAAATTTTAATTTATACCAATGAGTTTATAGTCATTCATTTGTTGATCAAGTTGCTACTATATGAGTTGAAGGAAAAAACTAAAACATTTCATTTGAAAGAGATATCATAATTTATACTCATTCATAAAGACAATATATATTTAAACATTACTTGTATTGTTATGATCCATTGCAATAATCTTTACTCTTTCCAAAATGAGAAGTTGGTTGGTATAAAAATATCAAGAAATTTATTTTGAATTATGATAATAAGAATGAAGTAAGAATTGGAAATATACCATCTTTTTATTTAGTAGTAAAAAATTTTTAAGGAGTACACAACTGTAATTATTGTGAACTTAATATTTTTTTAAAATTGTTATCTATTTATTTATTTTCATAAATTCTATTTTTGTGAATTTTTTCATATTACTTTTATCATATATATAACAAAATACCTAAAATTACATAGTTAAAGATAGAAATATAGAGAAAATTTTAGGGTAAATATATATTTGGACCCTAAACTTTAGTTTCATAACTTAGTCATCCCAAAACTTAACTTTATTAGAAAAAAATTGACGTGTTTTAAATGACCAATCAAATAATGCCGACTATCATCAAAATTCCACATCATGTAATTGTTTTTTTTTCCCACTTCATTAAATTCCTCTTCAGACATCAATTTCAAACCAAAAAAAATTTAAGCCTTTTATTTCTTAACTAGAGATAATAAGACAAGTTTCAAGAAAGCTGTTCTAGATTTTGGACATTAGAATTGATTTGGGATTAAGCTAATCGATTTAGGGTTTAGATTAGTGATAATGTGGGTTCAAGGTTTGAAAGTGGGACATTAGAATCAGTTCATAAAGTGAGAAATTGATTCAGAAATTAGGACAATTGGCTTCAGATTTCATAAGAGGCAAATTTCAAATTTGTCCATTTAACCCAACATGTATTAGGGTTTGGTTTAATGTTGGTTTTTTATGGTTTTTGGTCAATTGAATGTTGTATTTTAATATTGTTTGTATTGGGTTGGGTTCTATGATGCTGTAATGTAGATTTAAAAATAGATTTTCAATGTTTATGGTTTTTTCTTGTTTTTTGAAATTGTAACAGAGTCATTTTCTTACTTTTATTTTATCTCTTTGGGTTTAGCGTTACTTTTGTTCTTATATGTTTTTGGGACCCATATGCAGTATACTCGCCTGCATCAATACTACAATAATACTAATAAAGGTAATAAAATACACTTCTTTTATTAATTTTTTATTCGAACAAGACAATGGCTTGGGTATAGTATGCATTATTTACGCATTTGGGTTAGAATTTTGTAAGAAACCATAGTATAGCCGATGTGGGCAGGGATGTGCTTGAATGGTTTATTGATCTTGATTATTTATCTTATGGAATGTTGGCCGACATGGTTTAATAAGCTAGGTGTACCACTATGAAATGCTTTTCTTTTCTTGAACCTAGACATGAATTAGATATTGGTTTTAGGGTAGTTTGCGATCATACATCATTTATCACTATGATAAACCATATGACTAGTGTAAAACAATTACTTATTTATGTGGAGCATGAGGTTTCTATACCTAAAATTATAGAATTAATCCTTATGTGCAAAATGTGTCAGATGTCCCAAATGTGGCAAATAAGATAGGTGGTAGTAGTAATGTTGAAATGAATGAAGAAGTTGGTGCATCAAATGTAAGTGGGCCATCTAGTAGTATTGTGATGCACCAATAGGTTGTGGTCGAACAATTAGTGCCAGAAATGATGACAATGTGCCCAAGAAAGATGAATTAGAAAATGGTAGGGCTAAAGAGGGTGACATAGAAAACAATAAGACTAGGATAGATCTGACAGTTTCAAACACGACATGGTGATACGACACAAAAAAACTGTATATATGTTTTTAAAAAAAATGTTTCGTGTTTATTCATGTCATCACAAATTTCACTATGATACAATTCATGTCGTATATATGTTGATTTGTTTAAACACGTGACACGATATAAATAACATGTTTAATTTAATCTTGTCATATGCATACACGTTTAATATATTTAACATGTTTAACACATTTTTTATATTTATTTTTATTTAATATAAACATATAAAGATTATTTTAATTTTTAATATTTTAATTATGATACTTAATTAGCTATTTAATATCATATAAAAATTATTTTAAACATTTAATTATGATACTCATTTAATAATTATTATAAAATTATTTTTTATATTAATAATATAAATACAATATAAATATTAATATTAGTCCTATATATTATTATTTTATTCTTTAATCTTTAATAGTTTATCATTTTGAATTTGATACTAAAACCTAATATAGTTATGCAATATAAATTAAAATTTAAATACATATATTAAATACATATTAAATGAGTATTAATTTTTTTATTTTTTTAATATGTAAGTATTTTTTTATATTATTAATATGCCAAATTTATTAAATTGTAAATGATGGATACTTTATAGTTTTTTATTATTTTAGTCATATTTTTGTATATATTTGTATTAGTCATGTCTATTCGTGTATATATGTATCATTCATGTTTATTTGTGTCATGTTTAAATGAATTAATTATACATGTGTTAATCGTTTCATATCACATGTAACACATATATTAAATATGTTGTGTTCGCGTTTATGATTTAAACATATTTTATAATTTGTGTCATGTTGTCATTACACATATCAAACACGATATAAGGCATGACAGGGAAACATTAATTGTCAGGTCTAGACTAAGAAGGGTATCTTAGAAAGTGATATGTCTAGTCAAGATGAGCAAATAATGATGATGGTGAAGAGCTTGTAGAGGATAGATGGGTGTCTGAAAATAATGATGATGAGATAAGAGAAATAAGGCAAAAATATAATAAGTTTAGGTAGAAAATTAAGAATAAAAGTTTTAGGTTTGATGATGTCCTAGGTAAAATAGATTTTGAAGAGATTTTGAAGGTATTTAAGAAAAAAAAAAAGGCTATAAGAGAAGAAAAAGCTAGAGCTATAGAAAAAAAATAGATGAGGTGATTGAACTTGGGTAACAACATCATTTTACTTTTGAACATATTCTTTAAAGCTCCTAACATATTTTTTCTCCATGCTTTGTAGAGACAATCAATTTGGAGCTAACTCTACAATGTGCTTGTATTGAGTTATGAATGCTCTAGCCAATTCTTTCTACAAAGTGATTTGAGTTTTATTCAATTGAGCATACCATTTAGCAATAGACCCCATAAGATTGTCTTGGAATACATAAGTCAAGATTTTGTCATTATGAGCATAGGCAACCATCTTTCTGTAGTACAAAGTGATATGGGTCATTGGGCATTTAGTCCCATCATATTCCTCAAATTTTGGGACCTTGAACTTGGGTGGAACAATCACATACAATACAAAGCAAAGCTTCGATGCATCTATAGATCCATAAAAATCTACTTCCTCGATAGCTCGAAGCCTCTTTTCTATGAGATCCATCTTTTTTTAAGCATTTAAATCTTCTGTTGCTATAAATGAACTTTTCTTCAATTTTTTTTAGCTCTTCAAGATCTCAAGGACTTGGGTTGGATTAGATTTATCTCCACCAAGAATAGTGTATCCCTGAGGCTATATTTGTATGGCTATTGAAAGTATTCCAGGATGAGAGTATGCCTCAAAAAATGGTGCTTGTTATGATTGTGCCCCTTGAAATGCATGTAAGTGGGCTTCCTACACTTATTTTTCTTTATTTAAGTTTTTCAGCATTTTCCTTACCTAAGCTAGATTCCCTCTCATTTTATCTTGAGCTTTCTAAAAATTTTCAATTCGATGATATTGTTCTAGCTCTATCAATGGTAAGTAGATTACCTTGATGATCACGTTTTTGAGCTTGTACTACCACAATTAAGAATTAGGATAATGTCTACTACAAATTTATACAAAAAAAAAGAAAAAAAATTATATATGACTGAATGGATGCATGCATGCATTAAGTATTATCACATAATAAAAAAAAGAAAAAAATATTTAATTAAAAATTATAAATTATTCTGAGAATAACACCCAAAAACATTCCTAAAAAAAAATCTTAAAAAATATTTCATGGTTCTATTCTTCAATATCAAGATCCTGGTGCTGCCATGGATAAGTTTTTTAGCCACTATGATTAGGCAATAACTTTTTAACAATCTTAGGCTCTTTTTGATCTTTAAAACTCAATGCACCAGCTTTGATTAAACCTTGTAGCTTATATTTGAAAGCAAGGCAATATTTTGTTGAATGGCCTGTATTCCCAAAGTGATAATCAAACTGAGCCTTAGCATCAAACTATTTAAGATAAAAAGGTTTTACTTGCTTTAAAAAAACTGGTGCAATTAGGTAATTTTCAAGGAATAATGGGAATAATTTAGTATAAGTCACAAGGATTGGATTAATGATGGCTCTCTTTTTCTTTTTACTCAATGAGTTTTTGGTTTGAGTGGTTGTTTAACTCACAACTAGGTGTATACCCCCAAGGGTTCATTGGAAAACTTGGCTGGTGGATAGGTTGATAAACACCATGGTTTTGAAAGGCATTATTCATAACTGGGAAGGTATATGGGTATGGGTCAATTATGGGGGTTGAATTGAAGTTGGTCCTATTTGGAATGCCAAAAAAGGTTATTGAGGGATAACTAATTGGGGATTTGGGTATGAACCAATTTGCGAAGTCGATGTAAAGTTAGAAGGCCTTATCCCTTTTGCTTTTTTTTTTTTACTTGGTCTTTTCTTGGGCCATTGGATATATTGACATTACTTGGACTAGCTTCAGTATTGTGAGAGGCTTTTTGATCCTAACAAAGTGGTTGTTTAATGCACACATGGATTAGAGTTGGTGGAGACTCTTGAAATCAAGCTACTTTAAGATTTTGAACGCTTTCCACCAGCTTAGTAAGTTACAATTGCCAAATTCCTCTTGGTTAAGTTCCAAGACTTGGATCCATGTTTTTCCCATCTCTTCTGAACTGCTACCCTAGCAAAAGATTTCTATTATGCAATAACATGATAAATGAATGATGATGATCTATGAATGAGTAAGATGCATGGAATGAATGAAAATAGACAAACAAACAAATAAATAAATAAATAATTATGAACCTAAAGAAATAACAAACAAGAACAAAGTTAGCATCTAATATAAAGAAAGAAAAAGAAAAACAAGTTAGTGTATAAATCAAAAGGTATTATGACCTAGTTTAGATTATTTTTATAAAAAGGGAAGGACGTGGCTCTACCTATGGGGTTAAGTTTATTATGGCTCACTATATGTGGTTTGGGATTGACTTTACAAATTCTTAAATTTTTTCTCACATCATTATCCATCACAAACTAGAGAGGCACCCAAATTCTTACCCATTATAGGCTACAGGTGGAATGGGTTCAATTTGAGTGGAAGTATTTTGCTGGCTAATGCAGAGTCATGAAATCTCACAAAAGTGAAAATACTTTACTTCATTATAAGGGACAAAACTCAGGTGTAGAGCTCATGTATGCATATGCAAATGAATGACAGATATGATTAAAAGATAAATAAATAAATAAAATACATGTAAGAAGAAAAGTTCTTAAATTTATTAAGTTAGTGTTAGATAATTAGAAATCATTTGTTGGCTTGACTCTCAATATCCTTAGTGGAGAATAAATAAAGTACATACAAGAAGAAAGGTTTTTAAATTTATTAAGTTAAGGTTAAATAACAAGAAATCATTTACTGGCCTGACTTGTAAGAACTCCAGTGGAGTTACCAAACTGTCATAATGTATAGATCTTTGTATCTATCATTACACATAGTTTATAAAGTTACCACCAATATTTTTTGTTTAGGTGCCATTGGCTACCTAACTAAATCTATTCCATTTTAATGAGAGATCCCAAATTTGGTTCGGGTATCTTTAAAAGGTAAATCCTAGTCTACAAAACTAGGTTTAGGTTCGAGAGTATAGTTATGCATGAGAAAGCTTATAACACACTCACAGCACCTATCCAAAGGATGATACCAGTTTGATTTCAAGTTATCTCAGCCTTAAAATGTTTTTGTAATTTTACTCAATATTTAATTATTGAAAATTAATCTTACAATTACTCCAATAGTTTGGTAGTAGTTTAAGATAGTTTTCCTACC
The DNA here is from genome assembly GCF_047325235.1 of Durio zibethinus. Lineage (NCBI taxonomy): Eukaryota > Viridiplantae > Streptophyta > Magnoliopsida > Malvales > Malvaceae > Durio > Durio zibethinus. The sequence continues at coordinate 14,937,911 of NC_143183.1, read as the reverse complement.
TCATGAGTATTCATGGATATTACTATCTCACTCTAAAGAAGCTTTGTTGTTGGATTCATTAATATATTTTATTTAAGAAACAATTAGTAAAATCTTACAATAGTTTGGTAAGATTTTACTTTGATGCAAATCTCCTAATAGTTGGATGAGATTTTATTTGAAAACCATTTATAAAATTTTACTTAAAAAAAAAACTTATTAAATCTTCCAATAGTTTGTAATATTTAATTCAAGATTTAGATCCTCTAATAGTTTGGTAGAATTAAAAAAATTCATTAAATCCTTTAATAATTTGGTAGAACTTAATTCAAGATTTAATCCTCTAATATTTGGAAGGATTGAAAATTTTATTATTATTTTCTTATAAAAAATTCATTAAGTCCTCAAATAATTTGGTAAGATTTAATTCAACATTTAAATCCTCTAATAGTTCGGAAAGATTTTAAGAATTTGTTATAAACATTTTATTATCATTTTTAACCCATAATCTTTAAATCTTATTTTAAACATGTATAAAAGATTAAAAAAAAAAAAACTAAGTGAAATGAATGAATAAATATATAAATAAACAAGATATGAAAATTACCTTAGTGGTTGGAGAGAAACCTAAAATTATTCCAAGACAAACTTTAGGCCTATTACAAGTCTAGGTTGGTGAGAACCAAGGCCTAGTAAAACGACTTTTTTAGTCAATGCCTTGTCTTCTTTATCACTATATGGTATGTTTTGATATTGACAAAAACAAAACCCATTTCTTATGTTCTTTACCATTTTCTCCCTAAAAACAACGGCATCACCTCCAATTTCTTCACTTGCACTTTGTTTTGTCGCTTACAAGCTCTAGTTCCAAGCTTTTTTTTTTTCCTCCAACCTTCTAAAAAACTAGATTATTTTTGAAATCTTTCTAAATTTGTATGTCTAGACACAAAAACCCATTCTATTACCTCTTGGGATTCCTAATCTCCACCATATAAGTTACTTAAAATCTCTTTAAAAATCATTCCCCTTTCTTTTTGTTGTTAAAAATAATTCCCAGAGATACCTAAATATCAGTGAATCCTAAATCGAAAACCCACTGTCAATAAGACTTATTTCTGCAAAAATTTTCTATTTGTCTTTGTGTTGTTATTGATTGTTCCTTCTATGTATTGTGGCTATTTTTTATGTTCGACCTTGGTTCTTGTGTGTTGATTATTTGTTGGATCTAGGATCGATGGTTACAATTTGGATGAGGAAAAGTAGTGGTAGATTTTGGTGGCTGGTTTAGGTAGCAGAGGTTTGGAAAGGCTGTGTGATTTTGGCTAATTGTGTTTTGACAGCAAGGTGAAATGTTTGTAAATTAAAAGGTTTGTGTGTGGAGAGGTTGGAATGGTAGTAGGTTAAGCTTCCATTGTCAGTTTTGATTGTTAATAGGATTAAAGGTTAGCTCATAAGGGCTTAAAGACTAGATGGAGGTGATGGATTCTTTTAAAGGCTAATGATGACAAGGGAATGTGGTGTTTTTTGGCCGATTGCTTTCTCTATATTCCCTTGGCTATGATTTGATTATGATATGATTTTATGCATTTTTCTATTTTCATGAAGATTAGCATTAAGGAAATCCCCAAAATCATTCAAGCACTAAATCGCAAAATCAAATCTTGGATTCTGATAATTGAGATTTTCTCACATTTTTAATCCAATTCTCATAACTGAGATTTTCTATTTTTGACATTTTATTTTTTTACTTTTCTTTTGACCAAAAAAAAAATTAAACCAAAAAATCAAAATTAAAATTAAAATTAAAATTAAATCAAAACTTAAAATTTGTTTGAGCTTTTAATCATTAGGTCCAAAATTTTGCATTAAGGTTTAATTGAAAATTGAACCCTATTTTAATTTTGATAAATCTTCGAATAAAATAGGGTGTCTACAGTTACTTCTATTTATGTATTTTCTATGAAAGAAGAATTATGTAAAGGCATAAATACCCATTATGTCTGGGCCCAAATTATTTAACATTTTTCCCTTTTCTTCATTGTTTTGCAAGGCCTTTCAAAAATGAAGGCACACAACTTCTTAAAAAAAAAAATTAAGGATGACACTTAAAGATTTTGACGATCTTGCCTTAAGGTCTTGTAGATCTCAGCCAAAGAACTTGAAGATTAAGCCCGATGGTCTTATAAATCATTCATTGAAAAATGCTCTTTCAAATAAAGACTTCATAACTTTTAAAAAAACTCACCTGAAGGTTTTAAAAAATCACAGCCAGAGGACTTGGATTTTATGCTGGAGATTTTACAAATCTTGATAGATTCAGCTCAAAAAACTTGCAAATCTTTCCTGTAAAACTTGGAGATTAGATCTAAGGGTCTTACATATTTCAACCTTAAAATAGATTTAGCTTGAAAGATTTACGAATCTTGCCTGAAAGACTTGGTTAATATGTCTAAAAGTTTTAGAAATTAAACTTTGAAAATAGATTCAGCTCAAAAGACCTACAAATCTTACTTGAAGGACTTAGTGATTATGCCCAGAGGTCTTACAAATCAAACTTCGAAAAAGATTTTTTAAAACAAATGTTCAGCCATTTTAGAAAATGGATATCTAAAGGTTTTAAAAATCATACCTAGAGGTCTTATAGATCATACTCGGATAACTTTAAAAAGAGTTTAACAGTTTTGAAGATCTACTTAGAGGTTTTAAAAAGAATTATCTAAAGGTTTTTAAGACTTATACTCAAAAGTTTTAACAAATATACCCTGAGGTAAAATCTTGTTTGATCAAAATTTTCCTTTTTTATCAAAAATTTAATTCAAGATTTTTTTCCCCTGAAAAATATGAATGCAATATATGAAACAGAAGTGATACATACAATGCATGAAATGCAATGCATGAATTTTATACCAAATGTCCTTAATTGTGCTAATAGGATTCTTGAAACTTTTCTTCCTTCCATCTTTCCATGACGTAGCCTCTAAATTAGTTGACAAGTTCTTTCACCCACTAAAGCAAACCTTCTCAACATTTTCATTCTTCAAAACCATTCTTCTTGTCTAGTTAGTTATTTCAATATCAATACCTTGCATTTGTCATTTTCTTACCCCAGAAACTTCTTTTGTAGCTTTCACCTATCTCCTATCACAAATATTAAGATTCAATATATTTTGAACATTTCTCAAAACTTCCTAAGAATAGCCATGGAAATGGCCTCACACAACTATCTTCCCCATATGATCAAATCTCTTAAAAATCAGTGGTTATTACCTAGAATAAAGATGATGAATCACAAATTGATCTTTCCAAAATGATGTAATGGTTTAGCATATTGGGAAGGATTTTAGTCACTATAGGAATTTGGCCACTAAATGAGAATGGTAACATTTTTTCATCTAAACTTATAACTGAAAATCATCTTTTAAAATGCAATATATTTTGGCACTCCTTTCAGTTCTTGATATGTAATATTTTAATAAATGTCAAGACCAATTATGATAGGCTCAAAATTTAGGTTTGAAAAATGAACAAGGCCTAAATTTTAGAGGAAATTTTCATAGTGAGATTGATTTCCTCAGGTTTTTTAAAAAAAGTTTCCAACGCCTCCTAAAAATGCCTTTTTGGTGCTGCATGAAGTCATTAGTTGCTTTCTTTAATCTAACTCTAGACTATTTTTTTTAGGTTTTCACCCTAGAGTTTTAATCTTTTCTTTTCTTTTTTTTCTTTATTTTTTTTTATTATTCCAACATGCATTTGAGCATTCAAAATTCATCTAAAACCAAATCATAATGATTTCCTAAGGAACAAGCTTCCAACTTAGGTATCCACATATGATCAAAATGGATTTTTTAAAGGACGTGACATAGGTCATGGTTTCAGGTTTTGAAAAAAAGGATAAATAACCCAAAAATTTATTCAAAGGGTAATTAAACCAATGGTCATTTCTTTTCATATAGAGCACTTTGACACTTTGCCTTATCAATTTTTTCTTCTTTTTTCATTCTTTTCCTTTTTTTTTCTTTTTTTTTTGTTTTTTGCTTTTTTTTATTTTTTTGTACTTTTCATCATTTTACAAGAAAAATCTAAGCATAAAAGGGTTTTGCCACTAAAGTCACTAAGGATCTTCACTTTCCTTTTTGAGAACAAGCTTATCAAATTTTAACCATCATATAGGGAATCTTTTATCAGGGTTTCTTGAAAAAAAATTTCAACAAACTCAAATAGGGTTGCAAAGGATAATTTTACTCTTTGTTTGAAAGAAATTTGAAAAATGGTCATTTTTCATTTCAAGTATGGATACTTATTGGAAAATAGTTCTCTGGAGACAACTTGCTTTCTAATTGATTTTAAGTTCATTTGAATGCCCTATACACATGATTTCATAATCAACTCCTTTTTTTTTTTTTCTAACCATACTAGTAATGGATTTTGATAACAAATGCATCAGAATGTTCGTTAGTCGAATTAGTCAAAAAAGGGTATTTGGGACATCAAGTAAATTTGACCTTTTCAATAAATTTGCCCTAAAGTGAGTTTAAAAAATCACTTGATGAAAGATTGAAAAAAGAGGTAAATGTAGCATAATCCAAAATGCTAAACATATTGAGAAAATATAGCTCAAGGAATTTAGGTGGTGAAAAGTTTGAAGTAACCTTGACATTTATTAAATCACCAAAATCTAGAAAACTTAGGAGAGTGCCTTAAAAGATTTACAAATTAATCGACCATCACATTAGTCATAGCCTAAATAAAGTTCAATAACTTTTAAGTTCATCATGGTTAAATGGGGTGAGGTTCTGAAACTTTCATTGTTAGAAATTCTCAAGGTTTTTAATATCCCAATTGAAAGAATGAAATGTTTAAGGAAATGGCTCAAGATGCTAATTCTTAATAATAATCACAAAATTTCTTGAAATTTTTTTCACATGCATATGTAGGAACTTAAACAGTCAAAACTTATAAAAAAACCAATGACTTCATGTTTGAAAAATCATTATACAAAAAAAAATCAACCTATGATAAAAGCAACTTTCCATTGCTTAAAAAGCTCTTGGGTCAAGGTGCCATTATGGATGAAACTTTTTATCTTCTCTTTCAATTGCCTACATTTCTCAATCAAGTGTCCACTTGCCCTAATGTGATAATTACATGTACCATTTGGATCATAACTCTTCGTTGATGGATTCAAAATTGCTTTCAAAGGTACAAGGGTGATGTATTGGTACTTTACCAGTATAGGCAAAAGATCAAAATTTGGAATTAAAATTTCCTCTAAAATGTTTCTTGATCTTTTTTTATCGCTCAAGGGTCAAGAAGTAGACTAAAGATAATGTTTTATGTGAGGAACTAATTGTTGGGTTGGCTAGTGATTATAAGGATTTTGATAAAGATTATTTATGGTAGGGTAATAGGATTGATGGGGATGGTATGGGGTATAGCCTCCAAATTGTTTCCCTTCGTACATTATAGCTTGAACATCTTCTCTTTCCATTCTCGGTACACCGATATCCTTTATACCAGCTACATTATCCTTTTTAAGTTTTTAACTTTTTATGGCATTCTATATTATCTCCCCTGATATGACCATGTCAGTAAAATTTTTTCTTACATTTCCAATCATCCTTTTATAATATAAAACTTTAAGAATGTTGACAAATATGACTATAGTTTTTTTTTTATTAACATCTTTTTTCTCCATGACAAATATTCTCTGAAGCTCTTAACATCTTTTTTCTCCATGCTTTATAGAGACAATTGATCTCGAGCTAACTCTACAATGTGCTTATACTGAGTTATGAATGCTTTAGCCAATTCTTTCCATGAAGTGATTCAAGTTGTCCAATTGAGTATACCACATAGTAGCAAACTACTTTAGACTATCTTAGAATACATGAATCAAGAGTTTATCATTATAGGCATAGGCATCCATCTGCCATACATAGTGACATGGGTCATTGGGTATTAGTTCCATCATATTTATCAAATTCTAGGACCTTGAATTTGGGCGAAACAATTACATCTGACACCATACAAAGTTTCAGTACATCCATAGATCCATAAAAATCTACTCATCGATAACTCAATGTCTCTCCTCTATGAGATCTATTTTCTTCTGAGCATTTGAATCTTCTGTTGCTTTAAATGAAATTTTCTTTAATTTTTTTAGTTTTTCAAGATCATCAAAGACTTACACTGGATTAGATTTATCTCTACTAGGAACAATGTATTCCTTGTTACTTTAAATGAACTTTTCTTCAATTTTTTTAGTTTTTCAAGATCATCAAGAACTTATGCTGGATTAGATTTATCTCTACCAAGAACAATGTATTCCTAAGGCTATCTTTATATTGATACTAAAGGTATTCTAGGATAAAAGTATACACTAAAAAATGGTGCTTGTTGTGATTATGCCCCTTGAGATGCTTGTACGCGGGCTTCCTCTACTTTTTTTTCTCTATTTAAAATTTTTAACATTTTCATTATCTAAGGTAGATCTCTCGTTTTATCTTAAGTTTTTTCAAATTTCTCAATTCTACTATACGTTCTAGCTTCATGAGTAACAAGTAGATTATCTTGATGATCAAGCTCTTAAACTTTTACTATCACAATTAAGAACTAGGATAATGTCTATTGCAAATTTATGCAAAAGGAAAGAAAAAAATTTATATATGAATGAATGGATGCATGCATTAAGTACTATCACATAACAAGAAAGAAAAGAAAAAAATATTTAACTAAAAATTAAAAATTATTTTGATAAGAACACCCAAAAACATTAAAAAAAATCCTAAAATCTATTGCATGGTTTTATTCTTCAACTTCAAGATTATGGTACTACCATGGATAAGTTCTTCAACCATTATGACTAGGCAATGACCTCTTAATAATCTTAGGTTATCCTTTATCCCTAACAGTTAATGCATTGACTCTAATTAAACATTGCATTTTATATTTAAAAACAAGGATTTTTCTGTTGAATGGCCTATATTCCCAAAGTGATAATCACATTAAGCCTCAGCGTCAAACCGTTTAGGACAAGAAGGTTTTAGTGGCTCTCGAGGAATTGGTGCAATTAGATACTTTTTGAGGAGTAACGGGAATAATTCAATGTAAGTCATAGTGATTGGATCAATGATGGCTCTCTCTTTTTTTTTTTTACTTAACAATTTTTTAGGTTGAGTAGTTTTTTGACTCACAGATGCATGTTTTAGAGTAGCACAAGGTGTATACCCCTAAGTTGAGAAAACTAGCTGATGGATGGGTTGATAAGCATCGATGTTTTGAAAAGCATTATTCATAACTAGGAAGCTACATGGCTATGGGCCAATCTATGGGAGTTGAATAGGAGTTGGTCTTGTTTAGGATGCCAAAAAAGGTTGTTGAGGGATAATTAATTGGGGATTTGGGTATGAGCTAATATGCGGAGTCGACATGAGAAGGCCTTATCCCTTTTGAATTTTTTTTAACTTGGTCTTTTCTTGAGCCATCAAATACATTGACATCACTAAGACCAGCATTAGTATTATGAGAGGCTTTTTGATCTTGACAAAATGGTTGTTTAATGCACAGACAGATTGGAATTGGTGAAGACTTTTGAAAACAAGCCACTTTAAGATTTTCAACCCGTTCTACCAACTTGGTAAGTTGTATTTTTATTTCTCGTAGGTTATGCCCAAAACTCCTCTTGGTTAAGTTCCAAGACCTAGACCCGTGCTTCTAATTGATCTCCCATCTCTTCTGAATTGCTGTCTCAGCAAAAGATTTCTATTATACAATGACATGATGAATGAATGATGATGATTTATGAATGAGTGAGATGTATAGAATAAATCAAAATAGACAAACAAACAAACAAACAAATAAATAAAGAATTGTGAACCTAAGGAAATAACAAACAAGAACAAAGTTAGCATCCAATATAAAGAAAGAAAAAGACAAAACAAGTTAGTGTATAACTTAAAAGGTATTTGACCTAGTTTAGATTATTTCTACAAAAAGGAAAGACGTGGCTTTACCAATGGGTCAAGTTTATTACGACTCACTACATGTGGTTTGGGGTTCACTCTATAGATTCTCAAATTGTTCCTTACATTGTCTATCATAGACTAATTAGGCATCCCAATTCTCGTCCATTATAAGTTACAAGTGAAATGTGTTCAATTTAAGTATGAGTATTTTGCTAGCCAATACGGAGACATAAAAATCTCACGAAGGCATAGATACTTTACTCTTTCGTAAGGGACAAAACTTTGGTATAGAGCTCATGTTATACATATGCAAGTGAATGACAGATATGTTTAAAAGATAAATAAATAAATAAATAAAGTACAAATAAGAAAAAAGTTTTTAAATTTATTTAGGCTTAAATAACAAGAAATCATTTATTTCCTTGACTCTTAATATCCTTAACGAAGTCACCAAATTGTCATAATGTATAGATCTGTGAATCTATCAGTAGACATAGATATATGGAGTCACCTCTAATTTTTTTTGTTTAGGTACGATTGGCCACCTGCCTAAATTTGTTCCATTTTAATAAAAGATCCCAAACTTGGTTCAAGTATTTTTAAAAAGTAAATCCTAGTATATGAAACCAGATTTAGATTTGGGAGTATGATTATGCATGAAGAAAGTTATAACACTCTCACAATGCCTATCCAAATGATGGTGCCTGTTTGATTTCTAGTTATCTAAGCCATAAAATATCTTTGTAATTTTACCAAACAATATAATTATTGGAACTCAATCTTAGAATTACTCTAATAGTTTGATAGTGATTTAAGATAATATTTTTATCTCAAGAGTATTCATGAAGATTAGTATCTCACTCTAAAGTGACTCCGTCATCGAATTCGTTAATATATTTTATTTAAGAAACAATCAGTAAAATCTTCCAATAGTTTGGTAAGATTTTACTTTAATGCAGATCCTTTAATAGTTTGGTGAGATTTTATTTGAAAACCATTTAAAAAATTTTACTTAAAAAAATCATTAAATTTACCAATAGTTTGGTAAGATTTAATTCAAGACTTAGATCTTCCAATAGTTTAATAGGATTAAAAAAATTTGTTTAGTCCTCTAATAATTTTTTAGTACTTAATTCGAAATTTAAATCTTCCAATATTTTGGTAGGATTAAAAATTTTATTATTATTTTCTTATAAAAAAATTCTTTAAGTCCTCTAATAATTTAATAAGACTTAATTCAACATTTAAATTTTTCAATAGTTTGATAGCATTTTATGAATTTGTTATAAATATTTTTTTATCATTTTCAACTCACAATCTTTAAATCTTATTTTAAACATGCATAAAAATATTTTTTAGTAAAAACTAAGTGAAATGATGAATCAATATATAAATAAACAGATATGAAATTACTTTAATGGATGGAGAGAAACCAAAAATTCTTCTAGGACAAACTTTAAGCCCATTACAAATCTAGGTTGGTGACAACTAAGGCTTAGTAAAACCACTCTTTTGATCAATGCCTTGTCTTCTTTATCACCATATGGTACCTTTTGATACTGACAAAAACAAACACTTTTTATGTTCTTTACCATTTTCTCCTTAAAAGTAATGGCATCACCTTCAATCTTTTCACTTGCACTTTTGTTTTGTCTCTTATATACTCAATTCCAAACTTTCTTTTTCTTCTCCACCCTTCTAAAAAATCGGATTATTTTTAAAAACTCTCTAAACTTTGTAGACATAAAAAGCCATTCTATTACCCTTTGGAATTCCTAATCTTCACCACTTAAGTCACTGGAAATCTCTTCAAAAATCTTTCCCCTTTCTTCTTGCTACTAAAAAGAATTACATAAATGCTTAAATAAAAGTAAATCCTAAACCAAAAACCCATTGCCAGCAAGGCTTATTTATGTAAAAATTTTTATTTATCTATGTGTTGTTACTGATTGTTCCTTCTATGTATTATGGCTATTTTTTATGCTTGACCCTAGTTCTCATGTTTTGATTATTTTTTTGATCTTGGATCGATGGTTACTATTTGGGTGAGGAAAAGTAGTGGCAAATTTTGGTGGCTAGTTTAGGTAGTAGAGGTTTGGACAAGAAATGTGATTTTGGCTAGTTGTGTTCTGGTAGCAAGGTAAAATGCTTCTAAATTGAGAGGTTTGTTTGGGGAGGTTGGAATGGCAGTAGGTTAAGCTTTCATTGTCAGTTTGGATTGTCAATAGGATTAAAGGTGAGCTCATGATGGCTTGAAGATTGAACAGAGGTGATGGATTCTTGAAAGGCTAATAGTGACAAAGGGACGTGGTGTTTTTAGCTGGTTACTTTCTCTCTGTATTCCTCTAACTGTGTATGCTTGATATCTATATATAAATATTCAATCCCTTTAAATTTGGAAAAAAAATTCTATGAAATCTATGATTTGATTCTGATATGATTTTATGCATTTTTCCATTTTCATGAAGATTGGGATCAAAGAAATCCCCAAAATCATTCAATCATTAAACTACAAAATCAAATCTTGGATTCTCATAATTGAGATTTTCTATTTTTGACAGTTTTTATTCGATTCTCATAATTTAAGTTTTCTTTTTTTGACATTTTATCTTTTCACTTTTCCTTTTACCAAAAAGCAAAAATTAAATTAAGTTAAAAATTATATCAAAACTTAAAATTTGTTTAGGTTGTTAATCACTGGGTCCAAAATTTTGCAGGAAGGTCTAATTGACAATCAAAGCCCATTTTAATTCCAATAAATTTTTAGATAAAATAAGGTGTCTACACAAGGTTTAAAGGATGTGATAAGTGTATTATTGCCAAAGGTTTAGTATAAATATTGTACCAAACATTATTTTACAAACTGAAAGAAGGAAAATCAAGGTAATGACTTACATTTGCTGATTTAGTCATATTGTAAGTCAACAACTGAGATAGATTTCTAGAACAATGCAATGGAACTTAGTAGTTTGAAGAGATCAACTTTGGTAAACATACTGAACAAAAACCCTAAACACTAGTCTAGAGCTTTTTTTTTTTCTACTAGATTTCATTTTGATGTGGTAGATAATAATTTTTCTGAGGCCTTTAATGCTATTATTATAAGGGGTTAGGCATATGTCCATCATTTCTATGTTTAAGGAAATTAGACACTATGTTATAAATATAATAGTCAATAACAAAAAAAATGTGCATCATAGCATACTTTGTTCTATCCAAAGATTTGTGTAAAAAATCAACAACTTAAAGCATTGAGTACCTACTACCATGTTAGATGAAATGGTCAAGAAGGGTATGAGGTTTTATGTAAAAAGGATACATTTGTTGTTGATATCAAGGGATGAAAATGCACATATAGGTCATGGGATCTTACTGGTATTCCATGCCCACATGCAATTGTGTGATATTATTTAAGAATGAAAAGATTAAGGACTATGTCATAGATGTCTACAAGAAAGTGAAGAATAAAAAGTTGTATGATTGTGTACTGCCAGTAGTATCAGGTTATAAATTTTGGGTTGGAACAAAAATGGAATCCTCCACTTTTTAGAAAAATGCTTGGTAGGCCTAAAAAAATAGAATAAGGGAGGAGGGTGAGGCTAATAGGTATAAGCTGTTAAAAAAATGCAAGAGGATAAGGTGTCAAAAATATTTTCAACTATGACGTAATTGTAAAAAATATCCAAACAAAAATAATGAAAATGCAACACACAATTTAAGCATTAATTGTTTATTTTTCAACTTGATATTAATGCGAAGCACTGGCATAATTTCTTTTATATATATATATATAAGTTCCAGTCAATGCTTTAAGACCTGTTTTCTTTTCCTAGATGAGTTACATTCAAGCTTTTGACTTTTGTGGATGTATTAAACAACCATATCCTGAAGCTTCATCCCTTGCAAATGTTGGATCTACACAAGGTCTTCAAGAAAAAGCTACTATTGATTTTGGATCTAGGTTTCAAGTAAAAAATGTGTATCTAGCTTGTATTTCTAAATTAAACAATTGATGAAGATTGGCTTTAAGACTTGTTTTCTTTTTCAAATGAGTTCCAACCAAGACTGTACAACTACATTAAGAGCATTAAAGGGTTTAAGGGGTTTAAAGGGTAAAAAATTGAAACATCAACATCACAAACCCTAGCCCCTATATAAATAATTGTAGAAACAATAGCCCCTATAGATTTTACAACTACACCAAAAGGATCAAAAGGTAAAAATTTGAAGGGTTCAATGGGTAGAAAACCAACACTTGTAGAAACAACAGCCTCTATAGAAACACCAACACCAGCAGAGACACCAACCCTTATAGAAGCAACATCCCTTGTAGATAAGCACAACCCCCTAAACAACTAGCAACAAAAATTAAACATACAACAACAAGGTCTTGCTAAGGTTAGTGCAATTAAAATAAAAGGAAAGAAAAAAAATGCAAGGATTGAGAATTTATACTAATGAGAAGACTGGATTAAGAATATTATATGTAAGTGTTCTAAAATATTATTAGTTTGTTTTTAATTTTATCAATATTTATAAGATCTTGAATTAAATATGTAATAAACTTATAGTCTAGTTTTAGAGGCTAAATGTTAATTAACATCATTAAGACAGACCTTAAAATAGCAAAGCAACCAATCTCTGCCACTGCTACTTATGAACTAGAAAATGCAAACTCAACCATGGAAGATGATGACTATAAACCTACTGAATTTTTCAAGGTACGTAATTGTGTGTGGATATCTAACTATTTTACTTACCCTAAGCCTATTATATAAATATCTAAAGGTGTAATAAACTTTTCACTGGATAATATGATCTGAACGTTAGTTTATTGGAAAGAAAAATGAGAGGTTTGGATGCTGATGACATATTGGCCACTCAAGAAATTAGTTTTAGAAGTAAAAGACAGTCCAAAACTAAAATGAAGAACAAGTCAAAGAAATAGAAGATTTGGAGGCCCTAAATCCGTAACACAATCCAATAAGTAAATTGATAACTTTTTGTTATACGCAACTTCCAATTTGTTGTTATAATATGGTTGTGATCAACATTGTAGCTGTTACATTTTGATACACAATTTAATCACTTATTTTTTTTTTCCATTTTTATAGCTTTTTGTTGAAATTTTGGATATAGTCAAGAATATGATATCTTTTGTTGCCCTTTTGGATGTAGTCAACAATTAAGTACTATATATGCCTTTTATCAATATGATAGCTTCTGTTGTTACCATTGTAACAGTATACATTTTAGTCCATCCTCTATCAAATCACTACAATATATATGCCTTTTATTAATAAGCATGCTCAGGTCTAAAAGATTGGCTTTTAATAATAAGACTTTTTTCAATTCATTGCATACACAAGTTTTGCCTCTACAAAATTGGCTAAGAGATTCTATAACTATTTATTTTGATCCATATCCTAAAAAACATATGCATTTGTAAAAGGAATCTATACAAGTTTTCAAATCTTACAATTTAACAAAGAATTTTCATGTTTATCTTAAATTGCTTTTAGAGACAATAAAACATTGCACATTTAATAAATTGATTTGAAATCAATTTGTATTACAAAAGCACCATATTACATCTTGGCTTAGAAGTAACTTAAAAGCAACTTTACCTATATAGCAATATCCTTACATCAATGTTGCAAAACATTTAAATAATGCATAAACATCTACTTATTGCCTAAAATATACACTAAGAACATGATCCATAAAACTACCATGGCTATCTTGTACAGACATGCATCATTTCCACTCTTTGCCAACATTTCCTTTTATGTTTTCATTTTTTTTTTAATTTTTGACTTTATTCATTAGGATATTCAATTCATCAATGATAGAAGATTTTTTTTAGTTGTGTATTCTCAATCATTAACTCTTTGTTTTCTATCAATAAAAGATTATTTTGATTCATTAATTCTTTATTCACATTTCTCAAGTGAACCTTAAAAGTGAACTCATTATCATTTTTATCAACCCAATGAAAACTTCCACACCCACTAGTCTGCATTAGTGAGATAAATATAAGAAATCAATAGCTAAAATTAAACATAAAACCCAAAATTACTTACCACAATTCAGTTTTGTCCTATATTACTAATGAATTCAGTACCCATTGATTCAACAAATGCAATATTATAGCTCATGGTAACGTTAATAAATCAATATCAAACAAAAAAATAGTACCAAACTTTCTAATTTAATCCTAAATCAATCTCCAATTTTGTTATTCAACATGAACTCAAAACCTACATTTACATATAATTCAGTAACCATTTGTTCAACAAATATTGATCAGATTAATAATTAAGACAAAAAAATCAAACTACAAATATAAGTCAGTAGCCACTTTTCTAAGTTTACCCTAAATATAATTAAATCCCTAATTTTGTTATTCAACCCAAACACAAAACCCAATTCAGTGTCCAATATTATTACATATCTCTTTGGATTTTAGGCAGCCATAAAATTTCTTTCCGCTATTTCATGGACAGGTGGAGGTGTAAATTGGAGTTTTTAATCTAAAATGACAAAAAAACTTTTTTTTGAATGATTTGTTAATTTTAAACTTGAGGTAGATCTACTTTGCCATTTGAAGAAGATGCAAAGAAAGAAACAAAAAATTGATGTAGCTTCCCTAAATACTCAAAAGAAGTCACACGATATCAAACCCTAAATTTTCACACTATAATCCCTTTTTTTCTCTGTCGACTATTTTTTCTTCTTCTTAAACTTACAAGAAAAGAAGCCAACTTCTCAAAACTTGTTCTTTTATCTTGAGTTAAAAAATAAAAAGGTTTAATTTTTTTATTTGAAATTGATATTTGATGTGAAATTTTAATGATGTGGAAAAAAATCAGTTACATGACGTTAAATTTTGATGACAGCCAACATTATTTGATTGGCCACTTAAAATACGTCAACTTTTTTTCTAACAGAGTTAAGTTTTAGGGTAAACTGAGTTACATAATTAAAGTTCAAGTACCAATGTGGTAGCTATAATTCCTTAGATACCAATGTGATAAAAAAAATATAAAGTTTAAGGGCCAAGTTTGTATTTAACCCAAAATTTTATTACTTTCATTATTGATAGAGCACTTCAAAATTTTTAATCTTTTATATGTAATTGTACTTTGCTAACATACATGAAAATACATACATTAATCATTCAATTAAATTATCAATAAAACTTATCTTAATATGTATTATTTTACCATGAACTAACTAAAAATTTTGAAGAATATCTTTGAAATATTGACTTAATATATATTGTATATATTTATTTAATTTGGTTTTGATGCTCGCATTAGTCTAATAGTTATGATTTTAATTTATTATTAAGTGTTAAATTACGGATAGTAAATTAATAGCATTTGCTTGTTATTTTTCAAGTTGTCTATACCTAAACTTTTTCTTACTTTCATTCTCAACCCTATAAAGTACATCTTTTAGCATACATTGTGATTGTTTTTTGAGATATGTGCAAATTCATCATAACATAGTAGTAGATAGTTGATAACTTAGTAATTAATTATTAAAAACTTAAAAGTAATCAGTATAACTTAGTAGTAGTCATCATAACTAATCAATAATAACATAATAGTAAATCATGGATAAATTGTAGTAAATTTGTGATAATTTAATAGTAAATAAATGAAAATTTAATAATCAATAATTGTTAACTTAATAATAAATCTATAATAATATAATATTAAAAGCATAATAACTTAACAGTAAATCAATTATATCATAGTCGTAAATGCTTTATTAAAAAATAAGTGATAAGTTATAGTAATTAATAATTGATAATTTAGTAATAAATTAATGATAACTTAATAGTAAAATAGTTTTGATTTAATAATAATTAATTGGTGGTAGTAAACTCTAAATAACTTAGTGGTAAATCAATTTTAACTTAATAGTAAATAATTAATAATTTAGTAGTTAATCATTAAAAACTTAAAAATAAATCAATATGACTTAGTAGTAAATCATTGATAACTTAATAATTATTCAACAATAACGTAAAAGTAAATTATGAATAATTTAATATAAATCAGTGATAACTTAATCGGTGAATCACAGATAATTTCATAAAAATTGATAATAATTTTATAGTAAATAATAAAAAATTAATTAATAAAACAATGGTAATATAATAGTAAATTCATAATAATATAATAGTAAATCATTAATAATTTAGTAGTAAATTATTGATAATTTAGTAGTAAATTGATAACCTAGTAGTAAATTACAAATAGCTTAGTTGTAAATCAATTCTAATTTAATAGTAAATTAGTTAACCATTGATAACTTTGTTATAAATTATTGAAAAATTAGTACTAAATCAGTTATAATTTTATATTAAATCATCAATAACTTAGCAGTAAATTATCAAAAAATTAGTACCAATTCATTTTATAACTTAATGGTAAATCATTCATAACTTAATTATTCATAAATTAATAGTAAATCATTGTTAATTTATTATTAAATCATTGATAGCTTACTAATAAATCAATAATAACATGGTAATAAATTAATCAGAATTTAATTGTCAATCATTGATAACTTTTTTATGTTTGAAGTTACTAAAGATTGAACCTTGGTTACTAGGTGAAACGAAGCCAAAAATTTTATCTTGGGAGTTAGGATAAGCCTACTATAAACCTATTCAATAAAAAAATTTTAAATTTGAAAGAAGTAATAATGTTATTATATAAAAGCAAATTGTCCCACGTATTGCTAGTAGACTTTTCGAACTTCACATTTCATAACTATAAATGCATAACAATATTTAGTATATCAAGAATAGCTTAATAAAATATAAGTGAAACCTTAGTAATAATCATTAATAACTTAATAGTAAATTAATTATAATTTAATAAATTAGTTTCAATTTAATAGTAATTAATTGATAAACTTAGTGATAAATTATAAATAACTTAGTAATAAATAAATGATAATATAATTAAGTTATTTGAAAATTTAAAAGTAGATAAATATAATTTACTAGTAAATCATCAATAATTTAATAGTAAATTATGGATAGTTTAATATAAATCAATGATAACTTATAGTCAAATATAGATAATTTTGTAATAAGTAATCGAAAACTAAATAGTAAATCAATGATAAAATAATAAATGCATAATAATATTGATAATTTAGTAGTAAATCACTAATAACTTGGTTGTAAATCAATGATAATTTAGTAGTAAATTAGTTAATCATTGATAATTTTGTAGTAAATCATCGATGAATTAGTAGTACATCAATTATAATTTTATAATAAATCGTCAGTAACTTAATAGTAAATCGTTAATAATTTAATAGTAAATAATTCATAAATTAGTTTTAAATGAATAATAATTTAACAGTAAATCTTTGATAATTTAATTATAAACCACTAATAATATAATAATAAATCAGTTATAACCTAATTATCAATTATTGGTAAGCTTTTTTATACAAGTTATCAAGAATTGAATATTGGTTACTAACAAAGCTAGAACTTTTATCTTGGGAGGCTAGAATAAACTTGCCATGATCTTGTTCATAAAAAATTTTAGTAAAAAAATTATAAATTTAAATGAAGCAATAATATTGTTATATAGAAAGCTAATTATCTTATATTATAATGGAATATGCGCTTTGCTATGGAAATCCATTATTAGATATAAAATGACAAAAATTTACTCAATAATTATCAAAACTATATTATGAGTTACCTAAATTATACAAAAAGTTATCAAAATTACATAAAGATGTTACCAAAATTTTATCAATAGTTTCCAAAATTGTATGTGATTTTAAAAATTATATCATAAGTTACCAAATTAATATAAAAAGTTGCCAAAATTATATATTAAAAGTTATCAAAATTTTTTAAAATTTATCAAATTTTTATCAAGGTTACAAAAACATATCAAAATCAAAATTACATAAAAAGTTATCAAATTTAACCTATACTATACCAAAAATCAAAATTAAATTGTTAATATTTATCATTATTATCATAATATTCAAAAAATTATTTATTGAATTGAATTTTTGAAATATAAATTGCAAGTATATCACCGCATGAGCAAAATACGGTATAATTGAAAATGCCGATAAACCCGAAACGTACGTCCAAGGAATCTTTGTTTTTGAGTTAGGTATCGTTTCATCTATTGTAGGAGTTTTATCAGAGTGATGTTCATTTTCTCTTATTTGATGATCTCCTGCTTCTATCTTCTTTATCAATAAAATTATTTTTACCTTGTCTTAAAAAAAAAAAAAAAAAGACATACCTAAGTATAGGTATTTGTACCAAAACAAAAACGATATGTACGCCCACCAATATGATATTGACTACTTTGGATGAAACAAGTATTTGGTTCCCAGTTGTCATTAGATAATTGGAAAGTGATATTATGAATGTGGATATATATTATCATTATCTAGTGGAAACAACAATTATGGTAACAATAATAATGAAGCAAGGAAAATCAGTAAGTACTAATGATGATTAATGAGAGTTTTAAGCTATAATCAAGTCAGCTTATTGACAGATTTTTTGATCTAATCCCTCAGAAGAAAATGATTAAAGTAATCCAAGGCTACAAGTATAGTTGCAAGTGCCAAATTAATCATTTATTGGACGATATGGAATTAGTTGGATTAGGGAGGAAAGAATCCTTGATTGGAAAGTTAGTGCAAGAATGCATGTGGATAGGCATGTGAAGAGCATTAAATTATTTTTTTTAACGAACTCAACCTCCCACTAAAATTTTAACATAACCAAACAAAGAACCCCATGTGAGAATCATTGACCTTCTCTGAGAGACAATGGATACAGAGCTAAAACCCAGGTAGGAATATATCGTGCAGACCGAGGCTCAGAGACAAAATTTTTTAAAGAACGAGATATGGTTCTCATAACTAAACATCAGCACAAGAAAAAGACAAAACGCCATACGAAGTTATAAAGATTCACCCGACAAGGATTAAAACCAGATGCATTCTTTGTTTTCTTACTTTTGCAACTTTCTAATTGGCTTGGCTAGCCCATAGGATTGCCCTCAGATTTAAGCCGGACTTGAATTAGATTAATCAAACTCGGATTCAAGCCTTATAATTTGTATCTTGTAGAATGAATACAAATTAAGTACTAACAAGAAAGACTAGATACAATTTCTTCTTATAAGTTGCTAAAGATTGAATCTTGAAGAACTAAGAATTTAATACTCTGTCAATAACGAAGTGTCATAGTTCAAATCAACTTCTAAGATATTATCCATTTCCGTTTTTTGAAATAAATTGTTTTGTTTTACAAAAAGTATCTTATAAATTTAAGGAGGTGTGAGCACTTATTTTTCTAATACATATTCCATGTGAAATCATAACTCCTCTTTAGAACTATGATATGTGTTCTGCTGGCAAGATACAATTTCTTGATTCAGGATATATATTTCATTTTCGCATTCACATTTTAATAAAATATTTGAGACTGATATGCAACAAGTTTTCAATGAGAACACGGAGTTGTAAGAGTATCTGCAAATGTGAATGTCATGCTTGGTTCATGAATATGGTTGGCTAAAACCAAAAAAGTAAACAATAGAAGTAAACACACTTTCATAAGCGACGATTTTTCAGCCAAAGCTTTATCCTCTTCTCTTGTTCATACATGGTTTTGCCAATATATTAATCAAGGGAAATGGCCGGTGACCCTCAATGACATTGATTGGGAGCAGCATGGTGACCATTAGAATTGCTGGACATCTGCCGGGCAAATACTCGCATGTTGGGTGTGCTTGACAGTGACGAAACTTAACGTAGCCAATGCCGAGAAATGGCCTTAATGGGGTGTGCTTCAGGCTTCAGCCTAAGCAACCCCACATGCTTCGCCATGGCTTGTCTGTGGACTAACAAATAATATAGAGCTAAACATACTCTCCCTTTCATCATTGAGGACAATATTTGACTGCAGTTTTGGAGTTCACATGGGGTCAGGACAATGTCTTGGTAGCCGATGCCTTAATTTAACAAAATGTGGTCTCAGTCCCATCTTGAAATAACTAGTCCAGGGATAGCCAGTATGCCTAACTACATATTTTGTTTCAAACAAAACATTTATAATGTTAATAATTTGACTGTTTAGCTCGGAAGAGCTTACCAATTTGTCATGACCTGGTTAGTTATTTGATTAGAAGCAACACGTACCAAAGTTCTGCTATCAAAACTTGTTAGGATTGAGCTTAATCAGAAACGAATCAATATCGAGATTGTTTTGACTGCCAATTAACATGTTAATTTAAAGCCTAGAAACGTGCTTGGTTGTCCCTTCTTTGCACTGGCGAATCCAAGTTTGAGGGTATAGAGGGTACCTACGCACATTCCCAAAGATTAAAAATAAAAAAATTTAAAGAAAAAATTTTCTCCTGAACATCTTGTTATCGTTAAAATTGGTAAATCCATTAATAGTTTTTTTATATATATTATAAATGAACACTCTTGAAAAGAAACCTGGATCCCTCACTGCTTCTTTGCACCAAAAGATTAAGCAATGACAAGTTTGCAGTGATGCAGGGCCACAAATGCCATGGCCTAGGCCCCTTATACAAGCAGAAGTATGAAGTCAACTGCTCTCTGGTAAACTAGGGTGGGGGAGAGGGTTGGGGAGATGGGGAGATCTATGGCTAAACTATGATTTATGAAAGTTAATCCTACAATTAATAGACATGCAAAAGAGCATTACAGAAATCTTGGGCCACTCCAAGATTTTGTGTTGCCAATAATGTCAAAATCAAATGGATCATTGTAAGCACCCCATGTGTAGGACTCTTCAGACCTGCATGCCTCAGCTCAATTCACGTCTTTGTAATTGCTTAAAAACTGGCTAAACAACAGAATCATTGCTAGTTAAATTCAGGATAAAATTTTTCTCCAGCACATGAATCCTTGCCAGCATGAAAAACTGCTTCACCTTTTAGAATTGTGCTCCTTTTTATAAATTGTCCTGTCAAGCTAGTTCAGCAAAAGAAAAAGGTCAAATAGCTTTCACCCTTTTATGATTGGCGTAATAAACGTCCTTTTCCCAACATATCTTGGGTTAGATATAATATCATTCATCGTTCTAATCAAAATCACGTGAGAAGAATTTGAGAGAAAGCATGCCAGAGCTTTTTCCACATTGTGGATTGAATCTATCTTTTAATATCAGGGCCATTTGTTGAGTGGAAATCATCTAATAAAATCTCACAAATCCAAGTAATTATTGGTGGATAATCAAGGATTAGGCTCCTATTGACGAATCGCTTTGACAATATTTAGTGTGTAATTATGCTTTGATTTAGTTGACTATAAATCATGAATGTAAGAAACGTCTGTTTCAACTGTAAACAATAATTGCACCAGCTTAATTATATACTAATCTGATTTTGACATACAAAGCCCTTTGGTATTTTGCTTGGTAAGAAAGAATTATTAGAATACATTCTTTTTTTTTAAGCTATACGGAACTTGCTTGATTGCAACTATATATAATTATGATGGCCAAATACTTTTATTTATTTTTTTACCTAAAATTAGAAGTGAGAAAGACTTCCACTCTTATTAAGGTTTGCATAGAATATTAATATTTGATGTATTATCAAAATTTATCACTTTGTTTAGGGTGTTGGGAATAACAATTCAAATCTCATAACATATTTATTTGAAATTTAGTTATATATTACTTGATAGACAAAAAAAATTGCAAGAGCAGAATTCTCATAGGAAAAGGATTCTTGATAGCCAAGTTTATATGATTATAAATAAGTGAAGTCTCTATTAAATTAGGTATAAAAAAAAATATAAGAGAGTTAGAGAGTTTTATAGGATAAACACTACATAGGACTACTGAAGATTTGTATCTTATAAGTTTGTATGTTTGAATGTGTGTGAGTGGATTAAAGAAGATTAAGAGGATCTATGAATATTAATTATAAGTGCCTGATTTAATGTTTGTTTGTAATTCTCTAGAATTAGTGGATCTTATTTTTCATCCGTGGATGTAGGATGGTTAGGTCGAATTATATTAAATTATTATTTCTTATGTGATTAATTGATTTTACTTTTGTTGGCTTGACTGATTGGAGGCTTTTTATCTAATAAGTGGTATTAAAATTGTCGTGATCTCAACAAATAGTATCAAAGCTGAATGTTAGATACATGTGAAGAGATAAACCTAGAAGAGCTCAGTTCAAGGAAAAGTTTGAGTGCATGTTTTAAAGATTGGTTTGTGAGAAGCATGAAGACAAACAGAAAAGATTGCCATGAGATTTTCATTGTAGGTGGAGCCAAACATATCTAATATGAAGACTAATGATTTGATAGAATTTGAGCCAAGGTAGAGATTGTTAGAAATAATGACTCAAATCCCATAACAGATTTATTTGAGATTGGTTATATATTATTTGATGGACAAGAAGACTTGCAAGAGAAGAATTCTAAGAGGAAAGGGATTTTGATAGGCAAGTTTGGATGGTTATAAATAGGTAAAGCCTCTATTGGGTTATGTATAAGAAAAATATATAAGAGAATTGTATGGTTTTATAGAATACACACCTCATAGGATTACTGAAGATTTATGTCTTATGTATGTGTATATTTGAATGTGTATGAGTAAACTAGAAGAGACTGTGAGAGTCCACATAGATATGGTATATAAGTGTATATAGGCATGTATTTGTTTAGGTTTAATATACTCCCTAGGATTAAAGAAGATTGAGAAGGTCTATAGGTATTGATTGTAAGTATTTGATTTGATGTTTCTTTATAATTCATTACAACTATTGGATCTTTTTTCTCATCTGTGGATATTGTCAATTAGGCCGAATCATATTAAATTGTTGTCTCTTATATGATTATTTGAATTTGCTTCCATTGGCTTGAGTGATTGGAGGTTTTTTGCCTAACAAATGGTATTAGAGCTGTTGTGATTCCAACAACAGGTATCAGAGCTAAAGGTTCAATACATGTGAAAAGGTAAACCCAGAATAACTCGATTTAAAGAAGAGTTTGAATTTATGTTTTAAAGATTAGTTTGTGTGAAGCATGAAGACACACATAGAAGATTGTTATGAGACTTTTATTACAAGTGGAGCCAAGTATGTCTAGTATGAATATTGATGATTTGATGAAATTTGAGTCTAGGTAGAGTTGTTGAAAACAATAACTCAAATCTCATAATAGATTTGTTTGAAATTAGTTATATATTACTTGATGAATAAGAAAACTTGTAAGAGAAGAATTCTAAGAAAACTTGCAATAGAAGAATTCTAAGAGAAAAAAAATTCTTGATAGGCAAGTTTATATTATTATAAATAGGTGAAATCTTTATTAAAATGTAAGCAAGTTGTAAGGTTTTATGAGATAGACACCTCATAGGACTACCGAAGATTTACATCTTATGAATGCATATATTTGAATGTGTGTAAGTACACTATAAGAGACTGAAAGGGTTCACATAAATATGATGCATGAGTGTATATGGATGTGTTTGTTTAGGTTGAAAATACTCCGTAGGACTAGAAGAATTAAAAGGGTTTATGAATATTTGATTGTAAGTGCTTCATTTAATATTTGTTTGTAATTTACTACAACTAGTAGATCTTATTTTTCATTCGTAAATGTAGATTGATTGGGTCGAACCATTCTTATATGATTGATTGATTATTTAATTTTACTTCCATTGATTTAACCGATTTAAGGCTTTTTACCTAACATAAGGCATGAGCCTTTGAAAACAATTCCACAAAGCGGTATTTAATTTTATTTTGGTAAATTAAAAGTTTAAGGCGAAGAGAGGTTTTTTTATTTTAAAATCAGAGTAAATCATAAATCTTATAAGATTTGTATTGGATTTACAAAATACGTACTCGGCTGACAACAAAACTCAAATTTAAAATTTACAAATGAAGTATTCAAACTTTACCAATTCAACCAATTCTTTTTGTCGGCTATCTTTGACTCATTGTAAAGACCAATATTAACAGACAAAAGCTTTGAGAGATTACTTGGGGTTTTTCACTTATATTTCCAGGTTTCACTCTTGCAGAAATTAAGCACATACTCCAACTAAAATAATTCGAGGATGACCCATTCCTTCGCAGAGTAATTCATTGTCCAATTTTGGGTTCAGGATAATAAAATTGACTAATTGTTCTCAGCCACTTGTCCAAATTGTCCCAATTCGATAAGCCTCTTGCCGAATAAAGTCAGCATGATCGGAAACTACAGTTTCGGTGAAAGCAACGGTGTCTCATAGGTGAAAGCAGCCTCAAACCAACCACAAAGAATCAAACATGTAAAACCTAATAGTATCATCCTTTAATAATTGATAGCAGGGGTGTTTTTTTTTTTTTTTTTCTTTTTGACAATTTAACAATTGATAGTTTCCCTTCAAATGATGCTAAGTTCATGTCAATAAGAAGGAAACAGAAAGGGTGAATCAAATTTGGGAAACTGGAAATAGGAAATATTTCTCACAAAGATCATCAAACACCAAAATTAAGCAGCTTGAAAGTACTAAATTAACTACATGTTTGAGAATTCGAGAAGTATATGTTCGACATAATCAGAATAGCAAACATAAAATCTTGGATCATGGTGGTGAAGCTTTGATAATTTACGCAATTGGTAGTTGCAGAGAGGAATGGGAAAAGAAAAATTATAAGAAGAAAATTGGAGATGATATGATTGTGCAGAACACATGGTGCATTAGCATATCAAATTTGACTACACTGAAATGGCCATACCTTCTCCGTTGAAAGGGAAAAAAAATTAATGTTCAATTGTTCTATAATCATGCCAAAAAGTTGTTAGCATTATTGCAAGACAATGTAGAAAACAAACTTCATGGTCATGTTGTCATTTTTCCAGTTAGGTCATTTTCAACAGGAACTGTCTGAATGAGGCCGAAAGAAATATGTTATTAAACCAATCAAACAAGATCTAACTGCTTCTTGATGAGATAGAAACATATAAATAACCATCTTTGTAAATGAAACCAAAACAACTATTTTCAATTCCCCCTTTCCCACTTGTATTTTTCTATAATTTTGTTTAATCATTGAAAGGAACTGATCTTATTTTACTCTTCCAAGATGTTATTTTAAAGGTTGCATCTCTCTTTTGTTAACCCCTGGGCTTGGCAGCATTTTACTTACAATTTTTTTACTGTAATTATATAATTATCTAATTCTAATAAAAAATATGTAATGATTCATTACTTTAAATATAGATTTCATATAAAATTTTAATAAATTTTATACATTTTTGAATTATTATTAATTTATTGTAGTACACTAATTATAAGTGATATGCTACTAAATCAAATGATATTTTTTATGCCAAAAAGCTTATATTGATACCTTATGCTTAAAAAAAATTTCAAAATATTTAATTTGACTCCAGAAAATTATGTGTAATTTGGGTGAAAGGACAGATATAAGAGCTGAATAGGATTAGCTTGTTATACGTAAAATAGGTCATGATAAAGCAGAAAAACCATTATCAATGTCACCGCAAACTTTACAACCGTCAAATGGATCATTGGCCGTCGAAACACCTAAGGCCGATCGGACAGCAGATTATAGCAGCAATGTCATATTGTTGCAATATTATAGTATTATAGTAAGGTTGATCAGTAAAGACAAAGCATGGAATCAGAATATAACCAAACAAAGCCCAACCCCCAACCGTCATGAGCCAGTAAATAGCCAGGTAAGTCTTAAGCCAAAAGGCAAGGGCTAGCCAATTCCCTCTACACCAACCGAAATGGAACTGTCAAACATTAAAAAATAATACCATGGAAAAGAAAAGAAAAGAAAGAAAAAATGAAAAACCCACCCTCGGTGGAGTTTTAAATGCTAGAAAGGGCCACTATGTTGAGGCCCCCCCTCCGACCATATTGTCTCAATTTCCACAGCCCCGTATCCCTTAGAACATGGAGTAAATTATGGAAGCTTTCCCCTACTCTAAACTCCTAAGCCCTCATCTCCCTCTTATCTCAGACCAACCATAAAAGCTCTCATGCAACACCAAACATATTCTTACACTTCTTGTGCCAACAAAAACCACCAATCTCAAGGGAGAAACTAAGACAGAAAAAAAAAAAAAAAAAAAAAAGAAAAGAAAGCCCACTTTCCATTCTATCATTGCAATCAAATACAACTATAAAAGTAGCCTTACTACCAGCAACACTTTGTTTTCTCGCTTTCCTGGAAGAACATAAAAAAAAAAAAGGATATGGAAATTGAATCAGTTAGATGTGAGTGTTGTGGACTGAAAGAAGATTGCACCCAAGATTATATCAATGATGTTAAGGCCAAATTTGACGGCAAATGGCTATGTGGGTTATGTTCAGAAGCTGTTAGAGATGAAGTGAGTAGAAGTAAGAAGCAATTTGGTGTTGAAGAAGCTGTTAAAGCTCACATGTCATTTTGTGGCAAATTCAAATCCAATCCTGCCGTTCGAGTAGCTGATGGTATGAGGCAGATGCTGAGAAGAAGGTCAGGAGATTTTTCAAACACTCTTAATTCACCTTCTTCTTCTAAGAAGTTCACCAGATCAGCTACCACAAAACTGTACTAATTGGCGAAAGAAGAGGAAAAGGGAGGAAAGACCTTTACCTTTGTTGGAATAATATTGATAGCCAAGCCTTTCTTGGCTACCTTTTCAACTTGTCTTGTACAGCAGATGTTATTTTAATGGAGGCTTCCTCCAGTTTTTGTCTTCTTCTTACCCTTGCTTGATATATTGGTATGCATTTTTTTTTCATATACTTTTTTTTCCTGTTTGAAGAGACAAAAGTTTTTCAAGATCTTAACTATAGCAAACACCGTTTCGATATCTCTTTTCCCAATTTTTCACAAAACCAAAGGGTATGACGAATTTCATTTTACTGGATTTTTTTAACCCAATTACCATGGACAGCATGAAATGATTCTATATTTACCACTGCTTTTTCCAATTTTTTTTCATATGACAACTCTGTTTATGATGTTCGTCCATTGAGCTGAATATTGAAAGGTTGAATTAAAAACAAAGGGGTGGAATAGTTTTTACCTACAGAGAAAGTGAATTTACTTAAAGGTCAAATGACTTTAAACTGATGAGGGAAATGAGAGCAGAGTTACTGGTTTTTCTTTCCCATGCTGATAAATCATTGGCTGAAGAACTAGGAGTTTGACGAAGAAGAGCAGAGTCATTGGTTCCTGATCTGGAAGATATTTTCCCCCCAACTGGCTCAATTGATTCCCAAGGACAGAAAATCAGTAACAAATCTAAACTTTTCAATATTATAATACGGCAGCAAAGGTCAACTTTCCACTACACCAAAAAGGACTAAACCAACACTATGCCATATGGTTCAATGATTTGAGCCAAATTGTGCTTTTTTCCCACCATAAGCAGTAAATTGAATTATGAAATTTTCTGGTCTCTTTCTAATGGCTAAGTAACTGTTTCTTATCAATAAGATGCAAAAGCCTTTGCTTTATGCATCTGTTGATCTAATTTTTTTTATAAAGGAGGTTGCAACTTAAAAATAAAGATGAGGTTACAAGTGTTGAAATTTAGATTTTATGTCACCTTTTAAAAGCGATTATATAAATCAATTAAGTTAAGCTTTGAGTTTAAGCTAATTAATCTGATTTTGATAGGATTATATCAAATAAGTACATTTAATTGGTTTTTGTTAAGTGTTTCCTTATATTTGAAGCCTTAAATCTTGTACCATATCTTTTTGAGATGTTCCAGTATGTACAATACGAGTGCTTAAAAAGAAAAATCCTTAAGAGCTAAAATAGTGGAATCTTAGGAGACCAGCTGGTAGGCCATCTGATTAAAACTTTCCCCTTCCCCCCTGTCAAGTTTGGTCTACCAAACGCCCCCTTTGCTGTTGCTAAACTAACCACTTCATTTGATTAAGACAACTTTCCTATCCAGTAGGCAGCAACATCCAACAGGTCCCCGCATTAGGATACCAATATATACAAATGTAACACTAATCACAATTTGTAACATCAGAAAAACTTGCACATGTTACTGGAAAATATGTCAGAGAAAAACCTTCAATGTCAGCGGTCAGTCATTTGCTTAATCACCAAATTTAAGTATCCTAAGCACCTGTTTCGGCGCTAATTAATCATGTTCCATGTGATTAGTTAAATTACTTATAGATATGTCAACCTTTGCTTTATTGATAGTTGGCATTAATATACTTGATTTCTAGAGGACATCTCGAATCAGATTCTAGGCTTGCAGTAAAAAATCAGTGTTTTCTCACCGTTTCTAGACCATAAATTATCAGATACTTTCTGATGGAGGCAATAAAAGGCAGAATTGCTTGGAAGTTCTGTGCTGCCATTGCAATTATCAATCTTCAAGTAGCATCTGTTGGGGGTGTCAAGTTATCTTAAGAAGGGTTGATATTAAGAAACACTTGCTATGCTTGGATAATTTTCAGTGACAGATGTAGAATTTTTTTTTTTTGGGTGTTTAGGATTTATTCAATGAAGAATTGCTAACAGATTTATTAATTATGTTGATGAAAAAGATGTCTTGATGAAAATCTTAGGGTATCCAGAAGAAATTTTTTCTTCAAATTTTTTTTTTTTTTTTTTAATCTTTGAGGGTGTTTATGGGCATAGATTCTTCTTGGATAATTTTGCACCATAGAGTAAATTGCAAATCAATAAAAGGCAACTGCGGTTAGAGATTCCTGAAAAAAAGCAGATGTCACATATATTCCTGGGAAGCAATTAAAAATGGTGGTCTTGGAAGATTGACAAAGAAGCATAAGTCTTAATCCACCCTAAGCATCATACCAAGTTCCTCATTGACGAGCATCTCTTAGTCTACAGCAATAGAACATCGATAACGTGTCCCGTGCAGGAAGATCATCTATAGAGGGGAATTTGGTCCAGAACCTCGAGTCTTCTCTGATAGATTGCGATTGCAACCATTAAGCCAATTATGTATTACTATTCATTTCACTTTTTCTATATACTATTCATCCACAAGATTTTTAAACATGTCATGCGAGGTTGAACAAACATTTTTTTGGTACAACAAAAGCTGCAACTTGATATAGGAAAAAAAAGTTTGCACTTACAAATTCGCTAGATATAACCTTTCAAGGAACTAAACCCCAATTGAACTTAAACGTAACATTACTCTTGGAGAAATGGGAACTGTCAGAATTTAGAATTTCAAAACCTTCATAAACATTTTAAGGAATAGAAGGGCTTGTGAGTTATGATACTATATACCACAAACTAGCAAGGCCGTGGTGATAGATGCTGCTGCTACCCAGAGTCAGAAAGAAGATGCCAACTGCAATTGTGGACTTGGCTTTCAATTTCAAAGAGTCTATGGCTATAAGTTTCAGCTCATCTCAGTCTAGGAGCCAATCTCCAATTTCTGTTTCTTCTTTAAAAGTTTTCAATCGCCTCTTCAGCATTTTCCTTTTGTTGACACTCTACACTTCTTTATTGATGAATCATTACTTTCAGCCATGGATAACTCGAAAGGGTCTAACAAGAGGACTAAGTAATGATAGTTCAAGGCCAGAAACATGAAAGTATTATCTAGTGTAGTGTGGACATAATAGGAACGCAAATATATCATTAATTGAAGGAAAAGGGATTGCACCAAATATACAAAAGCATCATACCTTTTCTATCGAGGTATGTACCTTAAACATACACAAGTGGCCAACACGTTTTTTACTTATATGAATATGTCACAAGATCGTAAATTAATTTTCCCTCTGAAAATAACACTCACTTCTCCTGTCTAGCTTCTTTGTATTTCATTGATATCCTTCCCCTTATCTTGCTACACAATGAATAACAACAGGACAAGATGTTAGCAATGTAAAACAGGTTTCTAAAACACATGTTGAATACAACTCCGCAGGCACCCTGACTATGTTCTCATCCTTTCATTCCTAATAAATACAATATCCAATCATAAAGAATTCTTAACCATTACAGAATTTCTCTGTTTAGGATCAAAAGGCAGAAAAAAGGCTCAAGAAAAGTCACCAATAGTCTTTACAAGAACAAACCCCATCTCTATAATGGTGGAACCTTGTCCTATCCCTGACAACAATCTCTCTCCCATACACCTTTGAAACTAACTTCATAAAGGTATGACAGTCCTCACAAACTCTAAGATTTTTAACTATCCGAATGCATGGATCTTTTCTCCCATTGATGAGCCCATAACAAAGTGCTAACTTCTCACTATGCCATAGAACCACCTCCCTTTTCTCTTCCTCTTCTAAATCAACCAGAACACTACCGGTGTTAGGAGCATAGCCAACCAGCTTCAATTGATTAACCACTTCATCCAACTTGTCATATATCTCATCTGCTTGTTTGTGATTCCTATCTGCCACTAAAAATTCATGCACCTCATTGTTCAATTCTATCCTACTACATCCTTTTTCCTTAGATATACCTCTTTCTTTCATTAATTGCCTCAACTCCCCAACATCTTGCCACTTTCTTTCTTTGGCATAAATATTTGATAATAGTACAAGAGCCCCATCATGATCTGGCTCCAGCTCAAGTAGCCTTTTGGCAGCAAATTCTCCTAATTCAGTCTCACCATGAATTTGACAAGCAGCCATGAGGGATCCCCAAATGACAACATTAGGTGACAAAGGCATTGTCTCTACAATCTCAACAGCTTCTCTCAAAAGATTAGCACGGCCAAAGAGGTCAACCATGCAACCATAGTGTTCATGTTTAGGAGTGATCTTGTATTCATTAATCATGGATGTGAAGATTTTTTTGCCCTCCTCAACCAGCCCTGCATGGCTGCAAGCATAAAGCACACCCACAAATGTAATTCCATTGGGCTCAATATGAGCCTCTTTCATTTTATGAAAGAAGATTAAAGCATTATTGGCATCCCCGTGCATGGCAAATGCATTGATCATACTGGTCCAAGATATTACATTTCTTCTTGTCATTTTCTCAAAAACCCCTCTTGCTCTTTCCAGACTCCCACATTTTGCATACATATCGATGAGGGCATTGTTAATAGGTAAAGCTCCTCCAAAACCGTTCTTATCAACAAATAAATGTATCCATTTGGCTTTATCTAGTACACCAAGACGTGCACAAGCGGATATAACACTCAGCATTGTCACTTGATCAGGTCTTATTCCTAGAACTTCCAGTTCATTAAACAATCTAAGAGCTTCTTGAGGTTGATCACTCTCAGCATAACCAGATATCATTGCACTCCAAGATACCAAGTCCTTCTCTAACATTTGGTCAAAAATCAATCGAGCATCCTCAACTCGTCCGTGTCTTGAATATCCAGAAACCATGGCTGTTGAAACAACCAAGTTCTTTGGTGTCATCTGATCAAACAATTGCTGAGCCATATCCATACAACCACAACTTGCATACATAGTCACAAGAGCACTCCTTAAATGAGCATCAACCACAAGATCATTTTGAATAATGTAGTCATGTATTGCTTTCCCATAATCTAGATTACCAGCACGACCACAAGCAGAAAGAAAACTGGAAAAAATAAACTTATCCGCCTCAATATTTGCACTCTTCATCTCCTCAAAAAGCTCCAATGCATCATCAAAAAGTCCACTTTGACAATAACTGTTAACAACTCAATTCATCAAACAAACCGTCATTGATTTCGTCTCAGATATATATATATATATATATATATATACACACACATATATATATATATGCCTTTTTCTATTACTTACTCCTTTTTACTACTTTTTTTTTTTTTTTACTTTCTCATAAGTTGCTGAGCCGAACAAAAACAAATACTAGTAAAAAAAAATAATATCATATCGTATTTAATTACAATTTAATAAACAGAAAAATAAATATTTAAATTAGAAAATGGAAAAATCATAACTTTCAGTATTAAAAAACTTTTATTCAATCTTTTAATTACGCAAAATCATTATTTACTTTGCACCTAAGCAGTATGGTCGAATACTAAGTGCAGAAAGAAGTTTGAATTACCCTTCCTCAAAATTATGCATGTCATTAAGAGAATTACTGTTTGATTTCGTATTCAGAAACATCTATTATTTTTATTTTTCTTTTTGAGGCTAGAAGCATCTTTTATTTAAATTAAAGGGAACTTTAAAAAATAGCAAAAACCTTACCCATCTATCATAATACTCCATGTAACAATATCCCGGTAAGACATTTTATCAAACACCAGCCGGGCCTCCAAAAGTCTCCCACAGCCCAGATACATTGCCATAAGACCGGTCTGCACGAACGGGTCCGAATCAAAGCCCGACTTAAACCCAAACCCATGGATCTCTTTCCCTTCAGCCAAGCCCCCAACCGTCGCCGCAGCCTTTAAAAGCGGAG
The DNA here is from genome assembly GCF_047325235.1 of Durio zibethinus. Taxonomy (NCBI): domain Eukaryota; kingdom Viridiplantae; phylum Streptophyta; class Magnoliopsida; order Malvales; family Malvaceae; genus Durio; species Durio zibethinus. The sequence goes on along the minus strand of NC_143183.1, from coordinate 14,905,540 downwards.
GAAAAGCGAACCTGTCAATTCTTATACCTTCATTCCTCAGTCTTTGGTAAACAAAGAAAGCCAATTCGGGTTTGGAGCTACGAGAGAGGTGGCGTAGGAAGGGAGTGGAGATGGAAGGGAGAGGGTGAGGGAGGTGGAAAAAGATGGAGAGAGAGTAAGTGAGCGAAGGGGAGGAGAGAAGGAGCTTAAGTATGAGGGAATGGGAGTGGGAGTGGTTGGAACGGAGGATTTGGGCGTGGATTTGTTTGAAGTGGGTAAGGGAGTGTGATGAAGAGAGGGTTTTGAGAAGGGTTTTGGGGGCTGGGAGAGATTTGAAGTTCCGCGAAGCGAGAGAAATGGTGGGTTGGGGAACAGCTGACATGTGGGTTTTCAATTACGTTACGACCTCCCAGTTCGAGAGATGTTGGACAAAGAGCAGCTTCTTGGCCTTTGGTAACAGTCGAGAAATGGAGGGAAGTTAAAGATTTTTTATATAGGTTAACTTTTAGGTCAGGAGGATGCTAATCGGTTCGATACTCTCATTTACTTTTTTTTTTTTTTTTTTAATCTGGAATACTCTCATTTCATTCTTTGACGGAACCCAAAAACAACACTGGACCACAGCCCATGCACGAGTTTCCTTGTGTGACTCATTAACTGTGAAGTCTGCAGAGAGTCTCTTAACGCTCATCGCTCATTACTCAAAACTAAAAAAAAGTGAAATTGAAGGATAATGGCTAATGGCTGCAGCTATGTTGCGGCTTGAGCAAAATCTTAGGTCCACAAATGTAGCCTTGGTTTCCTTTTTATTTCTGTCTTTTTACTCGTTAAACACTACCTGGAAAGCAATGCGAGTTGTTTTAAAGCTATTAATTTGTCTAAAAATTTTCCGGTAATACTAAAAGTTTGTTGGTAGTGGCATCAATGTTTCTGTGGCATTATTACCTTAAAATGTTTGTTCTTTTATTAGGAGCTATTGACACAATTTTCTTGAAAGATTTACGTCCAACTCGGTTAATCATTTCTGATGATCAGTACTGTTGATGATGTTTCGGACGGAGATGAGCTGGCTTGTGAGCTAGGCTAGTCTGGACCTACAACAAGAAAGCACGATAAAAGGCGTTAGAGTTTTTTTTGGGGGTCCTTTGACACTCAAATTAGTTAAGTGCCATAGGGTTTACGAAAGAGGAAACATAAGTTACAAAGAGAATGGAGGAAGCTTAAGAATGAAGGATTTAAAATGTGTATGTGGACATTTTTTTTATTTTATATAAAAAACAATCAGACGGTTACATGACTGGAATCGGTAATAGTTAATGGGAAGTCCATGTAGAGATTGGAAAGAGGCCACATGAATGAACTTGGGCTGTATTTAATAATCCCAGAGCAGGTAGAGGTAAGTTGCTCTGTTTCCATGGGTCTAGGTACGTGAGCAGCTTAAGGGCAAGACCTATTGTCATAAGGAATCTGGGCATCATTCTACCTTAGTAGTGACATGGCAGTCATACATGTGCTGACTTGACGAATGTGGAGGTTGACCTTATTGGGGTGTAACAAGTTCATTTATTGTCTAATTGCAGGAGGTGGTCTTGTCTGGGTAAGTATATATGTTTCACACACATTATTGCATGATCTTTGTATTCAATTTAGGTTTTAATATACAAAGCATAAGCCCAATAATGAATAGAGATTATATAGCTCAGAAGATTCGAATGCTGACCATGTTCTTGCGTTACATGGAACTCGGATGCTGAGAGAATTAGCAAATATGCACGTCTCATTTGCTACTTTGTGATGAAATTTTCCAGTTCGTGGACATATCAGTAATATGGTGACTAAAACGCATGCTTGATCCCTTGGATCCTCTACTAAGTTAATAGGCTGAACTTTCCTTAGATTTATTGTTCATATGTTGCTTTTAAAGTTAACAGGATATCTTGCCTTCAATGTCTGTAATTTGCTTTCTGAAATTCCGGAGACTTATAATGCTCGAATCAAAGATAAGTGAAAATTCTACAAGCATCAAATCAATAAGTAAACTAAATGTTATTTTCTTGGATTTATCATTATGCATGCTTCATAGATTTGGGTGTGCGGGGACAAAAACTTTTTTGGGTAGGTCATTTGCATTCTTAAAGGTAATATTGATAAATGTATTGGCATCAGGAAATTATCTTTGATTTTTTTTTTTTAGGTAAAGATGATTTATTCTTTTTTACTTGAATTTCTTTTTTCCTTTTGTAAAATATTACTAGAAATTTTTTCTTGACTGTCAGATGTGTAAATTATGGATGCTGATGTTCTGGGAGTATCATCTGATGGTTATATGTTTACACAATGTTATATTCATATACCATAATTTTCCATTTAAAAAAATTTTTGTTTTCTATTAGGGGATTAGGGTTTCGAACAAAAAATTGCATATTGTCTCCTACATGATGGCTAGAAATTTGCCATCAGATTGAGACCTCAATCTTTTCTCTTCATTTTGTCATATATTTCTTCAAGTTAAATGCAAGGTTAGTGTTACACATTAAACAAAAGCTGATTCGGGTTTTATAACTTTTACTGCAGTTTTAAATATTCATGGTTATGTCTGATGTTTCCTTGTTTACAATGTTGTTGGCATCTGCGTATATGTCCTACATGCATGTTAATAGATATCTGTATACAGTTGTTTATTGCTAAAGTTTCCTTTTCGTTAATTGACAGTCAAATGACAGAGTAGTGAAGAAATATGGTGATTCTCTTTGGTTAATTGAAAGTCAAATGACAGAGCAGTGAAGAAATCTCGTGATGATCCTTGGATGATACAACTTATCTCTAAACATCTCTATCTAGAGGAAGTTTTTATGATTCTACGTCTAAAACTCCAGGCAGTCCTACTTTAGTACTTTCAGATTTTTTTGGTTTTGTGACCAATATCACTTCCCAATGATGATTCATGTCAAGTGATAATATCAATAATGATAAAAAAATTCATGATTATTCCCATATTGACATCGCAGTGATTTCTGCAAAGACTTTGACAGAAAAAAGATTGATTTTGAGATCTAAGCAAATTCCTGTAAGTGCACTAAGTTTCTTTAGCAGTGTTTAACATTATAATGAAGTTGTATGAGAGTGCATTTAGATGTAGAACAGGGACTTTTAAACTTGTTTTTGTTGCTATCGAGCTCATGTAATGAACTTGGCTCTTCCATTTGTTTTTGCTTGGTAGTTATAAAATTCAAAATCAATGGTCCGCTATTATCTTGTATATGCTGTCAATAAAAGTAACAATTTATCAGATTAGCACTGATTTGATATCAGACTTCTTTTTGGCCTAAAAGAAGCTATGGAGTTATTCATCAATTAATCAGGCCTACAACTACTATAGTATGTCTTACCAAAAATCAGTGTGTGACAGGTTTGGGAGTGGCACAGGCTTATTATTCTGCATGTGTATTCCTTTTGTTAAAATGACATTTTTTTTTTGTTTTTTGCAAATGAAAATAACGTTTTTGTAATTGGCTGATCCAGTCTTATAGATACTTACCATAACTGCATTAAATCTAATTATTGCCTTTCCAGGGGGGCTTGCCAAATGTTTTCATGGCATTTGGATTGAGTTCCCTGTTTCCTGACTACCTTGCTATTCCAGGTTAACTCTGTTACTGATCTGATGGTATGTTTAGTTATACGGCTACGGGAGGATATTCATCACCATAGTACCTCAAGTATGCCAAGCAGAGCACAGAGTCGTGCCTGTAAGAGAGCTCACCGTGGGCATTGACTGCATCATCAGGAGGGTTCTTTGGGCTCCCATCATAAGCAAGCATTCCAACTTCGGCGTAGTGCCTAGTTGGGAGGATATCAGAGAAGAGTAGTAATGTAAATTTGATTTCTGGAGGTTTATTTGGGGGTTTGAAAGCATGAAACTTGCGAATACATTTGCATCATGAAAGTCATACTGTTGACATGGAAATGCAATTGTTAGATACAAGGAATTGAAGGTCACAGTATCAATTTTAGATTTTGGTTTTATTCAGCTATAATGAAAGGCATTTTTGCCAAGTAATTGAGAAAGAACAAGGTTATTTTTTTCTTATAGCACTAAAGTTTTGGATCTGATGCATATTAGAAGCAAGTTAGCTATTTTTCTGAACCTTCATACCAATGGTGATGAAGGTAGACTTGGCGTTGTGGATGACTTGCTGGGTCCTAATAGTGAAAGCAAGAAGGCTGATAGAGAAATGAATAGCACCAGAACAGAGAAAGCAGATGACTAGATTCCCTTCAGCCTTGAGGTTTTTTATATTTATTTATTTATTTGTCTTGATTTTGTGACCCATATCACTTCCCAATGCAGGCCAGGACCGTTGGTCCTCCTCACCTGCTGGCCATTTTACTGCTACGAAAAAGTAGGCGGTGAACAAAATATGGCTTCTCTTGAGTTGCAAATCATCTTTCTTTTTTGTCTTAACATCATGCTTTGGGAATGCTAGGGGTAAATGTCAAATGATTAATCACTTGTTGAAAGCATGCTCTTCCTAACTTTGGCTGCTGTCAAAGCCATTTAAAGTTTTAAAAGCAGCTCGCAATCATGCTCTAAATGTAATTAATCTCTTAATTACATCCATAACTTGAGAGTATGAAATCTTTGTTCATTTATTGTTTTTGCTTTTGGAGGCTTTCTTTCTCCTCCATTTTTAAAAAAAAAAAAAAATTAGCTTTAATTTTAGTTTTAGAAGATACAAAAGTCACCGATCATAAAATATAAAATTTAATTTAATTAATTCATACAATTATTTTTAAAAATAATATCAAGTTAGTCTAAATTAAATGCCACTGCTTGAAATATATTTTTTTATTCTTTAGTTTTGATTATTGAAAAAGTATATACGGTCACCTTTGTTTCCCTACTTCCACTCCCTACCAAGCGCATTTCGACGAAGCTTATATGTAAAACAAAATGCATAAAAAAGAGTTATGAGGTTCACAATGAAACAACAGCTCATCCTTTCTAGGAAGGATCATGGCACCTTCCTTCTTTGTCTTTACATGCAAAACTTTCTAAAACTTCCTAGAGATTGCGACTTAAAGTTCAATTAAATTCTATTTTTTTTTCTGGTATATAATTCTAACACCAATATATGGATTTTTTTTTGGGTTTTTTTGTTCTATACAATTGTATGTATTATTAAGTACAACTTACAATCATAATATCATCACTAAACAAGCTACATCAACATCGAATAAATCAATATAAAATTGAACCAATTGAGAATCCAACTTGAATTTGGGATTGATTGAAAATGTAACCTACACCCAATGAAACTTAGATTTGAGATTTAAAAGTTCAAAAATATCTTCTTTATCATTGAGACAAATTCTCGTTCGCATGGATGTTGATTTAAGCATTAGCATTTTCCTTTTCTAATTCAATGCTAGATAATCTTTGGTGATTTTTTTTTTTAATTTGTATTTGGATGCAATTTTTGTTAGTTAAAAATGAAAAATAAAAAAATTAGGCTAATTCGTATAGAAAGAAATAAACAAAAAAAATTTTTCAACTAGTGATTGATTAGATATAAAAAAATTATCAAATACATTAACAATAAAATTTTTATAATTTTATAAGTAAAATTAAGATGATAACACATGTCTAACCCACAAAAATATAAATATCACTCCCTTTTGTTTAACTTTTTTTTATTTAAAATTATCAAAATTTAATATTTAATCATTAAAATTAAAATTTTAATACTCTACAACAGATCACCCGTTAGGTTTGCCCTTCTTCTTTGTGTTTGATGACTTCATTTCCTTGCCACATGCAATTGCAAGCAACTTTCCTCTTCCGTGTATGAAAAAGTAAAATAATAATAATAATAATTAATTAAAACCTCCTTTTCAAAAAGTTGATGATACTACAAATATTTAACTTTCATTACCTAAAAAATTTTTAAAATAAAAAAAAAATTTGTCTTAAAAAATGCATCATTGATATATTTGATTTTTTCTTTTTTTATTTTATTTTATTACAAAACATACGTAGTTAATGACTTAATATTGAATTTTAAAAAAAAATTTCTAAAGCGAGTTTTCATTTGTACCCATCAATCAAGTTTTAGCATGCAATGAAAATACAAAAAGTATTAACAATTAATATTTTGGACGCAATGAAATTTAAATATTTGACTAATCTTACTCTTACATAAATTTAATTAAATATTAAAATATTTAAGTCTACATATTTATCTAATTTTAGATATACTATATTTTATTTGCAAACAAAAGTATAGGTAATATGAATTTTAATTATAAATAGATAATTTACTATTGTTATTGGATATAGGCAAATACTTTGATAATTAACAACTAATTAATTTTAGTTGGAAAAAATGAATTAAATAATATTTTGCTTGATAAACTAAAAAATTAAGTACTGAATTTTCAATATTAAATTTGAATTATAAATATTATTTCATATTTTATTGAAGATTAAATGCTGAATATAGATATATTATTTGATAATTGTAAAATATTAAATTATGAAAATTTATCATTGTATCTTTTGACCTTTCTTTTTATTATAGATAATGAAACAGTATTTTTACAAGATAATAATTCAAAATTTTAAAATAAAATATTTTTTGCATAAAGTGATAAGTATATTTATATTTATTTATCTTATTTAATACCTTTTAATTAAAAAAATTCTTTTAAATAGATTTTAAAATATATTATCAAATGCGTTGATATATTTAAGTAATAAAAATTTTCATTTTCACTGAATTGAAAATTTTCAATAGTTTATTAAATGAGTTCCATGTATAAAATTATTGTTAGCATCCAACAATGCATGTGCATGATGCATCTATCTTGCAACCATCATTTTTATTTTTTATATAAAAGCCAATAAAATTTTATGACCATCATTACTTTCATTCAAAGTTTTGGAAAGTATTTTTTATAATTAATAATATATTTAAAATTAAACAAAATTAAAGTTAAAAAAATTTAATAAAAAAATCAAATTTAAACTCTATTTATGAAAAGAAATCAATAAAATAAAGATATCCAGATACAATCTATGATCTATATTAGTTTAGTACGTAACAAATTCATTTATAAGTTTTTAACTGGATAAGTTTAATAATTTTTCAAATCACAAACCCATCTTTATTATAGCTGATTAGTTTTATCTTCCAATAATAATTACATTATTATTGTCTTCTTATGCCATGTTCTTAATTCATTATTACAAAATCTTAACAACTCTTTTGTTCTTTTTGCCCTAAACTTTCTCTTAATAAATTAAACAATACCATGAGTTTATAAAAGAAATCCGGTTCATAAATTGTTTTAATTCTTTGTTTTTCTTTCTCATATGCTAAAAATATCTTTATTTTCCTACTTAATCATTAATTAATTAAATTAAAGTGTACTTAAATAATTTGTAAACAATACTCAATAATATTAGTAGCTATATAAATCTCTTTATTTGCTTTCTTAATCATTAATTAATCAAACTGAAGAGAACTGAAGTAATTTGTAAATAATAGTCAACAATAGTAGTAAAAATTATTAGTAGTAGCTATTTATTTTTTTCATAAAAAAAAATGATAGTATTGTAGGATCTAATAGTTTTAAATATGATATAATCATACAATATAAAAATAATAAAAAAGTTTAATTGAAAATTATTTAAAAAATTAAATTTATATTTAATAAAAATAAAAAATAAATTTTATATTTGATATATTTATATAAATTTAATACAATATTTTTTATATTTTTATACATATTTACTTAATATACAAAATATAAATATAAAAAATTTTAGATTTTCATTGAGTAGGTAAGTGATGGATGATTCCACTTCCCCCTTGAGTTTTCTGCACGCCCATATTAAAAGGCAGATTTCAGAATTTTCATTGACAGCCTCACCTTTACTTCTGCAAAAAAAATATTCCCATTCTTAAAAAGAAAAAAGAAAGTTTGAAATCACAAATTTTAATTACCCTTTTCAGCACTCAATCTCAAAGAAGAAATTATTTTCACAATCCTTCCTTCCACTCCAGGTTTTGGGTTTCTTTATCAAAATCTTCCAAATAAAAAGGGAAATTTTTTTTTTTAAGATTGACGCCATTGCTTTTATGATTTCAGCTTTTCCACTCTTCAAACTGATCAAGATTTTGATTCGTTTGTTCAACAAAGCATCTTTCTTGTTACTATTAATCTTGTTCCAAACATTCTCCTTTGTTTCCACTTGTTCACAATTCACCTCAAAAACATCAAATCTTTGTAATAAAAACAGAAAACCCAAATCCCAAATACCCTCAGAAAACATCATGAGAATCCACCCAATGCCCAGGAAAAGAAACATCACTATCCAATATGAGATGAACCCAAGAACCACAAGGTCCCAAGCTGAGACCTTGTTGACTGGTGGCTCACACAAGAAACTCCGGAGGCTGCCCCACATCTTCAGCCGCGTCCTGGAACTGCCTTTCAGGTCGGATGCTGACGTGGCGGTGGAGGAAAGCCCCGACTGTTTCAAGTTCGTTGCCGAAACGGATGGGAGAATCGGCGACGTTGTCAGGGCTCATATGGTGGAAATCCATCCTGGGGTTACTAAGATTGTGATAAGGTCGAATAGTTTGGTGGATTTTAGTTCGTTGGATGATTTGGAGCTTGACATGTGGCGGTTTAGGCTTCCAGAGACGACGCGGCCGGAGCTGGCGAGTGCGGTTTACGAGGATGGGGAGCTAATTGTGACGGTGCCGAAGGGAGGTGAAATGGAGAATTTGGAGGAAGGAGGTGGTGAAGGTGAAGGGAATAGGGAGTTTAGAGGAGGTATGGGAAATGGTAATAATAATAATAATAGGCTTGTTCTTGTACAGTAATAACAATCGAACCGTTTCCTTTGTTTAAATTGCATGTTATTTTCATCTTAGTCTTTGAAGGTCGTTGCTGAAGCTTAGCCTTCCTTTTGTTTTTTTTTTTTTGGTATGGTTACCTTTTATTACTTAATCAAATCAAGAATTGTTCTTCTATTGCATGATGGGCATTATGACAGGTTTGGTTTGATAGTGTTTTCTTGGCATGATTTTGATGCGTTTATTGGGGAATTTAGATGATTTCTTTGGCATGATCTTGATGTGTTTTGTTGGAGGATTTACCTGGGTTAATACCTTTGAGTAGAATAGTTGTTTTATGTGCATGTTTTTTGTATATTAATGTTACTTATGGTGCATTTCGATTTTTGAAGGAAGAAAAGGATTAGGAATTTTGATATGTTCATAGGAATGTACATGCTCAGCATAAGTTCTTGACTATGAGACAAATGATCATAAACATGTTTGTGGATGTTTTTTGTTCCTATGCTGCTTTTCCATAGAAGTGAGAATCGACATAAACTGGTCTAAATATGTGCTTGATTCAAATTGGGTTCTTTTCATTTCTTATCCCATAATTAGGCAGATGGTTTTCCCATAGAAGTGAGAATCGATATAAACTGGTCTAAATTTTACTATCGTTTTGTTTTTCACATTTCCTGTTAACTAATCAAGAATCAAGATGTTACATGCTTGTCGACATTACAAGGTTGTGATTGTGATTGACTAAATGATTACTTTCCGGTCTTGGTCCTAGAGATTCATGGTATTTTAAAAACGTGTCTGCATTTTCTGGTATGCATCCTGGGTTGAAATTCAACCATAAACAATGTAAAGCAAAAGCATTTTTTGTGTGCTGATGTTGAGAATTGGTTCCCTTCTTACTTTGTGGTTAAGAATCTATTCTTTTGGTCCACTTGGTCGATTTGGGTAAGGCCATCAATTCTTGCACTTAAGGGTTTCATATTTTGCCATGTGATTTTGGTGATTTAAATATTTCTTCTAGCATATCAAGCTCTTGCAAAGTAATGGTAAACTACATTATCTTTTGAGGTCTTTTATTGATTCATTCTCTTCATACTATGAACTCAGTTTCTCTCCCAGTGTTCCATATCTGTGATTGTCATTGGTTGCTGAACATGCGTTCTCAATTTCTCATCCTAATTTACTGCAAGACTTTCCAAAAACATTTATTATCATACATCCCATTTTCCCAAATTGACATAAACGTTGCCTTTCTAACCTCCCACAAAAGGTCGATTTCCGCTATTCTTAATATCTTTTAGATTGGCCATGCTGGTTGTCTTACTGTTCAGGCACCCATCCTTTAGGGTTGGAAACAGCTCCCCAAGCCCTTGAGAGGAGCTGGGAATGAGATTTGACCAGGGACCAGGGTAATGGTTTGCTTACCTTTGACTGCAAATGCTTTTCCTAGAAATTGAAACTCCTTTTATTAGCCGTGGGAGGGATTCATTTCCTATATCAATTTTCTTGGTAGGGATGCTCTTTGGGGTTGCAATTGTGGAGTGACTAAAGTCACCATTCTTAGCTGAATCGATACATAAGAACGTCTCATTGCACCCTCTAACACTACCCCTAATTATATCTGTGTAATGAATCAGTTATCAAAGAAATCATATGATTTCCATATAAAGTTTTCAACACAATTTAATTCCTAACTAAAAATTATGCGACTGTCACACGAAAAGAAAATAAAAAAGGTAATATGAAAAAGAAAATCAATCAAAATCCATGTAATGAGTGGGGGGACAAAATCATCTGCTAGTTTGAATGACTAATGACAGTGTACAATTAACTGAAATGCCGTTTCGTTTGGAAGACCATGAAAAATTAGATTATTGTGTAATTAAGGCCAAATCTTGAGGATGAGAGAGTAATTTAATCTTGTTATATTGTAATATATGCTATTTTTTCTAATTTAATAAAAACGTGAAATGAGAGATCAAACAAATAAAATTAACATCCATTTTTATCAAGTAAATCAATTTTGCAAACAAAAAAATTTGGATGATACAACCTAGGAAGATACTTGTATATTTATTCTAAAAAATTCTTCGATTTTGCGTGGGTCACAAATTTCTTTTTATTTTTAATAAAACTTAAATTTTTAAATTTTTAATTTAATAATTATATAAAATTTTAAATTCACACATTCTCAAATAAAATGATAATCAATTAGTAAAATATTTAAAATATTTTTAATTTTTTAATTATTTGAAATCATAATAATTTTATATAAATAAAAATATGATCTAAATATCTTTAATAGTATGTATTTATGATTTTCATTTATTTTAAATTTTTTATAATTATTTGAATTTAATCACAAGTTAAAAAAATATATGCATATATTATTTTCAAAACTTAATCCATTATTATTACATTTAAATTTATTAGTTTATTATAATATATAATACTTTTATTTAATTATTTTTTAGGGCAATTAAAGATATGTAGATTAAAAGTTAATAGAAGGGAATTTTTTATCCAAAACTTGATGAAACAAAATGTTCATTAGACTTAAGCTTTTATCACAAATAAAATCATAGGATCTAATTTTACTTCCAACCCATCTCCTATAACAAATAATGATATTTTTCAAAATGGATCCTCAAATAATAGGTAAAACGATTAAAAACAAACTTTAAATAAAAATTCAATACGGTTCAATTGAAATAAAAATAAATATTTAAGGGTTTAATTAGATAAAAATAGATATTTAAAAATTCAATTGATCTAGAATAAAAAAAATTAAAGTTTAATTAATTACAATAAAATATCATAAATTTAAATAATTATTAAATTTTTGTTTGAATTTTTTTTATTCTTTTGCCTATATAAAAAGAATTAATATATGAAATATGAGTCAACTAAAATATTTTTCTAACCATGTCATTGTCTAGAGGGAGGGTAAGTTACTAACGGATGCAAACACCCAATGATAAAAGGCAGACACCAGTGCAATGACGAGGATCACACCATGCGTCTAAATCAAGCCATAAACAGAGATGATAATGTGTTTACGCACATCAATTAACAAAAGTTGACTCAGTTAAAGTAATAAACCATGAAACTTGCCGGTTTAAGCCTGATTAACACCTAAAGAAGTTCCTTTTGTAATGTTAATTTTCGGGAGGGAATATTTAAACAAATCATTCCATGCTACAACACAACCAAGGAAATGTATATTTCTAATTTCTGTTTGATATTAAACCTTTTCATTGCAAATAACAAAAATCTCTGCAGAAGACTGCTTCCCCTTTTTTTTTTTTTTTTTGCTGGGGAAAAATTCTAGTCTCAAAAGGCATTAGACCCAATCCCTGATCCCCAATGGCACAGAACTTGCTCCCTAGTAACAGGATTTTCTCATAGCCTCTGCAACAGCAGTTCTACCAAATCATACAACAAAATCAGTGAGTGGGGAAAATGGCACCCAGACCAGAGCGGATCGAGTGACGCAACTTCCTCTCTGCTAACAATCAAGCTTCATAACATATTTTCCCCATGCAGTTTCTTTGGCAATCAATGAAATAAAGGACACTTGCAGAAAACTCATTAAACTGATGAAACCAAACCTCGTATGATCACGATCTTGTCCTAGGGGTTGAGCTCAATTGTGATTTCTATAATGCAATGTTCCTTTTTTAACAGCCTTCACATGTCTTCTCTCACTCTTCTTGGACAGAGGAATCACGATTCTTGGGGTGCACGGTTTGGCCTATTTTGCATTATGCAACTTCAAAGTCAAAGATGTATCGTAATCAGTTCAAAGGATGTGTTACAGTTCAAAAGCAAAATTTGTTGTTCACTAGACAAATTAACCCATTCTTATGCCGAATGCTTTAGTCCTCAATTTCCAAACCAAACTGTTCCTTCAGGGTAGCTTTAGGAGTCCTGCCAAATCCATTGGCCACTTCTTCCATTTCTTTGAGTTTCATGACTTCTTGTTTTATCTGATCCACTCTGTCCAAAATGGCATTCAGCAATGCATCTGCTTCAGTTCCAGATGCCAGATGAGACAGTTCAGATCTCTCCTCGTCCAGCTGCCAATAAAGATTGCAAAGATAATTTTTCTGAGCATAAAGCCTTTCTTCTGCAATTTTGTATTCAGACTCTTGTGCCTTTCTCAGAGCCTGAAGAACCTCATCAATTTTATATTCAAGTTTTAGGTATTCACTCTGATAATCAGAAGATATTGATAAAACTGACACCATGCTCGATCTAGTATCCAGAGAGTCCTGATGGTTTGTTGGTTCAAGCTCTACATTTCCATTATGGAATACACCTGCACATAAACCCGAGATGGCTTCTTATCCAAGATTTATGTAGATGCATGAACAAAAGGTACCACACACAGAGAGACAGAGACAGAGACAGAGAGAGACAGAGATTACACAAGGAACTATGAAAAGGTAAAAAGGAAATAATAAACACAGTGAAATGCATTACATGCGGGGACAAACAAAGAAATGTATTTCAAATCTTCAAGCTTTGATATTTTAAATTCTCAAACTTCAATAAATGCATCCATGCTTAAACTCTGGAATTCCCTCACCTGTTTTGCTCAATATTACATTCTGCCTATTTTGGTCAACCTCAAATGACCAGTCACATGTATGCCCATAGCATCTAAAGAAAGAATCATGGTGTTGATGAATATTATCAACAATACAAAATGACATTATTGAAGGCAGTGGTAAGTGAAAATTTACACACTGAGTGTTAAGTAAGAAGGGTTTAACAACAAAATTCATATGCAAATTACAATGTATAGAGTAGTATAGACAACCATCTGGATCTGCCACAGTGATTGTCCAGAAAACCCACAGTGTAAGTGATATGTATTAATGCCTAACTGATCGAAAAGATGACAAAATAACAAAACAAATAAACTGCCCATCTTAGAGAGGAAAATAAGGGAGTTTTTTTCTTAAGCCACTCAATTTCCAAATGTACAGCACATATTTTGATGCAAATTAATATAATAAAATGTTTCATGCATTGCTAGCTAATGTAAAGTTGTGACTTTATTAACTTTCATATAAATGAGATTCGCAATTAAATTACCTGTAGAAATAGCAGAATCACTTTCTTTCACTTTCCAGATATCTTCAAGAGAAATCCCACATTTAAGCTGATGTAAAGAAGAAAAGCTCTTACTAGCGTTTTTACGAACCCCCAAAGAGCACAAAGAAAAATTTTTGCAAAAGCAAGAAATCTTGAAGGCTTTGCTTGTTAAGAACTAGGAAGAATAGAACGGGGTAATGATGGAAAATTTATTAATCCAATTGTTAGGTTTCATAGCCACTTTCCTACTTTGTAGCTTAACCATTGGCTTAATAAATCTTCCATCCTTCCTACCAAGCAAAGCCTAAGTCTCCTCGCTAGATTGCATTAGCTTTACCTTTGTGATAGCTCACTCAATATGGTTCAGTAAGCCCCTTGCCTTGCTCATCTGTGAACCACGTAAAATACAGACACCAATATTCAGAATCTTCTCAATGTCATCACGAGAATCTATGGACTCACAGGTTTTTAAAAGCATCATCACATGTGGAACCAAAGATGTCTTTGCATCACAACGTCAACGATAGTACTCAGCATCCAACCCAATGCTACCTCCAACTGTCCCAGCCAAGTAAGAGCGAAGAGCACAGTTCAGATGAGCAACATGCCCACATATACAACCATCCACCATTGCTTCACATTTTATATAGCCATAACCTTCATATTTCAAGTCGACATTCTTGCTACACAGAATACACAACAGTCACGGCAGAAACGAGGTTCACTACAGCAAAGATCACAAGGCAAGGGAACCAAAGAAGGGCTTTCTGCTTCAGCAAATAAACTTTTGCGCTTTCTATTTCCAGCCTCACAAGTCAAACCATCAGACTGGGGGTCGGAAACTGAAAGGTCAGCTATCTCTTCAGGAGAGGCAACAAAGAAAGCTCGTGCAACTGCTTTACACATTAAGAAGCAAAAGTTTGTCAGATAAGGAAAATAGTTCACGGTTAAAACTAGACATCTTGAATAAACTATCTTAAAACATTTAAGGACATTCTATATATGCTGCCTCAATAAGGGGAAATCATGGTAAGGATGCAGTCTTCAATAATACCAAGAGATTAAACACCAAAACTTTGCTTTGTAGGGTGGATAGAAAAATGGAAACATAGAAAATTGGAGGGTAAAAGTGACAAGATGGAAAACATATTTTTTATTTCCATAGGTGTGCTTGGTAGGAAAGATGAAAAAGTTGAGAGAAAAAATAATTTTCTTTCCATCCCTTGCTTGATAGAGTTGAAAATGAAAAAAAAAAAAAAAAAAAGAAATGAAAATTGTATTATTTCATCATTATACCCTTTGTAAGCTAGATAAAAAGGTAAAATTTAAACAATGAAGGACAATCTTGTAAATATGCAACACTTGACTCACACCTCTCCCAATTTCTCCTCTTACCTTTCCAATTTGAAATGATTTGTTTTTGTGAATAAGAGTGGAAATTCTTTCTTATTTTCTTTCTTCCCACTTTTTTCTCCTACCAAGCACTAACAAAAATCATTTTCTCTCCATGTTTCCACCCACCCCCTTCCATCCTCTCACTTTTCTACCCTACCAAGCAATGCCTAAGAAAATGAATTAAAAGCATAAGATCATTACCTATGTGATGCAATGATAGACATTCATTAAGATTGCATTTCCAAGTTCATGAAATAAAAAAAAAAAAAAAGTCCAAGTACAAAAGAATACCATTATTTACTCAATGACTGCACTGAAGAATATGATTGTCATGAAAGAGCAGTTTGATTCTGATATTCAGCGGTAAGATGCTAATGGTTACGAGAGTTATTTTATTATCTATGGCTATCCTCTAATTACACAGGACGCATCTAGAATGCAGGCAAGAAACTAACAGGAGCATACGTCCATGGTTCAAAAGTTAATGCAGCTAACCATAAAAGGAAAAAAAAAAATCAAATGAGCACATGAAGACTGTAGTAGAGAAGGAACAGAAAAAAAAAGAAAAGAAGAAAAACACAGTTATTTGGAGCTGACCATTTGTCAAGGAATGCTTTTTTGCAGGGATTTTCCAGCTGAATGAAGCAAAAAATACATTAGTGTCTGCACCAGGGAACACCATTTTGACATACCGCCAACTGAAAGCTTGCTAGCAAGACCACGTTTCTTGCCTGAGTTTCAAGCTTGTGGAGGCGCTTTGGAGGATACAAGTACCTATCCAAGAAACGACCAGTAATGGCAACTCTCCTCCCCACTTTCCATGTCCATACGTCACCCTTCCTAGGCCAATCCACAGAAGCATATGGCAAGCCTACACCAGATGCCTCTGGTGAGACTGGCCTTAGAAGAAGACCATTTTCTCTTTTCCTAGGCGTGCTTCCATTAGTTTTCTTAGTATTATCAAGATCCATAAGATTCAAGTTTAGGTGACAAACAGCCAAGGGCAAGCACACTGCACTCAATGCTATTTAAAATTTTATATATGTTTAGCTGTTAACAGACTATAAAATACTTTGAGTTAACGTAACACAAATTCCATCATTCATGATCCTACTCCTATTGCATTGAATGCAAGCAAAGATTTGGTTAGCTAAATTTTCAGTATTCCATAACAAAGCAAAAACTACAGCTGAATTTTGTATTGAACTGTTTCCATAATTCAGTTCAATTACTAAATGAAGATAATATAAACATACTGATAGGTACTCAAATGAAGATATTAAACATTCGAAATTCAATAAATTATGCAAAAAATAATAAATCAATAGATCAACAAAACATTGCAAGTTCTTTTAGCATTCAATTAAGAATTCAAAAGTCTCTTCGATCAATCAAAATTAAGCCAATGGTGTTCCATGATTCAACATACAACGTTAATTAACATTAAACTTTTCATCTTTTAACTTATTGATTCATGTGAAAACGCGAGAGAAAAAATGAATTATAAGAAAATCACCTGAGATAGTATTTTAAAATTTTCACGAGAGCGGTACGATCTTTGCACCTGCTAAACTGATTTATAAAAAATATATATATAAAAAAAAGAAAGCAAATAATTTCGAGGTTTGAAGATAATAAAATTTAAAACAAAAAAAGAAGACAAACTTTGGAATTTGGATTAAAGGAAGCAAAGAAAAAAGAAAAAGAGATGATTTTTTTTTTCAACAGGTTGAAGAAGAAAATGAAGCCCTAATTAACACCCAAATAAGGAGAGCAAGGATGGGAATCACGCTAAAGAGGAGAATAAGGTGTAAAATATATTAGAATGAAGCTATTTGCATCCAAAAAATTCTCAATTCACCCCAAAAAAATTAACGTAAAATTATTTAAATATCCATTAATTAATTATTTTTTTATCATCCATATCTATTCTCAATAAGTTATTAAAAATTTATTTTCAAAAACTTTCTCATTATATCGAAAAATACATTTTCAAAAAGCATTGCAATTATTCGAAAATACATTTTCAAAATGCATTTCATTTATCCGTATTTTTGAAAAGCATTACAATTATTCGAAAATTAATTTTTGGAAGTAATTTTTTACTTCAATTTTTTTGTTGTAATCTCTTGATCAGTGTTTGGTATGAGAATATCATATGTCATTTATTGCCATCTCTAAACAAATCTTAATAATTTCTTCAAGGTATGTGCTATTTAAATATGGTAGCAAAAACCTATACTCTTTTGGTTGTATTATCAGTTTAATAATGTTTGTAGTATTTTTTCAATTCTAACAAACGTATTGAAAAAAATCGATAATTGTGAAGAAGTGTTCATATAAATGGTTACTGCACCATATGCAATGAAGTAATCACGCTTCATCGCACATGAATTGCCTCATTGTATGTGGTGAAACAACCAATCTGCATGAGCATCTATTCACATTTAGCAATTCCTTTCAGAAGCACACTTGTCAGAATTATAAAAATATTGAAAACATTATTAAATGGACAGTCCCTGGTGGCTAAAAGATTAGAAGTTTTTATTGTTAGATTTATCAATGTTTCTTACAGTGTCAATTTATTGTGTACCAAAAATCTATTTCAAAAAGTTTTTGAAAGATTTCGTAAATGAACATTTAGAAATCATTAAGAAATTCCAAAAATACACGTTCAAAAATTCTTAAAGGTTTTTAAAAATAAATATTTGAAAACTTTAAGGGAATTCTAGAAATAAATTTTTGATATATTGAAGAAGTTTATGGACATCCATTTCGAAAATCTTCAACAATTTTCAAACATTCATTTTCAAAAAGCTCAAATTACACTCAAAAACTTAAGATTCTAAATCTTTTAAAACTAAATACAAAATCAAACAAAACAATACAAAAAAAAAAAACAAATGATTTACCTCTAATTTTAAGTTATCTAGCGTCAAATAAGTGATTGGGGCTTAATTTGGGCTTTAATCTTTCAAGGGTTTAAGGTTTACGGTTGAAGAAGATAGGGTGTGAAGAGATGGGCTTTAAGGTTTTTTAATAAATTTGTGTTTTGAGATTAGGAAATAAAGATAAGAATTAACGAGTGTTAATAGTAGTGGAGTGTGAAGAGAAGAACTTGGGGTGCAAATAGCACAACTCAATTTATCATTCTTTAATTAATTATTATTTTGGTTTTAAATTGGTCACCTATTTATTAAATTTTTTAATTAAAAACTGGTCACTTTTTTATTAAAGTTTTTTTAATTTAATCTCTAAATTTGAATAAATATATTTTTGATCATTAAATCATTAATCTTTAATTATGTACTAACATAACAACTCTATGTAAAAATGATAAAATAACCCTTCAATGAGTTTCGATCCATCATCGTCTAACGAGAGCATTATTTTATATTGAAAGTCGGATTGAAAACAGAACGACAATTTTTTTAAAAATAAGGTCAGATTGCAAATTGATTTTAAGGTAATTTTTCTCAACTTACCTTAAGATATATATAAAAAATATATTTTATTATTTATTTAATTTTATATTATATATTAATAAAACTATTATTTAATACCTTAAGATATTAATTTAATAAAAATACTATATTTACATATAATTAATATATAATTTATATTAAAAATAATATTTTTATTAATATTATATTAAATTAAAATAATTAAATTAATTTCATATGAGATACATGCTCTATAGATGCATGTTGGACTAGAGTTAAATGTAAAAATAATAATTTGATATCAAATTAGTCAAAATTTAGTGAAATATTTTAAAATTCGAATTAGAATTAGAGCAAGCAAAAACCTATTTGAACTAAATCCTTTTCCATCATTAAATTGCCATGTCAGTTGCAAGATGCCACATAACATTGTTATATGACCTGACATGCACATGGTTTTACTGATGTAATAATACCACATGACACTTAACACCTAACATGTTTTGCTATGTTCACATGCCATTAAAGACTAATAGATGGGTGATAAAAAATATTTATGCAAAATTTAGTGATTAAATTGAAAGTTGTCATAGTTTAATGACTATTTTAAAAACACGATCATAATTTTTTTTTTGTTTTTAATAATTTAGTGATCATTTTAAAACAAAATCATAG
This sequence comes from Durio zibethinus, assembly GCF_047325235.1. Lineage (NCBI taxonomy): Eukaryota > Viridiplantae > Streptophyta > Magnoliopsida > Malvales > Malvaceae > Durio > Durio zibethinus. The sequence continues at coordinate 14,886,075 of NC_143183.1, read as the reverse complement.
TTGAGTGATATAATGCAATTTATCCAAATTTATTTGCCGTAATTGAAAATTTTTATAATGAAGCTTAAATGACTCTTTTACCTTGGTTGGAGAGGGTTTTTTGCGAAATGTCATCCTTTCACGTGCTTGCTTTTGTGACGGTGGTTAACTATTATATTTAAAAAAAAAAAAGAAAATAAAAAATAAAAATAAAAATAGAGGAATTAAAGTCAATGTGATTTTTTGGGTTAAAGTATTTTCTCAATACATTAATCAGAATGACATAAAGAAAATAAATAATAAATTTATGTACAAAAATAACTAATTAATTCATTTATAACTATAGATTAAAACTACGTGACAAAGGATGCCGTAAGTCTTTGCTTGTCTTTTTTTTTTTTTAATTTTTTTAAAAAATCTTTTAAGAGTTAATATGTTGATACATGACGAGCTCGTACCTTAAATTTTTTTTAAAAAATTTTCAAAAAATTTATTTATTTATTTAATTATAATTATAATAAAAAAATAAAGAATAGGAGGTGAGTAGAGAAGTGTTGTTGGCAAGTGGCAACTACAAAGCCTCAAATTTTTTGAAAAAAAAAAAATCAATCATCTAGATAATAAAAAATTCTCTACAAATATATTTTATTCGTTAAAAAAAAAGTCAATCCCGAAAATTATAAGATTAATTAACATATTAAATCTCAAACATATATTAAGACATAAAAAAATACAATTAAAATAATAATCAATTTAAAAAAAAAAAACTTATACAAAAATCAATAAAAATCACAAAAATAGCAAAAATTCTTTACAAATTACCAAATCTAGAATTTAAATATTTTAAAAACTAACGTCTCTTAAAAACAAAAAAATAAAATTTAAAAAATCAAGACATTAGAATTGAGATTTTTTTAATAAATTTTAAAAGAAAAAATTAATTACAAGCAATCAACACAAATGATTATATATATATATATAAGCATTTCAATTTTTTTTTCTTTACATCCCAAAAAATTTAAGAACTGAAAAAGATAAAACTTTTAAAATTACTGTTTGTAAAAAATTTTAAAAATTTTCCAAACAAAGGAGGGGTAGCATTCTAGTAAATATTTAAAAGAATGTTAAAATGCGATATTTTGACTTTTTGCAATATATAAATCATCATGGATTTGTTACTTTATTAGTTTTATACAAGGCTTAAGGTCAAATTTATTATTATAAATCAGAATCTGAAAGATACAATTTTTAAAAATCTTTTATTAATGACTTGATAAAACTTTTTTATTTTAATTTATTCACTTTTTTCAATTTTTTAGAACTTGGTGGTTTTTCCCCTTATTCGTGGGTAAAAAAAACTTGGTGTTTTTGTATTAAAGTTTTTTTTAGATAAGTTTAGTATCATTTTTAAAATTATCATGGTGACGTAATAATTGAGATGATTTTATTACCAAAATGATATTATCACTCAAAATTTAAAATTATTTTATTTGGTTAATAATTATTAATTTATAAAATTAAAGATTATTGTATTTAATATTACTGAAAAACAAACACTATTTTATTTAGAAATACTAAAATAACTATCTTTATTGTAATAGTTATATAAATTAATAATTTAAATGTTGTTTAAATATAATAATTCATAAAACATAATAATATTTTATTTATTTTATAATAAATATAATTAAATTATTAATTATTAAATTAATAAATATATTTATTTGTTAAGTAAATTAATTTTTATAATATAAAATTGTGTAAAAAATATTTAAATTAAAAAATAAAAATAATATATTAAAATCATAATCCAAAAATAAAGACATTATATTATATATAAAATATTAGAAAAAGTAAAAAGAACACAAACTATTTTTTAACTTGTTATAACGAATATTAATTTGAAAATATAAAATTTATAATATAAAATAATTATAATTTTAAGAGGAATTAAAATTTAAATTCACATATTAAATAAGTAATATTGATTATTATTAGTTTTATATATTATTTCGTTTTGATGATAAAAATTTTTATTTTTTTGTATGAAAATTAGATTATACTATAATATAATAATCTAATCAATTTTAATGATTCAAGATTACTATCACATAAATTACAAAGTGTTTACTAAACATGGGATTTAATCATTATGTATAAATTATCATAAATTTTAAAATGATCATTTCATATCAAACGCTATTTTAATTTTTTTTTAAATTTCAGACTTTGATAAAGCTTTAAATTTGAAATTTTTTTTTAAACTGTGAATCATGTCGAATGATATTGAAGAGCACCATATTTATAATGTTAGCTTATTAAATATGAGAGAGTCATAAAATGAAATCAACATCTTTCATTTCATTTCTAAATTATTTTAATTAATTAAGGATAAAAGAGAATAACTCTTTATTATAGATCCCATTCTAGTATTATTACACTCTTTTAACATTTCCCTTTTGGCAAAAAAAAAAAAAAACTCTTTTACCATTTCCCACTAGCATGCATTAAACAAGGCTAAAACATTTTAAAAAATTAATAAATTTTATCACTTTATTTAAATAAATTTTTATATTTTTATTATATTCAAATAAATTTTTATTTTTGGATTTATATCCAAATAAACTCTTATTTAAAAAAATATATATTAATATTAAAACTTATTTTTATACAAATTAAAAACTAAATAAAAATCAATAACTTATTTGAATGTAATACAATTATATATTCAAGTAAAATTCCAAAGCTTTTTTTTTTATTATTTTAGCCATTAAACAATTATAGACCGATAAATTCAGGCCAAAAAGCAGGGAGAATAATTATATTTCTTTATTTACTTTATTCCCTATTAGTTTAACAAATCTTAACAAAGTTTTTACCAAAAAAAAAGAAAAAAAAAAAAAAAGAAAACGAGTGACTTTTACAAAATCCTCCACCGGTAGATCTCAAAGTATTCAAGGCACAAAAGGACAGTGCATTTCATTCAATTCCATAATAATTAGATAGAGCTATGGCACCCATCCTCGATAATTAAGAGTTTCAGACTGAAAATTACAAGGAATACCCAGTTGGTAAAGCTATTATAATGTCACAATCCGCTAAAGCAATGCACATGAGAGCAGCAGCCTCAGCTATTGTTATTGTAGAAAATTAAAAGCATAGTCCTATGACCATAGTGTTCAAATATTAGCTCCTTACTAGACATGGTTTCAGAAGATGATTTTCTTCAAAGGGAAAATCCTTTTAGAGGAGCAAATTTGGCAAGTATTTCGGCCTCTCGCCCTTCTGCATTTTCCTTCTTTAGTTCCCATTCTGGCTTTCTGGCATTAGCAAGCTGAACTTCATGTACAACTTTGGGAATGGAGTTTGCCACCAACTTTTGATTATAAGTCAATCCCTCCTTGTCTCTCTTCTTACTGTCTATCAATCTGGTAAGCTGAGCACGACGGGATTTAAGTTGTGCTATCTGATCGTCAATTTCTTGGACAGTCAATGTGTTGGAATCTACCTCTGACTGCAGATGTGTTACTTGTTCTTTTAACTCACTATACTCTTGCCTGAGTGAAGTGACCTTCGCCTTATTGACCTCAAGGGTTGTAAAGAACTTGTGTGCCTGCTCCATCACTCCCCTATTCTCTAGGAAAACCTCACAATATGATGGAATCTCTTCAATCAACTTCAGCTTCACAAGTTGTTCGGCAGTAAGAGTAGGATCCTTCCGAAGTTTAGATGCTAGACTTGTGAGTTCATCAAGGTCTTTGAAGCAAATCAATGAAGGGAAATCCATATCAAGAAGCGAAGATAGTTTCTTTCGAGCTTCAGCCATCTCATCTTCATCGGCAAAGGAGTTATGCATCTCAGGATGGGAAAATGGTTCTTCAGACAGAGGCTGAGCAAGCATGTCATCCAAAGAATTGAGGTAGTTGTCAAATTCCGCTGCAACCATTTCAAAACGTGAATTAAAGGAAAAAACAACACCATTTCCAGGAGAAATGCAAAATATGAGAACAGATACTTTATCCCTTCAAAATCAATAGTGATTTTCATATTCTAACCTCTAGTCGTTTCATCATCTAAGAAAGACATATCAAGACTGCCATTTGTATCTTCAATTTCAGGTGGAGGTGGGGCAGAATCTTTAAGACGCTGACGAGTTTGTCGCTTAGGTGGGGCAGATGCTGATCCTTTAGTTGTCTTCTGCTTCTTTTTACTGTCGGTGGAAAGGGGAGTACTGGATTGGGGAGTCCTCTTCCTCTGGCTGCTTCTCGGAGTCTTTTTGTTACTTTCTTTTTTAGCATCCTCCATTCCTTCTGCTGGCGCTGGAGGGTGAGAGTGGACATTCATTACATAAAAGAAAAGTATTATAGTTAAGCAATCAACAGAAAACAGAGACGGTGTAACTTAGAACTCAAGGGAAGAGTGAAGATATATAACTAATAGGTGAAAGAAAAAACTAAAATGATATAACCTGGACTACTACATCAACAATTTCCCTATTCCCAGATGAAAACAAGAATGAAGGGGAGGTAGAAAAGGGGAAAGAAAATTAATTTTGAATGTACTTGATTGAAAGAACAATGAGAAAAAAAAAAAATAGAAAAGATGATAAATTTTCACACTTATTCACAAATACAAATCATTTCAAATTGAAAAGATAATAGGACAGAAAATAGGAGAGGTGTAAGCGTTGCACATTTACAGGATTCTCCATCATATTTAGATTTTTCCTTTCATCTTAATTTACAAAAGGTTATAATGATAAAATAATATAATTTTCATTTTTTTTCCTTTTATTTTTCAATTCTACCAAACAATAGATGGAAAGAAAATTACATTTTCTTTCAACTTTTCAATCTTCCCAACCAAGCACACCAATGGAAAGAAAAAATATATTTCCCATCTTTCCATTTCTCACTTCTTACATTTTTCTATCTTTCCACTTTTCAAGTCACCCCACCAAGCAGAGCCTATAAGATGAAATATTTACCACATCTGCATGCCTGGATTAGATTATGTCAACTTTCCCCTCCATTCTTCTGTATACTTGGTTTAACAAACCTTCCCAATCTTATGAAGTGGGAACAGCGGGGGAGGGAGGGAAAGGGAGAGAGAAGAAAATCAATTTTATATAGGGAGTATAGGCTCACTTCCTCAGACACAGAAATGGAAGGAAAAGTTACTAGCCTGAGCAGGCACATATATTGACAGCAAGCATGTAGCTAGACACCAATCTTAGAATTCCAGTAGGACCTTTTCAAAGCAATTAAGGTGTTATGGCGGCCCATAGAAAGACCTCCCCCTTTGAACCTCCTAAGATGACTGCCATTACCATAATTTTTGACAAGATATTCAGTTCATACAAACATACATAATAAAGAAAAGAGAAGCCTATAAGGTCAACAGCAGTAGTAACATGAAATGGAATAATTCTTAATTTTATAGATCTGTGTGGCCTGCAATCAACAACCTTTGACAAAAATATCTGACAAGGATGGCTAAATTATAGTATCCATGCCTCCAACTAAAATATTATACAAAATAAATGAACATTGTTTGGCAAGACAATTTCAAAAGCTTTTTTTTGGGACAGAATCATAATCGTATGGCATACAGTTAAACAACATGTAAGCAACAAAAAGGACCTCTCACCTTCAAGTTTGCGCCCAAAAGAGTGAAAATCTGATAGTTTATCACTATTAATGCCAGAGAATAAACCAAATTGAGGAAGAATTGCTTGTGCAATATTAAGTTCTCACTGACAACTATTATAACAAGTAGTTGTGTAATAGAAGTTCCACTTAAAGTGCAGATAAAATCTTGATTTCATTTAGATTTACTACAAGTCACAATTTCTGGATGAAACAAAAAATAGCAATACCAACCATCATCAAAACTATAACTGCTATATCATTTAAAAGTGCAAGCACTAAGAAGTTCCTTTAAGGATATTAATTAGGCATAATTATAACAGGCCAAGAGATCCCAATAGAAACACTTCATACCACCGTCTAATGATATTTACTTACCACTAGTGGTGTTGGCTAGACAAGCTAGAGCATCCACAACTAAGTTACAAGCAGAAGCAAATTATGGAATATAATCCCTAAGTTTGACATTCGGATGTAACTTGGGCTACATTTCTGGGGTTGGGTTGGGTTGGGTATGGATTTGACCCAAATCACAAGGGGTCAGCATAGGTTGGGTTATGCAGTAGACCACTCCATTTCACCCTAACCCAACCTGATCCAATTAGAATCGAGTGGGTTCATAGGTCAATTTTTTTTTTTTTTTAAATTTTCACTTTCTTTCTTTTAAAGAAAATTGTTATATATTTCATTTTTCATATAATCTTTGCAGTACAAACATGACAAGCCCAAAGGAACTTACTGAAAAAAGTCTGGAAACTCCAGGGAAATTTGCCAGGGTTTTAAGCAGAAAGCCTAGACCAATACTATCTTGTACAAGGATACCTAGACAGACATGTAAAGAGAAAATGCAAATTTAAACATGCTTAGTAAGTTTCTAAAATGTTTAAACATACCTAGGCTCTGTTTGTTTAGCAGAAAATAACTTTCGGAAAATGATTTCCGAAAAACATTTACATTTTTTGAATTGAAAGAGATTTTCTATTATTTGAATGAGTTAATGAAAAATGTTTTCCGGTTGTTTTCTGAAAATTTTTTTTCTAATAATATTAATATAACTATTAAAATATTAAAAATTATTTCTTATTAAAATTATTAATATTAAAATATTACGTTAATATAAAAAATACTTATAATAAAACTATTTATTATTCTTTATATTATTTAATAATATTTATTAATATAATATCATTTATTAATAGATTATATTAATAGTATATTATTTATTAATATATTATAATTTTATTTATTAATATAATATTATTTATTAGTAAAATTATACTAAAAAATATTGATAAATAGTTCTGCTCATAAACAGTTCTTTTCCGAAAAAAATGTCTTTCCCCTTTTCAAATCTGTAAGACAATTTCTAGAACAAGGGTCTTATTTTCCGTTGACCAGTAAGTTATTTCCCGTTGACCAGTCAGTTTTTTACCAAACAAACATCTGAAAATGCAGAAATCATTTTCCATGAAACAAACTGAGCTTTACCGGAAAATGTCTGGAAACTCCAGAGAAATTTGCCAAGATTTTAAGCAGAAAGCCTAGACCAATACTATCTTGCACAAGGATACCCAGACACACATGTAAAGAGAAAATGCAAATTTAAACATGCTTAATAAGTTCCTAAAATATAATACTGTTTTTTTTTTTTAATTACAACAGACATAAGCAAAATGCCTTGTGCAACGTTTTGACTGTGAAAAAGTCTCAAGAAGAGTGTCCTACAGGGTAAAGTAAATATGTCCGTGCATGTATCAATGTCTCTGTGTGTATTTTTCTCTGAAGTCTGGACTGCTTTCCTATTTCTATTATTGGTCCTTTTTTCTTCCATTACTCATGCATTTCAAACTTCTTAAGTTACTAACATGAAATGTGAAGATCTGACTCACTAGGCACCAATTCACCTCAAGCAAACCTTAATGGTTTATCCCATCTACCTGGACTATGCTAATACAATGAGATCACTCCATCTATAATTAGACACCAAAATCTTACATAATCAAGAGTTATTCTAACTTTCTTCAAGTGGAAATTGTTAGAAATTCAATTCCAAGCAAGTTGAAAAGGGGGAGCAAGAAACAGAATATTTTTCAGCCAACCTTTGGTAGGAGATTCCAAACTGGCAGGGATCTTCCAAAAAAATGAAGCAAAGAATGCATTAATATCTGCATCTGGGAAATGTGATCGGAGAAAACGTTCCAGTGTTGGCTTGCTTGCAAACATTTTTGGATTATTTGGCATTCTAAGACTTTTTGGAACATTGAGAAATCTATCGTTGTAGAAGCCGGAATTGTTGACCCTCTTCCCCACTCTCCAGCTCCAATTATCACCAGGATTTGGCCAATCTATAGGAGCATACGGTAACCCTTCCCCAGCGGAACCAGGTGGAACCGGTGGAGGGAAATTATTCTCTTTAATTACAGGAGGAATAACATTACTTCCATTAGGGATGTCATTCTCCAGAAATTCTTCTTTTTGCTCGGATGGAACGGAAGCTGGTCCACCGTAGTAGCTGCACTTGGGATAAAATAGCATTCAAGAAACCATAATCATACACCATAAACTTACAAAGGTACATCTTCCAAATTACTTTAAAATTCATATTACTTCAATTGAACAGATGTCGAAGCTGCTATGCTCACTAATTGAAGACAACAGCATAGCAACAAGAAGAACATTGTGCAATAATTGAGGACTTTGGTGTGAGAATGATGGTTTATTCGAGGAATCAGACACTGAAGGTTTCACTGATTACTAATTACTATAAATGATATTTCCACTTGCAGGTAGTTTACAGAGTTAAAATTAGGGTTAGAGTAATATGAAGCCACTCTGCATCACAGCTTCAATAAACAAAACAACCTGAAGAAGAAGCAAATAATACCATATAAAATGTCCACAGAACCATGCATCATTATTAATTGGTAACACAGACCGAACTAGAGGTTTGCAGGCTTCCTATATGCAAAAGACAAACCACACTCCTAAGAAATAGAAATTTCTTTAATTTATGTAACTAACCTTCTGATCATTACATTCAAAATGTGCATTTTAATACTATTTTAAACATGAACTCATAAAAAAAGGGAATTTATATACAAAAATTTCTGCTTTCTAACACATTTTAGTTTCCATATACTCGAATTCTCAGGATTATCACCTTAACTCATCCCAGTAGCAAATATGTTAGAAAATGAGTAACAGAAACAAAGAAACAACAATTGCATGTAAGAAGAAAGAAGAAATGAGCACAGCAAACTTACTCAGGAAAGAGATCTTGATGGATATCAATCTGAGGAGGACTCTCCAAGTCAGAAGGGCTATCAGGGTGAGGGGAAGTACCCAAATGAGGAGGAGTACCCATATGGGGAGGAGAAGGAATTGACATCATTAGAACAAAAATTCCTAGTTGACCTGCAAAATCAAGGCACCCCACAGATAAAAGATCAAATTTTTCGTCTTTAGACTGTCACTCAAAAGAGATCCTTAACTGTAAGAAATGGTAAGAAACTGAAGACCTAAACTTAAGAAAACTGGATTTACAAGTTGAAAAAAGTTAGATACCTGATCTGGGACTCTTAGAAATGATGTCTGAAACAAAAACTACTTTATTGCGACCCTAGTTTAGGGATGTAAAAAACCCAAAAAGCCAACTGCTTGTCCCTCTCATCTGTACAAGGAGGAAGAATGCACCAAGGGCAGCGAGGAACGTAAAATGACTGTTCTACCCCTTCGAAGTGTACACTACTTTCGTACTTCCCATTTGTGTCTGAATGATGTTGTGTGATGGCTCCTTTAACCGAAAGGATAAAAGCGAAGTGTATTTTGTTTCATATGGGCCTGTTTTTTTGCTCACCAGCTTATGCTGATGTTAAATTTTACTTATTTTTATTTACTTTATTTTGTTTATAAAAAAATAGAAGATTGATTAAAATTTTGACAATTTTAATAATTTGAAAACTAATATTCACACCTTAATAATTTACTTCATTTATATAATAATTTATAAGTTACTTTCATTTTCGGATTCAAATTTGTTTCGAATGCTTGTCTTTTCACTTGAATATTTTTTTTTAACTAGTACCTCACATGAAAAAAATAGAGAACAGGTAGAATATGGCAAGTGTAATACTAAATCCAATTTAATTGGTAGAACGGGAAATTTGGAAATCTTGGTAATATCTGCTAAGAGTGTATTTAAACAAAAAGTCTTGAAATGAACATCAGTCTAATAATTTAGCATTTATAATTGCATTCATTGGATAAATTTTTTTTAAAAAGAAATTTTAACTATTAGAATTTGATGACATAAAGGAATAATTATAAAAAATAATGATATTGTAGTTTAGTTATAAAAAATAATGATATTGTAGTTTAGAAAAAGAAAATTATAAAAAAATTGTAATATAAGCATCATTAGATTTGTAAAAAATCATAGATAATGATTAATTTTTTTCAAGAATAATTACACATCATAATATGAATATAAGTGATATATGTTAATATAGAGTAACCATTTCGTATAATCCTTTATCCTTGATTAAAATACATTTTCTTCTTAACATCCTCTATCAAAAGCTAAAATTAAACCATTATAATGTGTTTGGTATATAAAATTATGATAAGATGATATTAAGAATATAATTGTATTAAATAATACGATTTTATCTTATATTTGATGTATAAAGATTAAGATAAAATAATGTATTTTTTGATTAAAATTATCCTTCCTTAAAATTTATATAATTTAAATTAATGATGTAATTTTTAAAGGTATAGTAGGATATATAAATTAAATTTCACGAACTAAAAATAATAATCTCTACTTTAGGAGGGATGAATTATCTTATACCAAGAGGATGATAATCCTTCTTGCGATCTTATCCCTTTCAATTAGATACAAACTAAATATAATATAGGATGATTAGCATCCTATCCTATTCATCATTCCATGTACCAAACACGACCATAGTACCTAATAGACTTACAAGAAAGTGAATTGCTTAAACACAAAAAAGATTGTGCTTTGTGCTATGACATTTAGATTTCGATTATTCTCTTATCGTTGTGAGAGAATAAGAAAAAGATGCAAAAGCATATTTTCTACAATGATTATAGTATAATTAAACAATTACAATTTAAAATTATGTGAGGTTTATCAACATTTTATATAGAGCCTACATTTATAAATGGTTGACCTCTATATAATCTTTTATTTTGATTGAATAATTATAATATTGTAGGTGATATGCCTCAAAAGATGTAGTAAGTTTTTAATTTTGTACTATGATGTTATAGAAACAAATAAACCTCTATATAATCTTTTATTTTGATTAAATAATTATAATATTGTAGGTGATATGCTTTCAAAAAATGTAGTAAGTTTTTGAGAATTTTGTACTATGATGTTATAGAAACAGATAAACCAAAATCTAATTGTTCATTTAAAGCATTTATATATATTAACCAGCTTGTAACTCATGCAATGCACGATTTAATTTATATATTTAAATATGAGTATATACAGAAAAAATTAATATTATTTACAAAGTTAAATCAAAGTCTCCGATATTTCTAACATATAAAATTTATATATATAATTGACATCTTTTAAAAAATAAAAATTTTAAAATAAAATTAGATGTATTTTGTTATGAAAATAATCAATGATAGCAATTTTTTCCTTTTAATGATTCTAAAAAAATATAGACATCCCATCACTATTAAGAACTAACTCCAAATCATAAAAAAAAAAAAAAAAGAAAAAGGAGATATGTATCAAAATTGTTAGCCTTCAATTAACACTTATTTTGAAATGACAAAACACTAAAGCTAAAACTTGAAATAAATTGCTTTAAACTCAAAAAGTAAAATTTGTTGGTAGTTTCCTTAATGAAAAATGACTTAGAAACCAAAACAAAATTTTTCTCCATTAAAGACATGTTTTATACAAAATTAGGAAAGAATGATCGATCTCCTTGTGACATGGTCAATCTTTTTTAGAAAAAACTGAGAATTTTGCTTAAAACCTAAAAGCAATCAATTCATTTTTGAATGGATTAATTTGTTTTTTTTTTTATATATATAGATATGTCTCGAACTTGAAAATTATAAAATGGATTGATTGATTTTTTATACAAAATAAGTCTTGAATTTAAAACTGGTAAAATGAATTGATCCTTTCAAATATGAATCAATTGATTTTTCTTGCAAAAACTTCATTAATTCAAAATTGACCAAAATGGATTGATCCCCTTCTAAAATTGATTGATCGGTTATTCTTTTGCAAAAACACATTTTGGCTTGAATGGCCAAAACCAATTTTATCCCTTCAAAAAATGGATTGATTAGTTAGGCCCTAACAACTTCAAACGATTATATTTTCTTTTTTTTTTTAAAGCATTTAAGGCATTAAATGAAGGCAACAACTCTTTTCTCCTTTTTTCATATATAAAAAGGTTTCTTACCATATTGATAAGCCATTAATAGCAAAGAGAATTTATTGCTATCTAGTTTTCATAATCTTCAAGCATTAAATAGCAAATTGAAGTGCAAAAAAGCATAAGTTCCCATCTTGTATTCAAGTATTCTTGGTATTATTCATATATTTTATCTGTACTTCAAATTAGCAAACACCCAACCTTAAAGAGGTTTCTAAGTTTACAAAAACATTTGTGTTTAGCCTTGAGATTGTAAGCTTGAGGGGAAGTATAACCCTTTAAGTGATTCCTTGAGAAACTTAGAAAACCCATTGAGAGGTTTATTGGTTGATTGCATCAATTGCTTTGGAAGGGGTAGTTGTAACATTCAACATTTATAGAAAATTAAACTCCTTGGTAAGTGAGGCTAATGGAGAGGATGTAGGTACCTTGTGGAAGGATCGAACCTTTATAATTTTTTATATTTGATTCTCCATCTCTACTACTTTACTCGTCATGTTATTTTACTATGCATAAATAGTATCTTTATTTGCGTAAAAATTTATATTTGTGATTATTGTTTAATTTGGTATTCAAATTGTAAAAATTTTTAATTAACAAATTCGTCTCTTTCTTGGTTTAGTCAATACTTTGAGCTAAAATAGGTATCAGAGCTAGTACTCTATTTTGTAGGTCTAGCAACCTAAGAGTGATCCAAATAGCTCAAAGTAATGTTGTGATAAGAGAAAAGAAACCATCAATAAGATTTAATTAGAATGAAAATCAACAAGAAGTATGTTTCATGGCAATTGAAGTGGTTACAGCATCTCTTAGTAATAAAGGTCATTCTATTGTGAGACCTCTTTTTTTTTGTTGGTTATAACTATTCATATTGAAAAACTAGGATGAGACTATTCATTCAAGCCAATGACTATGAAGTATAAAGTGTAATTGTAAAAGATCCTCTCAACCTAAAAAAAATGTGGAAGATAAAGAAGTCATCAATAAAAAGAATGAATGGGATACAAATGATTTTAAGATGACTCAACTCAATGCTAAAGTGCAAAGTAGGAAAAGAGTGGACTAATTGCCTAGCTAGGAAATGAGAGTTTTCAAGTGTTATCACTTAAACTTTAACTCTGTTGCTAGATCTAACCAAAACTTTTTAGAATTTTGTAGAAATTTGTAAAATGAATTTAATTGTGATCTTTTACAAATTTAAAGAAATATGATTCAAGAATGCATAAAAAAAATTGGATTGAAACTTGCAAGAATTGAATGAGATTCAATAGAAAAACCGTAACTACATCAATAGCAAAATTAGCCAAATAGATTTGAGATTCATTAAAAATTGCATAAAATTGAACTAGAAATCTTAAAGAACTTGAACTTTCATTGAAAGATTCTTAAAATGTATCTTAAATGAAGGCAAAAAAAGTAAATTTTGCTGAAAAATTAAAGCACTTTTCTCCCAAATAGCCTTTTAAAAGAATAAGGAGTAAACAGCTTGGAGAGAAAAGAAAGTAAAACATAAGAAAGTAAAAATTGAAAAATCTAGAAGAGTCTTTCCAAATGGCCAGCCAACCTTTCTATTTATAGGCCAAGGATGAGGTGGTTTAGCCAATAAAATTGTAGGATATGCTAGCTAAGCTTCCACATATTCAAGAGTCTTTCAATTTATCCATCTAGCTCTCTTAGCTTCTTTGTTTACTTCTTTTTATTTCACTTCACTTCATGCTTCCTTCCTTTGATCTTGTAAGCTTCAAAAAGTAAGAACTATATCCAATTAGAAGCCTCAAAATTGCCAACTAAGTAGTTGCCCAGTTGCTTCTTTTTTGTATCTAAGAATTGGCCCCAATCATCCTTGATCATCACTAATGCATCATACGATTAGGATTGGTTCCTTTGCTTTCATTTTAGGCACCAAATGTAACTAAATTCCTTTTTCAAATTTCAGCCAAATGAGGGTCATTTAGTTACCAATTTATCCATGAAAAATTTTGAAAAGTTCTAACTCTAAATGTCACTTCAAAATTGCACCAATGCAATAGTCACCAGACTAGCACATGCAAAAATACTACAAAAGTGACAAAGTACTAGTAAACTAAAAATGATATTTTCTCATGAAAAATATGAAGATTAAAGGTTGAACTAAAGTTCAATTAAGCTCAAGTAATCTAAGAAAATCATAACAGAAAAACTAGGAAAAATTTCCCATGTAAGGCATTTGAACACATACACACTAGTTTTGGCCAGTAATAGCTTTTTGCACCAAAATGCATCCAAAATGAGTTTGAAAGCTCCAATTTTTTTCATTTTCTATATTTTTACCTACACATTAAATATTTATACAATTAAGACTATTTTGCCAAAATTTTCAAGAATCAAGCAAATCTTCATAATAAAATGCTCTAAAAAAGTTTGATAAATTATTAAAATTTTAGTGCAATCAATGGTTGCTTTCAATAGGACTAATGACAAGAAGAAAATGAATGAAGAAAAGAGTGATACTACTACTATTGTGTTTGATGATGATATCCTTTTGATAAATTGTGTGGATAAGACTTAAACTTTGAAGGGTGATAAAGGATGGGTTATAGATTTAGCTGCTTTTGTTCATGTCTATAATGATAGAAATTGCTTTATGAAGTTGGAAGAGAACGAGAAGTATGGGGATATCATTGTTATCAATAATGGAAATGTGAAGATTTAAGGCATTGGGAGTGTTCATTTTAGATGTCATAATGGTGTTATTAAGACTCTTCATCATGTAAGGTATGTATTGAGTTATAGCTATAATTTAATGGTATTGGGTGAGTTTGTTTCTCATGAGTATATATACTATGGACAAAATGATTGGTGCAAAATGTACAAGGATGGTAATGTGGTTCTTACAAGGGAATAGGGTCAAGAATCATTTGCACATGTTTGATGGAGACTTAGTTGTTTGGATTTTTACGATGAAGGAAAAAAAGATGGCAAGTATGTCAATTTTGCAAATACTGTTAAAATATTTAGAGATTCAAGTCAATGGAGGATTTGTTGAGGTTTGCTTTGAATCTCTTAATCTCATATCAAAAGTTGAGTGAAGTTATAAAAATTGAGTTTTCTTGTATCCACATTAAAAGTTTAGTATTATAAAAGGGTTTCACCCTTTTAAATAAGATGCTTTGATTTTAGTTTGGTAATCCCAAATAGTTAAGACACCAAAAAAATAGCTAAGTGAGTGGGCTATTAAAATGGTGTAATTGGAATTTAGGTTAAGTTTTGAGTCAAGAGCTTTTAATGACATTTTTATTCTAAAAATCTCACTGTTGTAAAGATTTATTTTGTTAGTGATTGGGTTTAGAGTAGGCCATTTTGGGTTAGATCGAAATAAATATATTTATGTTCTTATTTTTGTTTTGAGGCTTGTTTTATTGTTTGTGTGGTGCTGTGCGTGTTTGTTTGTTTCCCTAAAAGATTAGTTCAACATACCAAGTTCTTCCTTGAAGTTTTCTCCTCGGTCCTATTCTTGAAAAATAACTCATTTGCTTTATAATATTAGCAACAACCAAAATGCCATATGGGCTATAATATAAAGATACCTTTTAAATCACTTTTTGTGATGTAAAGAGGTCAGATTTGGGATGATCGAACATTGATCCAAGCTTTTAAAGATCAAATCTGGGCATTAAGAGGCTAAATCAAGGCTAACAACTACAGATTTAATTATGAGCCACCACGTTTTGTGGATGCAAAGGCTAATCCAATGTTAAATATAATCACCAATAGCCCAAGCTTGACATTTCAACAATAAAAAAATTGTCGAAATCATGCCCAAAAATAAACTTTGACGATAATATCTCATTGACTATTGGTAAAAACAATGAGGAAAATAAAAAAAAAGGAAAAAAAATAAATGTTGAAAATTTTATTTTCATATTATTTTAAAAAAATTGTTTTATTAAAAATATTATTTAATAAAAATTATTTCGTAAAAAATTTGTTTTATTAAAATATTATTTAATCATAATTATTTTTACAAAAATTATGTTTTACAATTAAAATATTATTCTTAATAAAAATTTTAATTTAATATAAAATTGATATTATAAAATTTTTTAAAATATATGGAGTTTTAAATATGAATTTTAACAGGAAAGTAAAATAGTAATTTTATACTTATTCTTAACATATTCCTTAGATATTTTTAATTAACCAAACAAATTAATACTTTTCTATCTTTATTTTATTATGTGCACCAAATTATGAAATATATATTCCTTTTATATTTTATTCCCCCATAATAACTATTTTATTTCAAAATATAGTCATTTTGTAATCACACGTCTCATAAGTGATATAAAATGGAATTTTTATTTTAGATCATGTTCAATGAACTTATTTTTGTAACAACTACCTACATATTAATTTAAATTATTTAAACTTTAATATATAGGATCAGTTATTTTACTTCAAAAGTAAAAGCAATTTCATAAGTCAATCTCAACAGCTTTATCAATGTTATATCTTGATAAAATATTGATTAAGAACAATCTAAGAATAATCTTTTAATACCATAAAGATCTCTTAATTATAATTTATTTATAATTACCTTATAAAGCTTATTTATTCAATGAATTTTATCTAGTAAGTAATATCAATATAAACAAACATGTAAATAAAAAATATCTTAAATAATAATAATAATAGTTCATATGACATTATCCCATAACCAAATCAAATGGTTTTACGACAAACACTGACATTAACTTTGGATGAAAATTTTAGTGCCTACAAAAGGTGAAATAGCAAAATAATGATACAAGAGTCACAGTTTATAGGATGGATCGAGCTTATGCATTTTCTCCAAGATAGGGAGCAATTGTAGTTTGAGTAGGATTAAGTTACATCGCAATGGATATGAAGCCTAAAAATTCAACGAAGCTCCTAGAGGTAGGACCCTGACCCAAATAGGGTCTGCTAAAGCTGAAACGGGCTTAGGAGCCTAAGCTAAGGGATCCAGTTCAATAGCTTTTAGATAGGCTTAAGCGTAGGCAAATGTGTGAGCCCAGGCATGGGCAGAACATATCTAGGTGCAAGCTTAAAAAGGGGCTTAGGTGTTGGCACTACTAAAGGAAGAGTCCTACCTAGTTCAAACTCCTTTCAGATAAAGTCTTTGTAAATTTGTAGTCTCCATGTCATCTCTTATAAACTTTAGACTCTTTATAAGCCATAAGATAAGATTAATCTTGATTGTTCATGTAAGGGGCCTCAACTATAAATAAGGGTTCCCCCACTTTTATGATATATACCATGACTTGAGTGAATACAAGTTTACTCTTACCTTATCTTTCTCTTTTTTGTTTAGCCTTTTTCTCAAACACTTTATGTTTAACATTGTTTAGCAATAGCTTAGGTCATTAGCTTTGGAGTATTGAGTGCTTGAGCATTGATTTGAGTGTTAGGTTGATCTTGGGTATTAGACTAGTCCATTCCCAGGCCCAAAAAATTGCATGAGCTAGTAGCTAGAGTCTCAACTTGTGATAATAGTAAGTATCAAAGCCTTGGTGTAGACAGAAGTTGGTGACTAGAGCTTGGTTTAGAGTCGCAGTGAAGTCGGTCCATAAGAGGTGATCAATGTAGGGTGTTGGTCGAACAAAAGTTAGCCTCTGAAGAGGTTTAGACATGTATGGTATGGGCATTCTACTATGTAGTTTGGGCATCCTAAATCATTACCGTGCTTGTATGCTAGTGAAACAGCCTTTGGTGTGCTAGGTACGAGTGTGTAAGAGTGTAAACTAAGTGTTCAATAGATTATTATTGTGGTGCTATTGTTGTGCTGGGCATGCTATATGGGTGTACAAACTGGTGCCTGATAGAGTGTGTAAGACGTGTTGAGTTAGTGTACAAATTGATGCTTGACAGTATGTACTATGTTGATAGATTGATATGCTGGTTTGCTGGGACTAGGACCAAGATTATTGGAGTGCCGTTAGAAGGTTGAGGTAATCTCTTTAGTTTATGCATTCATGGTTTAACAGTTTGTGTTTGGGTTATGGCATGGCTAGGGAAAACTAGGCATAAGGCCAAAGTGAGGGCCATGAAGAGTGTTCACCTACATGTAAAGGAAAGAAGGCTAGTTCAAGAGATATGATGATGTCCTTAGACATTTGATTGTAGAATTATGAGGTGGTCATTGTTGAAATGCGAGACAAGTTTGAAGACACCAATGGATACATTGTCAAGTTAGACTTAATAAAGAATAAGCTTAAGGAACGGATGTATGGTGTCATGAATAAAGTAATTAAGGTGCTTACATAGCGAAAATAAGGCATTGGTGGCTATGGTGACCACTTTGTAAGAAAAGCTACAAAGGGTTAGTGTTGATAATATTATGTTGCAAGCTACCATGGTTGTATGTGTGAGTTTAAGACTTAAGGTGAAGGTGCCTAAGCCAAAGCCATTCACGTGAATTCACTTAGCCAAAGATATGAACAATTTTGTGTAGGGCATGGAACAATACTTCCAAGTGGTAAGGACAATAGATGATACTAAGGTAAGCTTAGTTGTTATGTTTTTAAGTGATAATGCTCTTTTATGGTGGCATCTTAGGAATGACAATGTCAGGCATGGTGAACAAGCAATCACCACATAAGACCAATTCATGAAGGAACTTAGTTAATAATTTAAGCCAAATTATACAAAAGATGAGGCTCGAGTTGAACTTCACAGGCTTATTAGAAAAGGTAAAGTTCAAGGCTACTATAATGAATTCTCGGAGCTAGTGCTGAAGGTCTTAAGTATTAGCTTAAATGAGACTCTGTTTTATTTCATGGATGGTCTAAAGCTATGGGTAAAAAGCAAGTTACAATAAAGAAGCATGCAAGAGTTGAGTTTGACCATTACTCTATAGAATCAATGATCAAGTTTGAGCATACCAAGTCTCTAAAGCCTAGAGAAAAAACAACAGTAAGGGAAACACAAATAGCAGTACCTCATTCGAAGAAGGGGTTGTAAAGATGCCTAAATTCTGAAAAACCAAGACCAACAAAGCCATCGTGGACAAAGGGTAAAGAGTGAAAACCTCTAAGTTTGTTTTTATGTATTGGTCTACATAAGGTCAGGGAGTGCTTAAAGCATATGAAGCTTTCACCCATCCAGCAAGCAAAGAGGCTATTCAAATGTAAGGTAATAGCGGTGATGAATAGCACTATAAAAAGCCTAAAGTGATAAAACTTTGTGCTACTCAATTCTATTGAAAGGTTGGGACATCTCTAGGAGTTAAGGATAAAATGGTAGCAGAGTGCCATAACATGAGTCCCAAAGTGTAGCTTGATTTTTCTAGAAAGAGTGTGCAGTAGGCAACTTAGAGGAAGAGATAAAAATCAGCAACATAAAAGAAAAAGACTATTGTAGCATAATGTTGATGATACTTGGATTGAGAATAGTGGAAACTAGTAAAGTATTTGTTTGGGTATGGGATTGAGACGATTGAAAATTGGTTCATAGGGCAGAAGATAGAGTTAACGTGCATAAGATTGTGCAGTCTGGCATAACATTCCCTTAGCAATAAAGGCATTTCTAGAATGAGTAAGGGAGATTGTCATAGTCCACCGGATGGACCAAGTCTAAGGGTTTTCTCTGAGATAAGGAGTAATTCTAGTTTAAGCAACATTGAGTTAGATCATAATGGAAATCAGGCTCAGAGGTTCAACAGAGGTTTTACAGGCAGGACCATGACCCAGAAAGGGTGTGCAAGTGTTAAAACAGGCTCTAAGAGCCTAGTTAAGAGATCTAGTTAGGTAGTTTTCAGACATGCCCAGGTGTAAGCACATGGGCGAGCCTAGGCATGAGCAGAACAAATCTAAGTGAGGTCCCAAAAAGTGGCCCCAACATAGGCACTACTAGAAAAAGAGTCTTACATAGTTCAAACTCCTTTATGATAAAATCCTAGCAAATTTGAACTCTCAATGTAATCTCTTGTAAACTTTGGACTCTTTATGAGCCATAGGAAAGGATTAATCTTAGTTGTTCATGTAAGGAGCCTCAACTATAAATCGATGGTTCCTCCACTTTCATGATGTACACCATAATTTAAGTGAATACAAGTTTACTATTATCTTATCTCTCTTTTTTCTCTTTAGCTTTTCTTCAAACACTTTATATGCAACTTTGTTAAGTAGCACCTTGGGCAACTAGTTTTCATAACATATAGATCCATGGACCTATCGTTAGACATGGATTAGAGAAGTCACCACCAATCTTTTTTGTATAGGTGTGATTGACCACCTGAAGTAGATTCTGATCCACGAAACCAGATTTTAGTTTTGGGAGTGTGGTTATGTGTGAGGAAGGTTATAGCACTCTCAAAATACTCATCAAAATATAATACCAATTTGATTCCAAATTATCCAAGCCTTGAACATGTTTGTAGTTTTCCAAAATATTTAATATTGAAAATTAATCTTAAAATTGTCCTAATAGTTTGGTAGAAATTTAAGATAATTTTCTCACCTTAGGAGTATTCATGAATACTATTGTCTCACTCTGAAGATCTTAATCGTCGGATTTATTAACTTATTTTATTTCAAAAAAATTAGTAAAGTCTCCCAATAGTTTGGTAAAACTTACTTTGAAATATATCTCTTGTGAGATTTAATGCCAAAAGATTTGATAAATGGAATTTTGAGAATTTTATTAAGTCTCCTAATATTTTGGTTAGACTTAATTTGAAAAACAATCCTCTAATAGTTTAAAGGATAAAAAATATTTTTATTTTTATTTTTTGCTTTTTGAAATCTATTTATGGAATTTCCCAATAATTTGGTGAATTTCATTTTAAAAAAATAAATCTATGAAAATTCTCAAATAGTTTGGTATAATTCATAAACTTACTTTGTAAAAATTTTTATTTGAAAAAGATTTTTTTATTGAAAGGACCTTTTTTTCAAAAACTTATTCGAAAATATTTTTTTTGTTTTTTTTATTATTTGGTTGTATTCTTTGATTCTTCTATATTTCAGAAAGAATAGATTTTTTTTAATAAAAAATAGTAAAATTAAATAAAAACTGAAAATGAAATAAAAATTTAAGATAAATAATTAAAAAATAAAATTAAAAATTAAAAAAAAAGATCCTACGATTCACGTTGGGTCAGAACAAGGGTTGATGTGCAAGTCAATGGGTCAGTGCACGAATCTTGGTTATCAAAACGGTGTCATTTTGGAACCGTATAAAAACCATTCCCTATGTTTTTATTCAGAACTAGCCAATTCTCTCTCTCCCTTCTCTCTAAAAAAACCTAAAAATTTAATCGAAAATTGGGTTTGGCCGTCGATTTCTAGAAAAATGACCAAAATCCCACCGAAAAACTCAAATTTCATCGAAAAACCCATTGAAAAATTCAAAGTTCATCCTTCAAACACAGATTTTTCCCAGAAGCAACCAAAAATTTTGAAAATTTTCAGATTTTTTCAAAATTATTCTTAAAATTCAACCATAAACCTAAAAAGCTAAGGCTCAATCTAGAAACTTTAAATCAAACCTGGAATTCTCGAAAACTAAACCCAAAATCCTAGCTACCCAAAATTTCAGAACCCTAAACATTGAATCTCTTCTCCAAAATCCACCATTTCCTAAAACTCATCTGTGTAACCCCAAAATCTCCCCTCCTATTCTTTGTGATGTTGGTTCCATTTATAGACAGTGTCCAGTGCCAATTTAGGGATCGGATAGAATCTAATCCCAGGTTTTAAGTCTGGATTGATTCTGTCCGAGCAAGATTCTTGACAACGTTTTTGGTGAAATTGAAACCCTTTGATTTGGATACTGAATTACAACTTTGACAGAATTAATTGAAATCAAATTATCAGTTTCCTAAATCTATGATTACCAATTGGAAGAAAGGAAAGAAAGAAGAATAAAATAAATAATAAATAATAACAATAATAATAATAATAATAATAATAATAACAATAGTAATATTAATAATAATAATAATAGTAATAATGATAATTATAATGATATAATAATATGATATAATACTATACAATATACTAATAATAATAATAATAATATTATTATTATTATAATAAAGCTATAATATAATATAACAAAAATAGTAAAATACGATCCAATTGACCTCGGACATGATCCGATTGACCTCGAACATAGATGGGTGTCTATAGCTGTCCCTCTTTGCATATTCTTGTTAAATAGGGATGATGCAAAAACCTAGACATCCACTCTGTTTTAAGAGTCAAAGCAACAAATTGAAATGATAGGGACTGAGTCGCAAGTTAGAAAAATGATCAAAATCAAAAAGTCAGAAAGATTATCTAGACTATGCTAAGATCGAGAAGTCAGGAAGATGATTTAGATTAAGTCAAGATCAAACATTAGGTTAAAACTGTGAGTCTAAAGATAAAGTGACCAAGATTGAGTTGAGGTTGAAAATGAATGATCATGACAAAACTGTGAGTCATAAAAATGATCTAGACTAAGTCAACATGGAATGATCGGGATAAAATCGTAAGTCAAAAAAATAAAATGATCTGGACTGAGCTAAGATCGAAATGAATGACCGGGATTAAATCGCAAGTCTAAAAAATAAAGTTCAAAATTTCACACTAAATCTAAAGATTCATAATTTGGATATTGAAAAGTTTGTGAGGTTCCATAACAAAAGTTAAAAGATCCAAATATTTCAATTTGAACAAAATTGCAAAGATTCAAGATTTAGAAAGGTTTTTAGATTCGCAAGATTCCAAGTTACGTAAAGTTTCTAGATTTACAAAGATTGCAAGTTCGCAAGGACTTTTAGATTTGCAAGAAAGAAAGATTCATAAGATTTCAAGTTTCACAAAGGTTCTAGATTCACAAACTAAGTCGAAGTAAAAAATGAATGATTTGGATGATACCACGAGTAAAAAAAATTATCTAAATGAGCTGAGATTGGATGACTTGAATGATGCTGTGAGTTTGAAAATGACCAAGACCGAGTTGAGGTCATAGATGAATGACTAGGAAGATGTTGTGAGTTTAAAGATAAAGTGACCAGGATCGAGTCGAGGCTAAAAATGACTTACTGAGATGAAACCGTGAGTCAAAAAAATGATTTGGATTAAACCAAGATTGAAAATGAATGATGATGATATTGCAACGATGCATGTCCTATCTAGGATGTGAATGTGAATGCAATGTATATAATGCTGATGTCATGAATTTTCAATTATGGTGATGAAGTTCTTAAAACTCCACCAGTCCTTCTTTGCTTCTTAGTATTAATAATCTTAGAGCAAATTTTATCAGCTGATCTATATCATTCTTTTCATTCAGTCACAATTCACAAGTCATGTCAACCAATCTATCATTAGGTTCATCATAGGGTCACCTTGTTTACCTCGTTGTAAATCTTTTTCTCATACTTCTTTCATTTATCTCATTTTAGGTTTCTTTTAAAAGAATGGAAAACTCTATATGAAAAATGTCATTCGTTTATTTGCTATCATTTAAATTAGTGATAGACATGGTACATTTCTTTGATTTATTCAGGGAATGCTCATTTGGTAAAGGATAAGAAAATTGGGTTTTTATTATTGAAAGAACATAAGGTAGGCCAAGAACAATTCAAGGGTGAACAAGGACAAAACGCTATGATTTATTCAAATATGATATTAACATCCAAAATAACAATTATTTAGATAATTTTAAACTCAAACTCAGGATCATCCTTCAAAAACACATATCTTCAATCTTTGAGCCAATCATCATATTCATTTCTAGGACTCTCATATGAATTTTTTGAGTTTTCATCTTTACTAAAACTGCCCTTTCGAGTTTTCGGTCTAAGTCTCATCTTTTTTCTTTTTTTTTTCATTTTTTTTTCATTTTTTTACCTTTTTTTTTGTTTGCTTCTTTTTTTTTGCACACTTTTTTTTCACTTTTTCTTTTCATTTCTCTTTCCCCTTTATTCATCAATGACACTTTGATCAAAGCTTCAAACAACCCAATGGTAAACCTACTCTAATTCAATTCATGATTCTTCAAATCAAGTATTCACGTTTGATTAAAATGAAATTTTAATGGACGTAACGTAGGCTAGGGTAAAGATTGCCAAAGAAATGGATAAAATAGGCCTAAACTATATTTGTAGGGTAATCAAACCAATGATCATTTCTTTATGTAGAACTCTTTGACATTTTGTCCTATCAATTTTTTTCTTTTTTGCTCTTTTTTTTGTGGAGCACATTTGCATTTTGCCCCATCAATTTTTTCTTCATTTTTTTTTTCATTTTTTCATTTGTTAAGGAAACTTGATCACCAAAAAAGCTTTGCCCTTAATAACGAACAAATCTCTCAAACTTTGCCCCCTAGTGTAGGGCTGATCCTTAGTTAGGGTTTCTTAAAAGAAATTTTCAATAGGCTCAAATGAGGTTGTAAGGGATAATTTAGTTTTTTTTTTGAAAAGATAAAAGAAAGATGGCCATTTATTATTTCGAGTGTTAATACTCTCAATGAAAAATCTTTATTGACTAGGAGCAGACTTGTGAACAATTTCAAAGATTATGTATTGTATCACTTTCACCTTTCAATAAGCCAAACTTTCACTAAAGTTATTTTTTTTCAGCAGTCCTAATGAACCAACAATTTTAAATTTATCAACCAAACCATAGTGAATGGTATCGAATCTTGAATTATTATCATGATTGTCTGAACTTTCATTATTCAAAATAAAAAAATAGGTATGGAAAAAAGGTATAAAAAGGTAAAAGTAAATAATGGGTATTCATACAAAAGAATAATGTCATTGAAATAGATCAGATTTGTCACTTTCATTAAAGTGATGAAAAAATAAAAATAAAATCCAAATGCATAAAAAAAATCCACATTATTAATAAATCCTAAGATGATGAGCAATTCTGATCAATCTCTCCTAAAATTATGCCCCTAGATGATTGGGTGATGGGTTACCATTGACAATAGACATCATGTTTCCATCGATATCAAAATTTATCAATCTTCTCTTGATCAAACTTTGCACCATATGTTTCAAAGCGATACAATTTTCATTGAAATGGCCTACGACCTCAAAATGGTAGTCACAGTTAGCAATGGAGTCATACTATTTGAGATAGGAAGGTTCAAGTTATTTTATAGGAGCAAAAGCAATTAAATGGTTCTTGTAAAGCTCTTAGTATAAATCTGTGTAGCTCATAGAAATTGGATCAAATGTAGGCTTTTCTTGGTTTCATGATTCTCGCACACCACTTGTTAGGGTAATTGGACAGATGATGGCCTATAAGGGGATGGATAAGAAACTTATGTAGTTGATTGGTAAAGTATAATAAAAGCATGACTTGCAGGAGAATGATATATGTGATAGATTGATTGAAAGTAGTTTTTAGATTGTTGCCTATCGAAACTCACAGCTTGAGTCTCACTTTCTTTTTTCTTGGACACCTTCTTAACAGAAAACTTTTCTTCTTCCAATTTACTGCTCTTGATTGCATTTTCAATGATCTCCCCTGAGATCATAATGTCAACAAATTTTTTAGTCACATTTCTTACCATATTTTCATAGTATGGTGACCTAATAATGCTTACAAATAGCACTGTCATTTTTTTGTTTGTTAAGGGAGTTGTACCTTGGTAGTGACATCCTACCATCTTTGGGCATACTTCTTGAAAAACTTAGATGCTTTATTCTCCATCCCTTATAATAAAAGGTGATCAAGAGCCATTTTTATGATGTGACAGTTTTGGTTGATGAAGGATCAAGTCAAGTCTTTTCACGACTTAATATGAGTCATATCTAACTGGACATATCATCTTGCTGCCATTTTATGATAATATATTATCATTGCTGGCATAAGCTACCATTTTATGATAATATATTATGATATGTGTAATGGGGCACTTGGTACGGTCATACTTCTCGAATTTTGTTACCTTGAATTTTAGAGGAATTACAACATCTGGAACTAAACAAAGGTTGGCAACATCTATGGATCCATAAAAATCAATGCCCTCTACAACTTACAATCTTTCATTAATCATACTCATAGCTTGATTGGTCTTAGAGTCTTCTAATGACATAGCCATCTGTAACTTCACTTTTTCTTTCGTTTTATCCCTTTTAGGAATTTAGATGGGCTTATTTGCCTTTTCAGTGAAGACTAAATTGGTATAGCTCTAGACATTCCCTTGATTGTAATTTGGGAATATGATCTATTATTGCTAAAAGCTTGAAATGGTTTAGGCCTGATACAGAATGAAACCTAAAAGATACAGACTACTATTTTTCCTCTGTTTATCTTTTCCAAAGCTTTAAGGATCTTGCTTAGCTTCCCCTCAATTACTTCCTAGGCCTTTTCTAACCTCTCAAACTGGTCTGTATTGTCTTGCTCCATCTTCTTGGCTCTAGCCCAAGTGTAGTATTGGTGTTGAGCTATCATTGAACCTTGATTTCCCATAATGTGCAACTTTAAAATGATGTCAATGGAACTCTCAAATTATACATGAGAATGAGTACTAAAACAAAATGCATAAATGCAATAAGGAAAATTTACTACATAGCGATTGTTATCAAAGAAAATCTTTATTAAAAGTCACTTTTATTATATCTATGAAAAGTCTAGAACTACTAAGAAAAAAAAACCATGACCTGTCGATACTTACTTTGAACTTCATTAAGGAAATCTATCAACTTTTGACCATGTGCTCCCACTAGTGGCACCCTTGCTTTCCACTTTTTAATCATGTCTATCATGTCTTTGGCTTTGTAGACAGCCACAATGATTCGATCAAACAAAGGCTTCAACTGGTTATGTTTTTGCACATATGCTTCATTCACTTGCTCACATTCTTCAGCCATGGCCTTTATTTATGCTTTGGTTCCATCACTATCCCATTTAGCATTTGGATATGCTTTTGTGTTTTAAAGAGCATTACGTCCTTTCCTTGCAGTTTCGCTTATAGTTATCTATTTTCTTCCAAAAGTTAGGTCACTTCTTGGTGAATTGATGACCGTGTTATATTAAGGTCAATGCATAAACTCCTTCATCCATCCTTTTCTTGCTTCAGTGTTTAAACTTCTATTTTTAGCCTTTTGTTTGCAAGCTTCAACTCTTTAGACTCTTTTTTTAGGCTAGTAGAGGATTTGCCTAGGCTTTCCATAGATGTAATTGAGATCTTCCTTGTTAAAAATTATTTTATGACAAATACTCCTTATGATGAATCTAATAATATGAATGCATGATAAAAAAAAGGTTAGTAAAAAAAATACATAAATACAAAGATCAACATGCAAGGTTAGTAAAAAATATATAAAAAGATAATACATAAGCTTACAAATGAACATCCAATCATAGGTCCTATTTGGTATTTTCTAACACAAAGGGGAGGTGTGGTTCTACCTATGGTTGGGCTCTTATGGTTAACTACATATAGTGTAGGTAAATTCTAAAAGGTTCCCAAATTGTTCCTTACATCGTCGTCCATTATAGACTAGTAAGGCACCTCGATCCTTGCCTATTATAGGGTTCAAGCAAAAAGGGTTTAATTTAAGTGAGAGTATTTCGTAGGCTTATACGAAAACATGAACTCTCACAAAGGCATAGGTACTTCAATCTTTCCTAAGGGTAGAGCTCGAGTGGAGAGCTTTATATTATGCACATGTAAATGAATGACAGATATATACAATAAATGAATAACTAAAACAAACATAAATAATAATAAGAAAAAAAAAATAAATTTCAAACTTATTAGGCAAGGCTTGGATAATAAGAAATTGTTTACTGGCTGGACTCTCGATGTCCCTAGTTGAGTCACCAAATTGTTATAATGTATAGATTTGTTGACTTACTGTTAGACATGGATTAAAGGAGTCACCATCAATCTTTTTTGTTTAGGTGTGATTGGTTACCTGAAACAGATTCTGATCCACGAAACCAAATTTTAGGTTCGGGAGTGCAGTTACATGTGAGAAAGGTTATAGCACCCTCATAATGCCCATCAAAAGATGGTACCGATTTGATTCCAAATTATCCAAGCCTTGAACATGTTTGTAGTTTTCCAAAATTTTTAATATTGAAAATTAATCTTAAAATTGTCCCAATAGTTTGGTAGCAATTTAAGATAATTTTCTTACCTTAGGAGTATTCATGGAGACTAGTGTCCCATTCTAAAGATGCTCCATTGTCAGATTTATTAACTTATTTTGTTTCAGAAAAATTAGTAAAGTCTCCCAATAGTTTGGTAAAACTTACTTTGAAACATATCTCCTAGTGAGATTTTATTGTAAGAAGATTTGATAAAAAGAATTTTGAGAATTTTATTAAGTCTCCCAATAGTTTGATAAGACTTAATTTGAAAATTAATTCTCTAATAGTTTAAAGGATAAAATTTATTTTTTTTTACTTTTTGCTTTTTGAAATCTATTTATGAAATTTCCTAATAATTTGGTGGATTCAATTAAAAAAAATAAACCTATGAAAATCCTCCAATAGTTTGGTAAAATTTATGAATTTACTTTGTAAAGATTTTTACTTGAAAAAGGATTTTTTTATTGAAAGGACTTTTTTTTTTCAAAAACTTATTTGAAAAGATTTTTTAGTTGTTTTTTTATTATTTGATTTTATTATTTGATTCTTTTGCATTTAAGAAAGAAAATATTTTTTTATAAAAACCAATAAAATTAAATAAAAACTGAAAATGATATAAAAACTTAAGATAAATAATTAAAAAAATAAAATCAAAAAATAAAATGAAAATGAAAAAAAGAAAACCTGCAATTCGGGTCGGGTTAGAATGCAAGTCGACGAGCGGGTTGACAGGTCAGCGTGCGGATCTTGGGCTATCAAAACATTATCATTTTAGCATGGTATAAAAGCCATTCTCCTATGTTTTTATTAAGAACTACCAGGTTTTTTCTCTTTCTCTCTTATCTCTAATTCTCTCTTTTTTCTCTTTTAAAAAAAACCTAAAAATTCAATCGAAAAATGGGTTTGGCCATCAATTTCTAAAAAAATAACCAGAATTCCATCAGAAAACTCAAATTTCACTGAAAAACCCATAAAAAAAATTGAAGTTCATCTTTTAAACCCAATTTTTTCCTAGAAACAACCAAAATTTTCAAAATTTTACAGATTGCTTCAAAACTATTCATGAAATTCAACCTGAAACCTAAAAACCTAAGGCTCAATCTAGAAACTTTAAATCAAACCGAGGAATTCTCGAAAACTAAACCCAAAATCCTAGCTACCCAAAATTTCAGAACCGTAAACACTAGGTCTCTTCTTCCAAAATCCATCGTTTCCCAAAAATCAACTATGTAACCCCAAAATCTCCCTTTCTGTTCTCTGTGATGTTGGTTGCATTTATGGACAGTGTCCAGTGCCAATTTAAGGATTAGACGAATCCAATCCTAAGATTCAAGCATGGATTGATTTTGTCTGAGCAAGATTCCTGGCAACGATTTTGGTGAAATTGAAACCCTTTGATTTGGATGCTGAATTACAACTTTTGATCGAATTAATTGAAATCATATTATCAATTTCCTAAATCTACGATTACCAATTGGAAGAAAGGAAAGAAAGAAGAATTACATAAGTAATAATAATAATAATAATAATAATAATAATATTAATAATAACGATAATGATATAATAATATGATATAATACTATACAATATGCTAATAATAATAATAATAATATGATAATAATACTATAATATAATATAATATAACAAAAATAACAAAATATGGTCCAATTGACCATGATGGTCCGATTGACCTCGGACACAGATGAATGTTTACACTAGTCATAAAGTATTGAGTGCTCGAGCACTATTTTGAATATTAAGCTAATCTTGGACACCAGACGAGTCCATTATTGAGCCTAGGAGCTGTACAAGCCCACAAGCATTACCATTTGTTTATTCTATTGAATGGACCAACAACATGGTGATGATTGTATAAGTCACTATTATTTCTTTAATGAAATTTTTTTTTTGCTTACTTTCATGATCACATGTAGATAATCAAAGCTTTAATATCATTCTATACACATTAAGACAAATATAAATGTGTTTTTTAATACGAGTGGTTAAATTGGCAAGATTCGAATACCTTATAAGATTCAACTTTAAGTCTTGTTGTCATCAGTCTATCTTGATAGATTATTTATAAATTTAATGTAAGTTCTCTCCAAAACATGAGTCTATTTTGTCTTTGGAATGGGGAAACTTTTCCTCACTATAAACAATGAACAAAAAAATATGTTTGAAAGTTTTTCTTTTCAATCTATAAAAATATATTAGTAGTTATTTTATATAACTAAATATGAAAAATAACAAAATTTTGTTAGAGATATTGCTTAAACTTTTAAGTTGGTCATTTTTTTTAATCAAATAACTTTTCAATTAAAAGATAAGCTTGCTCTCAAATGGCCAACCTTAAGAAAACACATTCCAATTTGCAATTCAAAATAATGTTGTTGGTATCATTATTATTTTTTTAAAAGGGATAAGGTCACAAATAGTCTCTAAATTATAATGAAATGTTCAATATTATATTTAAACTTTAAAAATATATGGTATCTGAATTATGAATTTGTTAACTAATATGATACTTAAAAGGCCATTTATTTGTCATGTGTCATCATTTGGAGCTAATCACATTAGAGGTGAGTAATACATTAATTAACAAATTCATAATTCAGGTATCACATTAAGTATTTTTAAAATTTAAGCATCATATTAAATATTTTATTATAATTTAAGAACCATTCATGACATTAATAATTTTAAAAACAATCCATCAGCTTAATGCTAAAACATAAAGCATTTTAAAAATAGTTAAGGTTAATACAAAAAAAAAATAGTTAATAGTTAATTAATAAAAAATTATCAATTAAAAAATTTTCTTTAATAATGGCTTTAATGTTAATAAAGAAATAAATAAAAATGAATTAATATTTTAATTTAATAAAAATTATTTATTAAAGATAAAATATTTAATTTAATAAATTGTCAATTGCATGTATCTTATATATTAAAGAAGATGGGAATATGAATTAGCTCTTTAAAGTTTGAATAAGAAAAATAAGTTACCAATCATTAAATCAAATACTTAGATACTATTCATTTTAATCTTGACAACAGTAACTACATAAGATTTACCATGGTAAGCATAACCGTTGTAACTATTGGACAAAAAAAGGTGGGGGGAAATACATTCCAATGCCAATTAGTAGAAAAACATGTTTTTGGCACTCTGAATTGATTGTTTTTTTCTTATGTCAATTAATCACTATAAAAATCTTGTGTTGTGTCTTTTATATAGCCTTGTTATGCCTAAGTCAACCAATCAATGGTCAGAGCTTGGTCATGCATTAAGGCCCTTGAATCGCCTAGGTGAAACACGTTCAAGCAACAATGTCACCTATTATAAGGAGATAGCTTGCCATCTACCAAAGGAAAGACTTTAAGGTCTCACCAATGGCTTGTCAAGACGTCACTTCGTAACTAACCAATCGGCCACTAACTTACTTAGGATCATTAAATACAGCTCAAAGATCATTAAATGCAGCTCAAAGATCATTAAATCTGACCCATGCCTGTTTGGGATCATCAAATACAATTCTCATCCATTCACATGGACCTTTCTCGAGATCCACTTAGACATCCTTTAAACTATCAATTGTGTCAATCAAATCATGACTCTTTGTCTTACACAAAAGGTAATGAAGAACCATATACACAAGGTAACATAAGAAGAACATGAATAACATATCTCTCTAGATTCTCTCACTATTGAAACTTTTCCCACACATTTCACCACTTTCAGCTACTTTACTTCCTACCTTTACCTAATGCACCACACTAGCTTAAACATCAGAGTGCACTTTGAAGTAATAACTTCGACGCCTTCTGACCATGTTTTTTGGCTGTAGGTTACGATTACCTTCCTTTCAAACTCACTATTTTCCTTTCAGCTAAGATATCCAAAAACACCATCAATAATTAGCACCATCTATGGGAATGGTAACCATATCGCGCCAATCACATTCTTCTAAGCCACTTACTCCCACCATTAATGCTACTACTTAACTTGCAACTGCTATTGAATTAACATCTTTCTTACTTACTCCTTACATTCCATCACCAAATTTACCTTCTTTGGACTCCTTGTTCCCCAATAATTAGCTTTCATTAAATGCTTGGGCATCGTAAGCTCTAGGTTATTATTAGAATTTAATGGGAGTTTTATCTTTAAACATGACACTGATACCATCATTGGTCCACTTTCAAACCTTGTTTCTTAACTGCCCACAACATAGATCCATTCCTTACAACCTATTAATGCTAACCTAAGGCCAAACATTCTCCCTTAACTTTCATTGTACATGTCTTTCTTCCATGTCCACAGACCCCAATATACCCACCAATTACGCAAACAACACTAGACTTTTATCAAACTCTCATGGCTTAGATACAACTATTAAATGCCTAAGTGGCCATTTAGTAAAGATTACTCCAATAGTACCAACAAGCCACCTAACAACCTTTTACTCCAACAATACCAATAAGCCATCCAACAACCTCCCTAAGAATAATCTTATTTTGGGGAAAGTTCAACATCTTCTTTTAGAGAACCACCACCACCTCAAAACAAACCCAACCTAAAGAAACCTACTCCTAAACAATACATGATAGCATATATCATCATGACCTAACACTAAACCAAACACATACAAACTCTAACCTAGAAAATGGGCTAGCTATGTAAATTACAACCTGACATAAAGTGTTACTTGAGCTCAAAAAAAAAAGAAAGATCTCCAATGGCTTAAGGATGAGCACAACCCTCTTACCTACACCATTAAACAAGCTGGCATCCCATTTTTCCTTAAACTGCCAAAAAACACGTACAATGGAACTATTGACATAAAGGACCATTTGGACCACTTCAAGACCTTTATGGACCTATGTAATGCTTTTGATGCGATAAAGTGTAGGGTTTCCCCTATCACCTTACGTGGGAGAGCTAGGCAATGGTTTTATTCTGTGGCCCCTACCATTATAGATAGCTTTAATGCCTTGAGTAGACAGTTTGTGGTGTACTTCTTGAACAGTAAGGCTGTTATACACTTATCTATAAGTTTATTAGTTGTGAAACAGAAACCTAAAAAAACTTTAAGGTAATACTTGAAAAGGTTTAATATCCCTATTCTAGAGATTAAAGATTTGAACGCTGAGTGTGCCATTTAGGCTTTCACCTCAGAGGTAAGGCATGACCATTTTAGATACTCGTTAACAAAGAATAAGTTAGAATAGTTGTATCAGTTGTATCAAAGAGCCTAGAAGTTTGCAAAAGCCAAAAAGATTAAGGGTGCCAATAAGGTC
This sequence comes from Durio zibethinus, assembly GCF_047325235.1. NCBI lineage: Eukaryota > Viridiplantae > Streptophyta > Magnoliopsida > Malvales > Malvaceae > Durio > Durio zibethinus. Next base: position 14,852,637 of record NC_143183.1, on the reverse strand, counting down.
AAATGACATGAACAACGTTAAGAATGTCTATAAAAAGAGAATAGGCAGACTGACACATCGAATGAATGAGTTCATGATAATTGTTAGGCCTATAGCCAATAAGGAAAAAGAGATTAGCATAACAACAACAACAACAACAATAACAGAAACTTTCAAACATAATCCAACCAGTACTAAAACTAAAATAGAACCTTAAACGCCATCACACAGTGCCTAATCCAATAACCCACCTAAAAAAAAACCACATAAGACCCTTACCTAAAGGACAAGATAACCAACCCCCACAAAAAAGACACTACACCTACCATGAAACTTAAGGGCATTCAACTGATAAGTGTATAACTTTCCAAAAGAAAATTGAAAGACTAGAGAACATGTTAAATACCCAACTTAAATTTCAATCTAGTAACCTTTCACCCCAACAAAGCCATGATATGACTAACCATCAGTAAGGTGAGAACTTATCACACCAAATAGAAGAGCCCATCAAGAAAAATCCATAGGCAAATACCCAATCCAAGGCATTAGTCATGTTATCATGGGAGCTCTTAAAGATTGGGCTAATAGTAAATCTAAGAGTAAGTTGCATTTGTAAAGTGTGATGGCCATTGACGTTGCACCTAAGAAATAAAAAGTTACAGAATATTAGATGCAATTTTTAGAAGAAGATACTAACATCTTGGTCAATAATGGAAATGACCACATAGTGGTTACAACAACAATAGCCAACTACTGGGTGTAGTGTATATTGCTTGATAATGGTAGTGTGATAGATTTGATATAACATTAGGCATTCAAGCAAAAAAAGCTTATGGATGAACATTTAAACCATCAGGCTTATCGTCAAACTAAAGAATGATGTAATGGCCTTAGCTCTTTACCAGAAAACTTAATCATGATAGCTCATTGATTAAGGCAATACTTTTTAGGCATATGCCATAATTATATTAATGGACTAGTTACTCAGGGAAGTATTGCATAAGATAGACACTTTAGGAAGAATGATGAAGTGGAGTGTCGAACTTAGTGAATTCCATATTAAATACAAGCCAGAAAAGGCCATCAAAGCTTAGGCTTTAGCAGATTTCATCATCAAATGCTCCTTTACACCTAAATCAAAGTTCTAGCACAAGTCCTCTCTAAACCTTCCCAATTTCAACATTGACCTCCACCCACAAGTCCAAAACTCCATATAAGATAAACCCAACCAAAATTACAAAAGACACTTGAAATAAAAAAACAAATTGAAAACCCTACACCACTTCTTAGATTATCCAATGTCCTCTAGTAGTAGGCCTCTTACCAGAGCACACATGGCTATTTTATGTAAACGACTCTTCAAGAAAAGATAGCTCTAGTGTAAGAATTTCATTATTAAGCTTAAGATGACAAGAGTGGCATTATGGACTATCTTTTGATTTCTCTGTCTCCAATAACGTAATTGAGTATGATGTCTTAGTTATAGGATTAGAGTGGCAACAAGTTTGAATGTCAAAGACTTGGTTGTATATGTTGACTTTTAGTTGGTTACTCGTTAGATGGGTAGCAAGCACGAAGTCAAGGATCCTAAGGTTGCCAAGTATCATGCCATCATACGCCAACTAATTCAAATTTTTACCTTAATGACATTACAGTAGGTTTTTCATACTAACAACACCATAGTTTACTCATTGTCAAAGTTGACATCATCTATGGAGATTAAGTAGCATGAAAAGATTTTATTAGAGTATGTGCCCACACCCAAGTACTTACAAATCCCACATGTCTTGCAGATAGAGAAAAAAGATAATTGGATGGCCCTTATTACAAAATACCTTAGAAAAGAATATCTCTCTGATCTTATAGAATGTAAAAAAGTATAAAAAATAGTAGCACGCTTTGCACTAGTGGGAAATAATTTATACAAGAAAGCCTTTACAACCCCCTCTTTAAATGTGTCTCTCCACCTAAAATATGTTATGAGAGAAATTCATGAAGAGGTATACGACCATCATATAGGTAGAAGAACTTTAGCATAGAAAATATTAAGACAAGGTTATTGTTGGCTTGCCATGAAATGAGACACAGTGAACCTAGTTAAAAGAGGCGATAAATGCCATAAGTTTGCTAAAGTCTTTAGGCAGTTAGCAAAAGCCTTTAACCAGATTTTTAGCCCATAGCCATTCGCACAGTGGGGCATTGATATTCTGGGATCATTTTCTATAGTAATTGCCTAAAATAAATTCATGATAGTGGCTTGTGACTATTTCACGAAATGGGTGAAGCAAAACTAGTCACCACCATCATTGTCAAAATAGTAGAGGATTTTATATAGAAATACATTGTTTGTAGGTTCGGTCTTCTTTACACCATTGTGGCAGATAATGGAACACAATTCCAGGTTGATAAATTGAAGCCATTCTACCAAAATTTCAAATGGTTATGGTGCATAGCTTAATGGCTTATCTCTAAACAAAAAAGTAGGTAGAATCTATGAATTAGAAAATTTTAATTACCTTCAAAAACAAGTTGGACAAAGCAAAAGGAGCATGGGTAAATGAGACCCTTGGTATACTTTGGGTGATCACACCATAAACCATTTAACCAAGGAAAATGCCTTTCACACTGCTGTACAACATAAAAATAGTCATATCTGTTGAAATGGGCATAAATACACTCAGGATAGCCCATTTTGACCCTTACCAAAATGAAAAAGCTTTAAGGGTAAATTTGGACCTATTATAAAAAAACTAAGGACTTGGTCGAAGTCAAAATGGCTACTAAAGCACCCTAGGTCGCTAAATATTACAATTCCAAAGTTAAAGATAGACACTTCTAGGTTGGCAATCTAGTGCTTAGAAACTGTGAAGCAAACTATCAGGTGAAAGAAAAAAGTTATCACCTAATATAGAATGACTAGACAAAGTTTTAGCTATTATTGGGTTGGGAGAATACAAACTAAAAGACATAGGGGGCAACCTTATACTAAAGACTTCGAATGCAACTTACTTGAAGAAGTACTACATATAACTAAGTCCTTTACATATTTACAACATTTTTTAATTTTTATATTTTCTTTTTCAATATCTGTATGTTTCCAAGCTACACATTTGGCTTTAGTTGCCCTTCCATGTAAGTAATTTTATATAAAAAATTTTTTAATAAAGATGGATGGGATTTTATAACATTTCTTTAAACTTTGTCTTACAACATGCCCCTTGCATTATTTATTTTTGTTAAGGCATATAGGTTAATATAGTTCTCACATCCTGCCAACACACCCAACACTCTTTGCACTCTACTTATTTATGTTAAGGCATATGGGTTAACATAGTCCCCATTTCTTGCTGACAAGTCTAACGTGCCTCGTACATCATTTATTTGTGTTAAGACATATAAGTTAACATAGTCACCATTTCCTACTGATATGCCTAATGTGCCTTGTGCGCTATTTACTTGTGTTAACGTATATGGGTTAACATAGTCCCCACTTCCTACCGATATGCTCAATGTGCCCCTAGCACTTTTATCTATTGTGTTATGACTCTACGCCAACACACTCAACGTGCCCATGGCATCTTTATTTATTGTGTTAAGGCTTCTCACTAACATGCTCAATATGCCTTTAACACTTTTATCTCTTGCATTAAGGCTCTATGCTAACACATTCAATATGCCCTTGGCACTTTTATCATTGCATTAAGGCTCTGAGCCAACACGCTCAATGTGCCCTTAGCACCTTTATCTATTGTGTCAAGACTCCATGCCAACATGCTTAACATGTTCATGGCACCTTTATCTATTGCATTAAGGTTTTGTGCCAACATGATTAATGTGCCCCTGGCACTTTTATCTCTTGAATTAAGGCTCAGCACTAACACACTCAATGGGCCATTGGCATCATTATCTCTTGTGTTAAAGCTCTTTAGCTAACATGCCCAATACAATCATGCATTTTCTTCTAGCTGCCATGCCAAATTTCAGTATCTCTTGCGTTAAAGCTCTTCAGCTAACATGCCCAATTCAATTATGCATTTTCTTCTAGTTGCAATGCCAAATTTCGCACAATAATTTAATGGTCTCACAATAAGGTACATTTACCTATTATTTTTAACAAGCTATTCTATCTCTATTATTACACTTTAATGTTGCAGCATCTCTAAGGCAATGCTTGCTTTAACGAATTTACTTTTCCTATAATCGTTAAGGTTAGCCGAAACACTACAACCTTAAGTTTGAAATTTTGTTATGATATATTCTGTGAAATTCATTAAGTTTGAAATTTTATTTTCTTGAAGAAAAAAAATTTAGTTCACAATGTTAATCTACATTACTTTATCAAACTTTGTGGAATAATCTGACTCATTACATGAGAAATCTACAATATCGATGATGCACTCTGATTGTTTTATACAAATTCTAGAAGTGTAATCTTATTGCTCAATATCATTATATTGGTTTCCTCTCTACAAAAATTGGTTATCTATAAGACCAATATATTCTAATGTTCAAAAATGGTGTTGATTATGCACTTTAGTTTAATTTGTATGAATTCTTAAAGCATAACATCACTACTTGGTATCTACTTTATTGGTTTAATCTTGGCTAGAGATTAATTTCTACGAGATCGACACATTTAAACAAGGTTCAAGTCTAGCTTAATTATTTTTATTGACTCATAATTAGGGATTTTGTTCTAAGGACTTGGCCAATTTCTTAATCTCTATCTCCATCATTCTTACCAATACACAGATGGACAATCTCTTTATCTTTATCTAAGTTATTTTCTAACAATTAATACCATGGCTAAATCTTATTAACAATCTAGTCTTTCTTTCAGCCATTTTCTACAAGTAAGTAGATGGATGATCCCCTTTTCGCCATTTTATTCAGTTGCTACAAACAAATTTATGGTAAAATCCTATTAATAGCCTGATATTTACTTAACTATCTTCTATGAGTAAACAGATAGCTATTTCTTTCATCCTTATCCCGACTATTTTATGGCAAGTAAATTTACAACCAAATTCACTTGACAATTTAGTTTATAGATCAACTATTTTTTACAAGCAAGTAGGTGGTCAATTATTTCTTTTTTTGTATTAATCATCTATTACAAGTACCCCCATGACCAAGCTCTGCTAACAGTTATTCTCATATCACAATATTAACAAATATCACAACTATCAAGAACAAAACAACCAATTAAGACAAAGACAACAAGAAATTTATTTTATTGATATCTAAAAAACATATACATGGTCGATGAAAATATAAGACTCCAACTCAAGCATGAAAAACTTTAAGGGATGGCTATGATATTTGTCTAGCTAATTCTTCTTACAATAATTTCCATAAGTAAAATATCAAGAACATGTAACTACTAGATAAGTCAAGTTTTCTATTTGATGCCATAATTGTTCGAGCTATAATCACTGAAAAACATAAGATATGTCATGGCTCGATGTCCCTAGCATCACACTTCTCAAAGCTGTAATTCTTTTAGATTTTTTTTTGCTTCATTGAAATTATGAGTCCCCCATAAAACCATCACAAATTGGATTGAAACTTATTGGATGAAAGTTTTCAGAAGTAAGAATTTAGCTTTTTGAGAATCTAGCTTTTTATCCATAGGTGGAGACAGTAGAAATAAATTACGTGAAATCACTATTTCTCCCAACACCTTTTCCATATATTGGTCATGAACAATGTTAGGGATACATTAATGGTGATTTTGCCCTTCTTTCCCTACCAACCAAAGCATTAACACAAAGCTTAGTAGGCAAGAAATCCATCATATTTAAGGATGCAAACCACCTTCTTGGTTTGCTTCCTTCATTAGGATTTTAAGGTGCTTGATCAGCTCAAAGACACACGTGTCATCAAAATCAAGCTTTAGACCCTAAAAATCCAACAAGACAATGATAACTATCATGGCATTAGCAAACCATGGGCAAGCCTAGAGACTCACATTCAATATAATTTAGTTAACTATGGCATAAAAGGCAGCCAACCTCAGCAAAAACAATGGATTTAATAGCAAACCACCTTTTTACTTTTCTTCAGTATTTTTTTCTCATGCTTACTAAAGCCTTCAACAATAACAATTCTTTTTTAATTCATCTTTCTCACTTCCTCATAATCTAGCACAAACATAAGGCAAAACACATAAACAAAAGGCTTTTTTTAGAAACAACAAAACAAAAGTGAGGAATTCAATGACCTAAGTCCTCTATTTATACTAGACTAGAGGGTGAATATGAAGCAATACCTTTTGATATGGTATAATTATAGCCTATTTCGATTGGTTCATCTATTAACATCTCTTTACCTACCCCAAAACTAATTATCCATACATGCCTTTAAAACCACCATTTTGGAAATATGCAAAAATTGACCTTCTCCCTAAAATTTTCAAATCTTTTCACTTGCTCTTTCAAAATTAATAAATATTGAGAAAATGCACCAAATAAATAGCCATAAAAGCGGTGCATTTTAAAATGCACACCCATTAAATATAATTGATAGCTTTCCACCTAGAAAGTGACATATAGCCTGTCCAGTCGTTTCCTTTATAAACAAAAACATGTGCAACACACCCCATTAAAAGCTTTTTTTTTATCTGAACTAGACCGATCAATGCTGGTTTGGATTTGTCTTATCGATTTTATAGTTCAGTCAACAGTTCAAATGGTTTGATCAGTGGTTCGATTGAACTGGTTCAAGGTTGGCTGAAGGATGGGTCGACGGGTTGGACGTACGGATCCCGGGTGGGATTCAGGTTGACGCGCGAATCCTCCCCTACCTAAACGATGTCGTTTTGCTTATTTGCTTCCTATATAAAACCAAAATTTTTTTTTCACTTCATTTCAAGCCCCTTCAGAAAAAAAACTTCAGAGCTCTCCCATTGACTGGCCTTCAGACTGCTGCTTCGACCATCGTTTGGGTCACCGTCGACGGTCGTTGCTGATGGTCGAAAAACACCAAAAACTTCAAGAACCTCCTTTCAACGTCCTCTTTCTAGATCTGGTTTTTTGTTAACCAAAAACAACTTCGATTATCATAGATTAGGGTTTGAAGCTTTCGGCATTCTTTCTTCTTCTTATTTTTTTAACAAAACTAATTTGATTTTTTTTTGCAGGTAGCTCGATGCTGGGTTTCTCCCTGTGGGAAGGACTGTGTTTGCTTTTTTTTTGGTTTTTTTTTTGTTTGTGTTCTAGTGAGTGAAATGTTTGGGTTTTTGGTAGGGTACAGTGAAGGTTTGAGTGTAAGTACTGGTGCCTGGGGGTTTACCTCAGTGAAGAGGATTCCAGTAATGGCCAAATGAGTGCTAGGGTGAGAGGGGTGTCTTTGTACCTAAGCTTGGGGTTTCTAAAGTGTTCAAAGATCTATCCAAGAGGGGGCTAAAAGAGGAAAAAACTAGGGCTTTAAGGATTGGGTAGAATAGGGTGGCTGGTGAGGGGTTTACTAGAGATAGGTAGGATGGCTAATCTGGTGGAGAGGGGTTGTAGGGTGGCTAGTTGGGGGCAGTAGCGGTGCCGTACACCAGCCACCCTATTTTTTGTTTTCTTTTTTTTTAAATATTTATTATTATTATTATTATTATTATTATTAAACAAGAAATAAAAATAGTGGACCTGAACAAAATTGGTGTATACAACTGTCCCTCTTTGCACATTACTGAGAATTAAGAATAGGACAAAGACAAAGATAGCGATTTTGTACGGAAGCAAATCGTGGATTTTTTAAAAAACTTTTTCTTTTTTTTTAACTATAAGTCAAGTGATAAAGAAAACGATCAGGACGACATCGCAAGTCAAAAAATAAAAAGTTGACCTAGATAACATCGCAAGTCAAAATTAAAGAATTGATCGGGACAATACCCCGAATTGAAATTATGTCAAGAGGTCTTAAAGATTATGTCCGGAGGACTTAGAAATGATGTCTGGAGGTCTTACAAAATCGATCGGGATTACATTGCAAGTCAAAAATAAAGAATTGATCGGAACAACATCACGAATCAAAATTATGTTGGGAGGTCTTAAAGATTGTGTTCGGAGGTCTTACAAAATTGATTGAGATAACACCGCAGGTCAAAAATAAAGAATCAATTGAGACAACACCGCGAATCAAAATTATGCCCAAAAGACTTAGATATCTTTCCCAGAGATCTTAAAATCATGCCTGAAGTCTTACAGAATTGCTCGGAGTTCTTAGAAATTATGCCTGGAGGTCTTAAAATCATGCCCGAAGGTCTTACAGAATCGACTGAGATAACACCGTAAGTTGAAAAATAAAGAATCGATTGGGATGACACTGCGAATCGAAATTATGTCTAGAGGTTTTATAGAATCGACTGGGATAGCATCGTAAGTCAAAAAATTAAAAATCGATCGGGACAACATCATAAATTAAAATTATGTCCGGAGGTTTTACAGAATCGACAAGGATAATACTGCAGGTTGAAAAATTAAAAATCGATCGGGACAATACCGCGAATCAAAATTATGCTCGAAGGTCTTACAAAATTGATCGGGATAACATCGCAAGTCAAAAAATTTAAAAAAATTGATCGAGATAACACCGCAAATCCAAATTATGCCCAGAGGTCTTACAGAATCGATCGGGATAACACCGTAAGTCAAAAAATTAAAAATCGATTGGGACAACACTACGAATCAAAATTATGCTTGGAGGACTTAGAAATCATGCTCGAAGGTCTTAAAGATTATACTCAGAGGATTTAAAAAACATGCCTGGAGGTCTTACAGAATTGACTGAGATAACACCGCAAGTCAAAAATAAAAAAAATCGATTGGGACAACATTGTGAATCGAAATTATGCTTGGAGAACTTAGAAATCATATCCGAAGGTCTTAAAGATTATGCTCAGAGGTCTTGCAAATCTCAAAATCTTTAAATGATCCTCTTAATCAGAGGCAATGAAACTTTAAAAATTTAAAATTGAAAATGACTTTCCCCTAATCAAAGTTGATAAATGCAATTATGATACAAATGTCTATTCTCATTAAATGATGCTAATGGAAATGTTGATGTGAATACAAATGTCAATGCAAATGTAAGAATACAAATGCTTTATACAAATACATTTGACAATGACAATGCAAATGGCAATGTTCTTTTTTTTTCATGTAGATGCCCCCTACAAATACATTTTCTTAGGATGAAGATGCCATAATGCATATACAAATTCTTCTTATGGTGTGAATGCAAATGTCTTATACAAGTGCAAATGCAAATGATGCAAATACAAATATCTTTCTTATGATGTAGATGCAAGTGATGCAAATGCAAATGTCCTTCTTGTGGTGCAGATGCAAGTGATGCAAATGCAAATGTCCTTTTCATGATACAAAGGCAGGTGATGCAACTTCAAATATCTCTTTTTTATTTTTTTTCAGATCAAATGTCTTTCTCATGATACAAGTAATACAAATGCAAGATCTTTAAAAAGGTTTTGCATCAAGAATTTTTTTATTCTAGATAGAACCTTGAAACTCTAAAACTCTTTTGGGGCCAAATAAACTGGGCTTAAATTTTATTGAGGGCCAGCTAAACTGGGCTTAAAACTTTATTAATGGCCAAATAAACTAGGCTTAAATTTTTTTTGACGGTCAGATAAACTGGGCTTAGAGATTGGAGGCCAAATAAAATAGGTTTAAGATTTTTTTGGGGGCCAGATAACTGAGCTTAAAATTGAAGGCCAAATAAACTGGGCTTAAAATTTTCTTAGATTCCAGCTAAATTAGGCTTAAAACTTCATTGATGGCTTGATAAACTAGGCTTAAAATATTCTTTGAAGGCTAGGTAAACTGGACTTAAAACTTTATTGATGGCTATATAAACTAGGCTTAAGATTTCTTTAAGGGCCAGCTAAACTAGGTTTAAGATTTCCTTAAGGGCCAGCTAAACTGAACTTAAAAATTCATTGATGGCAAGATAAATTGGGCTTAAATCTTCTTTGATGGTCAGGTAAACAAGGCTTAAAATTGGGGGCTAGCTACACTAAGCTTAAAATTTACATAGATTTGAATTTTTCTTAAGAACTGACAATTTTTATTAGAAATGAAAAGAATGAAAAATCTCTTTCTTAATGGACTGGTTGATTTAGTACCCAAAGATTCTTGCTAATTCAAAAGATTCCACCATTTAAAAGTGATTAAAGAGGTAAACACTTTTTCACCAAATCTGAGCTTATGTGCCAGCTAATTTGGGCTTCTATGTCAGCAATACTGGGCTTAACTTTTCATTGGTGCCAAATAATCCGGGCTTCACGTGCCAGCTAAATTAGGCTTAAACCTCATTGATGCCAAATCATCTGGGCTTAAGATTTCATTGATGCCAGCTAAACTGGGCTTGAATTTTTTTTTAATATTTGGCAATCCCTATCAAAAATGAAAATGTGAGAATTTTCTTTCCAAATGGATGTAATGGTTCTGTAGATAGAGATGTTTATTCAAAAGGTTCTAACATTTGAAGGGAATGGAAGAGGCATATAATTTTTCATGCAAGCTCACAAATGAAACATAAACTTTTCTAAAAACATGAATTCTTTGAAAATCAAACATATTCAACATTTTTCTTAGTCTCCAAATACGACATTTTGATATATATCAAGGTCAGATTTTAAAAAGTTATTTGAGAATGAACAAAAGTTGAGATTTTCGAAATCCATCCATTTTAAACTTCTATGGCTTTGATTTTTTAGATCTTTCAAAAAGGTTTGGCTTTACCTTTGTTCAACATCCATCATATTTAGCATAAAAAGTGGCCTTTCAGGGTTTGCTCTAGACTGCCCTTTTGAGGGTTTTCACCCTAGAGCTACTTTTATTTTTATTTTTTCTTTTTTTTTTTGATTTTTTTTACTCACTATGCACTTAAAAAAATTCAAACCTAATTTGAAAGAGGAAAAGAATTTTTCTAAAAGGGTTTAACGGTTCAAACAGGAAATTAGGTAATAAAGGGGAACTCAAAAGATTCATGTTCATTTTTTTAAGAGAAATTCTTCAAGTTTAAGCCTTCATACTTGATCTAATATGGACTTTTTAAAGGTTGTAACATAGGTTAAGATTCATGGTTGCCAAAGAAAATGATAGAAAGGCTCAAAACAAGTATTTAAGGGTATTTGAAACTAAGGATCATTTTTCATTTGAAGGATACACTCTAAGATATATTCCTTTTTATGCTTTCCACCCATTCATTTCTTTTTTTTTTCTTTTTTTTATTCTTCATTTCTTTTTTTTTCTTTTTTTTTTGTTCTTTCACTGAGTGGATTTAAAACCTTTATGAACTTTTATATTGGGCTTTTGCCTTTATCACATGAGATTCCATTAGATATTCCCATTCTTAACCTTCAAACGCATTCTTTTTTGCCCCTCAATATGGAGGATGATCTTTAATCAAGGTTTATTTTGAAAAAATTCAATCAGGCTCAATAGGGTAACAAGGGATAAATTTTTATTTTATAAAGGGATAATGAAATATAGACATTTTTCATTTCAAGTATAAACACTTAAATTGAAAAACAATTCTATTCAGGAAAATAAACTTGAAGAAATGTTTTTATTCCAACAATTTTCTGGCTTTTTCTATTTTAGGGTTTTTTTTTTCATCTCTTTTTCAAGACTTTGACTTTGTTAGGACTTTATTTGGATTCGTTCAAATTTTCTAAGTGCATGGTGTCATAACCATTTTTATTTTTTTCTTTGCTTTTTTTTTCTTTTTTTTTCTTTAGCTTTTTTTTTTTGCATGCCTCTATGGCTCACACATAGATTCATTTTGCCAGTAATATGCTCTATGGAAGATGCTCCATTTGAACAGACCACCCTTAATGAAAGAAAATGGTTATGTAGAATGAACAAGAGAAGGATCGTATGGAGTGAATTAGAAAATGATTATAAGGGTTGAAACTGTTTAAAGTATCAAATGATTTAAGTTACTCCACAAAAGGAGAACAAAATGATTGATCATAACTCGAGTTATCTTTTAGAGGTAATTGGGTCTTTCTTCTCTGACAAACATGCCCTCAAGCCAAAAGACCAAGTCGATTTTGGGATAAAGAGTTGAAAGGTCAATATGTTTGAGTTCATTCAAAACTTGGCTTTGAAAATTTTGGAACTACAGCATAATCTTGACACATCAAATTACTGCATTTGAATTCTTAAAAAAAAGTCATATACACTTGATTTTCTAGGAACCACACATTTTTTCAATGGCTATTTCATTGTTCATTGCCTTAGAAAAGAATATTACCCTTTGATTTAATAATACTGTCGGTGAAAGTAAGGTTCACAAATTTGAATTCAAGGCTATCAAAAGGTCATGGTTGATGAATAGGGTCAATTGAATGATTAAAACAAATTAGTGTTTGGGTATTTGGGAAATAACTAATAGTGATCACTAATTCATCTTAAACTTAAAATTTTTTTTTTTTGCTTTTTTATGTTTTTTCTAAGGCATTGCTATAACCTCGGTATTTAACCATATGGGGGCTTTTATTCATATTTAACTTCCTTCATTTTTTACTAATTTTTTTTTTTAGAAAATCAACCATATATCGAAAACGTATAAAAAAAAAGACTTCAAAGGGTAATATAACCACAAACACTATGATGCTCAATGTCCACTGATGCAATGCAAACTTTCGGACTAAAAATTTTTTTTACCATGTTGATGGTACTCTTGAGATGACATTCAAACTTGCATAAATAAAAGTTTCCCATTTGACATTTCAATTTTAGCATCACTGACTTGCAACTTTACTACTATCAATCATCAAGACCACCAACCAGCTTTTTAAACTTTGTAGCATCCACATCGATCAAAGCTTGAACTTTATCCTTGAAGGTAATACAATCTTCTATGGAATGCCTTTTAACTCTATCATAAAATTAACATTTAGAATTAGGATCATATCACTTTGGGTATGGAGGCTTTCTAGGTCTTGTAAGAATAACAGAGATCATATGATTCTCGATCAGTAAAGTAAAAAGCTCAGCGTAAGGTATTGGAAGTGAATGATACACTTTGACTCTTTTTTTCTTATGGCTTTATGAATGGCTTGAGTTGATCCTCAGTTCTGTTTGTGGTGAAGGAATTTGAGCACACAGATGAAGTGGTCAAGGAAAATCAATGATCTAAAATATCAATTGGAGACAATATGATGGCCATTGTGAATAGTCATCTATTAGATCTTCCTGTATCACGGTGAGATTTCTCTCATTTTACCTTTTAACAATTGTTTCTTGAGCTTGTTCTGTAAAATATCTCTTTCATTTCATCATTAACATCTATAATTCTTCATCTTCTTATCCCATTATTAATTCTGCCTATGGTAAATAGTAAATTCATAAACTCTGATGAAGTATTACTAATTAACTTATCATAATAAAGAGAAACAAGGGTACCCACAAACAGGAAATTCAGCTCCCTATTGGTAAGAGGTGGTTGCACTTGTAATGCCATTTCTTTCCATCTAATAGCATATTCTTTATAGCTCTCATAGGGCTCTTTCTCATATTTTGAAGGGTTAATCGATCTGGAGCCAACTCTAACATATATTAGTATTACTTCAAAAATGTCCTTGATAAATCCCTCCAAGTATGAATTTGACTACTCTTCAGACTATAATACCAATCAGTTGCTGCTCAGTTAAACTTTCTTGAAAGACATGAATAAGCAGCTTTTTGTCACCAGTATACTCAACCATCAGTATTAAGCCAAATGTATTTTAAGACATCCAGTTTCATTATACTTTTCAAATGTTGGAACCTTGAACTTGAGCGAAATAACCACATCTAGAACTAGCTGAAGTTCCTTTAAATCACAAGATTCATCCTTACCTTTAATAGCTCGAACTCTTTCTTTCAAGTGATTGTACCTTTTCTATTCATTTAGATTCCTAGTTTTTCCTTTATGAGTCCTAAGCCAGGTCCTTCAAGATGATTATTTCCCTGAGCACATTGTCCATCGATGATTTTCTCCATCTCTTTCAAACCAATCAATATTCTCCAGATCTTTAAAAAAAATCACAGAGATTATTCTCAAAAAAAAAATTTTCTTTTAGAGTATATGAGAATTGCATTATATTAAATGAATACATAAATGGATGAGTGAATGAATGAATGAATGAGTGAATGCATGACTAATAAAATTCTTTAGTAAAAACTATGAAAATTGGCAAAAAGGCAAAAATGAAAGATGAACTATAATTCACATATCTAAATTCAACAAAAAATGTCATGTCAACATAAAAAATTTCAAACAGAAGAAATTTATAAGGTATTTTATTTTTTGAACAACCTATCACTTTATGACCCTTTTTAAACAAAATTCCCATCCATGTTTATCATCTTGCCATCCTTTGCTCGTTATTCCTAGATCTTTTAATCCCCTATTGTAGTTAGATCAGACCATTTTGCATCTATGAATGACTGTACCTTGTGCTTGAAACCCTTACAAATCTCAATAGAATGTCATATATTCCCATTATGGTATTCACATCCTACATTTGGGTTAAATTATTTTGGGCACGGAGGCTTTAAAGGCTCTGAAGGCTTAAAGACAATAAGGTGTCTCTCAAACAGATGAAAAAAATTTTTTTTTAATGAAATAGGGAGAGGGTCTTATTGCTTTTTTTTTTTTTTGGTAATTTTTGGGTAACAAGTTGACTTGGAGTTCTAAGGTTCGAAAATGGTGTAAAGGTTTGAACTTGAGCAATCAATTGAATAAGTGGTTGGGGAATGAAAGGTTGAAGATTTTAGTTCAAATATGGACTTCTTGGAGATTGTATGAAATTTAAGGGCCTGATCATAAATGTTTGGAAAAGAGGCCAAAAACATTCATGAGAAAGATTTGCATGCAAGTTTGAAGTTGGATCAATTAGCAAAAGCTACATGAAACCTAGTAATCTCGTTTTGAAGATCAAATTCTGAAGCTCAAACCCTTGAATGGTCAGATCACTTATCCTTTTCATGATCTTGTCAAAACTTTCATTATTGCTTAAACCATTGAATGATTCAGCATGCTTTAAAAATGTACTAGGCCTAGTGAGAATCGATTGATCATGACTCTATGAATTCGTAAGACTCATTTGAGGCTGAAGTTGGTAAGGACTTTTTTGAAAAGGTGTCAAAATAAATTTATTAAATCTATCCATGATTTTCATCAACTTAATAAGCTATTTTTTTGAATGTCATGACCAAACTCCTATTGATTTCATTTTAACGCATTGATTCAAGCCTCCAAGTGATCTTTCATATTTTTAGCTTTTTATACTCATTAACAACAATATTATTTCAAAGGTTTAACACCAACACTGTTTGTGCTATTATTCTTACTGAATGAATGGTACAATTCCTAATTTGTATGTAACATGTTTATGAATGCTTGAATATGATAATGATGCAAAAGATATATACAAAGATGGAATAACCCAAAAATATACAAATCAAGCTAATGATGAAAGGAATGACTAAATTCCAAAAAGAAAATCCAAACTCCTTTTTTTATTTTTTCATTTTTTTCATCCCTTTTTGTTTATCTTAACTTTATTTACACCATTATTACCCTTAAACACAAATTGTATCCACGTGCCCCACATATCCTAATTTGGGTAATTTTTATAAAAGAAAAGAAAAGAAAAATATGGCATGGCTTTAGACTTCTAAATGATTTTTATAAAAGGTTGACACCCCTAATGGCTCTATGAGAACTCTTTTTCCTTTGCTGTTCTTCTTTTTATCTTTTTTTTCAACTGACCTAAAATAAATACCACATCTTAAAATATAATGCACACAATCAAAGAATATATATATATATATAAACTCAAGAATTCAAAACAAACAAGTAAGAGAAATAATATAACAACCATACAACAAAATAATATAATGTATAATGTCCTAACTTTGGGTAATTTTCTAAAAGGTGACATGTCTCTATCTTAGGCGAGCTTCTTATAGCTCTCAATATGCTGGGTTAGGATTTATTTATCTAAGGTTCCCAGACCATTCCTTACATCATCGTCTATTATAGACTAGTAAGGCTCCCCGATTCTCACCCATTCTAGGCTACTAATGGAAAGGGTTCAATATAAGTGAAAGTGTTTCACTAGCAAATGTGGAGGTTATCACCTCATGAGAGCGTAGTTACTTCACTTTCTCCTAAAAAAAATAGAGCCCGGGTCTAGAGCTTATGCATGTTAATGAATATGCAAAATGTATGCAAATAGATATATTAATTAAAATAACATAAATAGATCATAAGCACAAAATCAAAATAAAATAGTAACTAACATGCAATTTATTTTATTCATTAACTTCTATATTTTTGAAAAATAAAATAAAAAAATTAAATTAAATATCAAATAAAACCAATTAAATCCAACAATTATCAATAATGCATAATTAAAATTTTGGCCTGACTCTCAAACATCCCCAACAAAGTCACCAAGCTGTCGTAACGGTTTTGGGACTGCCAGACATAATGTGTTTTAAGATAAAAAAAAATAGAAGAGAAGTTGCCACTAATCTATTTTAGGGTGTGATTGGTCACCCAAAAGTTTATCTTTTTAATAAAACTTTAAAAACGAGTTTAAAGTTTATCAAAATGATAATTTTTGGTCTACAAAAATTAAGTTGAGTTTAAGAGTCGGTTACGTGTGGGGAAGGATTAGCACACCCACAACACCTACAAATTGGTACCATTTAATCATGCGCTATTTTCGGTGTTGAATAAAATGGTTTTGACTTGAAATTTAATACTAATTTCCTTCGTTTAAAAAAATGTTTTTTTTGCTAAAATTTTTTTTATTTAGAAATATTGAGAAAATCTTTAAGTTAAAGAATTATCTTAAAATTCTCCAACACCTAGGCAGAATTTAAGATAATTATTTTCACTTGAAATTTAATACAATATCCCTTAAAATGAAATAACACTCTTTATAGAAGATAATTATTGGTGACTCTCCAACATCTAGGCAAAGTACCAAGAATCATTTCCTTCGGAATGTTATTTTTATTTTATAATATCACAAATTTTAAAAAAAATGTATTATTCCTTTTTATTATAAAATATTTTATCATCAAGTGGTAAATAAATAAAAAAACACTAAAGACAGAAGAATGCAAATGATTGCTAATGATAACATGATAACGTATGTATGCCAATGAATATTATGCAATACAAACAAATGGATTCTTAAATATAATGCGACCACCTTGTCTCTCCAACATCTAAGGAGAGCTTAGGTGCGACTATTTATATTTAAGATACTATGTTATTATTATACTTATTTATTAAAATTTTTATCTCATTGTTAAGGTGAATTAATGACAGGCATGAAAAACTTAATGAAATAAAATTTCTTAAATACCTCATCATCTAGGCGGCATTTGAGAACAAATTACTTCAAGTGAGATTTTCACACGTGTCTTTAGGATTTTTTGATGGTTTTTAACCTGGGTATGGGTCAAGGTTTTAAAGTTTGAATGATTTTTTGGTAATAATTCGAGAATGCATATCGAATTTGAGGTTTTAGAGTTTTGAATTTTAAGGTTTTGGATTTTACGATTTGGATTTAAGGGTTTGGATTTTAGGAGGTTTTGGATTTTTAGGGTTTTAAAATTTTGGGTTTAGGTTTCAAAGGTTTTGGGGTTTGGATTTTAGGGTTTTGAATTTAAAGGTTTGGATTTTAGGGTTAAGGTTTTGAATTTTAGGTTTGGAGGGTTTAAGGATTAGATTTTTTAATTTCTTTTAAAGAAACACGAACATCTCTAAAAATCTCCAACATCTAGGCGGACTTTGGGAGCAAGTTCTATTTTTATAATTTTGAAAATTAATTAAAAGTTTTCATATATATTTTTTAATGAAAATTTATTGTTAAAGATATTATTAATTTATTATTTAATATCTTTTTATACCTTTAATTTTAATTTTCTTTTTTATTAATAATTTCTCAACATCTAGGCAGAATTATTTTTAGAAGTATATTTTTATTCCCTCCAACATCTCAGTAGGGAAAATTAAAATATATATATATTATTCAATTCTTATTTTTTTTTAGATTATTATTATTATTATTATTTAGCATTTTAAATTTTTTTTAGTTATTATCTTATTTTATTTTCATTTTATTATTATTAAAAACAACTAAATATTTATCCTATCAAATTTAAAAATTTATCATGCATGAATATAAAAATAAATACTCAAAATAACAAAAATAATAATATATTAAAAAAATTAGAGAATTAAAAAAAATAAAAAAAATTTTTTTACCTGACTGATCCGGTCAAGGCTTATCTGGACTGGTCTAACCGATTCTATTGTTCAATCAACGATTCAATTAGTGGTTCGGTTGAGCCAATTTAAGGTTAGCTGAGGATGGGTCGACGGGTCGGATGCGTGGATCCCAGGTTAAATCTAGGTTGACGCGTGGATCTTCCCATGCCCAAATGATGTCGTTTTGCTTATTTGCTTCCTATATAAAACCAAAATTTTTTTTTCACTTCATTTCAAGCCTCTTCAGAAAAAAACTTTAGAGTTCTCCTACCTGCCAGCTTCTGAACCGTCGCTTCGGCCACCGTCTGGGTCACCGTCGATGGTGGTCGAAAAACACCAAAAACTTCCAAAAGCTCCTTTCAACATCCTCTTTTCGGATCTGATTTTCTTTTAACTAAAAACAACCCCTATCATTGTAGATCATGGCTTGAAACTTTCAGCCTTCTTTCTTCTTTTTCTTCTTTTTTTTTAACAAAACTGACTTGATTTTTTTTTTTTTGTAAGTAGCTTGGCCTTGGGTTCTTCATTGCGGGGAAGACTGTGTTTGCCTTTTTTTGGTTTTTTTTTTTTTTATGTTTTGGTGAGTGAAATGTTTGGGTTTTTGGTAGGCTGCAATGAATGTTTGAGTGTAGGTGCTGGTGCCTGAGGGTTTACCTCAATGAGGGGGATTCTAGTAGTGGCCAGATGAGTGCTGGGGTGAGAAGGATGTTTGTGTATCTGAGCCTGGGGTTTCTGAAGTGTTTGAAGATCTGTCCGAAAGGAGGCTAAAAGGGGAAGAAACTGGGGTTTTAAGGATTGGGTGGAGTAGGTTGGCTGGTGAGGGGTCTACTAGAGGTAGGTAGGACGGTTGGTTTGGTGGAGAAAGGTTGTAGGGTGGCTAGTTGGGGGCGACATCGGAGCCGTACACTAGCCACCCTACTTTATGTTTTCTCTTTTTTTAAAAAGTAATTAATTTTTTTTAAAAAATATATTTATTATTATTATTATTATTAAACAAGAATTGAAAATAATAGACCCAGATAAAACCGATGTCTACACCACCTGATTGAAGCTAGCTTACAAAATAGATGTTAGGTTTGAAAGTCGATTGAGCATGGGAAAGGTTATAGCATCCCTACAACGCCCATCCAAAAAATGGTGCCAGTACGATTTCGAATTATCCAAGCTTTGATCATCATTTCTTACCAAATAATTTATTAATTTTATTGTGGCAATAAAATCTTTCATAAATTTTATTTATTTGTTATTTTGAAAGCATTATCCACACAGATTTTCTCCCTTTTTTTTAAAATTTTTTTTGCCTTTTTTTGTTTTGAAATATATTTCTTTTCAAAAATATTAGTGACAAAAAAAATTCTTTTTTTAATATAAACCAAAAAATAATAAAATAATCAACGTAAGGATACTGGCTTATCCAAAACGACGTCGTGTAAGGCGATATATAAGACATCTTTTACCATTTTTTCGTAGAAATCCCAAAGCCTCTCTCTCTTTAACCCTAAAATCCTCTCCTTTCTCTTTAAAAAACCTCCACCGAAAACTTCAACTAGGATCGAAAAATCCATCGATTTTTGAAAATGTTACCAAAAAATTCAAACAAAAACTAAAAAACTATCAGTTTTTGGGAAGTTGGTTGGAATGTGATTCAAAAAATTCAGCTGATCACCGAAAACTTCATCAAAAAATTTATACTTAATCGAAAAATTCAACCGAACCCAAAAAAATCTGAAAAAATTTTAAAAAAATCCAAAAGAACTCCAGATGATTCTAAGCCTTCTCCGAACCTTCTACAACCCTAAATTCACCTCTAGAAACCTGAATTCACTCTCAAAACCACAAATTAATCCCAAAATCCCAAGACCAAATTCCAGAACCCTTTCTGCTTGAAATTTCCCCAAACCTTCTTTTAGTGATTTTTTCTCTATTTTTCTTTGTGTTCTTGTTCTATAGAATAAGTTCAATTTATAAGCAGTCTAGGATCAATTCAAGAAATGGATAGAATCAATCCTAGGCTTGATTCCTGGGATTACATTCTATTCAGACGAGATTTTAGGTTCAAAATTTCAGCAGTATTAATTTGATTCTGTATTAACCTAAAAATATTGTGATCCTGATCTTAATTCACGTACAGGTTGAGCAAAAAAGGAAATGAAAAAAATAAAAATAAAAATATCTAATTGGACCAAAACGGACCATAATGGATCTGACCAAAATGGCGTATAGTTGGGCTTAATCAGAATGGGTCCAGTTGGGCTTAAACTAAAGTGGGCCTGATTGGACCCAAACCAAAACAAATCTAATTGGGCTCGGATCAAAATGAGCCTAATTAGGCCCAAACCAAAATGGATTTCTACACATTCTATTAAGAAAATTTCACATGTCTTTTTGTTCATAATTGAGTTTGGAATTATAATAACAAAAGAAATAGTTGAGTTTGGAAGTTGAATTTGTACCTGAATTTCTTTTATACATATATATATATATATAATATATAAGATAATTGTAGCTATTATTAAAATTAAAATGCTTATTGATATCTTGAGAGAAAAAAAATTATTAAAAAATTAATATTTGATAGACTGTTAGTTAAATTTTTAATTACACAAATGGTTTTAAATGATTGACATATGTTTTATTTTTATTTTTAATTATTTTTTAAATATATTTTTAAAGATATGTGTCACATTTTTAAAGTCGCTTGTTTAGTATAAAAACTCAATTGTTGTATTTGATATTTTTTCTTATGAAAATTTATAAAAAAAAAGATAAATTTAGTACCATTTATTACATTAAATTTTGTTAAGAAATTAAAAAAAAAAGTGTAAATACGATTGGCGACGGCGTGGTTTCATGCTCGTTGACTCGATATATAATAGGGTTAAACATTTTTTGCTCATCTACCATACCATTTTTCTTAATTTAAACCTTAACAAATAAAAATTTTTAATTAAGTATAACGATAACGAAAAGAATGATGTGGCTTTTTCAGCCAACAAAAAATCACCAACTAAAATAGGATGCCACGTCACATTACATGTATCATCATGTCAGCAAGTGGGTCCATTGATTAAGTAATAAATAAAAATGAGTCAATTAGTATACAAATTATCATACATTAATTTGATATTATTGATTTTTTAGTTGATATCATTACACTATTTAAGATATATTTAAGACTCAAATAAAAAATCATCTACTATGAATCATATAAAAAAGAAAAAAAGTCTATAACTAACTTATATTTTTGTGAAGGTATAAGTCATGATATAATTTATATTATGAAGTACTTATCATATATATTTTGTTTATTTAAAAGTATTACCTATATAAAGTAGGATTCCAACTATCATATTCATAATTATTTTTGTTCATAGCTTTCAAACGTACGTCATCGAAAAAATTAAAAAAGAAATATTTTGACAAAAACTCTCCACTTATTGCAAATTCTTTTAAATCGGCTACCTCATAAAAAATTTTTGAGAGAAGAATAGACAAGAAATTAAACGATAATTATTTTATCTAATTCAATTAGTTTATATCAAGCGTTGTCAATCCATTTTTTAATTTGTTACTCAAACATCAAATATTATGATCTTAGGCATGAGATAGTAATTCCAATTTGGATTTTAAGTATTTGTTTTTGAATATGAAAAATGTTTTAAGTAAAAATTATTTACATTTTTACTATATCAAAACTAAAGAAATTACATTTAATTACTTTATTTAGGATAATAATGTTTTTCTATTTTATTAATTATTTTTATTAAATCAGTTCATATTTATTTTTTCCTATAATATATTATTATTATTTAAATAAAATATGCAGCACTTATATTAGTTATAACTTTAAAAAATTTGCATTTAACTAATTGGCTCTCTTCTTCGCAAAATCTTATCTTTTGATTGTTCTATGAAAATTTAAATAACTTACACCAAAGAAAAATTATCCATTCATAAATCATTGATATCGAGATTTAATACTAACTTTAAAAAAAATAAATGAAACCAAAAAAAAATTAAAGAATCATAAAATTGATTCACATCTTGACTTACTTCCTAAGTCAACTGTTTAAGCATATATCACTTCATGAACATATCATCTATTAATTAAGATAAACTTTGATCTATATTTGCAGCCATCATGTATCCTTAGTTGGATATAAAAGTTGTTTGTTTAAACTTTTTTAACATGTAATGGAATAAAAATTTTAGTTTTTTTTTTTAAGACAAAACTCATCGCTCTAAAAAAGATTTTAATTTTTTTAATATATAATTAGAACTATTTTTTATTCTTTCTTTAGACTTTTATGTGAATTCTTAATTTATATGTTTTCCTCTTTTTTTTCTTTCCTTTTTCCCATATAGTTTTTTTTTCTTACACGGTAATATTGTAGTGGAAGGTTGGTCAACTAAATTTAAACCTTATTAAAAGAAATTTACTTAAGTAATAATACTCAAGATATTGGCAAAAAAAAATTCCAAGATTAATTAGAAAATAGATAAATAAAAATTATCAATATTAATAAGGAATTACCAATATAGAAAGGTTTATTCTAATGAGTATTTCAGCGCTAATAAAAGAAATAAATAAAATTTTGTTAATATTTTAATTTAATAAAAAATTATTAATTATGTATAAAATAATTAATTTAATAAATGATCAAAATTGTATACATAATTCGATGTTGAAGTTCTCTATTTAGATGTAGATAAGATAAACATGGTAAGTTTGTATTGAGAAAAATTTATACGAAATTCTTTATGTAAGTGTTTGATATGGGGTGATAAGTTATGTGTTAACATTTTAGGAATGCTAAGTGGTAATGATATTAAATCATTGGAGTGATAAAATCATTACTTTGAAGAGTGATTTAATCTCCTTTTTTAAGGGTGAAAAGGTTTAACCACTATGGGAAAGTAATCTCTACTAATTTTTTGACTAATTTATCTATTATAGCGGGAATAAAAATAGGATTCCCTCCAAATTTATTCTCTATACGCAGATGAAAAATCAACCATTCTCGGAGACTCTGGATATGATTTGTGACTTTGCCCTCATTCTGTTATAGTTTTTATTTAAGGTTTTTTCGTTGTTTATATTAGTAATTTTTTAAAGTTTTTTCATTCTTTTTCCAACGGGTGCTTGTAAAGCTTGAAGCATTGTTTTTGAAGTTTCTTGGTCAGAGCAACCTTCCCTTTATATACTATTAACCATAAATCTTGTTAAAATTAGTGGTTGATTTTTTTCCATTTTGAGTTTATGGTTATTTTGACTGTTATAACTTTATTAATTTTTTATTTTTTCAATTATCCAAAAATTGTTTCTTTTCAAGTTATATTAATGTTTCAACTTAATGAATGTGGTTGTTTTGGCTTATTTCATTTTATAACGTGCTTTCTTTTTGGAAATATTATATGTAGTAATGACTCGATTTTCAAGGCTTACGCTTTTGCTAAATCTTGCTGTCGTTACTATGCAAATGAAGCTATTTGATAAATTATATTCAATCTTATTATTTATAACAATACTTGTACTTCAAATGAAAGAGATCCATAATTTATTAGGATAGAATAAGGATGCTTGGCGTAGACATCATATTAGATCATTGAATATTGGAAAAACTGTGTTTGATACTGATCTAGGGTGCTTAGAGGACACAAGGGTAGATAGGAGAGCATTTCAAAAGTTATGTCACCTATCAGGAACAGTCGGTAAATTCAAACCAACTAAAATATGAATTTAGAGGAAATGGTAGTTATTTTCCTACATGTAATTGCCACGATATTAAGTAGACTTATGAAAAGACAATTTGCTCATTTTGGTGAAACCATTAGTCAATGGTTTCATGCTGTCCTTAACACTGTCTTGCGTTTCCATTCCATGTTGTTAAAGAAATTTGAACCAGTGACAGAGGATTGCAATGATGATAGGTGAAAGTGTTTCAAGGTATATGTCAATAGAGAAAAGGTTTTCGTTTTATTGTTACATCTTTTTATCTTAATATTGTCTTCAATTAAGTTGATTTTTTATTTAGAATTGTCTTGGTGCACTTGATGGGACATGTACAAGAGTCCATGTAAATGAAGTTGACAAACCTAGGTATCAAAATTGCAAAGGTGAGATTGCTACTAATGTCTTAGGTGTTTGCACCTGAGACATGCAATTTATATGTCTTGCTTGGTTGGAAGGGTTCAGCTAGTGATTCTAGAGTGCTTCGAAATGCCATTTCCAAAAGAAATGGTTAAAAGTACCACAAGGTATGCAAAACTTCATATAAATTAAAATTGAACTTTTTCATATCATATAAAGACATAATTTAATTGTATTAAAACTAATTAAATCAATTATATTAGATTATAGGATACTATTACTTATGTGATGCTGGTTACACAAATATAGAAGGGTTTTTGGCTTCTTATAGAGAGCAAAAGTATTATTTGAACGAGTAGAGTCAAAGGCAACAACCCACTAATGCTCATGAGTTTTTTAACATGAAACATTCTTGAGCTAGAAATGTCATAGAGAGGTGTTTTGGATTGCTCAAGGCAAGATGGGCAATTTTAAGAAATAAGTCCTTTTACCCTATGAAAACTCAGTGCGAACCATTAGTGCTTGTTGTTCTCTTTATAATTACATTAGAAAAGAAATAGCCATTGATCTTATAGAGTATGATATTAGTGAGGATTTAGATAGCTCTTAACAAGCTGAATTAGGTGATAGGATTACCAATATTGAGAGTACTGATGATTCGTCTAGTTTTAGAGAAAACTTAGCAAATGAGATGTTTAATCATTGGAGAAATGCAACAAATATATAGTTTGTCATGCATGTAAAACAACCACTATGTTGGCTTAAAATTTTCATTTCTGTTTTTGACAATTTAAACATGTTCTGCTTTTAGTTATGGGGTTTTTTTTTTGTTTATTTTATGAAAAATGTTTATTATTATTTGCTTAGAACAATAAATTTGTTTCTTTACAATGTGTTATATTTTTAAGCATATTGTGCCTTGCTTACATTTACTTTGGCATGTAATATTACTGAAATAGGATGGAGAATGAACAAAGGGTAGTTGACGATGGGAAGAAAACTATTAATTCCCAAAAAGGTGAGACCTTGAGAAAAAGAAAGAAAAAAAAAGATTAAGTTGAATCATTTAGCCAGAGTTCGGATGAAGCTTGAAGATGCCAAGTTAGTTGAACGTATGAGTAAAGCAATCAATGTTGCAAATTGGAAAGTTGGTAACAAGGTTTTAAATAACGGTTGTATAATGGAATAACGGTCGTAAAATTACAGTAGCACTATCATCTGCCACTGCTATCGGGAAAAATGTAGTTGAAAAATTGAATCATACTACAAACGATCCATAACAGTCGCTAGAAAATAGTGTAACGGGAAATAACGACAATAATAGATCGTTATTGTCACTATCCTCGTTTTCTTAATCACTGGTTCAAATTAAACAAAAAAAAAACTTCAATTGACAATAATTTTAACTTAATCCACAAATTACTCAAATTCAAATCAATCTCAAGTTTTGAATCAAGAATCAAAATAAAAAAAAGTTAAATTACCTGTTTTTTTTTTTTACAAAATTTTTATAAAATAATATTGATCTTCGTAATAATTTGAGAGAGATAAGATTGAGATATTCTATAGGCAATGACATTGATGAGGGTACGCGAGAGAGTGATAGATGCAGAGAAAAAAAAGGGGAGAAGAAGAAAACACGAAGAAGAGTTGAGAATAGACGAGGGTTTTGCTTTGGGGGAAATTTTGGGGGATGGGGCTGCCTGAAGAGGACGCGTAGGTGGGGTGGGGGTGGGGTGGGCTAGGATGGGTGGGTGGGTGAGTTTTTATTTATTTAATTTTGTAATTAATTTTTTTAAAATATAAATTTGAAAATTTGAAAATTTTGAAATTATATATATATGGATTTTGGATGAAAATTTTTAATAAATTTTTTTGTATAAGTTAGATAAAAAATAATTATAATTAAATATTATAATTTAATTTTATTATTTATTAATTTATGATTTTGTATTTGAAATTTAATAATTTTTTTATTATTTTGGTATTTATATTGTTGTCAATTCTTTTGTTATAAGATTAATTCTTATTAATTTATAACTATAATTGATGGAATTTGAAATTATTATATTTTTAAGTTTGTAATTTTATTAAATATGGATGCTTGGTATTTAATGTATTATGTTTAGTTAATATTTTAATTTATCTAGAATTAATTTTGAATATGAACTTGACTTAAGTAAAAATTTTGTTGCTAAACCAAATATAAATATTTTATTATAATCTAAATAAAATTGAGAATAATTGTTTTAGAAAATAAAAATTATAAAGTGTCATAAATTGTTTTAAAAAACAGTAAATAAGAGTTTTTATAATTATAATTATAATTATTACATTTTATAACAAATTGTGCAAAATTAAAAAAAATTCACAACACGATGACTGCAATAATCTTTGTTATATTCGAAAATATGATAAACACGACACGACCGAAAACGTGACTTCGATCGTTATTTAAATCCTTATTTGGTAATGAGACATTCAAAGTAGGATTTCACCAACAAATTGGAGAAAATACTTAAGAAAAAGTTGACAGGTTGTGGGTTAAGAGCAAATCCTCACATTAAAAATAGATGTAAGACATTAAAAAAATAATATCATGCCATTGTGGAAATGGTTGGACATGGTTTTGGTTTTCGATGGAATGATAAAGACGTGTGTGTTGGCAGATAAATAAGTTTTTGATCTTTGGGTAAAGGTAAAATCTCATTTTAAAAATGTTGATGTATTTTTTTATTCTATATTGTTTTACAAGTGCAGATTCTTTTTTTTATGCAATTTGCATAGCCACCTTACTACTATTAGCCTTAGAAACAAGCCATTCCCACATTACTTTGAATTAGCAGAGATTTTTGGAAAAGATAGAGCTAATGGAGATGGTACAAAGGATTTATTTGATTCATGTGAAGAGATGGACGGGAAAGAAGAAACAAAGACTGCTTAAGAAGATGCTGAAATGGAAATCAATAGAGAGATCACACTTGACAATGCTAACTCACTATCATCTATTTGGAAACCTACTTTAGCTTCTACATGTACAGAAAAGACAAGCAAGAAAGCTGAAGGAATGGAAGCAAAAGAAAGAAGCACGGTGATGTTGTGACGGAAAACTTGGTGTCTGAATTGGAAAGATTGGCAAGTCTTTTAAAGGGGCTAGGGAGGACTTCAAGCTAATTACAAGCTTTTTTAAAAGGAAAGCTCAAGGAGATGAGAGATGTATGACTTTATTCAATGAGATTATGAACATTGATGACTTAAATGATGAAGCATGTTGACTGTGAGTGAGATTTTGATGAAAAATGAGTCAAAAATTGATTTGTTGTTCACCCTTCCTCCACAATTAAAGAAAAGGTTTATCATGAAGCTCCTTGGGAACACTTCTGAATATGGATTCAAGCCATCATTTGGTTTTGATACTTAATTTATACTATGATTTAGTATCTTGTTCTTAAGACATTAATAATTTATACTGATTTAGTTCTTGTTCTTATGACATCAACTTAGGACTTTTTGCTTTTTTAAGAGTTTGAATAAAGATGAATTAGGATTTACGATCTTGTTCCTAAGATGTGAACTTAGAAACTTTTGTTTATCTTAGGTATTGAATAAATATGACTTAGGTTTTTGTTTCTACAATGTGAAAGTAGGAACTTTTTACTTTTATCTTGAGAGTTTGAATAATATTTGGATTTGAAGCACTTTCGGGTTAAATTTTTATTTAGTGGTTTTGTTGATGCTGTTGGCTCTAATCTCTAGAAAGCAAAAAACAAATCTATTTTTAAAGGGTAGAAAGGAGGGTTAAGCCAAGTGTGAAGGCAATGACCCAATAAGCATTATTTAACTTGATATCATTTGTTTTTTGTTTAAAATTGCTTTATGCATACCATTTTGTCATGATCAGAACACATTGTACTACTTAGATAAATGTTTAATGTATATAATCTGTAGAGAACAAGATTATTAGTGAATTTGAAAAGCATTATGCTTGTGTTTAAGTGTGTTGCAGGTGTATGTGCTTAATCGAGCCCCCATAAGCTTTGTTTCCATGTACAAAAGGCAATTTCTGCTTAGTGTTTGTGAATATTCCTTAATGAGATTCCAACCACTACACCTTTAAAGTGCGTTTTGTTTTAAGTCATTTTTAGTCTTTTGTTCTAAATGTTTCTTGTCCTCCCCTGTTTTTATTCTATATAATTATTAATGTTGATAGTGATGCAACAGAAAAATAGATTTTGCTGAAATAATATCCACAAACCAACTGTGGTTCAAATGATAAGATCAATGGGAATGATTCTGTTTATTTTATGAATGTCTTCAAAACAAGAAACCTTGTTCGTGCCTACCAGCAACCTGACCATTTTGTAGCTTTGACATAAAGGGCTACTTGTACCTCGGCAAGATTTAGGTTGGAATTGACTTGAATTTCAGAGCAGGGATCAAAGTTCATGACCTAGCAATTCAAGACCATCATAGAATTAGGTCAGTTCAGTCCATGTCCTAAGGCGCATTTGCTTTGAAAAGCCTTTTGTTTAACATCTTGGCTTCTCTAATCTTGAGTTATAAATAGCTCTCATCTATGGTCAATCCTTTTTATACTGCTTTTGTGATATAAATACAAGTTTGAATTTAAAGGAGTGCTTGAATGGCAGATATAATTATAATTCTTAATGAGTTGTATCCATTTTTGGGCTAAGAATGCTTGATGCTTGATCAGTTATCTCATGCTGGTCTGGGTTTTGCCCTAGAGAGGTCTCACGGCAGTAGTAATGATGAAAGTGGTAACTCGTATGAGTTAGAAAACCAGGGGGAGGAAGATAATGATGATGAGGAGGATGAGGGAGGAGCAAAGGGAGAAGTATCCCAATTTTTGCATCAATTGTTTGCCCTTGCTTTGTCAAAATAGACATAAACAACAATAGTGGGATCTTAATTGTTGAAGAAGGTGTCGAGGGTTCTGTGAGATTAGCTTTGTTGCCTAATGGTGGTCCTTCTGGTCTCTTTTTTATTTGGATGGAAAAGTTAGATTCTTTTATTGAAGCTGTTTCATTTTAAACAAGTTCGGTGTTACTTTTAGATTTTTTTTAAGGTTATTTTAGATATTTTGTACTTGATACTTTTTTTTTTTCCATATAATACCAAATGCAGTAATTTAAGATCACCATTAATTTAGAATATTATACCAAACATATTAATTTAAGATCATTGGTCATCAAATCACCTTGATGATCAAATCACCTTGGTGATCTTATCACCATGGTAATTAGATCACCATGGTAATTAGATCATCACGGTGACCTTGAAAATGATACCAAATGCTAACTAGGTGAAGTTCATAAAATTTTTTATTAGAAATAATTAAATCAAAATCGATAGATTGAACGATTTCATTACATAAATCAAGTGCGAAAATTTTTTTAAAAAATTTAATAAATTTTGATATATATTATTAAGAGTTTATCTTTGATACATTGTTAGTATATAAATTCTATACACTATCAGTAAATTAGATGATACTACTTCATTAATAAGCAAATATCAACATTTAAAATAAATATACAAAAACTAATATTTTTTTTAAAAACCTTACTCATTAATGAGGTGGCATAATTTGATTCACTTTTATTAATAAGATGGTATCATCCTTTTTACTAATGAGCAAATATCAACCCTTAAAATAAATATACAAAAACTAATATTTTTTTTAAAAACTTATTCATTAATGAGGTGGCATAATTTGATTCACTTCAGTAATGAGATGGCATTATCTTATTCACTAACAATATATAGAATCTATACACTGACAGTGCATCAAATATAAATCTTATTTTTAAATAGATATTTTTATTAAAAATATTAAAAGAATTTTTATCATTAAATAAGTATTTATCAAATTTAAATTTTAAATAACATTTTAAAAAAATTTTTTACATATTATTGATTTTTACATTAAATTCTATCAATCTATCAATTTAAATTTTTTATTGAGATTTTTATTAAATCATTTTAAAAATTCATAAATTTAAGGTATATAACTTAGTGAATAAGTTTTGCACCATTTGTACTTCCTCGTTGCACTACTTATACTACAATAATTAAGATTTTCATTGACGATTTTCTTGTGATCATGAGAAATTTTGTCACAAATATTGTAACAAAATTTTTCTATGACACTATTGTAATAAGTAATTATGATGTATTGTTAGTCAATCACTAACATATTAGTAATTGTGATGGTTTAAACTTTTTCACAATTAAATCATTACTATAAGTATGTTCTAGTGACATAAAATTATTTGTCACTATAGAATTATCACTAATAAAATATACAAATCGACGGAAAGTGATTTTTGATAAGAAGTAATGTACTAGTGATGACATATAAAGTGGTCACTACTATTAGATTTTGTTGTGACAAAAAATAATTTGTCACATAAAACTTTACTTTTTGTTTCAAAAATTTTTGTCACGATTAAATCTAACATATTACTATAGATTATATTTAATCACAATTACAAACTTATAAGTGGCAATTGAAATCATCACTATTGAAAATATTATAATGACTAGAAATTTATTTGTCACAATTTATCTTGACAAATTTTAGATATTAATTTTTTATTGTAATAACAATTTATGTTTTATTTAATTTATTTTTTACTAAAATAACAATTGTAAAAGGTTTTTAAATATAAATATATTCAAACTATTAATATTAAAAATTCATCACTAATGTTAACTTATTAATAGATATTTACAAAACATAACATAAATTTAACACAATATTAAAAAAAATATAAAAAATAAAGATTTATATCAATAAAAATATTTAAAATAGATTTTGTGACATGCAGGTGTTTAATTTTAATTAGTAGTTTTTTTTTTCATAAAAATAGCATTATTCTTAATTTTTGTGATTTGTTTAATTAATTACTTAATTAATATTAATAATATAGCAAACATGTTTAATAGATTGTTTTTATATCAACAATTAATGTGGTAGGTTATTGTTGGTGAGTGGATCCATTTCTCTTCTATTTTTATTTTTGTGATATTCTTGGCTTGTTTTGATAAAAGCTAATATTCCAATTCTTTTGCGAATAACAAAATAATGCAAACGACTATAAAACTTGGGAGAAAAAATAGGGATTTCTTTTTTTTTCTTTATTGCTAAATCCATTGGAGTTGAAAAAATAATTGTGAATTTATGGTCCTATGAGTTCTTTTCATCATCAAGATTTATAATCAAAACGGAAATAAATATTTATACTCAATAAAAATTTTTGTACTTAAACAAAAGTCTTGAATTGAAACTAAAAAAATTATAAATAGTTATTCTAATCATCATCATCATCCTTAGCTTCAACTTCACTTGTTAGTTTTATTTCATCATCATCATCCATAAAAATAAATTTATCATGATCAAAGTCATCATTCTTTTTTGCAACACTTAACATATTAAGATTTAATGGATTTTCTTTAACATTTGTACTGGCTAATTTAGGCCTATCTAAAGACATCATATTATCACCCTCATCCTTTAAGATTTAATGGATTTTCTTCAATATTTATACTGGCTAATTTAGGCCTATCCAAAGACATCATATTATCACCATCATCCTTTGCATTAGATTTGTAGGATCTGAAACCTAACTCTTCATTTTCTTGGCATGGCTTCTATTCTACTTTTTCAAAAGGCAAATCATATAAATCACAAGGTTTTGTTTTTGCCACAACTAGCCAATTGGTATTTTTAATATCTTTTACATAATAAACTTGTTTAGCTTGAAAAGCTAAAATATATGGTTAATTAGTTTTCAACTTATGAGTCACATTGATCATAGGAAACCCAAACTTGTCTTCTTTAAATCCTTTTTAATGATATACATCCCACCAATCACCCTTAAATAAAATGACATTATTTTCTCTAGGATAATTTAATTATATGATGCCTATTAACTCACTAAAATAACTATCATAATGTATAGATTTATGGACCTATCGCTAGATATAGATTAGAGGAGTCGTCACCAATCTTTTTTAGATGTGATCGGCCACCTAATTAAATCTGTCATATTTAAAGAGGAATCTCAAGATTGACTTAGGTACCTTTAAATAGTAAATTTTCATCTACGAAACTAAAGTTTAGGTTTGAGAGTGCAGTTATGCGTGGGGAAGATTATAGCACCCCCACAATGTCCATCCAAATAATGGTACCAATTTGATTTTAGATTATCCAAGCCTTGATCATATTTGTAATTTACCAAATTATTTAATATTAAAAATTAGTCTTAAAATTGTCATAATAGTTTGTAGTAATTTAAGATAATTTTTCACTTAAGGAGTATTCATAGATACTAGTGTTCTATTCTAAGGGGCTCCATCATCAGATTTATTAAAGTACTTTATTTTGAAAAATTAGTAAAGTCTCCCAATAGTTTGGCAGGACTTACTTTGAAGTAGATCTTCCAATAGTTTGGTAAAACTTAATTTGAAGCAATCCTCTAATAGTTTAGAGGATAAAATTTATTTTTTATTATTTATTTATTTTTTGAAAAAAACTAATTTATGAAATTTTCTAATAGTTTGGTAGATTCCATAAACTTGCTTGAAAATGTTTTTTCCTTTTTTTTTCCTTTTGGTTTTTATCCTTTTTTCTCTTTTTTTCATTTATTTGAAAAAGATTTTTTTATTTGTTTTTTTTTAAACTTATTTATTTTTAACAATAAAACAATAGAAAGAATTTTTACAAAATAATAAAATTTATCAAATCAAAATAAAATTAGTAAAATAAAAACTAAAAATAAATTAAAAATCAAATCAAATCAAAAAATATAAATAAAATGGAAAAAAGAAAACTTGCAATAAGGTCGAGTCAAAGTGCGAGTCGCCATGTGGTTAGCAGGTTAGCACACGGATTTTGGGCTGTCAAAACATTACCATTTTGGGTCACTATATAAGCCAAGTTTTAGCATTTTTTTTTCAAAAACCCTCTGCTCTCTCTCTAGCCTCAATTTTCTTTGACTTCTCTCTAGAAACCCAAAAACACCTACCGAAAACTTCAATTGGAAATTGAAAAACCCATTATTTTCTGGAAAAGTCACAAAAGAATTTAATCGAAAACTAGAAAACCCACCAATTTTTGGAAAATTGGCCAAAATCTGGTCAAGAAATTCAACATCTCATAAAAAATTCATCAAAAAATTCATATTCTTTTCAAAAACCTAGATTTCCCTAAAAAAAAAATTTCCCAGATTTGCCTAGATTTTTCTAGATCTCTTCAGAAATCTTCTAACGACTTAAATCACACTTTAGAAATCTAGATCTAAACCCAGAAACTTCCAAACATACCTAGAATTACAGAATCAAAATCCCAGCAACCCAAAAACTTAAACACTGAGTTCTTTCACCAAATCCACCATTTTTTCCAAAATCCACCCTTTTCTTTAAAAATCAATCGTTTCCCCCCAAAAACAACCATGTCTTCCATGAAATTTTCTCTTTCAATTTATAGGCAATCCTCAATCAATTTAAAGATCAGGCATAATCTAATCCAAGGATTCAAGCCAGACTTGATTTTATCTGAGCATGATTTCTGGCTAATTCCTTGCTGGTTTATCTAGATTAAAACTGAAAATGAATTAAAACATTTGATTGTGTGAATTCAATTTCAATTTTCAATTTCCTAGATCACTGGTCAAGAAGAAAAGAAAATGGAAAATATAAAATAATAATAATAATAATAATAATCATCATCATCATAATAATAATACCATAGTAGTAACAAATACATTACTAATAAAGAATAATAAAACTTGTTTATCAAGCCCAAGAGCTAGTGACCTTCACTTCCTTCATCATGAATTTAGTGACCTGTGATAAATGATAATCATTAAATATCCAAAATTAGACACTAAAAAAATGATATTTACAAACATTTTCAATACTTACATATTTCTTAAATCACTGATGAAATTCTTTTGAGTCTCTTTTCTCTACATTTCTAAGATTGCTCTTGAGTTTTTCTTTATGCATACTTGATACTTTATAAGAAATAAAATACATGTAGATATTTAGAAAAAAATATAAATCATAAAAAAATTACATAAGAACTAACTGCAAAGGTTAGATCATTTAACAAATTCTTTGATCTCTTTACAATTTTCTAGAACATACATTCCAGCTTGAGCCCATTCAGTCAAACTTAACTTTTTATTTTTTTTCCAAGTAATGGCTTGCCAGCTTGAGAAAAACATGTATCCTTGTATAAAAATAGTCAACACTTCTTTTGTAATTCCTTCCGACCTGATTCAACCTAGTATCAATTTCACATAAATATCTTGAACAAAAATGCATGCATTTTTTCATGACATATGCTTCAGCAATTGATCATTCTGGTCGTGTCTTATTTCTAACATATGATTTTAGCTTATGTAAAAATCGCTCAATAGAATATATCCATTGAAATTGTATTAGCCTAGCAAAATTTGCCTCACTTGCTAAATTAATTGTTAAATGCACCCTTATGTCAAAAAATGAATGAGGAAATATCTTCTCTAACTTACACAAAGTTAATGGAATTGATTGTTCAAGTTGCTCTAAGTCATTAACATGTAAGTTTTTAGCACATCACCCTTTTAAATAAGTATTCAAACTTAATTAATGCTTTAGATACCACTTTACATAACAAAACATATAGAGTTAAAGGAAGATACCAATGTAAAAATACATGACAATCATGAAAGTTCATTCCAAAAACCTTACACTCATTAAAATTCACACAACGAGAAATACTAGAAGAATAGCTGTTTGGAACTTTTAAATCAATTAAAAACTAACAAAATGCTTGTTTTTCTTCTATTGAAGTTGTATAACATGCTGGGTGAAACACATACCTGTCATCACTTATAAGAGTGGCATGAAGCTCAGGTCTTATAGCCATGCACTCTAAATCAAAATGAGCATTGATATTATTTTTTATTTTGCCCTTAATGTTTAGTAAAGTCCTAAGAATGTTGTCATAAATGTTTTTCTCAATGTGCATGACATCTAGATTATGTCACAATTTTAGCATTTTCCAATACAGCAATTAAAAAAATACTCTTTTTCTTCCAATTATTAAGCAGTAAAAGCTCTCCGCACTTTATTTTTTTTAGAGTTTTACCAAATGTCACCTATTTAAGAAAAAATATTTACCAAGCGTGGAGTTAAAAAAATTATAGTGAGAATATAATAATATATTTAAATAGTTAAAAAATTAAAGAAATTTACCTAAGAAAATTGCTTATACTATTTAAGCATATCATCCCCAGGTAATTGTTTTGGTGTACACTGCTTTTCTTTTGTACAATTAAAGGCTTTACCATTGTTCCTCCATGAATGACTAAGTGGTAAGAAATGACAATGAGCTAGATAACATGTTTTAAGTCAATTTTAAAGCCTGTGAGATGATGTACTCATATTGCAAGTAGGACATGATAAAATAGAATAAGCAAAAAAATCATTTATGGTCCATAAAATAGTCGCATGTAACTAAAAGCTACTTTCTAAATATGCATAATACGTATCCACTTATTTCTCCTAAAAATCTTTCAACTTATTTACCAATAGCTTAAAGAACACATCGATGTCATTTCTATGAGACTTATGACCAGGAATGAGTAGCAACATCATGAAATAAAGATCTTTCATACACAACTTAGGTGGTAAATTATAAGGAATTATTACAATTGACCATACACTATAAGAAGTGTTGATATTCCTAAATAGATTGAAGCCATCACTTGCTAGGCCAAGTTTAACATTACATGGATCTGTTGCAGAGGAAGGGTGTAACGAGTCAAAGCTTTTCCAAGCTAAAAAATTTGTTAGATGTCCCATAAACCCATCATTAAAAGGTTTTCTTTAAGCCACCTCATTCTATAGCAATCTTTAATGACATGTACAATCTTTGTAAGCATGGAACTAACAAAAAATATTGTAAAATTTTTTGCACAATCATTTTCCTAGGACTTTGCTAATTAGTCATCTTTCCATCTTTTCCATCACTTTTCCATCTAGATTCACCACAAGTTGGATAAGATTGAGCATTTTCATATTTTTTTCTATAAAGGATGCAATTATTTACTTAAGCATCAATCTTCACATATTCAAGCCCTAAATCTTGAGCAATGTTCTTATTTTCAGAGAATGAGTGAGGAATTTTATTACTTTTAGGGAATGCTTTTGCTAGTATTTTAAATAAAGTATCAATTGCTTTTGTATTAACTCCATAGAAACACTTTAAATTCAATATTTGAACAATGAATGATAGCTTGACAACCAGGATATAGTTATTGTTCTACTTTTTGCAATAATTTATAAAACTTAGTAGCTTTCTTATTTGGGGTAGTGGAACTAAATCTAGTAGATTCTTCAGGTTGCTCATTGAAATCATTGGGGCTAACTCTAATATATTCATCATCACTCATTTAAGCATCAAATTGTTGAGCAAAATTTGCATTAGCATGTCCAAAATGACACACCATATCATGCATGCCATCATCATCACTTTTATCGCTTTCATAAGCAATCTCATTAGTGCTATCTTCATTAGAATTGTACAAGCACTCATCATGATGGAACCACTACTTATAGTCTTTCTTTATCCCATGTATGATCAAGTGTTCATAAATAGACTCGTGTCCTAAATAATTTATTGTTACACTTCTTACACGGATGACGAGCTACTTTTCTTTCATCAATATGTCCGAAAGCAAATTAAAGAAATTCATTAACTACTTTCTCATATTGAGGCAATCGTCTATCAGAAATTTCCATCAAACTTTTATCAATGGCCATTTATCTTGCACCAAAATACTATATATGACTTAGCCAAGGATTTTACTTTTAATCGAAAAATAATTTCATATTTTTATCAAAATTTAAAATTTGCATAATATATGTATATATATTAAAAACAAACTACCACTTTAATTAATATGACCATGGTCTTAATTTAACCACAAATAAAAAACTACCATTCTTATAACTATTTACCAGCTTCAAAGATCAACTTTATTGTAGGGTAGTGACAAGATTTTCTCTTGGTTTGATGTAATACACACAGGATCCCATGCACATTCTAATTCTGCATCTCTAGCTTATTAGAAATACTGATGCAGGCAACCCTATGCACATTCTTGGCAACAAACAGTTGAGATTTAATTATAGGTTTAGCAAACTCTAAATAAATCTATAAAAAAAAGGTTCATAAGTAGCTATTACCATTACTTTGGTCATTTCCCATAGGATGAACAACTTTGTCATCTTTTGTTTTGTAAGAATTTAAGAGATAGAAAAGAGCCTTTATCAAGTTAGGGTACTATTGGACAACTGCAAAAGCCTAAGAAATGGATATAAACATGTTTAAGCATTCCTTCGTAAAAAATAGGAGATTTAATTGCAAAACATAAAGTTTGAATTTTAATTTATAATCCCATAGAATAAATCAATTCACGGAGCATTAAAGCTTTTGCTAAGATTCCTAAGGAAGCATAATTAAATCTAAAATAGAAAATTACTCTAATTTATTCCAAATATGGTAAAATGATAATAGTATATGTAACTTTCATAACCATCTACGCGTAATGGGGGATTTCTAAATATATCAGCACAGTAAGAAGCTTAGTTCAAAGCTTCTTGATTTTTTGGTTTATCAATTTGGGGTCCACATCATTTAACGATGGTGGTTCTCAAAATTCTACTCTAGACTGCCAAAGTTTTTTTCCATGATTCAAATAAATGCAAACATTAAAATACAACAAAAGAAATAGAAAATGGTAAAACCATGAATTCATTTATGTATTTGTTTTTCTTTAAGCACATAATATTATATCACTTGCAATTTCAAGCAAGCATAGCAATCCCATGATCGTGTAAAACCATTGCCAGCAGAACATCAGTCAAAAATCTAACTTGCCATGAAAGAATGATAGAAATAAAAAATAAGTAGAATATAAAACAACAATAAAGTAGAACAATAGTTAATGGTTATTTTCAACCTAAAGGAATAAGCTAGAATAAGCTAATCCAGTTAAATTATTGCTTTTAAAGTATAATATACATCAATATTTGAGTAAATTATTGTGTTAGACTCTAAAATTCAAACAAATAGGACATCATGTTGCAGACTTCAAAAATAAGAATCTAATGGTTTGTATACCATTAAATTTATTCAAAAGACCTAAAATAATTTGATTAAATTTTATTTTCATCAATTTTTTCAATATGACTTTAGGTTGAAGCATATTATATTCCAACTGTAGCTCCAAAAGAGGTGCTTGTTCTTTTTCTTGCTATAGGAATGGAATTTCATCTGAAAAATGAAAAAGACAGCAGAGTCGACACAAGTGAGGCAAAGAGAAGGGTTTTAAAAAAATGTGACTGGCAAGAAAAATAAACACTTTAAGCTTTCTTATGCAATACTTTTGGAATAACTTGTTCTAATGGGTTGGTGTTTGTTATGGGCTCGGATGAGAAATCAACTACATAGAAAAAATGGAGCACGCAAGCCATAAGAAAATGTCGAAATGGTAACTCATATAGCTTCATTCCTTTGGTAACTCATTGTGGTCCATTTTTGTTGAAACTTCATGGTATTATGTTTAGAGGATTTTGTTTATATATATATATATATATATGATGTTAGACTTTGTTTTGTTTATAAAGTTTATGGATTAATAATTATGAATGGTACATTTTATGAAAAAATGTCGGATTGTTTATTATAATTTTTCTTTAAAGTAAATTCTTTAATAGAACTATTGATTTTGGGAATGATTTGCATTTTCATATGACACTAACATTATTCATTTTGTGACTTATGACTTTAGATTTGAAATTGTAAGAAAGAATGCAA
This sequence comes from Durio zibethinus, assembly GCF_047325235.1. Taxonomy (NCBI): domain Eukaryota; kingdom Viridiplantae; phylum Streptophyta; class Magnoliopsida; order Malvales; family Malvaceae; genus Durio; species Durio zibethinus. Next base: position 14,813,371 of record NC_143183.1, on the reverse strand, counting down.
TTATTCTTGAAGAGATTATCAATTAGATAAAGTATGCATCTTTAAATTGATTTAGTGATCGATTGATTAATCAAATTAGTTTGATTTAATTGATTTATTCGGTTGCTATAATCATTGTGGTCAAGTTAAGTCAAGGATCTCCAAATCACCCAATGTGATCATTGTAGAAAATTTATTTATGGTATATTAATTTCTTTTCATGTTGAAATTATAATATTATATCTTAATAGGAGTCTAATAAAAAATAATTTAATTAATTGATGGTAATATTCATAATTGATAATAATAATAATAATAATAATAATAATAATAATAATAATAATAATAATAATAATAATCAATTAATAATCCATAAATATTTAAATATTATTAAAAATTAATTACCATCATGTCAATACATAAGATTTAAAAAAACAAATTCAAAGTCAAATGAAAGTTATAGAGGTTTCTAATATTATCAAATATCATTATTTAATATGTTATGCAATGATAATTTTAAATATAAGAACAAAGGATAAAATATAAAAATAATTTTTGATTAATAAATATAAATCTTTATTCAAATTAGTTTCTTAGCACATTTTTTTTAAAAAATAACATATAGGTGATAATATTAATATTTTATTTAATTTTTTATGTAATAAAGATTAAAAAAACTATTTGAAATAAAACTAATTATGAAATTATTAAATTTAAAGCATTCCAAAAAATTAAGATGATATATTTTTAAAAAATTAATGTAGATAAGAATGTTTTAATCTTTACAAACTCCAAGTTAAATATCATGGTGTTGTTAGATATTATGGCTAACATTTTGTTATCCACCCTAAGATATCTTTTAATTTTATTTAAAAGATATTAATGGTTTAATAATTATTATGTTAAAAAAAATCTTTTTGATCAATAAATAATGAAAAGAGTTTTTTTTTGTTTTATTTATGAAATAATTAATGAAAGTAATTAAAACAAAATGGTATTAATGAATGAAAGAAATCGCTTCACTCTTTCTACTTATAAATTGATACATTCTATCCATAAACAGTATGTATTAAGTCAATGGGTCAAGAGAGAGAAAAATAAAAAAATTTATAAAACACCATCTCTAAATAAAAAATAATTATGGATCATGATAAATTTTTCTTTCAATTAGGAAATTGTCAAAATCATCTTTTTTTAAGACCTTAGACATTAAAACTATCCAATATATATTAATATATATATCCTTGCATAAATGAAATATAGTAGTAAACTATATGTATTAATGAAGAAACACATAACATACTAAATATATATTTATTAGATTAATGAATATTTATTAATATATATATATAAATAAAAGTATATAATATGTAAAGAAAGGTAATGAAAGTGGCATAATAAATGTAAGATAAAATAAATGACACTTACTAGTCATTAAATTGTAAATAATATAAATTTTGCATTGTGTATGTAGGACACAATAATTATGTGAAATTTATGTACGATAGTTTCTAGGTATTTTGTTTATTAACAACAGTAATACCTTCTACATATGTATGTTTTGGATTATTATTATTATTAAAATAATTGTTATGATTATTTATTTTGATATCTATAGTATGTATAATTTGTTAGTCACCAAAGTGGCCTAATTGATAAGTTTTTATAGATGTCAAATTAAATAAAATTCAATTACTCATGTTATGTGATGCTATAAATGAGATGACATGACAATGTATATTTATTGAGTAAATTGAAGTTCAATGATTATAAAATATTTAAGGATCGCCCAAAGGTAGATTGGTTAATTTTATAATCATGAACATAATCGTGGTTGATTAATATAATTCATTAGATATTTTCCATATCCAAAGATAGAAAGTATGTCTAATTGGAGTATATATAATTGGCAATTATGTGAAATCAAAATTAAGCATTAATTATGTTTACTATTGTACATTGTTGGATCACTCTAAGGAGAACTTTAATGTACATTTAATGTTTATATGTATGTTATTTGAATCCATATCATTTATTTAAGTTATAACTTAAAGCATTAATGTATGAGCATTCTATCTATTTCGCAACATTTGTTTTTATTTCCCTTCATTCGTAAGCTTTGTCTATTACAAAGTTAAATGGGCTTAATTTTTTTGAATGGTGTGAATAAATCTAGTATCGTTTAGGTGTTTTAGATCTTGATTTTGCACTTCTGATTGATAGGCCTGTTACTATTACTGATTCTAGCAGTATTGAACAAAAATCTTTTCACAATGCTTGGGAAAGATCAAATAGACTGAGTTTAATGTTTATGTGAATGATAGTAGCAAACAACATTAAGTCAACGATTTCTAAAATTGATAATGCTAAAGAATTTTTGAAGTTCGTGAAAGATATATCTCAATTTGACTCTACTAATAAGTCACTTGTTGGGATATTAATGGGTACGTTAACTACCATGAAATTTGATGGTTTTTGTACCATGCATGAGCATATCACTAAAATGTCAAGCATAGTAGCATAATTAAGATCCATGAGAATGGAAGTGAGTGAAAGTATTCTTGAACAATTTATTATAAATTCCTTGCCTCTTGAGCATGGTCCATTCCAAATAAATTACAACACTATAAAGGATAAATGGAATGTGACTGAACAACAAAGTATGCTTATTTAAGAGGAAGCTAGGCTTAAGAAGCAAGGAATTCAGTTAATTAATCTCATAAGCTAGCCAAGAGCTTAAAAAAAACCAGTAAAGAAAAATGAAAAAGGCAATAAAGACTACTAAAGATTAATGTGTCATCTGTCTAAATCTACAAGGAGGAACAAAAGAAATATAAGTGTCATTTTTGTGAAAAGTCTAGACACTATCAGAAAGATTGCTTAAAATGTAAGGTATAGTCTAAAAGGAAAGGTAAGCCTAGTGCTTTCATATGTTTTGAATCAAATTTGGCAGAAGTTCCTTATAATATTTGGTGGATTGGTTTTGGTTACACCACTCATATTTCAAATACGATGTAAGGATTCCTTATGATCCAAACTATAAATCCAAATGAAAATTTTGTTTTTATAAAAAACTAAGTCAAAGCTTCGATTGATGCCATTGCAACCTACCATTTAATTTTAAACATTAGACACCATTTAGATCTTTTTCATACTCTTTATGTTCATTCCATTTCTTAAAATCTAGTTTCTTTATCTAAACTTGGTACATCTAGATATTCTTTTAAGTTTGAAAATGGATGTTTCAATTTATTTAAACATAATCATTTTATTGGCTCCGATATTCTGTGTGATGGTTTATAAAAATTGAATCTTGATAACTTTTTTATTGAGACTTTATTGACCTTGCATCATAATGTTAGTACTAAACGTTGTTTAATGAATGAAAATTTAGCTTACTTATGACATAAATGTTTGGGTCATATATCTAAAGAAAGAACACAAAGATTGATAAAGAATGAAATCTTTCCTAATTTGAATTTTTTTGATTTTGATATTTGTATGGATTGTATTAAGGGAAAATACACAAAAACATAATTAATAAAGCAGCTACAAGAAGCACACAACTCTTTGTGATTATACACAATGATATTTGTAGATCTTTAGATATTTTATTTTTTGGTGGAAAAGAGTACTTTATCACCTTTATTGATGATTTTTCACGTTATGGTTATGTCTACTTATTGCATAAAAAATCTTAGTTAGTAAATGCCTTGGAGGTATTTATTAATGAGGTTGGAAGATAATTATATAGTAAGGTAAAAATTGTTAGATCTAATAGAAGTGGTGAATATTATGGAAGGTATGATGAAAATAGACAATGTCCTGGTGCAGTTGCTAAATTCCTTGAAAAGTGCGACATATATGCTCAATACACAATGCTAGGTACACTTCAACAAAATGATATTGTTGAAAGGTATAATTGTTCCTTAATGGACATGGTTAGGACTATGTCAAGTAATTTTTCTTTAACCTTATCATTATGGATGTATGCTTTAAAAACTGCCATATATTTGTTAAACAGGGTTTCTAGTAAGGTAGTTCCAAAAACTCATTTTGAACCATGGGTGGGAAAAAAACCTAGTTTAAGGCACTTGTATATTTGTAGTTGCCTAGCAAAAGTAAGAATTTATAATTCACATGAAAAGAAATTGGATTCTAGAACAATCAGTGGTTTTTTCATTGGTTATATAGAAAAATCCAAAGGGTATAGTTTGGTTATCCTAGTCATAGTACAAGAATTGTTGAAACTGGAAATTCTAGGTTTATTGAAAAAGGCAAAATGAGTAGGAATGTGGAACCACGTAAAGTGAAACTTCAAGAAGTTATGATGCAAATTCCTTTACTTATAACTTTTTCTTAAATTGTTGTTCCTATAGTTGTTGAACAGTTTAATAATTTACAAGAATAATAAATAAATGATCAAACACCCTATAATGAAATTGTTAACAATAAACCTACAGTGGATGAGCTACATGAGGTAGCATTAAAAAGGTATTAAAGGCAAAAGAGATATGTTATTTTTTATGAATATGTGACTTATCTACAAGAGTCAATATTTGACTTAAGAATTGACAAAGATCCAGTTTCATTTTCACAAGCCATAAAAAATGTTAATTCTAGCAAATGGTTAGATGTCATGAAGGAAGAGTTAAAATCAATGGCTCATAATGATGTCTGGGATTTTGTTAAATTGTCTAAAGATTGTAAAAGAGTTAGGTGTAAATAGATCTTCAAGACTAAATATGATCAAATGGCAATATTAAATGATACAAGGCTAGACTCGTTGCCAAAGTTTTACTAAAAAGGATGACATTGACTATAAAGAGACCTTTTCTCTGGTTTTTAAGAAGGACTCATTTAGAATTATTATGGCAATAGTGGATCATTATGACTTAAAGCTACATCAAATAGATGTGAAAACAACTTTTTTGAATGGGAATTTAAGGGAAAAAGTTTATATAGACTAACTCAAGGGTTTTTAAGTTAAAGGAAAGGAACGCATGGTGTGTAAACTTAAGAAGTCAATATATGGACTTAAACAAGCTTCCCAACAATGATATCTTAAGTTCAATGATACTATTAATTTCTTTAGATTTAAGGAAAATATTGTTAATTGGTGTATATATCTAAAAGTTAGTAGAAGTAAGTTTATATTTTTGATTTTGTATGTTGGTGATATTTTATTTACTACTAATGATCTTAGCTTATTACATGAGATTGAGAAATTCTCTCTATGAATTTTGAAATGAAAGATATGGGTAAGGCATCCTATATAATTGGAATTGAAAAATTCCATGATAGATTACAAAGATTGTTAGGATTATTTCAGAAAACATATATTAATAGAATTCTAAAGAGATTTAAAATGAAAAAATGCTCTAAAAGTTTTAATTCAAAAAGAGATAAATAGAGTCTTATGCAATACCCAAAGAATGAATTGAAATGCAAATAAATGGAACAAATTCTTTATGCATTTATTATTGGAAACTTGATGTATGCCCAAACTTGTACCAAACTAGACATTGGTTTTAGTATTAGAATGCTAGGTAGGTAATAAAGTAGTCCAAGATTAGATCATTGAAGGGTTGCAAAGAAAGTATTAAGATACTTACAAGGAACAAAATATAACATTCTCATTTATAAGAGGTCCAATCATCTTAAGGTGGTAGGATATTCAGATTCAGATCTTGTTGGGTGTGTAGATAGCAAAAAATCCACATATGGATATTTGTTTCTTTTAGTCGGTGGAGCAATCTTATGAAAAAGTGTAAAGCAATCTGTCATTATTGCATCTTTTATGAAAGCTGAGTTTGTGGCATGCTTTAAGGTCACTATTCATGGTTTTATGGTTGTAGAACTTTATTTGATGACTTGGAATTTCGACAGTATTGTCAAGCTATCGAAAATTTTTTATGAAATGTTGTAGCAGTCTTCTTTTCTAAAAATGAAAAGTATTCAAAAAGTGCTAAACACATAAAATTGAAATACTTTGTCATTAAAGAAGAAGTCCAAAAACAAAGCATGTCAATTAAACACGTTAGCACTGATCTTATGGTTATTGATTCATTAACAAAAGGTTTGCCACTAAAGACATTTAATGAATATGTCAAAAAAGACATTATTAAAAGCCATTATTGACATTATAGTAAAGTTTTATATTCTTTATAAAATTGACATTTTGAGCTCTTTTAAGTACTATTTCTAACATATTAATGCACCCTATTCCATTAATTAGTATATATAAATGATTGAATTATATGAATATGAATAGGATTTGTCTCTAACGAAGACATTATTGAACATTATGGCATCTTTCATTAATGGTCATGTGGTATATAGAACTAATAATAAGATACATAAAAGGAATTATGTCAAGTTAATGACATACAATCGCTATGATCTTTATTAGTTTTTGCTCAATGATGATTTACGATTTAAGAAATGATTTAACTTATATTATGTGCATTATGTTTTATTATTAAACCATAAAGTTGAATAACTCTATGTAAGCCAAGTGAAAGAATGTTAAATATTATAGCTAATGTTTTGTTATCCAATTTTAAATATCTTTTAATTTTATTTAAAAGATATTAATTGTTTAATAATTATTATGTCTAAAAAAATCCATTTGATCTATAAATAATAAAAAGAGTTTTTTTTTGTTTTATTTATGAAATAATTAATGAAAGTAATTAAAGCAAAAAAGGAAAAATTTTGTTTAAAATTGATATGGTGATGGAATGTATGAATTGAATGGTATTAATAAATGAAAGAAATTACTTCACTCTTTCTGCCTATAAATTGATACATGCTATCCATTAAGAGTCTGTGTTAAGTTAACTGGTCAAGAGAGACAAAAACAAAAAAAATTATAAAACACCATTTCTAAATAAAAAATAATTATGGATCAAGGTATTATTTCTCTTTAATTAGAAAATTGTGAAAATCATCTTGTTCTAAGACCTTAGACATTAGGACTATACAAAATTAAGATTTGGTTTGCATAATAAAAGAAAATCCAACAAGTATAAAAAATAACGGATTACCTGACAATTGACTATGTTTAAAGATGACAAAAAAATTTACTTAACAATTGACTACACCATTTAAAGATGAAAAAAAAAAAAGTAATGTTAGAACTCTAGCCATTTAATCTTACTGCTTCAAAATTAGGGGGAAGGGGAGAAGAAATATTTAATTAGGCAGCAATATTTTGTTTCTACATAATAACACAATAAATAAAAGACAAACAATATAAAATGAAATAAACCTTAGCCATCAAGTCTATTATGAGAATCTCATAATACTTCTTTGTTTAAAATTTTATCTCTAATATGATTAAATATTCATTCTTTAATTTTACTTTAATTTAAACAATTGATTTTTTTTAGGGAATTGTAGTTTATGATTTTTTATGGTTTAAAAATATGAAATTTTTAATCATTAAAAAATTAAAATAAGGGTACGTGTGTGTTCATTTTGTTGTAAGAGATGAATTTAAGGGGGTCAAATGAGAATTTAAAGTATTTGTTCTATGTTTATTTGTTTATTTATTTTGCATTGTAGAAACACTTATGTTTTTATTCAACTATAACATATCTTTACCTTACGTTTGACTCAAGGAAGTAAAAAGAAGTACTATTCTAGTGCCCATGCTGGTGAGACATATGATTGAAATTATAAAAGTTAAAAGGCTTAAGGGAAAAGAATAGAAGTTTATTAGCAATGCAAAAACTAAAATATAACAAATTTCAAACAAAAAAATGGAGCTGATAGAGTGTAATTTTTTGAACAAAAAAAAGCCTTAAATTGTTTTCTAAGAATTGTTCGAACAAAAAAAGCCATTCAAATTTTTGAACAAAAAAAGTTTATTAGTAGTGCAATTTTTCATCCCTATCTAATAACAACAAAACCCCAAGTTAAACCATAATAGGAAAACCCCAAGTTCTATGTTTATGTTGCTTCATTATTTTGGATGATTTATATAGAAATAGTTTCTATTTGTTCTTTACTTGCTTGGTTTTATAAAAAGTAAATTTATCTTTAATACTTTTGTTTATAATTAACTATATTTTTTATACCCTTGTTTATTTATTTATCTCAAGTAAATTAAATTTAGAATTATTAAAGGATATTGTAGGACTTTCGAATTTTATGAATTGTGATTATGGTTATGTATTCTAATTGAAAAATTAATTAGTTTTTAAGAACAAAATGGTTAATTTTTTATGATGAAAGTCTTTAGCAAATTCAAGTGATGCACAACATGTTACTCTCCATATTGCAGATGAGTCTTAAGTTGCCCATGTGCCTAATCAAATACCTAATACTTTACTTGAGAACTAAAAAATTGAGATAAGTGTAGAAGGACAAATTGTTTGCTTCCACAGGTAATGTGATTTTGAAAAATATATGTAACAATGTTTTAAGTAAGTTAGGTGGTAAATATGATTGTTTATGAAGTTATATGTTTTCTAATTGTAAACTTTTTTGATAAGGAATGGAGTTTCTAATAAAAAAGGAAGGGGACCAACGAAAAATACAAAATTGGCCAAAAAGAAATTGAAAGATAATAATCTTGATATCTAGTTTCCTAATTCATACTATAAGGTATGTGGTAAGGATACCAATCTCTTCAAGGCAGAAGTAACAAATTGCGTTTAGCAAAATGCACCTCTTCAAGTCACTAGTTGGAAAAAAATTCTTCACAATGATATTAAGACAATGCGTATCTTCTCAAAGGTATGTTACATATACATATATTTAAAGTTTTTGGTTTTTATGAATACAAAATTTAATATGATAAAGTGTTTCTTGATTTATATTTTTCTTATTATATTAACAAAGGCATAATAAAGAGACATGTTCTCTACAAACATGGGGCTATACATTTTGATTGGGTTGCATCATCCCTTCTTGCATACAATACAACATATGGGTACTAAATCCATTAATTATGTTTTATGCATATAATTCAAATTCACGATTTCATCTTTACAATCAATAGTAATTGAAAACAAGCAAATTAATTGCAAGTTGACTAAAAATAGGTAAAAATATGGCATTTATATATATTTATATTGCATTTTATAGTTCATATAGGCAAATAAATTCAAATGAGTTTCATATAATTTTTATTATGTTTTTAGTGTTATTTATTCTGAATTTTTTATTTGAATTGTAGGATAAGTTTACTTTCTTAGATGATGTATATCTCCATGTGATGAAATAAGTGCAAGCTTAATACAAGAATCACCATTACCATTTGTAACAAATCTATCTCAAGAGCAATAATTGTCTAATTGATGTAGATCCAAACGATTGGCAATGGCTAATTGCCAATAAATGGACTACAAATAAATTTAAGGTAGCTTGTTTATTCAATAAATTTAACTATATTTTGTTATCTATGTTATAAAATTATTTTTTTTACTATAATATAGGCTCAAAGTGAACGAATTACAGCTAATAGGGGATATCAACAAATAGGATCCATTATGGGAACAAAGTCAATTGCTAAAAAGGATCATGAAATGGTAAAATCAAGTTTAATATACAATAAAAAGTCAAATTCATGCTTAATTTAGATAAGTTTTTAATTAATTATGTTTATACTTGTTTATTTACTTTTTTGTTCTTTAAAAAGATAAAGATTCAGAAGAATCGTCAGATGCTGTGACACTTTTGAAAGCAACACGAATAAGACTTAATGGAACTTGGTCTGTTCAAAATGGTGAAGAAATAATAGAATAGAAATTATTTAAAATTTTGTTTGTGATTTAATAGTAAATTTATTAATTTGAAAAACTTTAATTATTATTTATACCATGTAGAACAAACTTCAAGAAGAGGGTGAAAAAAATTAGGAGAAGATTTCATATGCATCGATACCATTAGTGGAGAACAAAGTCAAATTACTCACGTGGTGTAGGTGTTGGAGGGATTACATCTACCTTTCCAGAAAAAAGTTGCATTATTGTAAAAGTTAAGGTAGTAAAGAAATGTGCAAAGAAAATTGTTGAAAAACTTATTGAAATCATAAAAAAACAAGAGGAGGCCAACATCCAACTTAAAAAAAATATGAAAGCTCAACGTGAAGAATTCATGGTTCAAGGTAGGGCTATTGAGAAACAAACAATGAAATTGAAACAAGTGAAAGATTAATTTCTAGTATGTTATCCAATTCATCTACATCAAATTCTCCAAGTAACGATGTAAATACAATAACTAAAAAATTAATGTCACTTATTAATATTATAATAACAATTATAAAAGATAATTTTTACTATTCATTGATTTATTTATTATTCTTATTTTTATTTGTTTTGTAGAAAAATAGTGAAGAGTAAACTTTGCTTGGATTAACTATGGACTTCTAGCTTGGATTTTCACTTGGACAGTATCATATTTGTGGACTAAATTTTTTTCTTTTAGTAATTATTTAGTTATTTGGTAGAAAAATATTAGTATGATTTTATTGATAATTGTATTTTGGATAATACTTTTGAGATTGGATTTAGAAAATTAAAAACATGATATATATTTTGGTATTTTATTTATCATTATTGTTATCATTTTCTTTTATTTTTAAAATAGATAAGGTGACCACATTTTTATGTCACTATAATCATATTTTATTTTGAAACAACTTTTTAGTGACTATTATTTTGTAATTACAAATGCAATTTTTTGTTACAATTATTTTTTATAGTCACTAATAATAGTTTTCTTTTTTATAAATTGATAAATTTTATTGTGTCAATAACTAATTTATTAGTGATGAAAATTATTGTAAAAAATAATTTTCATATTTGTGACATAATTCATTCGATACTATTTCAATGAACGCTAGTGAATAAAATTTTGTTATTAATAAAAATAGCATAAGTTATTATGATTTTATAACTATTGCTATATTTTTAGAATCAATATTATCGTCATAAAAAATCATGTTATTGTGACAACTTTTTTCATCACTATTTTAATTTTTTTTAAATCGAACAACTTATTACAATAAAATGAATTATTGAGATAATTTATTTTAATAAAATATTCTAATACTTTTAATGTCAAAATTTATGTCACAAAAAACAGAATCGCTATTGTGCCAACTTAAATAATATCATTACTAATACAATAATAATGAAATTATTTATAATGACCCTCAAAATTGATTAACTAAATTTTACATTTTTAATCACAAATTTTTTCTCCACTTCCATCTTCTATAACAATTTTCAGCAAAGTGTCTGAGTTCACGAATTAGATCATGCTAAGAGCCACCACGTGTACATTCACGTGTCACTTCGAGCCACGTATCAACGCCCCAAAGACTCCAATCCAGCAGGCAAACCCTATATATACTCTCTGTACAAAGGTTGACCCGGAAAACACCAACGAGAGTGACAGAAATCCAGACAGAATCAAATTGTATTGATTGAAATGCACTCAAGAGCATCATTTTCATTGAACCAAGATAAGCTAGGGACAGCCGAGGAGGCCTCAAGTAGCAGCTCAACCAGAGAACCAATAGTTTATCAAATACGGAGATGTTTTCAACGTAAGAGGCGAGCTTGCCAATAAACCTTTTGCACCCCAAGATGCCGCAGTGATGCGGACAGCTGAAACCGAGGTGCTTGGTCAGACCTAGAAAGGTGGAACAACTGCTGTCATGCAAGCTGCTGCCACACGAAATGAGCAAGCTGGTCTTGGTTGGTCACCATGATATCACAAACGTTACCGGAGAACACAAGGCGTCAGCATTTCTGAAACTGATGTTTCAGGCCACCGTATAATCACGGAATCAGTTGCTGGACAGGTCTCTCACCTTTCTTTTTCCTTGATATTCCTCTTGAAACTAACCTCCATTCACTCTTGCAGTACAATTTACAGTATGTGTTTTCTTATTTTCATTAAGGTTGTTGGACAATATGTTCAAGCTACGCCAGTTTTGACAACTCAAGTAATAACTATAGAGGAAGCACTTGAAGCAACGGCTCTAACCGCGGATGATAAATTTGTTGATCAAAGTGATGGGGCAGCTATTCAAGCAGCAGAGGTCAGAGCTGCAGGTTCTAACGCTATAATCCCTGGTGGACTCGCATCTACAGCTCAATCGCCGCTGCTTATAATGCATCCGTTAATCGCAGTGAGGAAAAGATCAGGCTTAATGAAGTTTAAACGGTACATAATTACTTGGGTTTTTCTTAAATTGCAGAATTTTGATTGTTCAAGCGGTTTGTATTAGAGAGTAATGAGATTTAATTTGTTTACAGGATGCAACTGCAAAGTTACCTGCGAATGAGGGAGTGACAAGGCAGGATGCTAAAGGAGTGGTGAGTGCAGAGCTTAGAAACAATCAGAATGTAGCCACCCACCCATTTGGAGTGGCCGCTTCTATTGCTGCCGCTGCTAGGCTTAACAAGAACGTCAACATTTAATAGTAGTTAATTACATCTATAGTTTTTTATGACGTTACCGGGTGAAAAATTTTAGCCTGGACTTAGCCGTAAAATGGTGCATCTTTTTGTAAAATATAAAACGAGTTGAAACGAAATGCAGATGCTTTTTGTCAATGCTACAACAATTTAGGACTTTTTGGGCTGAATGTGAATTGTCAAGAAGATGACTCTAGTGGGCTAACTTCTGAAATGGACCATATGCCTTAATCCATAAGGCTCAAAGATCTGACAGATAAGGGAATCTCTCTTCCTCAAGTGGAGAGCCAGAGACTCCAGTTGGTTTCTTAATGTCTCGCACATTCATAAGATGTGTAAAGGTAAAACTGCCTTGACCGGAATCAGTTATTGTTTTAAAAGATAATAACCCAATCTATCAGCATCAGGATGATTCCCAGCTAACCAAGCAAATGATTTGGACCTGAACGAGGGGATGACAGAATCTTGATGATGCCCTGCCCCCACTTTGTATGATTCCAGCTCGGTTATGTACCTCTATAATTGAAGTAAAAGACACCAAGAAAAACTTTGATTTTAAATTTAAAGAGATGAAAAGCCTCCACTCACCACTCACCACTCCCCCCTCCCCCCTCCCCCTCTTCCATTTTGGTTTTTCATTTTGTTTTTTGTTTTGTTTTGTTTTTTTTTTGTTTTTTGCTTTTTGATATTTGTTTTTTTTTTTTCTCATTTTGAGTGATATATGGTAACTATAAGTGAAGTCACAGGGCAGACTTGTTATTTTTCCTCACTAGGAGAACATGATAATACAGGCCCCCCGTCAGCCTCTTTTTTCCCTGGGTAAGGACAATAATATGGAGTAGAAAAAAAAAAACTCTCATAAGGTCTTTTGCAAAGAAAGAGGGATGACGCTGAAACCCACCTATAAAAAACAGGCAGTTCGATTTTCAATAACGTTTGCATAAGCTGCCACAACCTTGTCTTTCTCTACCTATAAAGATAAGATGCTTTAGATTCTTTTTACAACCAAGCTTTTTTCCAGCAATCTGAACAAACATGGCTGTGGTGAATTGGGGATGAACTTCAGCATATTGCACAAATTGAAGTGTATTTAGGTCACGGACACGCTGGATTTTTACGCCAAATTGGATTGTTGGCGATGTGATTTGAAATGTAACTTATATTGCGTTCGCATTGAGCTAAATAAAGGAGTTATAATCCTGTACTCCTGTTTGATTGTACTATCTTGAGCATACAAATTTGGGGTATGTCGATGGTGTTTTTGCATGTTGGTTAGAGGAGAAGTGGCTTAGTGGTTGTGTGAGGGTCAACTGGAACCTACAACAAAAAAATACGGTTAACGGCACCGAAGTTGGATTTTTGAGACACACTTCGATATTTAAGTCGGTTAAATACTTAGAGGTTTTGCAAGGAAAAAGGTATATAGTCAATACACAAGAAGCTTCAAGAGAAAGGATTCTTAGTTTTTACCATAACGAACCTTCCTTTTATCTTATTTTTGAGAGCAAAAGTGATAATATGATTAAGACAGTTGATAGTTAATAAATTTATATAAAGTTTGAAAAAAAATCACATGAGTGATTGTAGATTATATTTAATAATTTTAAATAAATATAAATTATCTTTAATAAACATAAAAAAATTAAAGATCAATTGATTTATTTTAAAATGATGTATTGATGAAACATTGACGGCGGTATTTGGACTAGTCCCTTCAAAGCGAGGGCAAGCCCATTTTGTGGTGACGAGTAATATCAATCCTCACATGTGGTGACATGGTAAAGGGGCGTGTATTGATTTGAAGATCGTAGGAGTTACCTCGTTAATTAAGTAAATAAGTATAACAACTGTCCTGAGGGGGTTATAAAGTGACTGACCTCGTACCTTTGGTAAGATTTGGGGAAGATGCACTTGAAGGGGGTCATTTTGATGATGAATGGTTTGGTCGGGCCGTACGTGATGACCTGTCCCTTTTGTGGTGAGAGATGCTGTTTTGGCGAGCTGTGTTGATAACGTGTCTCTTTAAGGCAAGAGATACTGTTATGGCAAGCTGTGGTGATCACATGTCTTTTGCTTAGTGAGGGATGCGAGTTTGGCATGCAGTGTATTTTGTCAAGGTACAAAGAAAAATAACAGGTGAGGTCTAGAGAAATTTTTGTATCGAATGCTATGTAGTACTGTGAATGAAACACATCTATGGGTGTGTTGTGGGGCACGTGCTCATGTTTTTGACATGTGCGGCTGCATAAGACATGGTGTAATAGGGTCGAAAAGTTGTCAATCACAATAACTAGGATAAATTTGAAATTGTACCAGTTTAACGAAAGGGGAAATAAATGTGCCTTTTTTATAAAGTGTGTAACCAAAAGATCGACTTTATTTAGGAATTTACCTAGATTGTTTGGTGACCGACTGAAATGGTGTTTTAATTCGTATCATTTTAATCGTGTTGTTTAGCTAAGTATAAATAGGGAAGATAGAAAAATTTCAGACTCAAATTTCAGACTCACTTTGTAATTTGTTAAGTAATAAAGAGGTTTTTGTTGTTTGGGTGCTGTGTACTTCACTGTCAAGGTGTTTTTGTGGGTAAGTTTTTTGGGTTTCAAGTTTTTGTTTGCTCAATTTTTGTGAGCAAATGCCACCAAAGAGAAGAATAGCTATTGAAAGTTCGAGCGACGATGAAGGTACCAAGGTGCTTGCTGATGGTAACAGAGTTTAGGGTAGATGAGAGGGAGTTCAAGGGAGAGGCCGTAGGGGCCAGGGGTCTCAGGGTTGCAGTGGCCATGGTTGCGGCATTGTAATCAGGGAAATAGGGCTCTTGGGTCCGAGGGAAGTGCCCCTAGAAGCGGTAAGGGTAAAGGGAAAGGCAAGGGGAAAGAGGTGGTGATTGAAGAGCCTACGGATGTGGCATAAGGGATGTGGCCACCAGATATTTACCTATTTATAGCCACTCCGGCCATGGTAGAGCAAAGTCCTAGACTGCGTGGCATTCAATCTAGGGAACTCTATGTACTCTATGTCGCTATCGCTAAAAGGCTTCACCATTAGACAGATCAAGGCTAATGAAAGAATGGCAAGGTTTTATCTGCATAACTTCCACCATGGATCCATTTGCCGTTGCACCCCTTCTTTCATCTGGTGTTGGCATTTTTCAATCTAGCGACCTCTTAGATGGCGTTGAATGCTTAGGCTATTATGGTTACCTATTTTATTTACTGCTGTTTAAAGAAATGGGTTCCCTTAGTCAACGTGATCCTGGTGCTGTACATGTTGAGTGGGATCAATAGGTGGCTATATTATCTCCAGTCCCACAGGGGTCATGCATGGTGGAGCTGTAATCCTACAGCCATTTGTTATATCATAGATTCGTAGTGGCCCGCGCTAAGACGCCTGGTGTGCGGTTCAATTTTAAGACTAAGTGGTCTCATGCCAGTACCTTCATAAGGGAAACTCCAAAGCTTAGGAAGGATGAGCTAATGCAAGTGAATGCTCTAAAGGATGAGAAGCTATCATATTTGGAGTTGACCACCTGCAAGAACATTCGCAACTACTACCCCATCCCATGTGAGCATCAGAGCTTATTTGCTGATGTTTAAGAGGTGCTAGACTAGGATGGAGGTTAGGGTGG
The DNA here is from genome assembly GCF_047325235.1 of Durio zibethinus. Taxonomy (NCBI): domain Eukaryota; kingdom Viridiplantae; phylum Streptophyta; class Magnoliopsida; order Malvales; family Malvaceae; genus Durio; species Durio zibethinus. The sequence goes on along the minus strand of NC_143183.1, from coordinate 14,797,324 downwards.
GCAGGAAGAGGGCCCAAAGGTAAAGAGAATATGGTAGTAAAAAATGTAAATTGGTTGTTTTATGTTGCCTTGTGCATTGTATTGTTGTATTAACGATTGGTGTTGATTTGGAATTGTTGTGTTTATTGTTACAGTGAAATAGGCAATAGTCAAGCCCAATAAATCTGTGGCTCGTAAAAGGAGTCCTCCAACCGGTGACATGTAGTAAATAACAGAGGAAATATAAGCTGTGACTACCCCTATTGGTGTGTAGTAGAAAGTTGGCGCGCAGAACACTAGAGGGGTCAGGGTAGTGAAGGGGGTTAGGTGTGGGTGTGCCTATTTCTGGCTTGCCATATGCTGTGATTGTTGCTTAGAGTAATTGCGTTATACTTTGTCGAGTCTAATTGTGTTTAACTGATTTTAATATTTTTGTTTGATTTACAAATGATACATTAGTACTCGTAAATTACTCGAATTCGATTTGAATAAAATTCGAATTCGACTCGATTATTATCGAATCGAATTCGAGTTCAAGTAACTCGACTCATTAATTGAATCGAGTTCAAATATTTTTATATCCGATTCGAGTAGCTTACGAGTTTAATCAAATTTTTATATTTAAATATATTTTTATTATTTTAATTAATAAAATATCTCGAATTCGAACTAAAACACAAATAATCGAGCTTTTGTCAAATATAAAAATTGAGCTTATTTTTATATATTAATTGAACATAATCGAACGAGTTCGAGTAGTTTAATTTTTATCTCAAATCGAATTTAAATTAAAAAAATAAAAATCGATCGAATTCAAATTAAATTTCAAACTTTAAATTTTAAATTGAATTCAAACTCAAATTTGATATTGTATCTATTCAAACTCAATTAATTACATCACCAGTGCTACCATGCTTAAAAAGATACTTCAACAAGAAAAGTAAAAGGGAAGATGTCTTTGTAGGTTAGTCCCCTTTTTGCAAAGAAATAGGCGGTGGGAAGCTCTAGTGCGCCCAGTACTGTGTAGCCCACTAGTAGGGCTCAACTTGTGACGCCCACTAGTGTTTCTTGTTGTGGTGTTGAGTGTGCTTCCACCTACTCCCATCGTGCCAAGTCAATCAGTCGCTCTGCCTTCTACAACAACTTCTACTGCCAATACCATTCCTGTCCTTACAGCATCCCTTCCACCAACTATAACTACTCCCTTTGTGGTGGTCAGCACCAAAACTAGCAGGCTTACGAATAAGGAAATAGAGGCTTTCCTGTGAGCTACTGCACTCGTCGCTGGGTGTTCTGGTGATAGGTTGGACATGATGTCCTCATCAAATTTCACCACAATCAACCAATTGCCCACGACCCATTTCTCCTCTGAGACAGCTTGTCTATGGGCCACAACCAATCTTCCCCGCTTTGCTAAGGAAAAGGTGCAACAGTCCGTATCTCAGCTAGGGCTGTAAACGAGCCGAGCTGAGCCGAGTAGTGAGAAGCTCGAGCTCGAGCTCGATTCACAATTCCGGGCTCGATACTCGGCTCGAGCTCGATCGAGTTTTATTTTTTAAGTTCGAGCTCGATTCGTGATCGAATTCGAGCTACTCGAGCTCGCTCGATTAAGCTCGATTAATATGTAAAAATAAGCTCGATTCGTATACTCGACAAGAGTTCGATTATTCATGTTCGAACTCGAACTCGAACTCGGATTCGAAATATTTTATTAATTAAAAAAAATAAAAATATATTTAAATATAAAAGCTCGATTAGGCTCGCGAGCTACTCGAGTCAGATATAAGAATACTCGAATTCGACTCGATCGGTAAGTCGAGCTACTCGAGCTCGAGCTCGACTCGACAATAATCGAACCGAATTCGAGTTTTTTTCGAATCGAACCCGAGTAGCTTGCGAGTACTAATGTATCATTTACACCCCTAATCTCAGCAATCTACAAGCTAAGTTATGCTTGGCTACAGAGTTAAGTGTTAGGCAATTGTGGCAATTATGTGTTTTTAATTTGTATGTGTGGAATAAGTTGTTTAACTATTAGTATTTGTTTTTGTACAGTCTTTGGCGAACAAGGTAGGCCTTTACAAGTAAGTGAAGCGGTTGGTGAAAGACTTGAGATGCAAAGGAATAGTGCTTTAATAGAAGACCTAAGCTAGGGCCAATCAGGACATGTTGCAAAAGAAGGATACCTCCATTGAGGGCTTGGAGATGTCGAATGCCATTCTGTAAAATAATGTAGAGGTGTTGAAAGCCCAACCGAAGGAGGCTAATAAGAGGAACACTGCCATGCATCAATGTTTGGATGTTGCAATTGGTCGCCTTAAGAAAGTGGAAAAGGCAAAGAATAAATTGCAAGGTGAGCAAGTGGTAGTTATGACGCACGCCAACCAAATTGAGGTAGAGATGGATCAAAGTCAGGCCTAATAATTAGAGAAGGAGCTTGCAAAGTTAAAGGCTAAACTAGAAGGGGAACGTGTTCAGTTCTCCATACAATTGGCAAAGCAAAAGAGTCAGTGGATCAATGTCTTTCTGGACATTGGTGAGCGATATGGGCTGTCAACCATGCACCAAGTCTAATTGCAACTGGCGCCTCTAGACTTGAGAAGGGTGGACTTCTTAAAGATAAGTATAGACATCTAGAAATATTTTATCGCTTTAATTTAGGCTCAATTTTACAAAGGTGAAACCCAATGTAAGCTTTAAGATGAGATCTGTTGCATAAACTCAAATGAATACTTACAAGACTTTATAAAAGCCCATTTTAAAAACTCATTAATGGCCATTGTTGATTATTAAATAAAAAGTAAATATAAAAATCAAAGAAGGTAATAGAAAATATAATAATAAAAATAAAAATAATATATAATTAATAATAACAAACAATATATAATTAATACTAAAAAATAATACAAAATTAAAAAAAAAAAAAAAGGAAGAAAGCTTGGCCCTCTATGGAGCAAGGCTCAAGTAAAGTTTAAGATGGCCATAAAATAGGGCCTGAATCCAAGGATTAAAGAGGTCAATCGGGCTTGCTTGGAAAGTCACATGAAAAATGAGCATGCATGTCATGGAGTATAAACAAAAAACAAACCGTAAAGGAAATGCAGGAGGATAGGCAACGTGGAAAACTAGTTGCAAAATGCGTGGCAACGTGTGGCTTCTAAACAGAAAGAAAAGACGAGGTGGCTGATTTAAGAAAAGACACGTTGATAACCAGAAGCAAAGTCAAAACAGGGATGAAATTGGCCTACAAAGAAATAATGCAGAAGGTGATAAACTGCCGCATGAACGTGAGGAAATGGCATGAGTATTCATGGGCGTGAACCAGAAGAAGAAGGCGAAGGACAAGCAAGAAAAAAAAAAAGGGAAGGCAGAAAAGGAGGCATTCGGGTGGAGGAAAGAAGGAAGAAAAACCTGGAAAAAAGAAGGAACAAAGGAAAAGAAGGAAAAGACAGAAAGAAGAAGATGGATGTTGATTGATTGGGGCTACTGACACTGTTTTGGCTAAGAACCCATTTCTTTGTTGTTCCTCACGGTTTACCTACTCCAAACACGAAAGTAAAGACCACAAAATCTGTCTACATAGCTCCCTTTGAAGGAGGAACTGCGCGGGGATCGTACGTTAGCCAACGCCTTAGATCAGGGTACGTTCCTGCAGGGGGCTGGTGAATTTCTCAGCTTCTGTTAGTTCTGTCCTTCCTCGGTGCCTCTTCCTTTTGCAAGGTCCATGGGCAGTATGACCCGAGGAGAACCAGGAAGAGAAAACAGAAAGAAGGAAATGGCGGCTGCATGAGGAAAACTGGGCATGCAGCGGGCGAAAAAGACCAACAAAAAAATAAAAAAGTAGGGAGCAGAAAAACAAAAGTAAAAATTATAAAAATTTGAACAGAAGGTGACGTAGCAAAAAAACCAGAAAAAGGAAACCAAAAAACACTGGAAGGGAAAAAAAGAAATGCAAAAGAAAGGAGTGGAAAAGTAGCAGGATACCAAGAAACTGGCAGCAGCAAAAACGGTAAAGGGAAGCAAGCAGTGAGGAACCAAGAAAATTCAAAAGAAAAGAGAGTAGAAGAAAGGAGTGGAGAAGTAGCAAGATACCAAGAAACTGGCAGTAGCCAAAGCGGTAAAGGGAAGCAAGCAGTGAATAAAAAAATAGAAAAAGAAACACTAGAATATTGGCAAAAACGCAGCAAAACAAAAAAAAAGAAAAAGGCAAGCAGAAAAATAAAAGAACCAGATGAATAGCAAGGGAAGAATAAAACAACTGGAAAATAGGAGAAAGGTGCATTCATGTTTTTCTTTTTTTCACATTTTTATCATGTTTACTGTCGATGGTTTTGTTCTCTTGAATGGTTCGTTTAATATTGGATTCATGGCTCTTGAAGCTTTCGGCTTTACCTTGTTTCATGTGTTTTGGTTCATTTTCTATTTTCATGTATAAAGATAGTTTGCAGAAGTTTAAAACCCTATACTCATGTTCACTGTTTTTTCTTTCAAGGAAGCCAATCTTTTCATAACTTTCATTTCGCTTTTCTTTGTTGTTTGCCGTTCATGGTGAGGAAAGGAAAAAATTCAAAACAACTGATAGGTATATAATTTTTGGCTATTTTTCTTGCATCCTGACCTTTCATCGGGACAAGAAAGTTTAAGGCCTAACGTTGCATTTCAAGCCCAAATGCCCATGTTTTAGTACATTTTTTTGAATAGCCCAATAGATTTATTTTTATTTCTATGCATATTTCTTTCATGTTACTTAAGTTAAAATTTCATGCAATTTTTTTGTTTAAATTTCTATGCTTATTTTAATTATTGTGTAATTCAATGGTTCGTGCTTTAATTCGTTCTTTGTGCCATTAATCCTCTATGCATTTTAAAATTACACAAATATAATAATGACAATAATAATAATAATAAATAATAAATATGTTTTATGAAAACAAGATTTTGAGAACTCTTTCTAAATATTGGAAGGAATTCGAAACCATATTTTGAAAATTTAATTCCGCCTATATATTGAGAAATTATTAAATTATCAAATAAAAATACTAATAACGTAAAAAATAATAATAAACACAAGATTGATTAAATTAAAAGTAAAAATTTTAAAATCTCTATCTAGATGTTTGAAAGAATTAAATTTTAAATTTTTAAAAAATAATAATAGTAATAATAAATAATTTCGCCTAGATGTTGAAGAATTATTAAATAAAAATAATAATAAAATTTTTTAATGAAGAGGAAAATAAATAAAAATGTAAAAATTTATTTTTTTAGAAAAATTATAAAAAATGAGTTTACTCCAAAAATCTGTCAAAATATTAAAGATTTTTAGTGAGGTTTGTAAACTAACAAAACCCTAAAGTGAAACTCTAAAAATTCAAAACCTTAGGTGAAACCTTGAACTTTAGGTAAAACCTAAAATCTTAAAATGAAACCCTAATTCTTAAATGAAACTCAAAATTCTAGAACCTCATATGAAATCCGAAACCCTAAACTAACCCCTAAACCTTAGGTGAAGTCTAGAACCTTAATCCTTTTAACAACTCGATATCATCCCAAATTCAAAAGTTTATGTGAGATCATTTGTGTAATAATTTATTTCTGAATGCTGCTTAAATGATAAGGGATTTAAGAAGTTTTATTTTATTAAGAATTTTTGTATAATCCTATATTTTAATATAGTAAAATTGGATAGAGAATAAAAAATAAATAAGATGATTTCAAATTTAAAAAGTCATACCCAAACTATGCCTAAAGGTTGAAGAGTCCAGGTGGTCTTTTTATATTTAAAGACATGATCTTAAATTTAAATCTCCTTGTCATTCAAAACACATTTGCTTATATTTATTTCTTGCACTCATTGTGCATATACATGCATTGCAATTATTGTTACTTATGGTTATTATAGTCTTTTCCATTTTTATTACATAAAAAGTTGCTTTCAAAACAAAATTGAATTTTTTTTAAAAAATAATTAATTAAATAATATTTTACGAAATATAATTTTTGATATTCTGCCTATATGTTAGAGAGTTACTACTAACTATCATTTTTAAATAATATTATTTTTATTTTTAAAGAAATGTTGTGATAAATTTTAGATGAAAAACTATATTTGAATTCTACCTTTATGTTGGAGAATTTGAAGGTATTTCTTTAATCTAATTTTTTATAATATTCCTAAATAAAAATGTTTCTTTAATTGATTTTCTTTCTTAAAAATAAGGAATTATAATTAAATTTCATATAAAAATCATTTTTGTCCAAAATTATAAATAGCACATGGTTAATTACTACGAACTTCGTGGGCACTGTAAGGGTGTTAATCCTTTTCCACACACAATACTCCCAAACTCGATCTTGTTTTCGTAGGATAAAATTATATTGTTTTAATAAACTTTAAACCCGTTTTATTTTTTCATTAAAAAGATAAAATTTTTGGTGACCAATCATAACCTAGAAAAGAATGGTGGTGACTCCCCATATTTTTCATGATATATTTTTTAATTTTTACATCTAATGATCAAGTCTCCAGACTGATATGTTACGATAGCTTGACCACTCCATTGGAGATTTTTGAAAGTCAGGCTAAAAATTTTAATCATGCGCTATCAAAAGTTTTGGAATTAATTGGTTTTAGTTGATACTTAATTTAATTCCCTTCATTTTAATTTTTCAAAAAATATATATAATAAATAAATAAATTACATGTAGTTAGTATCTTGTTTTGATTTGGTTATTTGTGATTCATGTACATTGTTTTGATAAATATTTTGTTTTTTATATTTTTGCATATTCTTTTACATGCATGAGTCCTAGATTGGGGCTCCATCATTTTTAAAAGGAAGTGAAATAGTTACACTCTCGTGATGTAATAATCTCTGCATTTGCTAGCGAAATACTTTCACTCAAATTGAACCCTCTCCATTTGTAGCCTATAATGGGTGAGGATTAGTGTGCCTTATTAATTTGTAATGGATGATAATGTAAGGTTAATTTGGGAACCTATAGATCAATAAATCGTGACCCAACATATCTTGAGCCATAAAAAGCTTGTTTAGGGTAGAGCCATGTCGTTTTTTAGAAAATCACCAAAAGTTAGGATATTGTATATATTCTTTTATTTTGTTGTATTATTTGGTTGTTTTGTTATTTTTATTATTTATTTGTTTGGATTATTGATTCATTTTTATTTTTATAGTTTTTAATTTTGTTGTATACATTATATAAGCATTATATTTTAAAATGAGATATTTGTTTTAGGATAGAGATCAATAAATGAAGTTCTCATGAAGCCATACGTAGTGTCAATCTCTTATAGAAATTATTTAAAAAATTGAAAGCTATGCTAATATTTTTTATAGAAATTACCCAAATTAGGATATGTGGGGCATTTTTATACAGTTTGTGTTTAAAGGTAATAATAGTGTGAATAAAGTTAGGAGAAAAAAATAAAAAAAGAGTCCAAATAAAAAGATAGAAAAAGCAAAAAAGAGATTTAAGATATGACATTGTCATCTTTTGGAATTTAATCATTTATTCTACATTCATTATTAAGGTGAATTGTATATTTTTGGTTGTTCCATTTTTGTATATATCTTTGCATCATTATCATTTTCAAGCATTCATAGATATATTTTGTGTAGCATGCGAATCAAGAATTGTGTCATTCATTTAGCAAAAATAATAATATAAGCATTTTGGTTTAAACGCTTGAAATAAAACATTTGTTTTAGTGGGTATAAAAAGATGAAATATGGAGGATCAATTAGAGGCCCAAATTAGTGCATTAGAATGCAATCAAGAGGAGTTTGGTCATGATATTAGATAGATGACAAAACAGTTCACTTGGTTGACAAAGATCGTTGATAGACTTAAAGAATTTATTTTGTTTCCTTCTCAAAAGTCTTTACTATTTTTAGCTAAAGTAAGTCCAATGAACTCATGGAGTTGTGATTAAATGATTCCTGCTAGGCCCAGCACATTTCCTAAGCATGCTGAAGCATTCGGTGGTTTGAGCAATAATGAAAGTTTAGACAAGATTATGAAAGAGATGAGTGATTTGACCACCTAAGTTTCGAAGCTTCAGAATTTGATTTCCAAAATAGAGCTACTAGGTTTTATATAACCTTCACCAGTCATTTTGAACCCAAACCTGCATTCAAATCTTTCTGATGTCTATCTTCGATCTTATTTCCAAGCATGTAGGATCAAGCCCCAAAACTTCATATAATCACTGAGAAGTTCACATCTAAACCAAAATCTTCAGCTTTCCACTCCTTAACCACCTATTTAGCCAATTATTGAACTTCGAACCTTTGCACCACCACCAAATCCTCGGACTCCTAGTCAACCTATTGCCCAAAATTACCTAAGAAAAAGAACTAGTTAGATCTTATCCCCATTTTATATAAAATTTTTTTTCTATTTGTTTAAGAGACACCTTGTTGCCCCTATATATGCGTTCAAAGCCTTTAAAACCCTTGTACCTAAATTATTTTGACCTAAATGCAAGATGCGAATACCATGGTGGGATTATGGGGCATTCCATTGAGAATTGTGAACGTTTCAAATAGAAGGTGCAATCACTTATAGATACGAAATGGTTCGATCCAACAACAATAGAAGGTTAAAGATTTTGGAACAATGAGAAAAGAATGGCATGATGATAAACATAGATGGGATTTTTTTATTAAATAAAGTCTACAAGTGATAGGTTATTTGAAAAATAAAATGCTTTGTGAGTTTCTTCTATTTGAAAAATATTTTTTTTAATGTTAATATGATGTCTTTTTAAACTTGAATATGTGAATTTTGGTTTAACTTTAATTTTTGCCCTTTCTAATTTCTATACTTTTCACCAAAGAGCTTTGTCATTCCTGCAGTCATTCATTCATGCATGCATTCATCATCCATTTATGTATCCACTCAATAGAATGCAATTCATTTATGCTCTAAAGAGAAGGATTTTTTTTGACAATAATCCTTATGATTTTTTCTAAGGATCAAGAGAATATTAATTTGATAAGAGAGATGGAAGAGATTATCGAGGGACATTTTGCTTAAAAAAATGATCAAAACTCAAAGGGTCGAGTTTAAGACCCTTAAGGGAGGAGTCATGAAATCTAAATGAACAAAGGAGGTATAGTATCTTAAAAGAAAAAGTTCAAGCTATTGAAGGTAAGGATAAATCTGGTGATGCAAAAGAATCCCAGTTAGTTCCAAATGTGGTTATTTCGCCTAAGTTTAAGGTTCCAACATTTGAGAAGCATAATAAAATTGGATGTCTTGAGAGACATTTGGTTTAGTCATGTCATAAAATGGTTGGGTATGCCAATGATGAAAAGCTACTTATTCATACCTTTTTAAAATGTTTGACTGGGGTAATAGCCAATTGGTATTATAGTTTGAAAAGTAACCAAATTCGTACTTTGAGAAATTTATCTCAAGTATTCTTAAAGCAATACCAACATATGTTAGAGATGGTTCCAAACTGATTAACTTTTCACAACATGAAAAAGACCTCTAATGAGAGCTACAAAAAATATGCTACTAAACAGAAAGATGTTGCATTACAACCACCTTTAACTACTAAGTAACTAAATTACTATTTTTAGATACCCTTTATTCTCTTTATTATGATAAGATGATTGGTAATATATCTGTACTATAGGCAGAATCGAGAATGGGATAAAAAGATGAAGGATTATGCATGCCAATATGAAAATTTCTAATGAAAGGTAGAGGAATATCTCTAATAAATATGCTCAAAAGATAATTGTTAAAGGGAAAAATGAGAGAAATCTCACCATGATACATGAAGGTTTGGTGAATGACTATTCCCAATGGTCACTGTAATGTTCTCAACTGACATTTTGGGTCTATAATTTTCTTCAACCATTTTATCTATGTGCTCTAGTTTTTTTACCACAAACAATCACAGAATAAAGGATCAATCTAAGCCATTTATAAAGCTGTAAGAGAAAGAGAGTCAAAGTGTATCATTCACTCCTAATACCTTACACTGAGCTTTTCACCTTACTTGTCAAAAATCATATGATCTCTATTATTTTTGTAAGACTTAAAAAGTCTCTCTACCTGAAGTGGTATGATCCCAATGTTAAGTGTGAATTCCATGATTGGATCGAAGGACATTTCATAGAAAACTATATTGTCTTCAAGGATGCAATTCATGCTTTGATTGATGTAGATCCTATAAAGTTTAAAGAACTAGTTAGTGGGTTTAATGATTGAAGGCAATGGAGTTACAGGTCAATGATGTTAATGTTGAAGCGTTAAATGGAGAACTTTTGTTTCTATAAGTTTAAGTGTTTTTTCAAAAATATTATTTTGTATGTGAATTTTTTTGGGTCAAGTTTGAGTGTTTGCACTGCATGAATAGATATTGTGCATCGTAAGTGTTTCATGGATTTATATTATCATTTGATGTTTTTAATTTCTTTTAAATTTTTGGAATTGTAGTTATTTTTTTGAAAGAAAATAGTAAAAAGGAAAAAAATGGTAGATTTGAATAAAGCCCCACTTAGTTAAGTACTGAGGCTACAGAAAAAGAAATGCCTTTTAAAAAAAAAAACAGGAAAAAAAAGTTTTAAGTCTTAAAAGAGTTAGCAATCGCTATTAGAAATTTATCAAATACCTCAACACTTTTTTTAAGCCTTTCAGTTGATTCCATTTAATAGGCATAACCCTTTAAAAGCGCTATAAAGTTGAATTCATGAACCTTGCCCTCAATTGATAATGTTATGATATCAAAAAATAATATTATTTTCTAAGGCAATGAACAATGAAATAGTTAATTGAACAAAAAAATTAGGATTCTTAGAAGATTAGGCATACAAGACATTTTTAAAATTCACATGTAATAATTTAATGTGTCAATATTGCACTGTAGCTCAAAAAATTTTCAATATCAAAGCCACCTTAAGTCCTATAAAAAACAACTTTAGATTTACCAACCTTTCAACTCTTTACCCAAAATTGGCCAGGTTCAATGTCTTGGGGGCATGTTAATAAGAAAAGAAAAAACCTTTAAGGTAATTTAAGCTATGATAAACTCATTTGTTCTCTTTTTGGTAAAGTGACATGGACTATATGATATCTTAAAAGGTTCATTCTATATAACCCTTTTCTCGTTCATTCCACATAATTTTTTTCTTGTAATAACTTTTATTAAGGATGGTTTATTAAAATGGGGCATCTTTCATGAATTGCATATTTAGCAAAGTGGATTAATGTATAAGTTAAGAGAGATGTAAAAAAAAAAAGAAAAAAAAGAAAAAAAAGGTGAAAAAAGGAAAAGACAAATGATTATGGCATCATGCATTTAAAAAATTTGAATAAATCTAAATGAAAACTTGACGAATCCAAAATTTTGGAAAAGAAAGGAGGAAAAGCCTAAAGCTAAAATGAAAAAGCCAAAAGAAAAGTCAAGAAAGCCAATAATCCAAAAAAAAAAAAGAAATGAAAACCTTTCTTCAAATTCAATTTTTTAAAGGGAACTGCTCTTTAATTAAAATGTTTATGCTTCAAATGACAAATTACCATTTTTCGTCATCACTTCACAAATGTAAAAATTTACCCTTATTATCCCTTTAAGGTTGATAAAATTTCTTTCAAAAATAAACCCTAGCTAAGGATCATCTTTTACATTGAAAAAAAAAAAGGTTACATTTAGGGGTTAAAAATGATGATATCCAAAAGGAATCCTGTATGTTAGGGTAAAAGTCCAATATAAAAGTTCTCAAAAGTTTTGAATCCACTCAAAAAAAAAAAAGTAAAAGAATGAAAAAGGAAAAGTGAAGAAAATGAGAAAATGAAATAAAAAAAAAAAACAAAGGAAAAGAAGGAAAAGAAAGAAAAGAAAAGAAATGAATGGATAGAAAGTACAAGAAAATGAAAAGGAATATACCTCAAAATGAATCCTTCAAATGAAAGAATGATCCTTAGTTTTAATTACCCTTTAACATTTATTTTGAGCTTATTTATCATTTTCTTTGAAAACCCCAAACCTAGGGCTATGTTACATCTTATAAAAAATCCATTTTTGATTAAGCATGAATGCTTAAAAATTTAAGAGTTTCTTTTGAAAAAATGGCCATGAAACCTATGAATCTTTTGGTCCCTCTTTATTACCTAATTTCTTATTTGGATCATTTGGATAAATTTAAATTCTTAAGTGCATGGTACAATAATCAAAAAGAAAAAAAGAGAAAAGAAAGGAAAATAGAAAATAATGAATATGGCTATAAGGTGAAAACTTTGCAAAGAGCAATCTAGAGCTAACCTTGAAGGCTACTCCTAATACTATATGGGATGGATGCTAAACAAAGATAAGCCAAATCTTTTTGGAATATCCAAAATATCAATGTCCTAGAGGTTTGAGAAGAGTTGATTTCAAAAATCTTAACCTTTTTTTTTTATTCCTAAATAACCTTTTAAAATCTCAAACCTTTTATATCTAACCTTGACATATATCGAAATGTCACATTTGTAGGCTAAAGTAAGTTTTTAACATGCTTGATTTTTAAGGGATTCATATTTTTAGAGAAATTTATGTTTCATTTAAAAGCTTGCATGAAAAAAATATATCTTTTTTAACCTATTCAGGTGGAGAAACCCTTTTGAATGAATAGAAACCTTTGTAATACTGAACTATTCAATCCATTTGAAAATAAAATTTTCACCTCCTTCATTTCTAGTAAGGATCGCCAATTCTTGAGAAAAATTTAGATCTAGTTTTTTTGGTACTAGAGAAATAATTTAAATCCAGTTTAGTGGACACCCAGGTTTTAAGCCCAATTTAGTTGGCACTTGTAAAAATTTAAATCATAGTTTTTCTAGCATTTAAAAAAGGATTTAAGGTCAATTTAACTGATACCCAATGAAAATTTAAGCCCAATTTAATTGGTACTCAATGAAATTTAAGTTAAGTTTATCTAGCATGCAAAGCCTAGATAAACTGGCACACAAGCTCAAATTAACTAGCACGTAAGTCTAGATTAGCTAGCACATAAACCTAATTTAGCTGGCATCCAAGTTTTAAGTCCAGTTTAATTAGCATGCAAAGCCCATATTAGCTAGCATGCAAGCTTAAATTAGCTGGCACATAAAGTCCAGTTTAGTTGGCTTGTAAGTTTAGATTAGTTGACACGTAAACCCATATTAATTGAAAAAGTATACACTTTTTCCCTTTCAAATGGTGAAGTTTGTTTGAATCAACAAGAATCTCTCGGTGTAGAATCATCTAATCTATTGAGAGAGAAAATTTTTATCTCTTTCATTAATAACAGGGCTCGTTAGTTCCCAAAAAAAATTTAAGTTTACCTAAGTTTTAAACCCAATCTAGCAACACCCAATGGAATTTAAACCTATATTGTCTAGCACCCAATTAAATTTAAATGCAGATTATTTGGTACCAATAAAATTTTAAGCCCATATTAGCTAGCACCCAATGAAAATTTAAGCCCAGTTTAACTAGCACTCAGTAAAGTTTTAAGCCCAATTTAACGACACTTAATGAAAATTTAAACCAGATTATCTAGCACTAATAAAGTTTTAATCTGAGTTTAGCTAGCATCCAATGAAAATTTAAGTCCAGATTAGCTGACACCAAGAAAAATTTGAACTCAGTTTAACTAGCACTCAAGTTTTAAACCTAGTTTAGCAAGCATCAAAAAGTCTTAAGTCCAGTTTAACTAGCATGCAAGCCCAGATTAGTTGGCATCTATGAAAGTTTAAGACCAATTTAGCTAGCATGAAAGCCCAGATTATCGATCACCTCATTCAACCTGTGGTTTAATCCTGTTCACTTTATTTGATTTATAGTTTAGTCTCGGTCACTTTTTTTGACCTGCGGTTCAATCCTGGTCGTCTTTATCTTTTGACTTATAGTTTAGTCATGGTCATCTTAAGGAAAAAATAAAAATAAAAAAAATAAAAAAAAACCAAAAAACTTTCTTTAAGAAGTAGTATCCAAGCAAAATTGTTGTCTATGTTTTTGCATTATTCTTGATCCTCATATATATGCAAAAAAGGAAATTGTAGACACTTAATTTTGTTAGGAATATTTTATCATTTTAATTTGAACTCGATTTTACAAATGGGCTCTGACCATAACTTTTCAGGCCCTTTACATGTACTATTTTTAAATGTTTAAGAGTAAGGTCCAATATGGGCCTCATGGTGAGGCCCGTTGAATAAGCCTAAATGAATGTCTAAATGACCTAATAAAAGGCTCGATAACTACCTATTCTTAAAACCTATTAATGATTTATTATTGACCATTAAATAAAAAGTAAAAATAAAAATATAAAAATCAAAGAAGGTAATAGAAAATATAATTATAAATATAAAATAGAAAATATAATTAATAATAAAAAAATATAATTAATACTAAAAAATTATACAAATTCAAAAAAAAAAAAAAAGGAAAGAGAGCTTGGCCCGCTATAGAAGCATTAGAGCCTATGGAGCAAGGCTCAAGTAAAGTTCAAGATGGCCATAAAATAGGGGCTGAATCCAAGGATTAAAGAGGCCATTCGGCCTTGCTTGGAAAGTCACATGAAAAAGGAGCTTGCATGCCATGGAATATAAACAAAAAACAAATTGTAGAGGAAATGTAGGAGGATAGGCAACCTGGAAAACTATCTACAGAATCCATGGCAACGTGTAGCTTCTAAACAGAAAGAAAAGACGAGGTGGCTGAGCAAAGAAAGGATACTTTGATAACCAGAAGCAAAGACAAAACATGGACGAAATTGGCCTACAAAGAAACCATGTAGAACGTGATAAACTGCTGCATGAACTTGAGGCTATGGCATGAATATTCATGGGCGTGAACCAAAAGAAGAAGGCGAAGGACAAGCAAGCAAAAAAAAAAAAAGAGGAAAGGCAGAAAATGGGGCATTCGGGTGGAGGAAAGAAGGAAGAAAAAACTGGAAAAAAGAAAGAACAAAGGAAAAGAAGGAGAAGACAGAAAGAAGAAGATTAAGGCTAACTGATTGGGGCTACTGACACTGTTTTGGCTAAAAACGCCATTTCCTTACTGTTCCTCACGATTTACCTACTCCAAACATGAAAGTAAAGACCACAAAGTCTGTCTACATAGCTCCCTTTGAAGGTAGAGCTCTGCGGGGATCGTACGTTAGCCAAGGCCTTATATGGGAGTGCGCTCCTGTGGGCCTCGGTGAATCTCTTGGCTTCTGTTAGTTTTGTCCTTCCTCGGTGCCTCTTCCCTTTGCAAGGTCCATGAGTAGTATGACCCGAGGAGAACCGAGAAGAGAAAACAGAAAGAAGGAGAAAGCGGCTGCGTGAAAAAAACTGGGCATGTAGCAGCGAAAAAGACAAAAATAAAAAACAGGAGCAGGAAAACAAAAATAAAAATTATAAAAACTGAAAGGAAGGTGACGAAGCAAAAAACCAAAAAAAGGATACCAAAAAAACTGGAAAGGCAGGATATCAAGAAACTGGCAGCAACAAAAGCGGTAAAGGGAAGCAAGCAGTGAGGAACCAAGGAAAACGCAGAAGAAAAGAAAGCAGAAGAAAGGAGTGGAGAAGTAGCAGGATACCAAGAAACTGGTAGCAGTAAAAGCAGTAAAGGAAAGCAAGCAGTGAAGAACCAAGAAAACTCAGAAGAAAAGAGAGCAGAAGAAAGGAGTGGAGAAGTAGCAGGATACCAAGAAACTGGCAGCAGCAAAAGAGGTAAAGGGAAGCAAGCGGTGAATAAAAAAAAAGAAAAAGAAACACTAGAAAATTGGCAAAAACGCAGCAAAGAAAAGGCATGCAGAAAAATAAAAAAAATAAAAGAAGAACCTGAAGAGTACGAAAGGAAGAACAAAACGACTGGAAAATAGGAGAAAGGCGCATGTTTTTCTTTTTTCACGTTTTTATTATGTTTACTGTCGATGGTTTTGCTCTCTTGCATGGTTCGTTTTATATTGGATTCATGGCTCCTGAAGCTTTTGGCTTTTCCTTGTTTCATGTGTTTTGGTTCATTTTCTATTTTCCTGTATAAGGATAGTGGGCATAAGTTTAAAACCCTATACTCATGTTCACTATTTTGTGGTTCAAGGAAGCCAGTCTTTTCATAACTTTCATTTCGGTTTTCTTTGTTGTTTGCCGTTCATGGTGGTAAGAAAAGGAAAAAATTCAAAGCAACTGATAGGTATGTAATTTTTGCTATCTTTCTTGCATGCTAACCTTTCATGAGGATAAGAAAGTTTAAGGCCTAACCTTGCTTTTCAAGCCCAAATGCGCATGTTTTAGATACATGTTTTTTTTTTTTTTTTTTTTTTTTTTTAAATAGCCCAATAAATTTATTTTTATTTCCATGCATATTTCTTTTATGTTACTTAAGTTAAAATTTCATGCATATTTTGTTTAAATTTCTATGCTTATTTTAATTACTATGTAATTTAATGGTTCATGCTTTAATTCGTTCTTGGTTTCATTCATCCTCGCGCATTTTAAAATTACACAAATATAATAATGACAATAATAATAATAATAAATAAAAATATATGTTTTATAAAAAAAAAGATTTTGAGAACCTTGCTTAAATGTTGGAGAGAATTTTAAATCAAAATTTGAAATTTTAATTTCGCCTAAATATTGAAAAGTTATTAAATTATCAAATAAAAATACTAATAATCTAAAAAAAAATAATAACAAATAAAAGATTGATTAAATTAAAAATTAAAGATTTTGAAATCCCTATCTAAATGTTAGAGGGAATTAAAAATTAAATTTTTTAAAAAATAATAATAGTAAGAATAAATAATTTTATCTAGATATTGGAGAATTATTAAATAATAAAGGATTAATAAATAATAATAATAATAATAATAATAAATTTTTTTAATGAAAAGGAAAATAAATAAAAATGTAAAAATTCTTTTTTAAAATTATAAAAAATAAGTTTGCTTTGAAAATTTGTTAAAGTATTGGAAATTTTTAGTGAGGCTCATAAATTAGTGAAACCTAAAGTGAAACTATAAAAATCTGAAACCTTAAATGAAACCTTAAACCTTAGGTAAAATCTAAAACCCTAAAATGAAACTTTAAATCTTAAATGAAACTCAAAATTCTAGAACCTCATATGAAATCCGAAACCCTAAATTAAACCCTAAACCTTAGGTGAAGTCCATAACAATAATCCTCTAGAAAACTCAATATCATCCCAAAATTCAAAGATTTATGTGAGAACCTTTTATGAAATAATTTGTTCTCGAATGCCACCTAGATGATGGAGTATTTAGGAAATATTATTTTATTAAAAATTTTTGTATAATCCTGTTTTTTAAGATAATAAAATTGGATAGAGAATAAAAAAATAAATAATAAGATTTTAAATATAAAATGTCACACCCAAACTCTGCTTAGAGGTTGAAAAGTTCAAATAGTCTTTTTATATTTAAAGACGCGATCTTAAATTTAAATCTCTTTGTCATTTAAAATACATTTGCATATATTTTTTTCTTGCACTCATCGTGCATGTACATGCATTGCAATTATTATTAATTATGGTTTACTATAGCCTTTTTCATTTTTATTACATAAAAAACTTATTTTAAAATAAAATAATTTAAAAAAAAATAATTTATTAAAATAATATTCTATGGAATATAATTTTTGGTACTCTGTCTAAATGTTGGAAAGTCATCAATAATTATCATTTTCAAAGAATATTATTTTTAGTTTTAAGGAAATGTTGTGATAAATTTTAGATGAAAAAATTATTTTTGAATTATGCTTTATGTTAGAGAATTTGAAGGTATTTATTTAATTTACAATTTTTATAATATTCCTAAATAAAAATGTTTCTTTAATTGATTTTCTTTCTTAAAAATGAAGGGAATTATAATTAAATTTATTATAAAAATCAATTTTGTCCAAAATTATAAATAGCGTGTGGTTAACTAGTACTAACTTCATAGGCACTGTGGAGTTGCTAATCTTTCCCCACACGTAATCGACTCCCGAACCCGATCTTATTTTTGTAGACTAAAATTATCTTTTTTAATAAACTTTAAACTTTTTTATTGTTTCATTAAAAAGATAAAATTTTTGGGTGGTCAACATACTCTAAAAAAGATTAGTGGCAACTCTTCATATTTTTTATAATTTTTTTAATTTTTACATCTAGCAATTAAGTCTCTGGATCAATACATTATTACAATAAGGATGCCACCAAATGACATCAATGTGAAGTTCCCCGAAGATCTAGCTAGCCTAATTTGAGAAGATGACGATAAAGGAAGGGATTGGTAGGATTTCAACAAGCCTTTACTTAAATGCCCCACCTATCATTGCTAGGGACCTTCAAGCCAATAGTTATAGTGTCGAGCTTACTTCAGTTGGACATAAGATTGATGCCATTGCACTTGTTCCAAGGGATACTCCTATTACTCTAACTAATGCTGCTCCAGTTTTTGTTGCTGATGTATTAGGAATAATGACTTAAATCCCATAAAAGATTTATTTGAGATTTGTTAAATATTACTTGATGGAGAAGAAGACTTGTAGAAGAAAAATTCTTAAAGGAAAAGGATTCTTAAAATGTAAGTTTAACTTGCAAAAGAATAATTCTAAAAGAAAAGAGATTCTTAATAGTCAAGTTTGTATGCTTATAAATAGGTGAAATCTCTACAAGGTTAGATATGAGAAAAATATTTAAAAAAGTTATAAGATTTTATAGGATAAACATCCTATAAGATTATTGAATATTTACGTCTTATGGGTGTATATATTTGTATGGTACATAGAAGTAGACTAAAAGAGACTGAAATGGTCCATATAGGTATAATGATTAATGGGTACATATGGATATGTATTTATTTGTGTTGAAATGGTACACATGAGATGTGTTTGTTTGGGTTGAGAATACTTTATAGGACTAGAGCAGATTAAAAGGGTCTATGGGTATTAGTTATAAGTGTTTGATTTGCTTTGATATTTGTTTGTAATTCTTTACAGTTAATGAATCTTATTTCTCATCCGTTGACGGAGGTTAGTTGGACCAAACTATATTAAATTGTTGTCTTTTATGTGATTGATTAATTATTTGATTTTACTTCCACTAGTGTGATTGGATTGGGGCTGTAGTGATCCTTATCAAATAGTATCAAAGCTGAAGGTTCAAGACTAAGAAGAGTTAAAAGTTCGAGCCATTGGAAGAGGTAAGTCCAGAAGAACTCGATTCAAATAAGAAGTTAAGTTCCTATTTTGAAGATTTATTTGCATTAAACATGAAGATACACAAGAGAAGATGATTATGAAACTTTCATTACAAGTGGAACCAAGTATGTTTAGCATGAAAACAAATGATTTGATGAAATTTGAGTCAAGATGGAGATTGTTGGGAATAATGACTCAAATCCCATAAGAGATTTGTTTGAGATTTGTTAGATATTACTTGATGGATAAGAAGACTTGCAGAAGAAGAATTCTAAAAGGAAAAGAAATCTTAAAAAGTAAGTTTGACTTGCAAAAAAAAAATTTTAAGAGAAAATAAATTCTTAATAGTCAAGTTTGTATGCTTATAAATAGGTGAAGTCTTTACAAGATTAGGTATGAAAAAAAAAAATGTAAGAAAGTTATAAGATTTTATGGGATAAACACCCCATAAGACTACTAAAAATTTATGTCTTATGGGTATGTATGTTTGTATGATACATGATAGTGGACTAAAAGAGACTGAAAGGGTCCACAAAGGTATAATGATGAATGGGTACATATAGATATATGTTTATTTGCATTGAAAAGGTACACATGAGATGTGTTTGTTTGAGTTGAGAATACTTCATAGGACTAGAGTAGATTAAGAGGATCTATTGGTATTAGTTATGAGTGTTTGATTTGCTTTGATATTTGTTTGTAATTCTTTACAACTAATGGATCTTATTTCTCATCCATGGATGTAAGTCGGTTGGATTGAACCACATTAAATTATTATCTCTTGTATAATTGATTAATTATTTGATTTCGCTTCCACTGGTGTGATTAGATTGGGGCTATGGTGATCCTTAACATGATGGTAGTCCAACTCTTTCTACTTCTTGCAGATTGTAAACACTTTTTTTTGTACTTTGATTTTTATAATTGTTTTTTGGTTGAATTTTTGTATTGATACAATGATCATAAAATGAAAGTTTCTTTGGCAATTTTTATCTTGTGTTTGCTCTATACTGTTTGGCTTTTTGCACATGTCCAACTTTATGAGATGACATAAGGTAAGGCCGCATGTTGTTGTGTAAAAATACTGAGTTAAAAATAGTTTTGGTAACTCAGTTTTGCATTATAACGTAGATATAAAGAGCCTTATGTCCAAAATTATTCATAAAGATATGACTTGGTTTAAAGTTGTGTCTTTTAAGTGAAATTATTTATACAAAAAGCCATCACTATTCTCTAAAGGGTCACAACCCCTTTCTTTAATCTCTATTAATAGGGATAGTAAGAGTTCATTTGAGTTCATGGTCATTGATTCTAAAATTCAGAAATCACTTTCTCTTTTCTCTTATTCTTTCTCAAATAAAGTTAAGTTATTTTTGTAAAAATTAATGGTCAAAGTTTGATATTTTCATTCTATTAGGAAATGTTTAATGGTTTGATATCACAAATGTAAGTTGAAATCAAATAAAGCTTCAATATATCTTAAAGCTATTTTGATTATATCTTTTTGTATACCATGATTGGTAGGGACGAAATAAATCTTAAGAAAAATAATATCACACCTTGAAGTTAATTTTCCTTTATTCTTTGAAAGTTTCATCTTAAATTTTAATAAGACTTGAAAAAAGACTACAACCAAAGATACAAGTGGAAGATTATCATCAACAAATTCATGATAAAGATGCAAGCTTTGGATCTTGAATTTACTAATACATAAATCCACAATATGTATATATATATATATATATATAAGTACTCTCACAACTCATTTGAAGAATGGGATAGTATATTGACAAATTGTTACTCTAACTAAAACTTCCTTCTCTTTTGGTTACTTTCTTAGTCTGATTCTTTGTTATACTAATCCTTACCCGCAGCTTGCTGCTATACATCACATCTCATTTTACGTGTTTGTAATGTTGTTTCTCCCTGTCAAAGAACTCCTCTACACAAATTAAGTTCCATTTTATTATTTTTTTTATTTTCTTTTTATATATTTTTTAAAATAAATAAAAAGTAAAAATTACGAGTAAAAAATTAAAAGTGATAGAAACCAAACGAATCTTACTGATTAGTGCCCGAATTTTTACTATTGATCATCGAAACCAATTTTCAACATTAACTATCATTCATCTGTTAAATATTACCATCATAATATTATTAGTCAACACCTCATTAAGCTTATAATCAGAATATAATTACATTCTATAAAAAAAACAACAAAATACAAATAAACTAGTTAAACAAATGAATCTCTTTCCAATATCTATATTTGGCAAATATCTCTACTTTAATTTTGTACCTATCAGCCGGTCAAATCTATACAATTCTGGTGTAAGTTTACTCCTCCCAACCTTGGGAAAGGCATGAACCCAACATTGTGCGTTGAGTAGCTGATAGCTTATAGTTAGCTAGGAAAGCAAGTGTATAGAAAGGAAATTTTCGAGGTCCTACGTAAAAGTATCTCATTGTGTTTGTAATATATAGGTTTCAATCTTTGTGGTCCGACAAAACCTTAATCTCTCACAATAAGTACAGAGAAAAGAACCAGGGTGCAAAAAAAATATGTTGAAGTGAACTTTCCTTTTTTTTCTTTTTTTCTCTCCTTAAAAGCTTTATGAAATTATCTAATATTCGCATTTATATATGAATTTTATGATAGAGCAGTTCAAATGCTCCTCTCAAATCAAAATATTCTCACTTGTCAAAACTTACTATACAGCCGTAGTTGACAGGGTAAATTACCCCTCTTATCCCAAATCAAAATATTCTTACTTTTCACAACTTAGTCAAGGTAAAATACCCCTTTTATCATCTTTAATTGTGTCTTTTTTTTTTTTAATTTTAAAATATAATATTATTATATTATAATTCATATAAATATATTAAATAAAAAATATATTTTTTAATATTTTAAAATCAAATATAATTTTTTATTAAAATTTTAAATTATATTACTTTTATTATATATAATATTATGAATATTTAAAATTGACATGTCCAGTCTACATATGCAAAGCACGATAAGCAATTGTAGCCGAATAAAAATGCCAAAAAGGAAATCTTTGCTGGCATAGTTTTTCCACATGATAAAACCCCACCATGCCCACCTCTTTCTCTTTCTAGTTTCTAGGTTTTTTTATCTTCAAGTCTCTCCTGCTTCTTGAGAGGAAAATGTCGAAGTTGTTCCCGAAAAGCTTTCATCACTGCTTCGCAAAGCTGAAATCGGAGCATGAACCTTCAATCTTAACACCATCACCCACAAAAAATGATGACACCACAACTTCATCAACAAAACTACTCAACAACTTCAACTCCCTTTATGACCTCTCTTCATCAGCTTCAACCTCCAAGTCTCTTTTGACTCCCTCCACTGAAACCGACTACCTGTTCTCCGACTCTGACTCTGACACCGAGTCGCCTCCTGATTTCACCACCATATTCGCTTCCCATCGTTTCTTATTCTCTTCTCCAGGCCTTACCAACTCCATCATCGACTCACCCGACACAAGACCCGAAACAGAGTTTAGTACAGAGACACAACCACCGCTGGATGGAGGCGTTGCAGTCAAGAAATACTCACCGGACCCGTACAAAGATTTCAGGTTTTCAATGCAAGAAATGATCGAAGCAAGAAACTTAACTGACGTGAAGAAGGACTGGGATTTCCTGCATGAACTACTCCTTTGTTACCTTACTTTAAACTCCCAAAACACCCACAAGTTTATTATTAGTGCTTTTTCTGATATTGTTGTTTGCTTGCTGTCGTCATCCCAGGAATCTGATAGCCATCCCATACCTAAAAACCACCGTCGGTGATACCCTCTTTTCCCTCTATTTTCCTTTTATTTTTTCCTAATGAAAAACGTTGCTAGGAAAAAAAATCAATGAAAAATATTGGCGGTTGTTTTGTTTTTGGACTCTTGCATGGGAATTAATTACTTTGTCTTTGGTAAAAAAAAAAGAGCGTGTTGGATGCAAAAGGACAAAGAAATTAATGGCATTGACAATTGAAGAAGCAAGCATTGGATGTTGATGTCTCGAGGAAGGTTAGAGTAATTTTTGTACGTTGGCTGTGTAATTTAAAAAATTTGTGTTGGTTAATGCCTAAGGTCATGCAAAAAAACGGTGTAATTTCTTGTTAAGCATTCCTCCTTGGTTGAATATTGGCAATGGTGATTTCTTGGGGAGGAAAATTTCGTATATCATTGTTCTTGAACCTGTTTGTGGTCCATGGATACATTTAACTTGTTGGGAAGTTTTGCACACATAATCACGAGGTTGGCTACCTTTATGGAGTTAATATTTCGGACAACTTTGCTGCTACATGTCGGGTCCGTTTAGTGATGATTATTGCAATAATTAAAGTTGAATTCTAAGGATATAGCTGTGAAGTTTTGTAATTATTCAATGTCAATCTTGGGCACAAAAATAATACATTAATAAAACAAAAGACAAATAATGCATAAGCAAACAAAGTTTACAAATGATGCCGATCTTGTTCAATAATCTTCCACCTCAAAGTGAAGATTTGTTTTTTTTTTTCTGGGAAGACCCGAGTTTGAATCTTATAAAATGTAAACATACTTTAAGGAAATGTGCCCAATTTCTTTTAATAAGATAGAAGAATTAATGTTAAAATAAAAGGTGGCTTCAATGGTATCCAATAGAATATTTAATTGATACTAATGGAAGACAAGGTATCGGCAAGAAGGATTATAATTGACCTTCATAAGTTAAATCCAAATGGAGCTCTCAATGCATAAGGGCTTGAATTGATAAAGTCCAAAGTATTGGATTATAGGGTTAAATATAGATATATCCAAGACACTGAGGCAAAGAGCATGTAAAAGACCTAAAAATTGCTTGGAGGAGAGCAAGGGGCGGGATTTGTATCAAGAATAATTTTAGAAAATGCGAGGGTGGTTTGGTCTTTAGTTATTTTATATGTAAATATAAACCAGAAACGGAGACAAACCAGAGGATACAAAGAGTGATGCTAACAACTGCAAGAAAAGAATGAATTAATGCTTTAATTTTTACAATTTAATTAATTAATAATTAATAATCCCTAAAGTTATAGTTGGTTTAGGTAAGGTTAACACCAGATGATTCGTCCTTAAGTGTCTCCATTATTACTAAATTTAAGACCAATTTTAAGCTGCAAGTTCTTGAGTCTTTTGACATTTGGTGGGTTGTGAGAGTACCCCGAATCCAACGTCAAAATGTACCTTTATTTTATACTAAGACAAATGATCTTTATTTAGAAAGACAAGAAGGCGATTAAATAACCTTGACAGCGCTTTGTGTAGAGTATTACTATTGTTCAGGCAACTGAGGAAAATGGGCAACCAATGAAGCTAAACAAAATGAATTCTGATAAGAGAGATTGATATGATGCCAAATGAAGAGTTTTGGATATGTAGCTATAAGCAAGTAATCCCAAATACGTACTAAAACAAGTGAGGAGAATCTTATAATATTGTTTATGGTTGTGGTTTACAAGTTAAAGACACTGTTTTGGACCAAGAGCCTGAACAGGAAAAGTGTAACTAGCATGCTTTGAGCTATTACCCACCCAAAAGAATAATGTAAATACCCATATGGTTTATTTTGTCCGCACATTGGTTAATTTTAACACTTGGATAATAGCCTTTTTAGTCTCAATATTTCCCCCAAAATCTCATTCAAGAAGTACTCCAAAACTACACATTCTGTCAAGTCTACCTCTATATATCCAAATTAATCCTAAGTATACTTGACAAGTAGAAGCAAGGTGGAAAAATAGATTAAATTAAAATCAGTATTATGGTATCTTGCATTATTTATTTGGGCATGTTCAATTTTGAAGTTTTTTGCTTCTTCCAAAATATTACACAGAAGGTCAATATTCCAGAAGGAAAATCCTTCCCTCACAGAGCTCGATCTTTGACACGAAAGTTAAAATTCGATCCCCCGTTTTCACACAGTCCTTGATTGACTACTTTGCTATGAATATGACAACTTCTTAAGAAAAGAAAAAAAATAGTATAAATCAAGTTTGTAGCACCCTCTTGTATAAAGTTATAACCTACGGATACATAATGCCAAAAGGAAAAAAAAAAAATCATTTTGTAGAGATCAAAGCCAAAAAATTGCAATAATGCAGAGAAAAAAAATGAAAATAAAAACTAGTGAAAATTATTTGAGCTTACTTTTGAATGGTAAGGGCCATAAAGTGAGATTTTAGTAGAGATTCTAAATTTTAGCTTAGTCAGTATTTTATCGCGATAAATTTGAGTTTGTTTAATTTATAGATTTAATCTTAATATTTTAATTTGAGCTAATTTAAATATTTTAATTGAATTTATCAAATTGAGCTCGATCAGATTTTGTTTTAAATTAATCATTTTTTAATCATTTTTTCATGGGATCAAGCCTAATTCAATTTTATTTTTGAGTCAATTTTGAATTAAAATTTAAAGACCTAATTAAAAAGCCTAAAGTCTAATTGTGAGCCCTAATTCAATTTTAAAAGCTGATTTCATTTTATTAAGATTAATTAATTTAATTAATTGAAATATAAAAATTCAAAGACAAAAAAAAAAGAAAAAAAAGGGGGGGGGTTGCTTGCCATGGCTCAGCTTTCTTCTCCTTCCAAATCCCTTCCCCCAAGTTATTACCCATTCTCAGCTATTGGTTTTCCCCTTCACATTTTATCCAACAACTTGTAGCATGAATTGGTCAAAGACCAAGCATGCCAGCAGTCCTAAAACCTAAATTGCTTCCATCTTGCACCCCACAACAAGCCAAAGTTCTCATTTTACTATTTAGATGCAGCAAGCTTTTAGATTTTTCTAATCTTAATAAAGGGGTGACAAACGACCAAGAGGGGAACCGAAAAGAGTTAACTGGACCAAAAAAAAAAAAAAAAAAAAAAACCTCAACCAGAGCCCAACTAAAGCCCATCCCCTGCCATCACCAATTTAGCAAGAAGCCACCATCGCCTAAACACCCTCACCGAGACCCCTTGCACCAAGAACCCCATATGCACTATCACCCAGGCAATTAAAAAAAAAAAAAATACTACAAGCTCTTCCCTCCCCCATCACCCATCATTCGGCAACTACCACAACAAAACTGTTACACCCTAACACCACAATCAAGCCTCGACAAGCCCTCAATCCCACAACTGAAACAGAGCCGAGACCACCACCACACAACCAACGGACACCATTAACCCACCAAGCAGCCATCTTCTATAGACACTCGATTTTGTTGAAAACTTTTTGGGATCAAAATAGACTTTAATCATGAATTGGATTTTAATATGCAAATTTTGTGCCCAATGAATAAAAGCCCAAAATTTTCAATTTTTAATTTTAATTTTAATTTTAAATTTAATTTTTTTTTTTAACTTTGATGTTATTTAGGTCAAAAAGTCAAAAGAGCATAAAAACAAAAAAATAAAAAAAAAATCCAAAGGAAAAATGTAATATTTTGTAAAAAAGAAAGTAAAAAAACCAAAAAAGTAACATGTGAATTGTTTTGCCGAACCTTGAATTCGAGTTGGATTTTGAAATTTAATAGTTGAATAATTTTGGAAAAACTTGATCCTTAACTTATGCAAAAAAGGGAAAGAATCACATAATTGAATCTCACAAAAGGTCTTAGATTAGTAAGACTTAGAAGCAAGGATAATTAAGAATCAAGCCCAAGAAGTCACGGAATTTAATCCCTATATAAATAACCTCCAATTAAGAATCAAGCCCAAGAAGTCACAGAATTTAATCCCTATATAAATAACCTCCAATCAAGAATCAATAACAACAATACTCAATCAAACTCAAAGAAGCAATAAGCAATCAAGCAATCAAAAACTTAAGCAATTAGCAACAATTAAAATTTTTTAAAGGTTTTGATTTTGAGTTTATGGGTGATTTTTTTGGTTTTGATTCTTTTTGGAATTTTTATAGGAAGTTTGGGTTTTTTGGGGTTTTTTTGGATTTTGATTTGGTTTTTTATTCTAGTTTTTTTGTTGATTTAGGCATGTGTTTTGAATTTCTTGGGGTTTTTTTTTTTTGGAATCCTAACCTTTTTCTTAGGAATTTTTTAAGTTTTGGGTTGAATTTTGGAAATTTTCTAGGTTTGAGTTCGAATTTTTAGGTTTTTTGAAAATTGTTTGAATTTTTCGATGAGGCTTGAGTTTTCTAGCAAGGTACACAATAGCCAAAAGGAATTCATGGTGGCCGATTCCAAGGGTTTCTTGGTGGTTTGAATTTTTCAACAAGACTTGAGTTTTTTGGTGGCCAAAATCTAGGTTTTTTGGTTGGTCTTTGGAATTTCTTTTAAGTTTTTTGTGTGTTTCCAAAGAGAATGGAGAGAAATTGAAAGCTAGAGAAAGAAAGAGCCAAGATAGTTTGAGAAGAGCCAAGATTTTTTTGGCTTTTATACGTGATCAAAATAGTGTTGGTTTGGAGAAGCCTTTGAATCGTGCTAAGATTGGATAGCCCACGTGTTGACCTGCATTAAGACTCGACCTGACTGCAGGTTTTTGCTTTTCTTTTTGTTTTTTATTTTTATTTTATTTTTTATTTTTTTCCTGTTTTATGTTTCTATTTTTTGCTTTTATGTATTATTTTTAATTGTTGATTGAATTAAAAAGGGATGAAGAAAAAGAAAAATTGGTAAGATTTTATATGATATTTTTATGAATTTAGTTTTTTTTATCGCATGAAATTTATTTTTGCATGAATTTAATTTAATTGCATATATTTGCATAATTATATATATTTACATGTTTATTGATTATTTGCATGATTATTAATATATTTGCATGATTCATTTTTATTTGCATGATTTGTTATATACATGATTTATCATATATTACATGATATTTTTGCATGTTTATTTTTTCTTGATTTATTATGATAGTTTCGGAATGATTGTTATATGATTTTATATTTATTGCATGATTTTGGTATGATTTTTTATATTTGCTAGATTTTTGCATGATTTGTATGATAAAAACTATTTATGATTAAGGTTAAGGTAAGATAACACATAATTAACGTGGTATTAATTTTGGGAGTAATAGGGCGCTAATACTTTCGTTGCACGTAGTCAACTCTCGAACTTAATTCTGTTGATGTAGACTAAAGCTTATTCTTTTTAAGGTCCATTAGTTTAAACTTAGGATAACCTTAAAAATGATAGATTTATATAAGCAGCTAATCACACCTAGATAAAAAATATTGGTGGCGACTCCATGATTTTTGTGTCTAATGGGTAAGTTTTCGGACTTAAACATTATGACAGTTTGGCGACTCCATTAGAGAAATTAGAGAGTTAAGTCCTTAGTTAGTTATATGTTATTTTAAGCCTTGCTTTAATGGTTTTATCATATCATTTGTGATTACTAACCTATTTGTTTATGATTTCTTATTTGTTGGTTTTGCAAATTTTAATTTTTTATGTGCACCAATTTATTTGATTATTTGGCAAGTCCTTTTACACACCACTCTTGCATTCATGCATTAGCCATATGCTCAGGCTTTGTCCTTTATTAGGGGGGAACAAGCACCTACAGTCTTGTGAGCTCATAACTTCTGTATGAGCTAGTGAAAACTTCTATTCAAATTGAACCATTTTCGTTTTAGCTTATAATGGTGGGCGAGGATTTGGGGCTTTACTAGTTTATAATGGTAATGATGTAAGGAACAATTTAAGAGCTTTTAGATTGTCAAACCTTTGAACTCAACATGTAAATAAATCTTAAGGATCTGAATCTAAGTTAGAGTCCTGCCCTCTCCTATGTTAGAAAATCTTAAATATGATAGGACATTTATTACTATTCTACTTGTAAATTTATTGTTCCTTATATATATTATGTGCATACTAACCTTTTTTTCTTTTGGTGTTTATGAATGCATCATTAGACTTATCATAAAGAATGATTGCCATAAAATAATTTTAGTAAAAAGAATCTTAATTACTTCCATGGAGAGCCTATCAAAGTCCTTTATTAGTTTTAGAATGAAGTATAAGGAAGCCTAGCTTAAGAAAGCAATTGCTTGTCATCTAATTATATGTCTATTCTCCCTACTAGAATTTATCTCAATCTCAAAAAGAATGATCTGAGCAATTTAGTTAGTATTTGGAATCAATGGGATGTCATTGGCAACGAAGCCTTCCAAAAAAAGTTAAGGGATCTTACATTACTTCTTGTAGTCCCTATTGAAAATCAAATTATTAAGGCCATGATTTAGTTTTGGGATCCTTCATACCATTGCTTTGTGTTCAATAAGGTTGATATGGCGCCAATGAGTGAAGAATACTCAACTTTGCTTTATTTGGAACTCCTTGATCTTGACAAGGTGTATTAGAAAAACAATAAAATTGGTTATCAAAAAAACCTTGCTCAATTGATGGTAGTGGATGTCAAAACTATTGATATTTGGGTGAAAGGAAAGGATGAAAGTCATCTACTAATCAAGAGTTAGATCAAATTCTAAAAAAAAAAAAAAGGCACTTGCAAACGAAGGTGTAAGAAAGTAAATAGGCATTTTCTGAGGCACAAAAGCACATCCAAATATTAAATGGGGTTGTAGAATTTGGAACAAAAATAGGGGCCATGAATGAAGAATACGAGTAAGAAAATGAAGCATAAATGAGAAAGCATGACCAATTGGAATGCCTACTTGACCAAATCATTATGGCTACTTACAAAGCCAAGACATTGTAGAAAAGGTTGAAAAATGGAAGACAAGGGTGCTACCAGTTGGAACACGTGGCCAATAACTGCTAGACTGCCTTAATGAAGTGTAAAGCTAATATCGACATGTTAGCATTATAGGTGAGATTGGATTTCTCTAAATTATTCTCAAACAAATGATTTCAATATAATTGCATGGAAATTAAAACAATAAGCACTTTTGATGAAAATATAATGCAAACAATAACAATTAATGAACCTAAAATCAAATATAAACAATAATAAATTGTAAGGAGATAGGGATAGAGAAATCAAGCATAATAATTTATAGAGGTTTGGTCCTTCTACATAAGGCACCTACGTCCTTTCTCTTGGTTATCCACACCAACACTTTAATCCACTAATTAAAGAAAAATTCTTACAAGATACAAACCTATCTTGTACTAAATCTCTATTTTTTCTCAAGGCTTAGATAGCAACCTCTACCCCTACAATATCAAGAGGATACCTCATCTCTTGTTCTTTTACACCCTTATATATCAAAGGTAATTTTGCAAATAATAGAACAACCTCTCTAAGGCTAAGTGTTTGCTAAGTTTAAGTACGAGAAAATGATGAATGAACAACAAATATAATTTGGATACAATAAATACAAAGATATGGACTTTGAAGCTCTAAAACCTCTTGATTCTTTAAGAGAATGAAAATATGGCTTATTGGCTCTTGCTCTCTTGATTCATCAATATTCTTGTTGTGTTGGAGTGCCCAGTTTATAGAGAAATTGAAGAGTTAGCCATTAGGGATACTTGGAAGAAGAAATGCCCGTTAGAAGCATTAAAAAGTAGCCGTTGGAGTGTTTCTACCTAAACCCAATCAATCCCTTCCATGATGGGATCGATTGGTTCATGTTTTGAACCAATTCGCCTTTGAAAATCATGACATGATCGATCCCTTCCTTGAGGGGATCGATTGGTTCAGCTAGGGGATCGATCCTATCAAGCTGCTCTATTGTATCATGTTTTGCACTCTACTCACTAATTTGATCATATCTTGAGTTATACAAATCTAAATCACAAACCGTTTGAAGATTTAGAAACTAGACTTAAAGGGCTTTCTAACTATATAAATTTATTACCTAATTCATTGTGTACGAATTATAGTGAATTTTCAAAATTACCCATTGTGCAGTTTTTAGATAACTATAGAGTGTCTAGTAAAAATTCAAAATATTTTGTTAGAAAATTAGATTTTGATTTTGTTTAATCCATTAGAAAGTAGACTCAAAGAGGTTTCCAACTATATAAAATTTAAATATTAAAACTTTGTGAATTAATACAAAAAAATAAAAAAAGTTCAATGTTGGAAAACTTTGTTCTTGTAAAATAGCTTTCTTAAGTTAATCTATTTCTCAAAATAAATATTATTAAAATTGTATTAAGTCAAAATGAATAAACTCACTTTAAAAACAACAATTGGACTTTCATTTAAGCTCCAATAAATAATTTTTAAAGATAGATTTGGTTTGAGAAATATGAAACCAAGAAAGGTTTGTTTAAACTTTGAAAATCATGTTATTTATTTAGTACCAAAACTTAAAGATATGACAAAACTTTTTGACATGACAAAACTTAAATATAAATTTGCTTGATGAAAATCTTTCTTTGAAACATTTAAGATTTTGAAAAGCATTTTGAAAAACTCCCCTTTAAGCAATGCATAGCAAAACTTCCCCTCAATTTATGCATATTAATCCAATACAACTCAACAAACATATGTTAGTCGAATATACCCAATAAGCACAATCAAACATATGCATGTCAGGAACAAGCAAATTTATCCATATAATATTTCTTCTCCTTTTTGTCATAGCAAAAAGGCACAAGCATATTAATGAGCAAATAAAAACAAAGAGACATCATTAACAAATATATTCATGAAACATTTCTTCTCCTTTTTGTTTATGCTCTTTATACAAAATATTCAAGCTCCTATATCAATTGCTATAAGCATATAAGAAGAAATATCTCTAAACTCTCTCCCATTTTTTGTCATTTCAAAAGAAAGAGAGATCAATTCAAGGCATAAGACAAAATGCTTGATACCAATAATATCAAGAGTATTTTGAATACATGTAATCAAGTATAATATACACAATGAAGTTCACATACATGTATTCAAGCATAAAAGTATAAGTGTATTCAAATTTAGCATTTTAGCACAAGTTATCAAATGTACTACAAGAAATTTATGAGCAAAGGATAATGAATGATATGCGACCTGCTCATAAATTATGTTATCATAAGATGTGCTTAGGATCTAAAGCATCAATAGCAATTAAGCATAAATTCAAGCACATGCATACAAGCTCATATCAATTGTTATTGATACCAATTGTTAAAGATATGTTGTGATAAAACATACCAATTGTTATAAAAAAACAAATCAAACAAAATT
Organism: Durio zibethinus; assembly: GCF_047325235.1. Classification (NCBI taxonomy): domain Eukaryota; kingdom Viridiplantae; phylum Streptophyta; class Magnoliopsida; order Malvales; family Malvaceae; genus Durio; species Durio zibethinus. Next base: position 14,765,013 of record NC_143183.1, on the reverse strand, counting down.
GTATTCTAAAATTTCTCCTCATTTTCAAAATAAAGATTAATCAATGTAAGGCACACACAATTTTGCATGAAAGGTACAAGCTATATCAAGGATAGGCACATAAATACGCATCTAGAAAGTTAAAAAAAATCTTCAAAACAATTTTGATATCAATTGTTACCAATTGTTACCAATTTTATTCAACAACTTTCATAAAGCACATATACTTCAAGCATATGAAAGATTCATTCAATAGATGCATAAATGATAATAGTAATCTTTCATAAGCTATCATATCCAAACAAGAACCAAAAGCTCATATGAATATATAATGAATCATAAGTACTAATGAGCAATAAGGTTCAATCATCATGTCCTAACAAAGATTATATAAATATGATTTTCCAAACATGATGACACATATGCTATAGCAAAGAAATAATGAAAGCATAATTATTCAATTATAATCCAAATTATTTCAATGCATAGCAATGTATTTAATCTAAGCATATGCAAGTAATCAAACATATATTTATTTCAAACAAAATCACATAAGCATATGCAAGAACATTTCAAAACATGTATAGCAATAAAAAAAAATGCAAACCTTTGGACATAATATGGTACATGCTATCTCAATAGACTCAATCAATGAACATCTTCAAGGAAATAAATCTATTTAACTCATATCCATGTCCAAAGATTAAAACAAATATTCATGCAATAAAAACCAGTAATCAAAGCATTCAAAAACTAGACATGAATATCAATGAAGGTGAGTTAATCAATCCAAGCTTTCAAACATATTAGAACAATATCTACCAAGTGGCTTGGTGATTAATTTGTGCAATGTGTTCATATGTTCTAGCACAATATCTCATTTTTGCACACAATCAAAGCAAACATTTATCAAATCATGCATTAAACATTATAAATCATAGACACATAACATAGATTCAATACAATTACCTTCATTCTTATCAAGCTATGTTGTTGTGTTCATTGTAGTTGAGTGAGGCTTTAAATCCTCCATTGCACATCATTTAAGCTAGTGTTTTATGTACTTAGGCTTGAATGATGAAGATGACTTGCTTTGCTTGTTCCGTTTGAAATTTTAAAAATGTAGGCTTATTTATGCTCATTTCAAGTTCTCCTAGCATAGACTTAGAAAAATTTCTTGACAAAGGATTTTCATTAGAAGCACCAAGAAAATCAATTGATAAAAATTATACCAATTGTTAGAAAACAATTCCATATTCTAAGTTATTATAGGCAAAAGAAAATTTATTCACTAAGCACAAGTTGCTAATTGCAAGGGAGATATATACTTAAGCTAGAGGCCATATATCAAGTTAAGCATCAAATATCACAATATTGGTGCTAAAGCTAAAGTTCTCATGTAATGTGCAAAACATGAATCCTTTCTAGATCATTTAGAAATATTGAACACAAAGAAGACATATTCAATATTCATATATATTCAATAAATCACCAAAGAATATGCCAAAATAAATTTTAAGCCATATAAAAACTAAAAACTCAAGGAAGACATATTTATCAAAAAACAATTCAAGAAAATTTTAGCATAAAAGCATAAATATGTCTACACAAATTATAGGCCATAATCAACAATGAATAAGCATCATAAGAAAATCACTCACTAAATCATGTTGCAAGCATGTCAAGTAAAGCTCAATCATATTCATATAAGCACACATTTGACAAGAGTAATAGATGAATCAACAACACATATCATAAAAAAAAAAATAGTTCATCAATTTAAAAACACAAATCAAGAGATAAAACATTTAAGCACAAAAGCAAGCATATTACAAGGGTATTTCACAAATTAAGAAATAAATAATTTAAGCACTTTCAAATCACAAGTATTAAGGTCAAGTTGAATCAATCATCATATGAGCACATATCTTGACCAAAAACATAGATGAACAAAAAATCAATATATATATCTTTTAAGCACATAAAGTTCATCAATTTGTCAACATAAGAGAAGAAATAAATCTTGAGCTAATAAGGATAAAAAATTAAAGCATATTTCAAGATTAAAAAAAATTAAAAGATGAACAATCAAACATCAATATTTATGATTTAAGCACAAGATGGTCATCAATTTCTAAAATCACAAATCAAGAGTTAAATCAATTATTTATAACACAATCAAGTTTAAAGAATTCACAAGATCCAAGCATTGCAAACAAATTGAGCAATTTTAAACATCATGGTCATATTGGCATGTTTAACAATCACAAATCAATATGTATAAAAATCACAAAATCATTTCCATCATGCTAAACTCATTCAAATAAATATATTTATGCAAAATACCATAGGATAAATCATTCAACGCTTAATATGTCTAGAATTTGATTTTTGCACTTTAAAACTCATTTTTGCTTGAAAAATACCTTAAAAGATCTCATAACTAGTCAAGCTCATATATTTAAAATAAAATTGGTATATTCAAAATATATCAACAAAGCATATACCAAGATCCATTAAGCATTCTATGTTCAACAAGAATAGGTAACCAATTTCATATTCACTTAAAATAAAAGTCTAGAGGTTACTCATCTCCATTGTATGTCTAGAATATTCAATATTCAATCTCACATTGTAGTTCCTTGCTCTAGCACACCTACACGAGACAATCTCATTTGTTTTTTGGTACCCAAATTGCTTTGGGTCCTTGGGAGTTAGTCACCAAGTCTCTTGTTCCTTTTAGAACCCATACTTGCCTAATTCTAAATGGGGCTTTTCTTCTAATAGGACAAGTATGTATAGTATGACCATGAAAATTACAAAAATTACATTTAATCATTTTAGTACTTATTGAACTTTTTAAAAGCTTTTGTTTTTCATTCATAAATTCATCAAATTTCTTTTTCAAATCAAAATTTTCTTTTTCTAAAAATTCAATTCTACTTTGAAAGGTTTTTAAATCTGTTTTGAACTTTTCATTTTTCTTTTTCTAAAACAAATTTTGCATGCATCAAAAGATCATTTTCAACATTCAATTTTGAAATTATTATCTTATGTTTCAAATGCATATTTTCAAACTCAATTACTAAATCATTGTAAGCATCTTGTAACTCATCAAAAGTGTAAGAGTTTGAATCATAAGAGTTAGAGGTTACCTTTGGTTCCTCAATAGCCATGAGACATGATGCATGTTGGTTGGCAATTTGTCTTTCATATAACTCTTCCAACTTTTTTCATATCTCATTTGAGTTTGAGCATTTTGAGATCAAGATGAAGTTGTAGGAGTTAAGAGCTCCAAAGAGAATGCACTTGGCCTTTGCATCATCAATCACTTGCCTCATATAGTTTGTATCATTTAAAGAAGTTCCAAGCCCTCTTTCTATCATTAACCAAGCTCCAAAATCTTCGGCCATTATGAACATTTTCATCCTTTTTCTCCATTCACAAAATTCAAAGTTATCAACCATATGAGCTTTGAGGACTTCCTCACCATCTTGGAATCAAAATTGAGCCATAAGATCTTTACTCAAGGTGGTTAAACTTATAAAAATGAGACCAAAGCTATGATACCAATTGTTAGCTTTATAGGTGAGATGGTGATCCAAGAGGGGGGTGAATTGGATTTCTCTAAATTCTTTCCAAACAAATGATTTCAATATAATTGCATGAAAATTAAAAAATAAGCACTTTTAATGAAAATATAATGCTAACAATAACAATTAATGAACCTAAAATCAAATATAAACAATAATAAATTGCAAGGAGATAGGGATAGAGAAATCAAACATAATGATTTATAGAGGTTCTGTCCTTCTACATAAGGCACCTACGTCCTTTCTCTTGGCTGTCCACACCAAGGCTTTAATCCACTAATTGAAGAAAGAATTGATCCTTATTTTGAAATAACAAAACATTAAAGCTAAATAAACTTGATCAAGATTTTGGAAAATGATTTATTTAGTACATGTTCTTAAGTTTTATATTTTTGTACTAAATAAATAATATATTTTTCAAAGCTTAAACAAACATTTCTTTGTTTTCATATTTCTCAAACCAAATCTATCTTTAAAGATTATTTATTTGAGCTTAAATGAAAGACCAATTGTGGTTTTTAAAGTGAACTTATTCATTTTGGACTTAATACAATTTTGATAATATTGGTTTTAAAAAATAGATTAACTTAAGAAAGCTGTTTTTACAAGAATAAAGCTTTCCAACATCGAACTTGTTTTATTTTTCTGTATTAATTCACAAAGTCTTAATATTTGAATTTTATATGGTTGGAAACCTCTTTGAGTCTACTTTCTAATGCATTAAACAAAATCAAAATCCAAATTTTCTAACAAAAGATTTTTGAATTTTTACTAGACACTCTACAGTTGTCAGAAAAATTGCATATGTCAAAATTTTGAAAATTCACTATAATTTGTACATAGTGAATTAGGTGATGAACTTTGATAGAAAGCCCTTTAATTCTAGTTTCTAAATCTTGAAACAGTTTGTGATTTGGAGTTATATAATTCAATTTATGATCAAATTAGTAAGTAAAGTGCAAAACACGAAACTACCACCTAGCATGGACAAGATCGATCCCCTTTAGAAGGGATCGATTGGTTTTCAAACAGAATGCTTCCAGGACCGAAAATCTAGAAAAGGGTTCGATCCCCTACAAAAGGGATTGATCGGTTAGGCTATTTTCAAAGGGAAATTGGTTCAAAACATGAACCAATCAATCCCCTAAGAGAGGGGATCGATCCCCTGAAGGCTAAAATCACTCCAACGACTATTTTATCAAGGATTCAACGGCTACTTTCACTTCCCAAACACTTCCAATGGCTACTTTTCCTATTTCTCTATAAATTGGGCACTCCAACATACCAAGAAGATTGATGAATTAAGAGAGCAAGAGCCAACAAGTAATATTTTCATTCTCTCAAACAATCAAGAGTTTTTAGAGCTTTAAAGTCTATATCTTTGCATTTATTTATCCAAATTATTTTTGTTGTTCATTCATCATTTTCTTGTCTATACCATTGTATACTTCAAATTAGCAAATATCTAACCTTTAAAAGGTTCTTAGAGTTTGCAAAACACTTAAAAAAATTTGTATTGTGTGCTTGTAAGCTTAAGGGGGAGGATAACCTTTAAGAGTGTGTAGTGTTGAGTTTGTAAAGCTTTGAAAAGCTTGTTTGTAATCTTCATTACATAGTGGATTGGAGCTTTGGTGTGGACAACTAAGAGAAAGGACGTAGGTGCCTTATAAAAAGGGAACGAACCTTTATAAATCATTATGTTTGATTTCTCTATCCCTATCTCCTTATAATTTATTATTGTTCATATTTGATTTTAAGTTCATTAATTGTTATTGTTTTCATTATATTTTCATCAAAAGGGCTTATTGTCTTAATTTCTATTCAATTATATTGAAATCATTATTTGGGAAAAATTTAGAGAGATCCAATTCACCCCTCCTCTTGGACCACCATCTAACCTATAAAGCTAACAAAATTCTTACAAGATACAAACCTATCTTGTACTAAATCTCTATCTTTTTCTCAAGGCTTAGATAGCAACCTCTACCCTTACAATATCAAGAGGATACCTCACCTCTTATTCTCTTACACCCTTGTATATCAAAGGTAATTTTGCAAACAATAGAACAACTTCTCTAAGGCTAAGTGTTTGCTAAGTTTAAGTATGAGAAAATGATGAATGAACAACAAATATAATTTGGATACAATAAATACAAAGATATGGACTTTGAAGCTCTAAAAGCTCTTAATTATTTAAGAGAATGAAAATATGGCTTATTGGCTTTTGCCCTCTTGATTCATCAATATTCTTGGTGTGTTGGAGTGCCCAATTTATAGAGAAATTGAAGAGTTAGCCATTGGGGATGCTTGGAAAGAAGAAATACCCGTTGGAAGCATGAAAAAGTAGTCGTTAAAGTGTTTTTGCCCAGACCCAATCGATCCCTTCCATGAGGGGATCGATTGGTTCATGTTTTGAACCATTCACCTTTGAAAATCATGACCTGATCGATCCCTTCCTTGAGGGGATCGATTGGTTCAGCTAGGGGATCGATCTTGTAACCCAGGGGATCGATCTTGTCAAGTTGCTCTATTGTATCCTATTTTGCACTCTACTCACTAATTTGATCATATCTTGATTTATACAAATCCAAATCACAAACCGTTTGAAGGTTTAGAAACTAGAGTTAAATGGCTTTCTATCCATTTACATTCATTACCTAATTCATTGTGTACAAATTATAGTGAATTTTCAAAATTACCCCTTGTGCAGTTTTTAGATAATTGTAGAGTGTCTAGTAAAAATTCAAAATATTTTGTTAGAAAATTTGGATTTTGATTTTGTTTGATCCATTATAAAGTAGACTCAAAGAGCTTTCCAACCATATAAAATTCAAATATTAAAACTTTGTGAATTAATACAAAAAAAATAAAAAAATTTCAATGTTGGAAAACTTTGTTCTTGTAAAATAGCTTTCTTAAGTTAATCTATTTCTCAAAACCAATATTATTAAAATTGTATTAAGTCCAAAATGAATAAATTCACTTTAAAAACAACAATTGGAATTTCTTTTAAGCTCAAATAAATAATCTTTAAAGATAGATTTGATTTGAGAAATATGAAACCAAGAAAAGTTTGTTTAAACTTTGAAAATCATATTATTTATTTAGTTCCAAAATATAAAATTTAAAAACATGTACTAAATAAATCTTTTTCAAAATCTTGGTCAAGCTTATTTAGCTTAATGTTTTGTCATTTCAAAATAAGGGTCAATTCAAGGCTAGCACGACAAATTCAAGATTTTTTTCCATAATAAACTTTAGACTTTTAATGGATGTAATATTGGATTTGGTTAGAAATAACTTTTAATGCAATAAAGATTTTTCTTGTTAACATTTACTATGTGGTGAATCCTTCTTATTGCATTCATTCATTCTCAAACATAATTAGGATGGTTTAATAGATATCTTTCTAAATTTGCATGATAACAATTTTTTCCAAAATAGTTTTCGAGATCAAAATAAGCTTTGATCATGAATTGGGCATTAATACGAAAAGCCCAAGAATTAAAAGGCCAAAATTTTGAATTTCAAATTTGATTTTGAATTTTAGTTTTGATTTTAATTTTTTATTTTAATTTTGATTTGATTTTGATTTTGATTTTAATTTTAATTTTAATGTTATTTTGGTTAAAAATTTGAAAGAGTGAAAAAAAAAGTTTAGAAAGGGCATAAGAAAAACGTCATATTTTGCAAAAAGGAAAGCCAATAAACCAAACAAAAAACATGTGAATTGTTTTGTTGACCCTTGGATTCGAGTTGGATTTTGGAATTTAATGGTTGAAGATTCTTAGGGAAACTTGGTCCCCAATTCATGCAAAAAAGGGAAAGAATTACTTAATTGAATCTCACAAGAAGTCCTAGATTAGGTATGACTTAGAAATTTCCAAATTCAAAAGGATTTGTCCCTATATGAATAACCCCCAGTCAAGAATCAAGGACACACAATAAGTAACCATGCACATAGAAGTAATAAGTGATCAAGCAGTAAAAAACTCAAGCAATCAACAGCAATTAAAAAATTTTCTAGGTTTTAACTCTGAGATTTTGGGTGATTTTCTTGGCTTTGATTCTTTTGGAATTTTTTAGGAAGTTTGGGCTTTTTGTGGTTTTGTTGGAAGTTGATTTTTATTTTTAGGTTTTGATTTGGTTTTAGATTTTGGTTTTTCAATTCATTTAAGTGTGCGTCTGAATTCACTGGAATTTTTTTGGAATTTTAGTTTTTTTTCTTGGAATTTTTTAAGTTTTAGGTTGAATTCTAGAAATTTTTTAGGTTGGAGTTTGAATTTTTGGGTTTTCTATAAATTGTTTGAATTTTCCAACGATGCTTTAATTTTTCAACAAGATACCCAACGGCCAAAGGGAATTTAAAGTTGTTAATTTTTAGGGTTTTTGGGTTGTTTGAATTTTTAAACAAGGCTTGAGTTTTTTTATGCTGAAATCTAGTTTTCTTAGCTAGTTTCTAGTTTACAGTTTTTGGTGTGTTTTTAGAAAGAAAGAAGAGAAACTGAGGACTAAAGAGAGAAAAAGCTAAGATAGTCTAAGAAGAACCAAGATTTTTGGCTTTTATACGTGATCAAAATGGTGTCATTTTGGAGAAACCTTTGACTTGTGTTTAGACCCAATTGCTTGCGCGTTGACTTGCATTAAGAACCGATCTAATCGCAGGTTTTTACTTTTCTTTTTCTATTTATTTTTGTTTTTTATGTTCTAGTTTTTTTTCCTGCTTTGCTTTTCTATTTTCTATTTTTATTTATTATTTTTAATTGTTCATTGAATTAAAAAAGAATGAAGAAAAAGAAAAGGAAAAATTGGTAAGATTTTATATGATATTTTTACTAATTTTTTTTTTTTTTGTAAAATATTAATTTTTGCATGAATTTAATTTAATTGCATATATTTGCATGATTATATATATATATACATGTTTATTGATTATTTGCATAGTTATTAATATATTTGCATGATTCATTATTATTAGCATGATTTGTTATATACATAATTTATCATATATTTGCATGATTTTTTTGCATGTTTATTTCTACATGATTTATTATGATATTTTTGGAATGATTATTCTATGATTTTATATTTATTGCATGATCTTTGCATGATTATGGTGTATTTTTATATATTTACTTGATTTTTGCATGATTTGCATGATAAAAACCATCTTTAGTTAAGGCTTACGTAAGATAACATGTAATTAATATGATACTAATTTTAGACGTAATGGGGTGCTAATATCTTCCTTGCACATAACAGACTCCCAAATTTAGTTCTATTGATGTAGATTAAAACCTATTCTTTTTAAGGTCCCTTAGTTTAAACTTAGAATAGCTTTAAAAATGATAGATTCATATAGGTAATCAATCATACATAGATAAAAAAGATTGGTGGTGACTTTATGATTTTTTTCTCTAATGGGTAGGTTTTCAGACTTAAATGTTATGACACCCTCAAAATTCCCCCCTAAAAAGAAAAAAAAACAAACAACAAACAAAATTGCTAACCTTATTCCTTATAAGAAAATCATACAAGTAGAAGGATTTATATGTATAGGGTATTTGGTTTTTTGTTTCTGAGATTCATTGGGCTTAGGGGAGTTTCTTAGAAAAATTTAATTTAGGGGTGTAAGAAGGAAAATAAGAGGTAATGTTCTAGGTTGAAAGTGGTGGTGGAAATGGCGGCAACGTAGGGGTGGTCCACTGTGGTGCGAATTGTTGGACGATTGGAAATGGTGGGAAGGAAAAAGAAAAGAATGAGAACATACTAAAATTTTAAAAGGATTGGACGATGGAAAGATGAAATTTTTTGGTTTAAAGTTTCAGTCCAAATTTTTATATTTAGGTAGATTTAGGCCATTTTGAAAAAATCTGAGGCTAGAAAGGTGATCAAAAGGTCAAAAAGAGCTTGTAGTGAAAATTTGGGCAGGAAAAGAGACAAGCCAACGACAGTGGGCTACAATGGGACAATCAACCTACCAAAAATTAGACAGATTGGGTAGTTATATATTAAAAAAAGATGGTTTTTTTTTTTTAAAACAAGATGAAAATGAATTAAAAAATGGTGGCTTTTTATAGCAGTTTAAAAAAAAAAAAAAGTTTGCAATTTAGTAAGGTGCTAAACGTACCATTTAGGTGAAAAGGAAAAAAAGCAGCTACTGACACAACCCAATATCAAGCCCAACTAGAATTAGGAACCCAACCCTACCTACATCAATTCCTTACCCAAGGGCCTCATAGATTTAGGGCCATCTTGTTTCGGTTGACTTTGGGTCAAGTCTAGATATTTGTTAAATACGTTTTCTCCCTAAATTTGAAGATGTCATTATTATATGAAATTGTTTGGTTGATAATTATTTGTGTTCTTTTTATTAAATAATCTTTGAAAATAAATTATTGACATCATAACAAATTAAATGAAAAAATAATAATAAACACCAAATACTTTTATTAGTAAAAGAGAAATGATAAATAAATTTGAAAAAAGGAATCAATCATTTTGATAAAAGCTTTAAAAAGTGATTTTAAGGAAAATAAAATGAAAGATAATATTTTTAAGTAAAATAATCTTAGAAACCTTACCTAGATATTAAAAGGAATTCAAATAATTATTTTACAAAGAAATATCAACTTTTTTTTTTTAATTTCATTATGTGAGTTCTTTTCAATTGAAAATTTATTTATTTTTATTTCTACATAGACATTGGGGAGTTAAAATAAATAAAAATAAAAATTTTTAACACCAAAAAATGTCATTCCATCATGAATAAAATCTATATTAAAAAGAAATGCAACCACATGCTACATACATCATTTAATTTATCTCATATTATCATATATACATTTTATGCATTAATAATAAATGTGAAATAGCAAAATAACAATTACGAAATATTCTTTTACAAAAAGATATGAAATAATTTTTTTAAAAAGTATTTTGGAGACCTTATCTAGATATTGAAGGAAATTCAAATCATATTTTATTAGGAAACATTATATTCATTTTTATAAAAAATAATTACGAGAATTTCTTAAATGAATGATTAATTTTCTTTAAATTCCACTTAGATATTGAAAAATTAAAAAAAATTTCCAACACAAAGAATAATAATAATAATAATAATAATAGCAACAATAAATAATAATAAATAAAATTTCTTTTATCACTAAAAGTTTTTAAAATAAATAATAAAAAATAGTAAAAAGCGATAAAAAAGAAAGTTTATAAGATGAATTCAATTGGCCATTTGCATCTTTTAATTTGTATCATCTGTTGGTTTTATATATGTTACATGATGCATTTTATTATTGTCAAAAACTATAAGGTAATAAATGGTGATTTTGGAAATTTGTTTTTGAAAAATAAAAGTAAACATTCTTAAATAAAAAGAATTGTTAGGACCCTACCAAGATATTGGAGGGCTTCTCAATAATTATTCTTTATAAAAAAATATTACGCCAGATTTGAAGAATAATTATGAGAATCTCAAGTGGAGAAATATTCTTCGAAATTTCGTCAAATGTTGGGTAATTTAGAAAATGTTTTGAAACTAAAGGTTTTCATTTTGTTCCGAAATAAAATGTTTTAAAAAGATTTTTGTAAAAAATAAAATAAAAAGGGGATTATTTTAAAAATTAGAATTAAGGTAATTTTTATCAAAGCAAAAAGATAAAATATGATCAGTTGATACTATTTTTAAAAAGGGCTCTGTGAGGGTACTAATCTTTGTCTACATGTAACTGTATTTTCGAACCTAAATTTATTTTTGAAAATCGAACGAAAATTATATTTTTAATAAGTTTTAATTTAGTTTAAAATTTTATTAAGAAGATAAGTTTGTAAGTAGCCAATCACATCTAACCAAAAAAGATTAGTGATGATTTCTCCTATTTTGAAATTTTTAAAATTTTCATCTAATAGTCCCTAAAATCATTATAACATTTAAAATCATAATTTTGTTATGTCATATACTAGAAAAGCCAATAACCTTTCCATTAGTCTATTCGTCTAAGAAATCAAATTTTTTTAAAAAAATGCAAGTTTTCATCTTCACATGATGTCAAGTACTCTTTTACTGTGAACTATCGGTGTAGCTAACAACAAATGTTGCCTTATTTCTCCATCTTTTTGTATCATGATCATCAGTTAAATTATTTACATTTCCTTTTGTATTTTTGGCATTGCCAATCCATGTATGATTGGCTAAAAAAATCCATATAAGTATATACAAAACATATAAAAGTTAGTTATATGTTGAAATTTTCTTTATTGTGCTTCAGGGTTATAAATGAAATGTTATGTACCAAAAAGGAAAAGTTTTTTTTTCTTTTAATGTTTGATTGTCACTTGGAAAAATGCCAATAAAAAAGCAAACACCAATAAAACTTGATAAGACTTGTGTTGATATCAAATAATTGCAAATATAAAGGAGAAAATAGGCTGAAACATAAAGCCAAAGGTGAATGGTTTGTCAAGTTATGTAATGGTGTTTGATAATCTCAATCAACTCTTTAAACTAATCTCTTGCCAAGAGTCAGCAAAAGTCGATTTGAACCAACTAGATCGACCAAAACTGAGTAGATTCAGTTCAGTTTATCCAATTTTGGTTATAATTGATTTTTTAAATCTATTAAATTGGTTAACTCGGTTAGTTTTCGATTTTTAAAATTGATAATTGAACTAATCGAATTAATCGACTTTCTAATAAGTAAAGATTAAAAATTTGAGATTAGTATTTTTATTTATTTTTTTCTTGTAAAATATTGTTGAAATTATTAAATTCTTTGGTGATTTAGTTTGAATGATACTTGAATTTGAGTTTTATTGAATTGAATTTGTGGTTAAATAATTATTCATAATAGGAAGAAAAAATAATAAAAAAAATTTGGTTATTTAATCGAATCGACCAAACTAAACCAATTTTGGTCAGCTCGGTTATAGTTAATTATTTAAAAATTTTCAATTGATTCTGTTATTTGTTAAATGAAAGTCAGTTAAATCAATTATTGATTTTTTCATACTGAACCGACCAATTGCTCACCCCTATTTCTTGGACCTGGAGATATTTTGTTTGGCCTTATTAACCCTAACAATGCTTTTGCTTGAACTTTAAATAGCAGAAGCAACCCGGCTAAACTATATATATCAGGGTTAATAGTAGAATGTTTTGCAAGTTTAAATATTTGAAAAAAAGAGACAACAGGGAGCTTGGGGGAATGGTTAAGTTTTTAATTTCCATTAAAAAAATATATTACAAAGGATTCTATCAAATTGGTTTGCATATAAAGATTTGCTACTTGTATTCTTTATTTTTTTTGATAAGTTACTATTTGTTCTCTTGTTTCATGGGTTTTTTTCCTCAAGAAATGGGTAATTTTTCAAGTATGTTTGGTTTGAATTGCTTTTTGTTTTATTTGTTGTTGGCAATTGAATTTATAACCCTTAGCTTTTGTTCGTATATGGCATTGAAATGTGCACAGCTGTTGTACTAAAATTTTAAATCTATAATGCTCATTGTCTTGACCTCAATTGATGAAATGGACATATCAACCATATATATATATATATATATATATATATAGATAAAGAGTTTGGATTTTGACCTTCTTAAGACATTGCAAGAGTTAGGATTAACTGTTCATTGTCTAGAGAAGCTTGCTAGCTTATTGGACATGAAATATTAAAAAACTAAAAAAAAAAAAAAACAGAAAGCATACCCTAACACCACAGGCAATTGATGAAGTAAGATTAGATTCATATTACTTACTTATTTTACTACAATTTAACAATTATTGAATCTCAAATATGTATAATAAGAAAGCTTAAAAAAAGCTTAAATGATTCCAAAAGTTCAAATTTTGCAAAAAGAAAAAAGACCCAAAGAAGAAAGGAAACCAATGTTTTCTTTCTGGTAATCGAGGACACTTGGTAAAAAGCTACCCAAAGTCAGACAAAAAGACAATAAAGATGATATAAGATATTACTAATATCTTTGGTATTATTAATCTTTCAGATGATTACCATGAATCAATCTTCTCCCTTGATGATGAACAGACTAAGAGATCATTATTCATGGTTAAGTAGTATGATGATAACAGCTCAAACTTAGACACAAATGATTATTCAAAAGATGATCATTGTTTTAAGTACATGTCAGTCTAAGAACTCTAAAAAATTCAAACCTTTCAACCTTCAAAAGTGACCTTAGCTCCAGTAGAGATCTTTACCCATAAACCACAAACACTCTTCTCCCATAACAGTCATAGCCTTCTTTGACATAGGTGTTGCCTAAACCATAGCCATCCTATTGTTTTACCAAAATCCTTTTGGAAAAAAATAGAAAACCTTTTTCAAAACCACTAATGAGAATGTATTTTCTATAGACTTTATGAGTAACCCTATTACCCTTTAAATATTCCTAGGATGTCAGATAACCCAAAGAATTTTAGGATTGCCACTTCCACAGAAATACCTAGTTATTGGTTTTGATGTGATTACTAGTATAATAGGTTTAAGACTCAATGGAAAAGGTATCAAGTTTGAAAATTATTTTCAACCTTAGAAAAACCTTCTAAACCTCTTCACAATCCAAATAGATTTATTCCAAGAATTCAAACAAAAGTTCATTCAGATTTCATGTGCAAATAATCATTCATAATTCCTCCAGAAATGTAAAACCCACTTTGGCAAAACCCTGATTTCTTCATTTCCCTTCTATTCAAGAAAGATGAAAATGTCAATCCCACAAAAGCTAGTCATTCAAGAACGACCCTAGATCATTTGAAACTAGCAATTGAAGAAAGTTCACCACTCTAAGCTCAAGGATTAATTGAACTAACCTCTTTTCCATAGGCATGTGAAGTGTTCTATGTTAACAAAAAATCAAAACAAGTTTGTGAAAAATTAAGATTGATGATTAATTATAAGCTTTTTAATGGTTTTCTTACAAATGTTAAGTTTCCTCTCCCCAATAGAAAGTCTTTGTTTACAAACCTGTCACAAGCTAAAATTTTCTCAAATTTTGATTTCAAGGTAGGATTTTGGCAATTAAGTATATATTCATAGGACAAATACAAAATGGTGTTTTACATTTTTTAACACCATTTCCAGTGGACAACTATGTCCTATGGTTTAAAAGTTGCTCCTTTACTATTTCAAAAAATGATGACAAAGATATTTGCCATGATTTTGGAGCATACACTTATCTACATTGATGATATCTTACTCTTCTTTTCAGATGTCACATCTCATGCACAGTTATTAGATAAGTTTTAAATAATTGTTCAACATATAGGATAATGCTCTCAGAGAAAAAGATGATCATTGGTGCTTCAGAAATTGATTTTTTAAGTATGTATTTGAAAGATGGTCAGTGCATTACTCAACCTCACATTGCTAAGACACTTGAAGATTTCCCTGATGAGTCTCCAAGAGATAAG